>NC_138905.1:134456902-135656902 GCF_965231255.1 Vanellus vanellus | reverse complement strand
ATTTATTACCTAACTTCTCCTGGTTTGCAAAATTGTATAACAACCCCAGCACCCTAATGAAATAAAGTTGTAGTCCTGAATCTATACAGTGTTCAAATATTTTGTTTATTGTAACCTAACCTCCAGATAATCTTGTCTTCTGAAAAGGTAAAGCATTTCTTTTGTGATTCTTGTTTAGTAACATAGTTGCTTAACATGGTTTCCTGTGAGAAGCAAGGTTGTGGGCTATTTTGAGTACTTAGAAATCTGAGCTGTCTTTTATATAATTTGTTCAAGTGGAGGAGAAAAAGAAGTCGCTTATTTAGTATAAGCTGTTCAGCTGCATAATGCATTTTTTTGGTCATAAATGTAACAGTTTTGTTCTTTTAATTAAGACACTAAAGCCCTCTATGATCTTGATAATATTTTTATCTTGAAGGCTAAAGGCCTGGTAGTAATTAAGTCATAATTACATAACTTTACATTTCTAGCATTGCAGTTCAGTTGTACTCTTGTATATGAGAAAATAAATCAAATGAAGTTAAAGAGTATCTCTTCTTTATAAAATATGCAGGTAATGTATATTTGGGTTTAAGCAATAATTAACAAATGAAATGATAGAATGTGGAAGTACCAAGAGAGGAAGGATTGCTTGTGAGATCAGGGGAGGATTTTATTATTTTATTTTAGCAATAAAATTTAAGAACTTCATGTTTAGATGCCAGTTGTGTGCTATGTCAAGTTGAAATAGAAAAAAATGTCAGTCTGCACTGTGCATATATTCATTTTCACTAGAGCAAAAAATACACATGTTAACTTGATGCAATCCATTTCTGTTTCTCTGAAGTTTGAAGTTCTTTGTCACTCTGAAGTGAAGCCTACCTCTATTTTCTTTTTAACTCTTAAATAAAATTGCATTGAATTTTGTAATACCTGGTATCAAATTAGATTCTGTGATTGCATTCTTACAAATAGTCCACTTGTATGATACAGAAATACTATGTGTATGGTTTATAAATGCAAGATGATCTCCTTAAGGAAAGGAGTCTTTTGTATGGAATGTGGGTTTTTAGTCTTGTTGGTTTTGTCTTACCTTGCCTACTTCTCTTTCTTAAGCTTGGTTTTGAAGCTCTTCAATTGTAACATTAAGAAAGTCTTTTGAAAATTATGGTGAACTATTTTTTTATCAATTTAATAAAAAAAGACTGAAACTGGTTAGCTAATTGTCTTTTATTCCTGCTGCTTTTTTGATAGTTTTAGTTTGTTACAATACACAGTCAATCTTTTTTACTATTTTTGTTAAATCTGTGGCTATGATAGCCTATTCATAATGGTTACAGTAATAAAGTGAAATACTGAACTAGAACAAGTCCCCAAAGTCTTATTTGCTGTCAGATATCCCAGAAAACACAGAATGATGCAAGTGTTTTAATAGTGAATCATATTTTGTGCATAGGAAATCTATCCCAAATTAACTGGAAAAGCTGATGCTCGTTTTCTTGTTTCAGATGAGACAATAATGCATTGGTCAGGTACTTCGAAAGGAGTCACGTGCAAGAATTCATTCACCTCTAGAAGACTGATACGTATACGTAAAATTGATGCTACTTAATAGGCTCTGCTAGTGGGTATTAGGTGTAGCAAGTTCTACTTTATTAGTGAGCTTCTACATATGGACACTCTACTGTTGCTCTGCTGCACTTCCCAGTGGCTAACATCTTAATACATAGTGGTATTATGAGATTGCTATCATCAGCCTTTAAAATTTTTAATTCTGATTTTTATCAAGGTGTATTTCATAGCTGGATCATACATGTATGCACTCTTACTTTCTATTACTTGCTTGAGAATAAAAATTCACTATTACTGCCTGCAGGGTTTGCTTTACAGCCTGAGATCATGTGTCAGCGTCTTCAATATTGCTGTTTTACCAGTGTTTTTATTCTATTGGGTCTGTATAATACTTGGTCCCTCTGCATATTTAAGGCAGATACAAGATACAGAAAAGAAAATGTGTGTATCGTTTAGGGTCTACTCTTTCTACAAGGCATAGATAGTTTACTTGGTGGTGAGTATAGGATTCTGTTGTTAATGTCACGTGTTTGTCTGCTAATCAGTGGAAATACATTGAAAGAGATCAGAAAATACTAAGAGTGGTAACTCAATATTGTTCTATGTTTTTGTATCAGTTAAACAAAGAGTAGCTTTTAATCCAGAAAGTATAAGCATCTCTCCTTTTCAGGAATACTTTCATATGTTTTGCTTATAATTTCTAAGTATAAAACACTATTTCTAAAAGTCAAAATTAAAGCAATTTATTACAACTCTTAAGGAGTGTTGAGATGAATGAATCAAGTGATCTAAACTTCTTGAAGTACTGAAAACACACCCTATTCAATTTCTGTTCTAATTCCATTTAAACTAATAAACTAAATGGAGAGGCAAAGAACAACAAATAGGACAGCTGTTGTGTACTAATGTGATGTTAGTGGTAAGGGTTCCTTACTTAAATGGGATATTACACTTAATAGCTGTCAGATCAGTATAATAATAGTGTATTTCAAAGGAGAAAGGTCAAAAGATAGTCACTGTTTGGATATTACAAATCTGCAAAAAACGAAGGGACATAGGAATTCTTTGAAGGCATAAGCAGATAAGGGATATTCTGTTTCTCTTAGTAAACTTAAATGAGAATTTCACAATATTGAAATCCATTGAATTTTGGCACAATTGAGAGGAAGAAAGGGAATTCTTTTGACTTGAAACACAGTTCTACAAAAGTGAACAGTAAGTGTGCTATTTTCCCTTCTCTCCCTGCTCTGTTCAGCTCCTTTTTTGGAGTGGAAGTTCTAATTCATCAATATAGCTGAATTGCTACACTTAACGGTACGGCCTGGTAAAATGATAAAATGAGAATAATCACTCCTGACTAGGTGCAGTCATAAGAACACAGATAAACTGTGACTACAGCTATAACTTAATAATTTTTGAAATTTCTAGGTTCCTGTGTTCTTTCAGACAGATACCACTTAGCACTATATTCAAATCAGCAATCTGAAAGATGTGGTAGAATTGGAGTGCTCCGATTGTTCTGTGCTTCATGTGAGCTATTATAGGTGAAGCAGCCCATTGTTAGTTTCCCTGGGTTCCTAACCTTTTTTGTTGGCATTTGGGTGTAACTCGGTTAGGTTCTTCAGACAAGCTACATGCTCTGTGGCCTTTTAATAATGAATGTGACATTTTTAGAAAAAATAATTTGAACATATGGATGCATTATTACTCAGTCTACTTGGATTAACTGTTGTGATTCTCGGTTAGCTAGGGCAGTTTGGGTTTTAGCTTGTTCTGTTCCTTAGAGCTATGATTCTTTTTACTGCAGAGAAAGGCTAATAGGTTTTAAGTCCTGGAGTAACTGCTGTAATCAACTGCCTTAGTCTGCTACAAACCAGTTTCTAAAACTCAATCCGGTAATTTGTGTGTAAGGATGATAATGTCAAGTTTGAGCTGAACTAGTATTTACTTGCTAATCCATATTTGGTAAATTATTCTTGTATTAAATTACTTGTCTTGTTACAGCTATGCTATTGTCACTATGGCATCAAATGATGCCCTTTTTAGCTTTGGGGCTGTGTTTTTAAATAGGTGTTTTGTCAAATTGCACAGAACAGGGCTCTACTAAAGACTAAATCTGAGGAAAAGATTATCTGACTTGGACACAATGAGGACAACAGGATGTTTGGGGGGTGTCTGTATGGGGCAGGGTCTTTGAGATAATATTGAGGGTTGTCTTTACGTGCTCGTAGCATTCTTATGCTATACTCTGCATTCCCTTTTGGCTGTTATCAGAAACCAGATGCTGGATTTGGTAGACCTGTAGTGAAACAAGTGTAACTGTTTTAATGTTCTTGGAAGATTGGATCTTAGTAATGATCAATTTTTTAGGTGGATGACAATACTTCACATACTCGTACTATGTCATCAGTTCCACAGATCTTTGAATTATCTATGGTCTGCAAGTCTTACCTAGTGTTAATGATCTACTTTTGGTTTAAAAAAAGATAAACTGTAGGAGCATCTAAAGATATTTACAGAAGTTTCAGTAGGTTCCACCCCTTCTTTTAAAGGCATGTATCCTATGCTTGTGAAAAATGCGGAACAATTTTTGAAGACACTGCCTGTAGTCTTTCTTGACTGGGAAGGTTGGGGAGGGGTTTTTAAAAGATAGTGAAAATTTGGTGACCCAGATGTACTGATTGGATCTTGGGTCTCTAGTCTGATTCTGTATTTAACAAGTTCTTTTTTAGTGTTACAAAGAGGATTTTTACCTTCTTCATTTAAATTGTGACTTGGTAGCTTTGAGGAAACCTTTTGAGTTGTGTAAAAGAAAAGGCAAATAGAGGAGGAAAAACTAACAATATCCTTCCCTACTCATTAACTGGAAAGTGGGCAATAAATAGGCATTTTATTTTATTTTTTTCATTAAGATATTTGGAAGTACCAATCTTATTCTTTGCTTAAGTTGCAAGTCTTATGCCTGGCTATTCACTGTATGAATTACTGGTTTTATGACAGTTTTGTTTTAAATGTGAAGGTCCAGGTATTTGTGCTTATCTCTTTCAAATATTTGAATGATTGAGTGTTATAGTGAGATATTTTCCATTTTCTAATGGTGAGAAGTAGTATATCTGCCTTCAAAAAATTCCTCAAGCAATTCTGTATAAGGAATTCACTAACTGAAGTTGTTTAGCTCTTAAATAAGGGTGTTTTCTTTTCATACTGCATAAACTTCATTTATAACTTGGAATAAAACCATGTATTTTGAACAGATTAAGAAATTGTGGGCAGATGATCGTGTGAGGAGGTTTTTATTGGTGCCTCTGTCTGCTCTTGCATGATTTTGTATTGTGTTGGGACCAGGGTGCACTAAAATAATTTCTCTAACAGTGCCCTGTCTGACAGCATTTAGAGAATGTCATCAGTAGATCGCATTTTATTGTGAACAGGATGGAGGAATTTGAGGCTACTGAAAACTTCAGGAACTCTGAGAAAGGGAGATAATTTTTTAATCCGTTATGATAGATTAAATCATTGTGATGAAAGAGCCTTAAACAGGTCAGAAGTGATGGTTTCAATACCAGTTATATTCAAACTGTGTACCTGGGACAAGGACCACAAATAGTGTCTCTCTCCTGTTTTATATTGTTTTATTTGATGTAATATTAAATGTTGCAGTAGGCACATGATGCCTATGAATGGACGTGCTTACTTGGGCTTTTTCCTCCCCTCGTGCCCCATTGTGGGCAGGCAATGTTGAGTGGTTCTTTGATATGTGGATGTGATTTGGTAGCCTTTGAATTATGCCTTGGCAGTCTAATTGTAAAAGGCAAATAGAGCAAGCATCACTTTCAAAACAGAGTTAAGAAATTTAAAATTTCTTTTCGTAGAGCTGTGTCTCTTACTGAGTGCCAGGCTGTCTGTCCCCCTATGCTGAAATGGGAGAGGAATAGTAGAGAAAAGGGACCTTGTATGCTAAGAGTTTTCTCTAGATTCCCAGCTTGCTCAGTGTGGTCAGTAGGAGAGAGAATAAAAGCCAATCATCCCTCCTTGATTGCAGGATGCTTTTTCTAATTTGAACAACCATTGCCTAGTCAGTGCTGGTACACTCCAGAGAAATCATAAGTATGCTTAGAGTTAAGCAAGCAATGGAAAGGCAAAAACCTGTTGTTCTTATGGGATTAAAAACACACAGAATGGCCCTTTAAGTAACTTTTTACTGTAACCTTTTCTCTTCGTTGTTCCAAGTAGTAAACTTTTCCCTGTCATTCTCCATCTCCACAGCAAATTAAAAAGACTAAAATCCTAAGGAGAAACTGAGATGGTGATGCATTTTTTTACATACTTGGTTCATGGTTTGATCAGTGTCCTGCTTATAGGTCTGAAGTTTTATAGCATTATATCTTATATTCTCTGAGTTACACTCCACAGTTTTCTGTCACAGCTTTTTAGACTTGACAGTCTTTGTAATACAAAGTAGAGAATTTAAGCAGCTAATAAGTCATTTGCTATACAAATAAAATCACAAAGAGGGGATAATCCACTGGTGAAGCAAACACTGGTAACGTAGAATGTCTTGAACAGTTATTTCAGGCTGTGTGCAGCATCTTCAAGGGAAGTTAAAGTTCGTCTTGTATCTCTGTTTTATTTTATGGTCCCGAAGGAAGATGGCACGGCTCCTATTGCTTCTTCCAGTATAGGAAGTTAGCCCAGTGAAATCATTCCGTTCTTGGGGGCCTCTGATAGGGATTGTAAGTAAATAACCCGTTGCCTTAGTTTTATTAGCTTTTTGGTGATGGATCACTGAAAGTATTTCAAAACAAAAGTTGCAATTGCTGAACCATCCCTGAAATTCATGGGCATTTGTGAATTTCTGTTTGCTAAAGTAACTGTTTGTGTTCTGGTATGTACAGCAGTATCAACTGCCCTCTACTACACAATATAACATACTGGTTTATTTAATGTAGAAGGTATGGGGAATACAGAAGCAAAGCTGTTTCTCTCTTTTCTTTTTTTCTTTTAATAGGATGTCTATAAAGACATCATCTGAAAATTCAAGAGATGCTTTATTTTGCATTGAAAGAACAGGCAATTCACCTTTGGCAGAATGGGCATCTGAGACAAGGTTAGCAATAGAAAGTTTAAGAACTGTCTTAATTTAGGCACATCTGAAGGGACTGTGGATAGCAGATTTCTAAACATTATGTTAGCTGCCTTGAAGTGTCGGCAGGAGCAAAGGAATATCTCAGGGCCAAGGGAGGACTAAGGCAAATTAAAATGTAGGAGTTAACCACAGACCAGGACACTGTAGAAAAAGAAAGAGATAACATGAAGTTTTGCACTCCTCCTGTTGAATTTGGGAAATACCTTCCTGTTGTCATGTAATACCCTCAGATGTATCACGTACTATATATTTTGAGATAACTTCAAAAGTTTCAAAGAATCACAGAGTAGTTAAGTTTGGAAGGCATCTCTGGAAATCCAAACCCTCTTCTCAAGCCATATCACCTGGAGGGGGTTGTCCAAGGACCATGTCCAGTCATGTTTTGAATATCTCCAACATAGAGACTCTGCAACCTTTCGAAGCAGCCCTCCTCACTGTTACAGTATTTTCTTATGCTCAGACAGAACTTCCTTTGTGTCAGTTCATGCTGCTTGTCATTTCAGGGACACCTCCAAGAAGAATCTCGCTTCATCTTCTTTACACATTCCCATCAGGCACTTAAATATTGATAAGATCCCCCTCTGGTCACCTGTCCAAAGTCCTTGGCACCCTAGCGTAGCGTATGGAGAGTAGCAATGGCTGTTGACTCATAAAACCACGCTGAAGGCTCAAGCGTTCCTGGAGTTTCTGTTGCACCATCTGAAGTTGAGGGCTTGTGTAGTTGCAATTGATACTGCCCCTTAAGTTTTTGATTCAAAACTTTGACTTTTTTGATTGAGCAATTTTTTTTAATAATATATTATAAACATTATTGTGTTTATGGATCTTTACTAAGAAGAGGTATTTTCAAAAGTGAAATGTCAGGATTTATTTAATAATATTTATGAAAATAGCATATGAATACTTCACAAAATGCTGTAAGTCTCTCCAAATGAGCTTGAAAAGTTATCTGCATCTATGTCACTGAACTGGTTGCTATGCTTCATTTGGTTTGCAAATTTAAAGGAAAAAAGGTTTCTGTTCTCTAACTTGTGAGATGAACCCTGCTAATTTTGCATGTATTCTGAAAGTGCTTTGAATGACTGAGCAGAATGTCTGAGCATTTTTTTCTTTTCTCTCAGCTGTAAGTAAGGTTCACAGATGTTCCTTGTGCAGTTGTAAACAATGTTGCTCAGCAGCTTGTAATCTGATCACAAAACATTACCATATCCTTTTCAGTCTCACCAATACATGTTCAACCTGCAGCTAGTTAATTATCCCTTAAGCAGTTCCTCTCTAATTCACTGGTAAACTCTGCTTATTTTCTGTTTCTGTGGATTAAGCTTCTGAATTAACAAAATGACAAGAGGAACATCACAATCTTACTGATACGATCATGATGATGATAGCAAATGGGTTATTCTGTGGCAGCATGCTTTTCATGCTGATTTTTCATCTTGGAATTGCTAAAGATTCTGGTCATGAACAAGCAATGTTATTTTTGGTGAGATTGCCATGGTGATCAGGTAGGTTGTGGAGCACAGTGAAGAAATATCTTTTCTCAATTTATGAGCTTAAGGGGAATTTGGGAACCTCCATTAATCTGAAGCTGTCAGGATTTTTCGTGTCTTGCCAGTACCATTCTCCTGTTAAAACTGCAAGGGGCAGAGCACAGTAGCCCTAGTGTTACACTGCCAGTGTGAAACTGGCTAACTAATGCTTGCTAGCGTTTGAGCTTAGGGAGTATCCCTGGTTTACAGGTGCTGGTGGTGCATGTCTGAGTAACTAAGAAACGTCAGTAGCCTTCTGCAAGTGTCTTGTCTTTTATCACAGGACATTCCAGCCATTGCTGGAATTATGAGGTTTCTAAGTCAGTCTTTTTTTTTTTTTTTTTTTTTACCAGTTGACCTTCTCAGCCATTTCTAGTGTACCTCCTAAATGCACACAAACCAAGTGGCATGAATGTAGCATGAGAAAAATTCTTCACACTCAGTTAAATGTTTTTTAATGATCTCCTATGGCTACAGCAGTTCGTCCAAGAACTTTTATGCTGTTATTACAATTTGTTTGTTATTACTCAGGCTGACTTGCAAGGCACTACGTTTGTCTCTACAAACCACAGTGTAGTTGCAATGATTGCTGTTATTGTGGGATAGTATAGATTAAACCAATACTCCATTTATTGGTTGTTGCTGTTGGTGCGGAAAGAAGTAGCTCCTAGTATTTAGATTGCAGTGGTGCATTATGAATCTGTTCAGATGTACATTTATTCTTGCAATGTTCTGCTGTGTAATCCCTAAAGTAGGGGTTAAAGATGAGTGGAACTGGATCATGTGGAAGGGGATTTAATACAGCAGAAGCGCCTAATGCATATAGAAGCAATGAATTAGACTTAAGTGAGGCTGTGCTAGAGTTGCTGCAGGGAATAATATTATATAAATTATAAAGTCTGTTGTTATTGCTCTGTATAGACAAGCTCAGCACCTGTGCTAGAGATATAAGCCTTTTAGCAGTGGTTTGGTTTCTTATAATGAACAATAGCCAAGTTAATGAGATCTTAGTGTCTTCTCTCAGAAGTTTATCGTTTGGCCTGTAAAATGAGTATGTACAGTACTGTGAAATCAACAAGGTGATTGACTATTCTTATATACTGAGTTTTAAAGGTGAACATCATGCCAGAGCGGAACAATTCGTAGTTATTTTGAAGAACATAAGTGACTATTGGGAATCCCTCAGATTTGGGGTTTTTTTCAGGGTAAAGCAGTGTAGAGAAAAATATGAATGCTGAAGGATCTTCTATAAAAAGTAATAACTGGATGGAATGCAGGCTTGGTGCCTTTCTCCTTGTGTGCTCTGATGCAAACTGATTTGCCTACCAAATTGTAGTAGTCCAAGGAAATAGGAACTAAAAGAGGTACCACTGCAGTATAGTTTGAGATACAAATAAAACTCGGGATTTTGTCAAAATTTGGGTTTGCAGAGAACAGTATTGCCAGTAATTAACTGGTGGATATGATCAAATATCTCTTGCTTTTCTCCAAGGCTTCCATTTCTAGTTGCAGTTTAACTAAGCTGCAAAACAGGTTCCATGATCTATATTTAAACAATATTTAACTGTTGAGGACGCTGGTCCCAAATACCAATCTTTAAGTGGTTGTGTAACATTTCCCTTTTCACAGGAACACAACAGTAGTTCCAAAATTGAATCTGATAACTTCAAGGTTTATAATTACAAGCAGAAGTTCTAAACTGTATTAGGAAAATGTGTTGTCACAATTAAACATTTCTTTGTAACTTGTTTGTTTACTGTAGTGATACTCTTATGTGGTGCCTACTGACCACATGGACACAGTGAGTGATGCTAAGCCTTAAGAGAGATAAGTATTGTGAATGAACATTGAATCACATTTTTTTGGCAGATATATAAATCCAATTATCAATATTAATCTGCAGTGTTAATCCAAGAAGCAGAATTTGTTAATGCTTTTTATGGTAGTGGAATGACAACACAGCATCACCCAGAAATCAGTTTTGAAGGCTCTGGTGAGAGTATGCTGAGTCTCTACTTAATATAAAACAATATTAAACACTTTATGTTTCTTCTCAAGCTGCAGAGTTTTATTTTTCTTGTTGTGACAGAAAAAAACCATTCATGTAAAACATTTTAGAAATCCAGGTAATAAGAAGCTGTGATAAAAATGGATATAAAAGGCTGGGGTTTTAGGGGTTTTATACCAGTTACCATTCTAGAAAATGCTGGTTTTACTAATGAAGCTTCTGCTCCCTTCAGGTAGTCCTGAAAATATCCTACTGAGTCAGCAACTGGCAATCTTCAACTTAAATTACATTCACATCTGTTTTAAGTCTCTTTCAGTTTGCTGACCTAAGTTTTGTGGTAAAGAAATTATACCCATGCAATATCTAATGAATTGCAGTACTTCAGAATGGAGTGGTTCCCCTACCTCATATATATGATTTGAGGCACTTTCCTTGGGTAATTGCCTTTTATTTTGTAGCCTATTATCTTTCCCTTTTTTCTGTTGTATTGAGCTTTTGGTTTGTTACAGTTCTACTTTATTTCAGTCTTTCTGTTTTCACGAGCAGCAACTCATCTGTTCTTGATTGCAGGTCTCTCCCCTTTATTAAATCTAGCAGTAGTCTAGTGTATCCATGATTTTGCATGTGCTGCTCTTTTGATTTAACCCCTGGTTTGTATCATTTCACTAAGTGAAATTTCTGAAGAAGCAGTATTATGCAGGAAATAAATGCTTGGGTAACTGGTATGGGCTCCTTGATATGGTCTTAAACTTACAGCAGAACAGAAGACAGTTTAAGGAATTAAAAAAAAACAACAACAAAAACCCAAACAAAACCCCCATATCCTAGTTCAGTGTTTGTGCAAAGGTGTGGGGTTTTTTAGTTCTTTGTTTTTTTGATACCACTGGCTGCTTTGTTTATGAATTGCAATCCTTAGGCTCATTTTAAGAACTTTTTTATTTTAAAGATCAATTCATATACATTTAAAGCAGTCTTTTGTTTATCTTGCAGTGTCAGTTTTATTTGTCACTAAGAGGGAGGGAACCACCCATTCCACACTATATAAATCTTACTGAGTCCATCCCTTTCTCTTTGTCTCACATCTCTGCTCTAAATGGAACAAAGCCTTCATCAATATCATGGTTGTCAGCCTGAAATTAGATAGAGTACTATAACAGTACTTATATCCTGTGATATATACAGATTTGGAGATAAAATTTGAGATCTATGAGTTTAGAATAAATGCTGATTTATATGGGAGTTTCTAAGATTATTAAAAAAAAAAAAAAAAATGTTTCTTTACCAAATGCATAAAAAGAAGAAATTGAAATATCTAGTCTCACTAGGGGGTTTGGGGATTTTTTTGGTGTTGTTTTTTTACTGGACAGGTCTGGAACTACTGTCAGTAATTAAGGTTCCCAAAGCTTCCCCTTTAAGACCCAGCTTTTAAATTGCTTATGAGTTTTGCCAAATATGTCTGGGCTGACTAATTTTTTTTTTCCCTTCTCTTCACCCTCCCTATACTGGATGACTGCCTCAGCCTGATTATTTTATGGATTTGCATGTGGTTTGGTTCTGACTCTCTTATTTAATTCAAGCCAAAAGATTTAATTGTTGAGAAAGAAGCTACTTCAGAAGAAGAAAATTAAAAGGTTTCTTTTAAACACTTTCAATGCTGTTATAATATTTAATAAGGAATAGAAATGTCACCTTTTCATGTTTATGCATTTGGTCAAGTTTTCACAAATAATGGCAAAATCCTGGCCATGTTTCATACACATATATATGTGTATATATATAACCCCACGTTCTTTATTTATATAAAAAAATCCTATTTGAATGTGCGTCTTGCTGCTTGGAATTTAGCAGTTACCATGATCAAAAGATGAAAAGCAGAGTAGAAAATTGATCTAACTAGATACGGAGACAGGAATTAAGGTGTCGGTTAACTGTTACGTATAGGACTTTTTGTAGATGGTTTTCAGGAAAGTTGGTTCTTCCATAATAGCTTGCCTGTATTAGGGTAATTTTGGTTGTTTGTTGTTGGTTTGTTTTTTTTTTTTTTCACTGAATGGGTGGGGGTCCCAGTACAGATTTAAATAACTTGCCGTAAAAGAAGAACAGATAAACTTGCGCTTTTTGGAATGATGTAGGGTTTTTAAGAAAACAAAATGTATCTGTTTTCTCAGGATGATTCATAATGTTTCGGTGTATTTATATCTTCCTACGGGTCTTCAATATTGAACTTAACATAAGAATATTCTACCTCAAGTACTAGAATAACGGTATCCCTTATACTGGGAAGGGAGGGATGGGTACTGCATCTTCATGACAGTTACCTTGTAGACGTCTGTTCTTGTATAGATTCATGGGGATGCTGATCAATTGTTATGCTTTCTTTTTACTTGCTACAGTTCCTTCATCGCTGTACCTTAATGATCTATGTTTAGTATCTGTAGGCATTGAATTAAACAGTACGGGGTAATAATATACCCAGATTTAAGTATGTGACATGACAAACACGTTTGTTGCTGTTAAAACTAAGTGCATTTACTGCTTTTTTTAAAAGTCCTTCTGTTGTTCGTCAGTCTTTGTTCAAGCTAATCAGTGTTGCATTGGAACACAAATATCCATTTTAAAAAAAAAAAAGATATTTTTATCATTGCAATTGTTTTGCTACTAAATTTTGATGCTACTGATTTGTTAATACTACAGTGAAGACTTAGTCACTTCTGTTAGATACAGAGTTAGAAGACAATCTCAAATGAATTTGCAATGTTGAAATACTAAATGTTAACCTAGGCTGGGTTAAGAGGAGGTGTGTGAGAATCCATGTATTCTAGGTAGCTTGATCTGTGAATTGTCTTTGGTGATATGAGGCTGGGCTTTTCATTTAGCAAGAGAAAACAGTGGCAGGATTCTGTAAAAGCTTTGGTCTCTGCTTGGAGTCGTTGTATGAAAGAGCATTATTAATCTGGCAATGCTCCAGATGGCAAAGCTATTCCCAAGTGTCCCCTTGAGCCAGCTGTGATTGTGTGAGAGCAAAACTTTTTTTTGGGAAAAAAAAAAAAAATCTGCTATCTTCATTGTGTAAAAGCCTCTGGACTAGAAAAGAAAGAAAAAATGTAGTAAACTTATTGCAAAGGTTTTTGGAAATAGTATCTAATTTCAAAGAAGAAAGCCTAATAAGTATGTGGGTTTTTTAAAAAAAGTAATTATATATATATAAAAACAAATAAAATCAGTGTAAAAAACTATAGTAGAAGAACTGCACTTTGAGCCTGCAGTGGTAGAGGTGGTAGAAATAAGGATTTGCGATCAACCTCGGATACTTGGATTTGCTGACAATTTTATATGGATCAGTAGCAGCTAGAATTCAGTATCTGATAGCATCCTGAAACATTTTACTGTTGTCTTGCAAATATTTGTGGATACTTTTATTTTTATTAGTTTTGGTTTCAATTCTATGACCTTCTATAAGCTCAAACAAAAAAGCCTAGTGTACTGTACAGGCTTCTATAACGCTTACCTAAGGAAAAAAAAATCTGTGCTCAAACGCCATAAAATAATAATATGGCATTTTACTCTTTCAGACAGGTGCTGGGCTTACCATGGTAGAGACTATTTTGATGATGAAGCCTTGCCCAACTTCTGTTATCTAGTCTGAGCAGACTGATCCCTGCAAGTACTGCTTTTACAAACCAACAAAGTCAGTTTTCTGTGTCTGCAAGGTTCATAAATTTGTGTTAGATTTTCTTCTTTGAATCAGAATGAGGGCTTTTTAGGTGAGGATTTTTTTTTTCCTTTAAGGAATAGGTAATGTAGTCCTATGGATTATTTTTGATGCTACATGGAAGTTTTCATACAGTAGAGCCCTGAAGTACTTTAATTGGAAAATATATTAGGGAAAGGGGAGGGGCAATAACAAAGGTGAAGACATGAAAATAAATTATACCAAATCGACGTAGACCATACTTCACCTGAAGAATCTATGTTAATTAACCGAGAGTTAATACTAATTAATTCTAATAAATAAACTTGGAAATATCCTTGAAACGACTGGAAGAGTAATGTGTAGATTTGAATTAAAACTTGCATAAACTGAAAACTGAGGGGAGTAATCGGTAGCGGATATACTCCCTCATGTGTTTTCTCATTTAAAAAGTTGGTATATAAAAATTTGTAAGGTCTTGGAACACTTTTTGCTTAAATGAATTCAACAAGGATATATTGAAGTCCAGATGGAATCTGTTGCTGATATTATTTTACACTTTTTTGCCTGCGATGTACTGGCCTGACAGTCGTTACAGCAATCCAAAGCCAGTTATCTGTTTCATGTGTAACGAGATTTTGGGGAGATTTCATTGAAAAGATAATCAATGCTCAAAAATGGTATGCGTTTGCATCTGGTGTTTTTTTTACCCTTCTGTGTTTGAATTCAGTATTGCTTTTTTTTGAAGACTTTTTCTTTTTTAAAAGGTACACTGCATACCTGCGTGTATACTGAATACTTCTTTCCATGTACAGTTTGTTAATGGTTTGAAAAATACAGTCAAACCTTTTGTAACAGCAAAAATCAATGTTAAGCTGTGCAAAACTAATATCAGCAAAGCACCTCAACATGAAATGCTGTGCTGTTTTCAAGAAAAATAAAATCTGTAGTATTATTGTATGACTAAGGTCTAAAAATAAATACCATATGTCTTGCAAAATATCATCTGGTCTCTTGAAAAGAAACTTTGTCAATGTCTTTTGCTTACTGTGGCTGTTTAATTTAGTTGACTGTAGTCTCTTATTACAGTCATTGTTCTGGCTACAGATGAAGTTATTTTAAAACACAATTCTTAAGTTCTTTTAAGTAGACAAAAATATTACCTTAAAAATGTTACTTTTTTTTTAATTGAGCAACATGAAAATACTAAAGGCAAAGTATTTTTCTTGGGCCTGGAGAAAGTACACGCTTTATAAAATCTTGCATGTGGAATTTCCAGTGATCCATTTCTGTTGCGGTTTATTCAGATGGATTGAGCTGTGGGTTCTGTGGAAAACTTGCTAGCAATGGGGGAACACACCTGAGAAAGTACCCCACAATCTCAGTTCATCTTGGTTGATTATTCAACTCATCTGGCCCCTAGGTTTTCCTTCTGGAACATGTTAGTTGTGTACTGAACTCATTTAAACAGGAGAAAGCAATTAAGCACAGGGCTTTTCAGAATGGTAATTTTGGGGACTGACAAGCACCTTTCCTCTCTTCATCTTGATTTGCAGGCTTGGAGGGGTTCCCAGACGACTACTGAGGTCTTACCTGAGTCCAAAAAAGAAGCTAATCGGCCAGAATGACACTAAAGAAAATAGATGAGATTCCATTTCAGTCACTGTGGAGAAGAAAAACTTGATTTTCTTTTAGAGATTTTTCAAGAGTAACTGGATGCCATTAGAGGAGCCTTTAATAGGAGGAGATGGAATGAAATTTAGAAGTACTTCGTAGACTTCAGTTTTCTTAGCATAGGTATATTGTTATAGGTTGGTGTGATATTGGTATATAGTGCCAACAATTAAAAACTAGCAAGTAACAAAAACCCAACAAACTTTGGGCAGTTGAATGAGCTTTTTGTTAAATGTAAATGTGTGAATACAAGAATGTTCAGTACAGAAGCTCCCTTGAGACTGTTGAATCTGTCCATCCTTGCACTCTGAAATTGGTTGATTTGGTTTGGGTTTTGTGTGGGTTGTTTTCTTGTTGTTACTGATTTGGCTGTAAACGTGGTATAGGTTTTGGTGGGGTTATTTTGCTTCAGATACTACAGGCAAAGCACTTCTGCGGTCATGTTGTTCTAGCTTGTCTTGTTAGAAATGCTCTGCAATCCTAATAAAGATTATAGACTAAGTCCTGAGCAACCTGACTGAATGCCTTTGTCCTCCTTTGAGCAAGAGCAGCCCAGGCATCTCCTCTGGTCCCTTCCAGCCATAATTATTCTGTGATTCTAATCTGGTGCACCTCCTTCGGAGCTCTGCTGCTCACTTCTGGAAACCAGTTTTTTTTCCCAGGCTGGGTGTGGTTATTGGTGTGCCATCCAGACAGTCTTACAGACAAATGGTTCTTGACAGTTTCTCTCCTATTATTTTTCCTTATAACTATGTATACCATATAGTGTGTATATATTTTTATAAATATATATGTGTGTATATAAAAATATATACTGTATATATATGACAAGTGGTGCGTTTCTGGCTGCTAACATTTGGTTGATGTATCTAGAGCTTCTTGCATCTTTGCTTCTGCTGTCTGACAAGTTATGTGGTGTCAAATGTTTATTATATGAAAGCTGATACTTGCAGCTTCAATTATAGGTGTTAGAAGCTGGTGAGTAAATTAGTGCTTTCCAGTGAATTAAATTACATGTTATAAAGGTGAGCATTTTTAATTAAGGTAGTAGGTTTGACTGTGGCTGGTTTACACACTCATGCCAAATAACCTGTGATTGTTGAAAGGCACACTGATCTAAATTACTTGTTGAAAGAGAAGCTTAGTGTTGGTGTAGCTTTTCTGGAAGCCAAGCCTTTAGCAAATGCTGATTCCTTCCTTCCAGCTGTAAAAACTCTTATCTTAGTTTTCTACTTTTTTTCAGATCAGGTGAGCTGTTGAAGCTCAGTATTTTGGTTACAAGTGTGAGCATAGATGCTTGTTTTACTGCAAATGAAGATGTCCTTGGCAGATTGACATTTCTCTGGTGTGGTCTCACTGCTGTTTTTCCATTTCTTGTATCTGCATGTGCGCAGAACTAGAATGACTTTCCTGGTTTGCTGTGGGGAAAATGTGTGTGGCTGTATTACTGAAATGATGGATTGTTATCTTTTGTGGCCTAATGATATAAGATTAGATTGGAGGGTATCTCTAAAGGTGCTGTAAAACTCTGCTGCTGTTGTACTCCCACTGCCCAAAACCTCTGTTTATATTGCACTTTTAAAGTAACTTACTTGGGGGAGTGTTAAGACTGTATGGCTCCTCTGAGCTAGGTTTCTGAAGTTGGTTTTTACTGCAGCATATCTTTTTGATAAGGAGGTTAGAGCCTTAGTAGGAGGTTGGGACTGAGACCCCGGGTGTCTAGCGAGGAAGGTGATGGAAAGGACTAGAGAAGTCTTGTGCTCTGATTTCCTGTTGTTTTGATTTGTTATGTGAAAGTTAGTTGGTAGGTGTTAACTGAAGGCTTGTCAAGGTTTTGACTTCATTTCTGTGTGGAATAATAGACATTAGAGCCTCCAGTGACACAGCTGTGCTTTGCTCTTCATTCTCAGTGGTCTTTTGCTGAGTTATGTGCAGAGTTGGTGTAACACTCTCTGAGAAGACTTTTGAGGTGATAACTTTTTCATCCTCAAAAACTGACTTGGATTAGATCTACAAGAAAAACTGAAGTAATCTTGGAGTTTGTTTTTTTTTCATTTGTACTTGAAGCTCTGTGAGGGAGGAGAAATGGTGTCTTGAGATCAACGAGGTTTTGTACTTTGCAGGGCGTAGGTGCTGGGGTCCTTAGTCTTGTCAATAGGTATCTTGTTAGTGAGGATGGTGAATGCTATAGTTCTACGCTGTGAACGAACTGGAACACACCACCAGTGGCGGCTGCTTTAAATTGTGGTCGCCTTGGTTTGTAGGCTTTTCCCAAGGGAAATGAAAATACTCTTTAGAGTAAGATTAATACTGGACAGATTTGACTTCTAATAACAGTAGGTTTTCTGTAGCATAATCTTGATATCTTTATATTGTATAAATGTTATTGGGGAAAATCTTTATTTCAGTTTAGTGTAAATCTACCATCACAAAACTTATTTTTAACTTATTAGGTTAGGAATGAAAATAAATCAGGCTTTATGTATTAAAAGCGTGTTTTCCTTGCCAAATTCAAGCTGGCACATTCTGTGTCCAAACAGTTTTATGTAAACTAAGCTGGATAAATTTAAATTGGGCAGAGAATTGCTAAAAGGACATCAGTTACATTAGATCTGGGGTTTTCTATGAATTCCATTTGCCTAATGGGCACTTGAGAATACCTCTGTTACAACGAAGTGTTGTATTATGCCTAAACTTATAGTCTCTTAAAGTCTTGAGCTTTGAAAGTTTATTAGTTTGCCACTTTAATTGGATGCTTAAAACAGGGTTAAATACTATTTCTCCTTTTTATTTTTACTAAATATTCATTCCAGCATGTTTGCTGAGGAAGTAAACACAGGTTTACGAACAACTTGGAAGAGAGCTTGCTTCTGTAGAGTATGTCTGGGGAGGGGGATTTCCCTTTTCTCCTACAAAAGAAGAGGATGCAAGCTATTTTTGATGGCATGGTGCATTTAAAAAGTGGGTGAAGATAAGAAATCTTTTGCTTCTACTTTTGGAATCGAGTATTGCAAAATCTCATCACTTCAGTTTTTTGGGTGCAAATATATTTGTCTTCCTAATAATGACATTTGACATTCCCTTTTTTAATTATTGATAAAACTATATACTGAACACAAATTAACTTTATTTAGAAAAAGTCCATCAGCACTTCTTTCAGCAGACTTAAAATAGTTGTTTTTGTTTGCAGTATAAATGTTTGTGAATCTTGGATTAAAGATTTTGCTAAACTTTCTTGTGTGATTGATGTATATGTTAACGCGTACTCCAGAATGCCTGAAGTTAACCACATTACATGTTCTATTTCTAGTGTCACTTAGCTGCTACTGCTGCTTACAAGATGAATTAGAAGTAAGATCATTGCATTTCACTACCACTGGAGCTAGGGTACAAAATTACTGAAGTTCTCAGTTGGCCAAGTTCTCAGCTTGCCAAGAAATAAGTCTTAGTTGGAAAATGTGCTGATGGATTCTTCCCTCCCTACCCCCAATTAATTGAACTTCAAGAGCTAGAATATATTTCTGAAGTGAATTGAGAGCTTATTATTGGAGCAGATTCAAGTACTATAAGGAGAAGTTCTTCTAAGGGAAGAAAAAACAGGAGAAGGTTTGCTTTTACATAAGTAAAAGAAAAGGGCTGATACCTCCTCCTCACACCCCCAAACAAGATGAGAATGGTATTAGATTTTGCATCTCTGTTTTTAATTGCAAATTAATAAAAATGGCAGTATAATCTGCTTTCATATCTCAGGGCAATAATGACAGACTTCGTATTTTGAGAAATTGCCTCTTTTAGTGTTGGAGACAGTTGACGTTTTCCTTACAGTTGTCTTCATTAAAGTGAATATTGTTCTCCAATATACTGGGCAAATCTCTTACCTGCTACTCAGATTTTAGCAGATTGTGGTGTGATCCGCATTATCTGTTATAGCCTCATGCAGGTGCCGTTCCTTTGTTAATTCATAAGATGCTATCTTTAGAGGTTTGTAAATGTATTGTTTCTTCAGTCTGAAGTGTTGCTTTATTTTACAATTGTTTTCTATGTACAGCTTTCAGAAAGCGGTTGTCTCTATCAGTCTTCCAGTCCACGGGTGTGTGTGGGATCTGGTTTTCTCTTGGTTTTCTTGGTGCTTTTTGTGTACCGAAAAAGTGTCATTTATCACTGTAATGGCTTAGCCTTTTATAGCAGATCTTCCAACCATGGAGGAATATATCCATCAGACCCTTTCTTCATTATTGTAGAATTCAACTTGTGAACTTACATAACTTATTTCATATTTTTAGTATCTTTCTTGCTTGGGCAACTTGGGATCTGTGTAAAAGAGCTAAAAAGAGTAAGCTTTGATTTGGAGGAAGCTTTTGGCTTATGTGTGATTCATTTGTAGAAGGTGGAGGGAGTAGAAGAGGTAATCCAATTTATTCACATTCATCTTCAATAAAGAAAAGAAAGGCGATAGTTTAGCTGAAGTTCTAAGAAAATAAATTTACTGGAAGGAGGAATTTATCCTGTCATTAGAAGTAGGTGGCATATACATTTTTCTGTGTGTTTATATACATGTAGAGATAAAAAAAAAAACAACCAAAAACAAACAAACAAAAAAACAACATTAACTTTGTATGTCTGTATAGCTACTTGTGGGTGTATTTGTGAGCAGTTTTGGCCGTTGGTTTGCATGAGAACCAGTTACAAAACTTGCCAGTCATATTTCTAGGAACAAATTGGCCAAACCCTCATTTTGTCAAGCTGAGTGAAGTGTAATCCTGTTTTCAATCAAAAAAACATAAATGCCCCAACGTAAGTATAATGTACTAATCTAGAGAGGTGGGGGGTTTGGGGGATTATAAACGAGGGGAAAAGCAAATGAAATAAAAGCATATTTAGATTGGACTGTTGTTTGGACTAAAAGACGTGACAGCAAGAGATGTCACATTATAAGCTTTTCTTGTTGAATTTCTTGAAAAAGGCAAAGCTATTCCATACTCCCCCCCAATGACAGCAGTGACAGTCTTCAAAAGTTAATGTATAAACCAGTTGATAATTTTTATTCGTGCTTTTTTTTTCCTCCCTTGAATTAGCATGTTGGCCTGTTTTATCCTCCTCCTTGTGAAGTTAACTTTTAGTTTTCTTCCAGATGAAGTAATTTAAAGGTATTGGTGTAAATTCTCCCGCAAGCAGGGTAAAGGAGAAGAATAACACTAATCAGGTAACACTTGACTAAAATTTTGAACTATTCCTAAATATGAAACTGTCATTACTCTTGATATTTTTTTTTATACTGGCTTTCTGAAAAAAAAAAAAAAGTACATATCCATAAGGTAACAATAATGTCCATTTTACATTACCGGCAGCTAATTAGATTTATTCTTTTAAAACAATAAGAAAGCATGCAGGGAATATAGACTTTTTTTTACCATTATTCAGTATTAACAATGGAGAAGAGAAGGTGGCTTCTAAAGTTGGGTACTTAATGCAAATTCATTCTCTTGCATAAGCTACAGAGCAATAGAACATAACACTGTCATTAAAACTGACTCATAGCATTCAAGAGAAGGTGTGTTACAATCTTTAAAAGTGCTCAGAGAATTACTGCAGTCTAGTAAATACCTTGCAGTGGGAAAAAACACTTTAGCTGTGATTTGTTGCAAAATGCTGTTGTGCAAACTGTCTTGAAAGTATTTTGCTTTTTAAAAAAATCTGAGCATGCAAGCAGAGAAATGGAATTATTCAAAATACTCAGGAGTTTAGATTGGTTGAAAAATAGATGCAAAGGAACTATGAAATGCATTTAACATCAATGTTTGAAATTCCAGCTCAGGATAGAGACTTGCATTACTTGATTCTGATCGTTGAGGGTGGGAGGGATGTCTCCTATACATTACAAAAATCTCTCTCTAGCAGTAGGTATTCAGCTCTGTAAATGAGTGTTTTGGTGCTTTGAGTTTGGTTTGAGATTTCTGAGATATGAGCAGATAGGAATAGGAAATGCGTATCTAGCATCACAAGAGGCATAAGTGTTAAACTTTCATTTAAATTGGCTTAGTACGCAGTCTCAGCAGCAAATAAAGTAATATAATCCAAAGATTACAAGAATTATTTCTGACTTTTCATTTGAGTAAGTAGTGTATCCCCATTCTACCTGGGTTACAAAGAAAACTGCAGATTACTCTTCTCATGTTAGAAAGGCACAAAGAGAATGTTAGTGAAAAGAAATAATATGGTGCAGTTAAAATTGTCATGGTACATGTTGACGCCTTACCTGTTGGGCAGTGGCTTCTTCAGTTACGTGTGCTGGGTTAGGCACAGGGTCAGCGTGCTGCTGCTTTGTGATTACTGCCTGTGGAGGATGATGAAATGTCTCGATATGCACCTATTCAGTTCTAGTTTCTTGATGACTAATATTTAGGCCTGTCATTATACATATATCGTTTTGTACAACTTGCTTACTGCAAACAAGAGTCAGCTGTTTCGTCTTTTTGAAGAGTCTTTTCACCTTGGAAGCTCCCTACCAGCCTCCGTCACTAGATATAACTGAACTTTGGGAAGTTCTTTTTAATCCTCTGAGACGTGGTATGCCCTGTACTGTTGCCAGACCTTATTTTCTTAGTTTTTTTTTACTTTTCTTTTATAGGAAATAAATAATAATGATTTGCTGAGAGTAGACTTTTGTGTTCAGATCACCCAAATTACTTCTGTTTCCCTTAATGTTACAAGGCTATTTGTACAAAAAGTAACTAGATATATTAGAAACAGGAAAGTCAGTTATGCAAATACTGACTTTTGGGTGCTCTAAATCAGTATTTTTTGTAAGGTAATATAAATATCAAATCTCACAATGAATGCATTGCTCATGCCTGAAGCATCTTCTTAGATTTTTGTTTTCCTCTTTTCTTTCATTTCAGAACTTCCCGATATGCCAGCCTTTCGCTGTCTTCTTCCCTGACTCCCTGGAGTAGCTTCCCTTCCCTTCTTCCCTCACCCACCCTTTGTGCCCTTTGCCAGGGGCATTGCCTTCCCTCTTTTTTTTTTTTTTTTTTTTCCCTTCTCCTCCTGCCACCCTCTCTGCTTTATAATTAAACTTAGAAGGCTCAAAGGCTAGAGGAACACATGAAGGATGAAAATCAGGATTATGAGCTTTTTTATTACCTTTCCTTTGGTAGGCCTGCCAACATTGTTTACTGTTTAGATGCATCTCCCTTTTCTCAAGACCTGTTTTTCAGGTCCTCTTTTGGGTCACTTACATATCCAGACATGCTTTTATGGCCATGGGAATCTCCCATGCAAGAAGCCGTCAGCGTACCAGAGAGGAGCTCTATGGGCACTTGTGAAACAGTCTGCCTGGGAGAAAGGCAATGCACCTGACATTTCCTATTTACGTTTAAATATTTTGCTATTGATACATAACCTTCTAGTCTGGATGATTCTTCACTTCAGAGTATAGTGACTAACTTGTAAATACTAGTCTTTCGCTTCTCTCCTTTTTTTATTTTTTTTTTTTTTTTTTTTAGCTCATGCCTTTCAGTGGAAAGCTCTTTTATTTAGTTTAGAGATGTTTTTGCCAGAATGATGATGGTGACTAGGGCTATGGCATTCTTTCATTGGGCTTTTATTTTAAATACTAAACTTTTTGACAAAAATACTAGTTAAGCATGGTTGGTTGGATATTAATGTTTTGGCAGTATATTGATGGTGGTGGATGAAGATATAGAACAACTACAGGCTGCATTTGTGTTAAGGAAGTTTGTCTGAACATTTGTACTTCAGTTATGGGGATAGTTTTTGAGTTATGTGAGATTTAATATATCTTTTCTTTTAACTATTAAATGAAAACCACTAGGTTGAAATAGCAAGAGAAGCTATTACTTGATTTTATTTTTTAAAGTCATTATGGGGGCTGGCATTGAAACAGCACTGTTTATTATTTAAAAAAAATAAATTACCACATCCTGTTTCTAGAGGTGAATCAAATTGCCTTCTAATGTTTTTGAAGTGTTTTCCTGAGTCATCTGGTGAGACTTTAATTTACCTCAAGACTCATATTTTACCACAGCAATTCTGTTCATGCAAAGAAGTGGTACTGTAGCATAGTTTCAAACATTATGTCTTTATAACTTACTTTATAACAACATCCAGAGGCTTCAACATAGCAAGAAAGTTTCCTTATCGAAGAGCTTAATATCTAGTTAAAGACAAGTCCCAAGAATGCATCTAGCAGTTGAAATAAGCAGGAGAGGAAAGGTGAACTTAATAAGCGATTAAAAGTCTCTGCAATTAAATTTCATAATAGGGGGTTTGGAGTCCTTTAAGTTTTAGAAATAAAGTAATAATTAGAATCTCATGTGTTCTAATACAGAATTTGAGAGACCAAGTTTAGAAATGGCGAACAATTTTTCCACTATAGCTTAAGCTCATCGTGTAAGGGGAAAGGATACATAGGGGGAAGTAATCTATGATTTCAGTAGTCTTCTCAAACTGTAAGTGTTCCAAGCCTTGTTGTGGGGTTCACATTCAGCCTTGCTGTGATCCGCCTCAATCCTTGGATGGTATGTGCAGGGTGGCAAACTGTTAGCCTTTATAATTATGTCACTATATTCTCCGTTTCCTTGCACCTTTGTTGAAGGTAGTTCTTCCACTGGTTTCCTTGTAGCAGATCTGCCCCCTGCATTGTGACATACTAATACAAGTACGTGTCTTCCATCCTGGAGTTCACTTGCAGCTTTGCAATTTGAAGCACAACTGTGGCTCACTTGTTTCTTTCGGGGGGGGGGGTGGGGGGTGGGAAGTTGTTCTAAAGCCACAGCCACTAGACTTTTTAATTTTTAAGCTGCCAGGCTCTGAACTGTCCTGATCGTAGTAGTTTTATTTCATGCCATATGAGATGAAAGTGGATCTTTTGATCAGTAATTTTTTTGAGTACAAATACTCAAAACCAGATAAAAATCACAACAGCCTGTTTTTCCCACCACCACCCAGTTTCACTATAATTTCAATAGAACTTAAATTTTGTGTTTAGGTAAAACAAATGGTACATGAATTAATATGAATAAGTGTTGTTACCAGCATATTTTTTTCTTGTGTACAGATGAACTCTTCATTAGTATCCATTCTCTGATGCAGTTAGTGGTGGAGATAAGCACATGATCTTGTGCAAAAGATAGTGTTCTCGTCTTTGTTGCTTCTGCCTGATTCTATTTTCAAGTTGATTTTTTGCTGCTTTTAGATGAGATCAGTAAATTAAATTTGTGAGTGTGTTTCTGGTTTTTGTTTGTTTGGGGTTTTTTTCCCATAGAATCCAGGAATAGTTTGGGTTGGGACTTTTAAAGGTCATCTAGTCAAACACCTCACCCAACCCCCTGCAATGAGCAGGGACAGACTGAACCAGATCAGGCTGCTCAGAGCCCCGTCCAACCTGACCTTGAATGTTTCCAGGGACGTGGCATGTACCACCTCTCTGGGCAACCTGTTCCAGTGTTTCCTCACCCTCAGCATAAAAATTTTCATTATATCTAGTCTAAATCTTCCCTCTTTTAGTTTTATCTCCACTGGAAAGCTGTTTGCATGTTTTGCAAATTGACTTGGTCACCTTAATGTATCTTACGAATATGTTTGCAGTAATTTGCGTAGCAGATTGAAGTTCCCCTACCTGAAGGTATTTTAGGTGGCTCAGCATGAGGGCATCTGTCACAACAGCACATGTTGATTTCTCTGTTGCTGTACTTTCTCTGCAGTGGATTTACACTGAACACAAAGTTTATTTCAGGGTTTTCAGTTTAATGTTCAGAGTCCTCCTAGAATTGCCCTTGGTACCTGATACATTGTTGCTGCTGCTTCTGTGGCACTGCATTCCTGAAGACTCATCCTCTGTTTCAAGGAAGCTTACGGTAATTAAGAGGAATTTGTGGGGTTCCCCCCCCCTTTTTTTCTTTGTCTGGAATGTGAATCTTTTTTCTGTTGAACTTCAGCTTATTATAACAGTCAAAGTCTTAAAGCAGCCTGGGCCACTTTGGAGATTAGTCTTCTTGACTTGGGTTTCACTTAATTTATTCACCTGTATAAGTTTAACAGGTTTTTTCAACTACAAAAACTACTGGCAAAACTCACCTTTTATTTAAACATGGTTAGTGTCTGTTATCAGAGTCACTGAACATCATAATTAAAAAAAAAACCCTATGAAGTATTAAAATAAACACATTCAAATATTTTCAGTATTAAATGTATGCTTTGTCACCTCTGAAATCTGTAAAACTGGAGCAAATGTCTTTTATTAGACTTTCACACATTGAAATTGTAGCAATATCTTCAAATTCAGATAAAACTTTGTATGGAGAGATGTTTCTGTAAGCTTCCATTTCTTTGTTTTTTGTTTGTGTTTTTTTTTTTTTTTTTTAAGCAAGCTGCTTTGAGGTTGGTGGATTTAGTGTCTTTTTTTTTTTCTTTAATTAGAAAAAAAGCACAAACACAAAAAACCTCAACCAAACACTCCCCCCAAAAACCTCCAGTGTACACTGTTTGCCCTCCATGTGGTTTAATGTAATGAGTTTTGTGAAAGAAGAACCAATAATGAAAAGCCTTTGAGTTGCTCCTTTAAATATGTTTCCTGCACATTTGCTTGGATACTAATGTGAATTTATTCTTGAAGTGACCTGTCTTGGGGTGTTAGGACAGTTAGTAATTGAGTGGCTTCTTTTTTTCCTTTACTGAAAACTTTTGATGGTGTTCTTTTCAAGGTTAACTTTGTAAAAGATGGATTGGTATTATTTAAATAAAATGCCTCTGCCTGGAAAATGCATCAAGAAGAAATTATTAATAAATTGATCCAATTCTAGTTGGAATAGCATAGAAGCATAGAATGGTTTAGGTTGAAAGAGACCTTGAAGATCATCTAGTTCCAACCCTCCTGCCATGGGTAGGGACACCTCCCACTAGACCAGGTTGTTTAAAGCCCCATCCAGCCTGGTCTTGAATTCTGTTAATAATAATTACCAATAGTAATTATGTTCATTTGCATCTATTGTATTTTCTTTTTAATTTAGTATTAAATTTTGGAGGGGCTCTCCTCTTATATTTTTAGTTTTGTTCCATATCTTTGGTATGTCATTTTAAAGGAAAAACTGATTTCTTGAGTGTGTTTTTTTTTTTACTTCAGATAGTGAGCCAGTAATCTGTATTTAGTGATATCTTTGAAGAGTACAAGGAAGAGTAGTCATTGTGGTTATTTTGATCTGCATTAGAATGCCCACAGAAAGTAGTTTCAGCATTCATTTGCTATTTATAAATACTTTATTCACCTTTACTTTTCTGTTCTCTTGTGAGAAACCTCCATCCCAGCCGAAGTCAGTGCGGACAGGAATATCTGACTTGTGAATGTGAATGGGAGTTATTTTTAGAGCAATGAACAATGAAGACAAAACTGGGTTGGTAGGAGGGAGAAAGTTTGTCAGATTAGAAGAATTTCTGTCTTTTCTTTGTTAGGAGACAGTCTTTTTAAATCACCAGTATGCTTTGTGTGTGCACGTATGAAAGATGTGGTGGCTGATCCAGTTAGGGATGCATCAGAGGATTTTTTTTCCTGAGTGGCTGGGTCTTCTGCATCTGCTATTTTGTCTGCTGGCAGCATGGTGGCAAAGGATTGGGGTTGCACAGTTAGTGGTTGCGGCCATTGTGGAGAGGCACCTAGCAGTGCACTTTTTGACAGTAGGATGCCAGAGAATAGAGGAACCAGAAAGCATGATGGAAGAACTCAAGAGACCCTTTCTTTCCACAGGTACCCTGCTGAGCTCAGACTTTAGAGCAGTCCTTCAGTTGACTGGCTGCTCAGTGCTTCTAACGTGTTCCCTTAAAGATAATATATTGTACTTTTCTTGGACAGGAACTCACTCCCTCTGCTCAAGACTTTGAATGTATTCTTTTTTTTTTTTTTGATGGTAAAGGAGGAAGACTTTTATGCTGAACACCTTTTTCGTCTCAGCACTTTTTTTGTCTTTTTGGTTTGTGTGTTTTTTTTTTTTTTTTTTTTTTTTTTTCTTCTAAGCATGAATCTTCAAACACAAATTCGGGAATTGAGTCACAAAGCGAGTCCTAATGTGTAACTCTTAAAAAATAGTAGCTTTTTTGGTAATTATTAAAAATGAAAAACCTATGCCCGTAATCTTCTTTTATACCCTAGGGATTTAAAGTCCATGGCAACTTGTCAAAGATAATATGGGACTCCATAGTAAGCAGCATGGCAAATGAATATAACATATTACTGGAGACTGGTGTTCTGAGAAGAGAGAAGGAAAGATTAAAATGAAAGAACCAATTTCAGAGACCACTACAAATATTGTGTCAGATAAAGAAATATTAGCTTCTTCCACTGGAAGATACTCTTATGAAATAAGATCTTCTATCTAAAAAACAATATTTTTTTTTCTTTCTTGGCCCCCCTTTGCCTAGCAGTATTTTGGTAAGCAGAAGTGTGCTTTTATTTCAAATTCAAATGTTGGGTACTTCTTTTTTGATAGAAGTGAATGCGTAAGAGCCAAGCTCCTCTTGCCAGATGAAACTGCAAAGGCTTTGGATTTAACCGGTTGCTGTTGAGAGTGTTATCCTCTGAACACTGGTTGTTATTCTTCAGAGCTGTTACAGGTATGGTGAAGACCGCCCAGCATGTGTAAGGGCCATCATAAACTGCGTAAGAAGCTGTCACACCCACAATAGACATATTTGTTAAGGGTCTTATCAGAGAGAAAGATTAAAATGGAAGCAAAATTGTCTTTCCTGTCCTTCTGTTATGACTCATGGGAGCTGCTTTTGTGCTCAATGCTTTGATAATCAGGCTATTTATTTGTCACTATGGTCTTAGAAGCATCCTGCTAAGCACCCACTCTTTTTGAGTTAGCCACAGCTGTTAGAGAAGCTCATAAATCCTGCATTTTAACTCTGAGAAGTGAATTTGGTTCATATATCCAGGATGAGCTGAATTTGTTTTTGAATCTTTACTTGCCTACAAAAGGAAGAGCGCTCACAGAACAAGATAAAACAAACCAAATCAAATCGTTAATGGTGCCCTGGTCTTCAAGCTGTTTTCCTTTAGGAATTTAACCAAATAAGTATATTTAATAGTTGGGAGTTGATTCAACCCTTTTCCTAGTTGTGTTCTTGCTGTGGGATGGGAACTTGTTCAGGTTCTTCCCACACACACCCCTGGCCCTGCTGCCATGGAGGCATGCTGCCTTTTAGGCCAGTGTTGTGACCAGGACAGTTATGTGGCGATAACTTCCCTTGGTGTATAACTCATTCAGATAAGTTTCCAGGTTTCAGTATATCAAAAGCTATGGAGGGGAAAAAAAAAAAGTCAAAAAACTCCACTAAAAACCAACAACAGTGAAGTCAAGTTCCAATGACGATATTAGCATTGTCAATAGAAGCTTGCTGGAGATGAATTTTAAAACCTGTAAGCTTGTGGAAGCAACCTTGGTGTTTTGCCTTTATGTCATTTGTTCAGGTTTGACAGTTTTCTAAATTTTGTATTTATTTTTACCAGCAGTTCTTTTCATTGCTATTTTTTTGTTTTTATGAGCAGAGGAGGATAGATTGAAGCCTAGAGTATGAAAAATGGCTTGCTTAATTGCAAGTTCTTGTTGGTTTTTATCTCTTCTTCAGCTTTTTCTTTTTTCAACTTCCCCATTGTGGGTTTCTTCATGTTTTGTAAACTTGATGTCTGTTCCTCCAGAACCTTGTTCCATTAGAAGGTCTACTGTCTCTCCATAAAACAAACCCAGCAAGTCATAGCTTTTTTCCAAATGCGAGAGCAAGACTTTCAAAACTTCTCTAGCCATATGGTTGTATTTTCTTTCCTCTCTGTTTTTAAAGTCAGAGTATTACTACTAGCTGCTGCTTCACAGCTTTTCAAATACTGAATTTGTTCTTCCTAATCTGTAATTCCTCATAATACTCCTGGTGCATTCTTCTGGATCAATAAATCCAGAAGAATTTCTCCATCTAATATGTCTTAACCCTGTCAGTTGTATATTCTGCTATAACACTGAATCAGGCGCTTGTAACTTTAGCTAGGGTTTTCCTGGAATAGAACTACACTTATGAAGGGGAGGAGAAGGAAAGGTGAGGTAGTAGTGATACATCATGACTAATAGAGGTGGTTAATGCTTCCTTTCATGTGTGTATCTTGTACGACAGAAGACGTGCTAGGGTTTGGATTAGTGTGTAATCATCAAAGACATACTTGTACAGTATAAATTCTTACATCTGTTTACTGACCCGCTGTTTTGTTAGTGAACAGATGAAAATGTACCCAGTCTCTAGGAATTCTTAGTTGTAGCTTCTTGGTAAGTGAAAACAATAAATAAATAAAAAAATTAAGTTTACTTCTTGTTTTAGGAGAGCCAGAGGGGTGTGTTACCTACTGGCAGGAAGCTTGTTTAACAGCTAATAGGTGACTTTGAACTCAATTAGAAGTTTGTAACTGACTTCAGCAGGGTGCGAATTGCATTCTGTCTGTCTTGATATATTAAATGAACTGTACTCTTGATGTACAATATACGGATATACAGATCTAACTATATTTCTAGAACAGTTTTATTTCTCAAAATTTTGTAAAGACAAATGTCTACCTCAGTTTTTTTATAATTCTAAAATTATATAAAAAAAAGTGTCTACTAAAATCTAACTATGTAAAACTTGCTTTCCCGCCTCCCCAGCCCAGCTATTGATGACTATGAAATAATGAATAGCATTTTTATTTAGGATTGAGGCCTTGGAGTGAGTTGTTAAGCTGGATGCTTTTGGGTGATGCATTCTAGAATGACAATTCTAGAGAATTCTTAACGGTCATGAAGGGAAAAGGAGTTGGGAAAGAGCTAGAGGTTTTCTCCATTGTTTTGATTTAAATGCAAATCATCAGGTACCATAATGTTGTATTAGTCTGCATGTTCCTTCCCAGAATGCTTATACTGGTTTAGTTTTTACATAAAAGCCTTACATGCTAGTACAAAGCAACTACATTTGTATTAAAATCTCACACTGTTGTAATTCTGGATTAAGTAAAACTGACTTGTTCTTGTTCATGAGGTTTCATTTTGCTGAATTGGCCCTGCGTTTTGTAGAACACCATGGTAACATTGAGACCATCTCAGAGATTTGTTGGTTTAATTCAAAAGTTGTTGATGTGCTGTGAATCTGGCTGCCTTAGAAAGGGATGTTAGGAGAATCAATGCTATTTCCCTACTGAGAACCTTTGAGAGGTAAAGAATGGCCTTATTTCTCCTTCTGCAAGGGTTATCATTCTAGCCAGCAGGCAACTTATTGAAAAAGACCGATATGGTGCTCAGGGCAAAGAACAAAATTGTGGTTGCTATTAATAAGGTTTTCTTGCTTTTTCTGGTGTTCAGCTGGAAAGAATCCAGCTTGTCTTCACTAAAATGCAGAATAATGCAATTCTTGCTATGGATAACTTCCTTGAAATTACCTTTTTGGTTAAAATTTCTAAGGTGTTTTCCCCTTATTTTTATTATTACAATTACTCACTCTGCTATTGACAAGACTGTCATTGAGTTAAATGCCTGCCAGATTACCTGCAAGAATCAGTAATTTTCGAAAAACAGTCTTAACAAGGCCAGTGCCTTTTGGAAAGCAGAAAAATCTGGAAAGTTCAGTCGGTGCTGCCACTGAGCAAGTGTTTTCATCAGTTTCTTTACAATCTCTCAGGAGCTTTGGAAGGCAAAGTTCTCAAATAAGTACATACATCTTGTCTAGGGATTAGATGGGTCTAGCAAATCTTGAGTTCACTAACGTTGCAGGAGAGAACTAGTTTGAATTACTGCCCTGCTTGAGGAGATACGGCAAAAGAACTGGGGCAAAAAGTGTTTGTGTATGAATCCATACTACTGCTGCGTGCCACTTGTCGTCTTTTAGCTCTCCTTTTCATTTCATGAGTAGATTCTCATAAAGTGCTCTCAGCATAGTTGTGCACGAAGATGACTCCGGAGCTAATGCAGAGGAGATGATTCACTCAAGTGCAGTTTTCTTTTGGGAGTCCCCTTGTATGTGCATCTATATTACCTTTGCTGTCAGTCATGATGCACTTCGGGGAGAATTTGAGAAGCTGATTTATGTGTTTCTTTGGGCCAGTTTAAGTGTATCACTGATGGTGAATGAACATCGATAAGTGAGTTGACAGGCTTTTACCTTTCGGGAATTACATGTGAATGCTGCTGGAGGTGCCATGCATCGAGGAGCACCAGTGTAATGAGAGGATCAGCTTTCTAAGACTCTTACTTTTAATGAAGTGAAAAGGGAAACTGCATGATTAGTGGGGAGAGGAAGATGTGTAGTACTGAATTTCGGAAAGGAAGATTAGCTGCTTGCAAATCTAACTTTTATTTCCCAATTAAAAAATAGGATACGTACTGAATACACTTGCAGAAGTCTTAAAAATAGAAAAATAAAAATAGTGGATCACAAGCTGCAGGGCTGTATAGCTTTAAGAATATGACAAATTTAGAAATTATGAATGAGGAAAAGAGGAAACTGCACGTAAAATTCTTGTTACTGCATCTAAATTTCTTGTTGAGTTTTTGATACATCATCTCATAAGCTTCTTCACTGTTTTGTCATAGATTTAAAAATTGTGTGCACTGTAAGGCAGAAGGACGATGCATGGTAATAACAGCAGATAAGTAATGAATGTTCTCACAAACTAATTTCTAGAAACACTTGTCAATGAATAATGTTGGGAACCGAAGTAGATGATTTGGCGATGTCATTGAATAGTGCTAATAGAAAACAGAAGATATGTTTTCTGACTGTTACTCTCTTTCCTGCAACGATTTTTGCTCTTCTGAATGCGGCTGACCTGTTTTCTTGTGTCTTGTTGACGTTATGGCGTTAACGGTTCTTTCAAGTTCTGTGTAGCGGGATTCGTGTCGCTCAGCTGCAGCGTGGGGACAGCCAGCTGCGCCTTGGTGCCTGGCGCCCGCCTGCTTCAGTAGACAGCCGAAGCAGCTCAGTGCGGGCTCTCTTCTCATGCTGATGGTGCAATTACTTTTCCGGGAGCCCATTTGGTTCCTTGGTTACTGTAAGGAGGAAGCCTGGACGAACAACACAATGGCTTTTGGGAGGAGGAGATGCCAAATGAGATAGGAGGAGAGCATGTGGAAGGGGAAGGGAAGGGTATTTTATACAATTCACAAGTGAAGAAAAAGATAATTAATTAAAACAGTAAATTAAACCACTGAAATAATCCATTAAGGAGTAGGTAACTTTTTTAAAAAACACCAAGAAAACCCCTAATCAAAAAACCCCTAATGATCCCTTTATTCGGAAGTCACTGCTTCGTTTGCAAAGTTTGTTTTCAAAATACTGTGGTTGATTAGCCATGAAGTCACTTCTAAAATAACGACACCCCACCCCAGATTATTTCCCTGTGTTCTGCTGAGTCTAGTGTCCTTGTGATTTCCCTCCACTGTTGAGTTGTCCTTTTTGTTAATGTGTGACTTGGTCAACACAAGGCTTTTGGCCAGCACCCCTGGCTTTTAGTGAAATAGCAACAAGGCTTCCCGTCTGTGTGAGCTGAACCCAGTATCATTAGGTCACACTCGCCCATTACACATAAGTTAATTAAATGAATTCGCTTCTGTGATGCCATCTTGTTCCTCAAGAGTAGTCCAGCTCTTGAAGCACTGACCTGTGGAAATGACATATTTCAGATTCATGGTGAAGCTATTTTAGCTTTTTTCCCGTTTTTGAATGTAAGATAGATGCCCTTGACATTAGGGGGAAAAATGCAGTCTGAATTAGCAAAACCGAACTTTGGTGTGTTTAGTTTATCAGCCTCCTGAGATTGTAGGAGAGATACAATGAGCCTAAAATGGACAGACACAAAAAACCTTGTTCTTTTCCCTGTGTGTAGTGGCTTGATTTGACAAATTACTTCAGTGTTTGGGAAACATGGGAAAAAACTTTTTTTTTTTTTTTTTCAGTTTATTACATTTCCATTAAATAAGATGAAAATGGAAATAATTTTATAAATCTGACTGCTAGTCAGTCTAGCAAATAATTTCCTTTATTTTTTTAAACAATCATGGAAAATAGTATTACAAGAATAATTTGTATTGTTTAGTGTTCTTTCTACCTTATCCTTTTTGTCATTACAGAGGACAAATAATAAATGGACTAAACACAATTTTTTATACCTAGCTGTCAACATACATCAAACTGAGAATGTAAGTAATTACAGGTGTATTTTTGCTCACTGAGGTAGTTCCTATCAACGTTTTTGTTTACCTCTGTCCTGTAGAAAATAACTTTGTGTAAGTTAGCTATTATTGTAAAAGACATCCTAAGTATGGGATTACAAGGCCAGCTGTTCTGTGAGATATATGTTCTGAATAGGTTCCGTCCATTATACATGCTGCTAAGTTCTCTTGATCATAAAATGTAGAAGTAAATTAATTGTCTGTTACAATTGTGAGACAATACTGTGCTCTCTCACTAAATAAAACAAACTACTAATTACATTATTTTCTCTTCTTTCCCCAGGAAGCTACTGACTGCCTAGAAATTAAGGTGTGAGAAGTCTGGTTGATCAAGGTGGAATTTTTTTCTCCAAGAGCCTTTTCACAATTACCTTTTGCAAAATCTTTGGACGCTCCCTGTTGTGCCATGTTTTGTGGCTCTCACCGTAAGAGGAATTTGTCTTGATGAAGATTCCTAACATTGGTAATGTGATGAATAAATTTGAGATCCTTGGGGTTGTAGGTGAAGGTAAGTAGTACCTTAATAAAAAATGAATGAGAATTTTTTGTAGATTTGACTTAGTCCTCTTGATGGTAGTAAGTTTTCATTTACAAAATATTGCTTGTATGCAGATCTTGAGAAACATCAGCTTATTCTCTGCAGCTCCTTCTAGTTCCATTCTCAGATGGAAGGAGAAGTTTGGAAGATGAAAGCAAAGGAAGATAAATTTGACAGTTTTGTGGGTTTCGGGGTCTTTTGTTTGTTTGTTTTTTGGGTTTTTTTAAAGTTTACTATATTAATTTCTCTTTAGTGATACTGGGGAGATGCAAGTTATGGAACTTCTCTGCAAGTATATTTAAAAAAAATAATTTCAGCACTGTAAAATCCATTTACTTTCAAGCAATGTTTATAAAATTGTTTCAACGCACAGAAATTTAGTATAGTACCTGTATGTGCAAGTTTTGTATAATACTGGGAACAATATTATTATTTCTAGAGCCAGGAGCTGGCTGAGGACTCTTTCATCTTGCTGCTCTTTTTCTTTTGCTTTGAGATGTTTTATCTGTTCTTTGTTTCAGGAGCCTATGGCGTTGTACTTAAATGCAGACACAAGGTAAGTAAATTGCTTTAAGTCAGAGATAAATGTTGGTATTTGGGTGAAACAGTGACTTTTGATAAGAACTGAGATGTTACTATGTATAAGATGTGGCAGCTGGGGTGGGCTTTTCCTTGCAGTCGGTTATTCAGTTTTTTAATTGCAGTAATGTCAGAGGAAATGGCTACATCTAGTACCAAACCTCCATTTTTTGGTGTTTAGCATTTGTCTGAAATATATGAAGTATTACTAATGTTTCATTAATCTCAACTGAGAGAGCTTTTAAAAAAAGGGAAAAAAAGGTTCTTTTGGAATGCAGTTTATGCTCAAGTGGTCTCAATTAAAATGTCCAATTAATTGCCAAATACTGCTGTTTAAGCATTTACCTGTCTGGGATGGGGAGGGAGGGAGTGGGATCCATGTGGAATTTCTACAGTTGTCAGACAATCAAATTGCAGTAAGAAAGCACTGAATCTTACGCTTGTTAATTTTAATTTGTAAGAGGAATGTGTTTAAAAAAAAAAAAAAAAAAAAAAAAAAAGAGGAAAGAAAAAACCCTTATTTCAGACGAAAATGAAGTCTGGCAACCTGTCTACACTATCTTAACTTCTGTGTAAGTTGGATGTAGGTGAACTCACTACTCATCAACAGGGAACTCTGACATGAACTACTCTATAGATTTGGAGCTGCAGTGTAGTCACATAACAAAATAACTTCTACTTCTCTGAAGCAAAACATTTCAGAATCATAGAATGATTCATTTGTAGTGATCCAAGAATATATAAAAGTTTTTGTATGTAATTAACACGTTTTTCTAGAAAAAGTTAACACTCTGCAGAGGGCCTGCGTTGGCTTTTAGCATGTACACAGAAGGACTTTTGCACAGGGCAAATAGTTATATTTGGAGTGTCTTGCACTACTATACTGATTTAAAGTTAAAAAGGTAAAAAAAAAATTATAACTTGGAAAGATCCTGTCTCAAGCTGAAGCCTTGTTGTGCTTGGTGGTGACTAACACTTGATAGAATGGGTTTGGTAAATTGGATATTTTTGGGTAGTTATGGAATAATAATTCTGCGTGAGTAGTTTGAGAGCACCAGGGGAGTGACAATACAGTTTATACCAGGCAGCTCTCTTCTTTATGGAAGGTAACCTCACCAAGACTCAAAAAGTTGCTAGGATCTCCTGCATTGCTGAGTGAAATTTAAGCTCCATGTCTTTAGTCGTATCCTCATCCAAGAGTTTAGTACTCTGAGTGTAATATAATGGCAGAATTATATGTCATCTTAGTTCCTATAAGAATACCTTATAGTATACCAAATGACTAGGAAGCAAGAGCTTTCCTTTAGCAGAGGGTGGTGCTTCTTCCTCCAGCCTGTGTAAGGACACTGTGAGGATCTAAATTTTTAGGTACTCACACCATTTTTTTCCTGTAGCTTCAAGCTTGATCAGAACAACTGTATTGAAGTTCTAAAACAAAGTGGTATTTATTAAGGCTTCTTGCAAGTGGCTTCTAACAAGCTGGGAAGGGACTTTTTACAAGGACATGTAGTGATAGGATGAGGGGTAATGGCCTCAAACTGGAAGAGGGGTGATTTAGAATAGATATTAGGAAGAATTTTTTCCTTATGAGAGTGATGAGACACTGGCACAGGTTGCCTAGGGAAGCAGTGGATGCCCCATCCCTGGAAGTGTTCAAGGCCAGGTTGGATTGGGCTTTGAGCAACCTGGTCTAGTGAGAGGTTTCTCGGGCTATGGCAGGGGGGTTGGAACTAGATGATCTTCAAGGTTCCTTCCAACCTAAACCATTCTATGAGTCTATGCTGCCTGTTTGCTCCAGATTTTTCTTTACCTTAAGACATAAAAGGTCCAAATTACAGACAAATTTTAAGACTCTGATATTAAACATTGACTAGAATGAACATAAAAGAACTAAAGTTGTAAAGAAAAACCCTTCTAATGGGAAAGGAAAGGGAGGAAGAAGAGGGGAGAAGATCCTAACTCCTATGACATCAAAGATGTTCTAAACTAAAGGGGTGGGATTTAGGTGAGGCCTAAAGCCAGTCACTGATTAGCTCAAAATTGGAATTTCTACCAAACCATGACAACAAAAAATGTGCATTAAGAAAAATTACTTGTATACAAAGGAAGGAAAAAGATATATTGCAGGTTAGTATATGTAGTTGTTCTCCTTGATCAAGAACTGTTTTTAATACAACTTTCCTACTTGTCTAGGAAAACAAAGATTTAATTCACTTTCATGAAATCTTAACAGAATTACCTGGAAATGCAAGGATATGTGGGTTTTTTTTACTGTTTGGCTGCTGACGGACATACTTTTTTCTAGTATGGGTGAAGAAAGTAATAAGTTCTTCCACATGAGCTGTCTGCAGGTAGCACAGTTGAACTTTGAGTGCATTATGTAGTAATTGTATTCAGTATCACATAAATCCAGAAACAGTGTAAAAGCTAGAAAATGTTGCAGTATTTTTAATGTATGTATGGTATATACCAGGCCATCCTTGGTCATGTTCCCGCAGCACATACTGCTTTTCTTTTTGTGTAAAGCTAGCAATTATGTCGAAGAATTTGAATGTAGAAGTATTTATATTCATCTTTATAAATAGTGATAACATGCCAGGATCAAATTCTCAGCTATTGTAAGTCAACGTATCTCCTTTGGACTGGTGAGAGGGTAAATTTTGTGTGAAATGAGGAGCTGGCGCCTAATTGCAACAATTTTCCAACATAAAATCCATTGGTGCTTCAAAAAATATGTATCTTTGTACCCCAGTGCATTTCATTGGCATGTGTATATGGATTTAAATTAGAGATGACAATGGCATAAGGAGCAAATGCCTTATCTTTATTATATGCATTTTTTTCTTTGCTAAGAGAACATTATCAGAAAAGCTAAAGTAGCTCTTCTAGGTAGCATTTGTATTTCACTAAACTTTCTGTAATACTGTGAGTTAAGGAGAGGTATTTCTATCTGGTTTTGACAGAGATAGACACTAGGTACAATGTTGCTATTTAACATTTTAATGATGGATCTGAAGGTAAATATCAATGTACTGCTATTAAAAGTTATGGAAAACAGACCGCTGTGGTAAGCAGAACATTTAGCGTTACATGCCAAGTGATACAATTCAGGCAAAGCATATTTTAAATATTTGTATTTCTTCAGGTATGATTGACTTCCAAAATTAGAACCTTCCAACAAAATTTGAATTATATTAGGAGCATTTTGAGCACTCAGTTTTGTTATTTCAGAGTAAAGCTGAAAGCTGAGTAATGCATAGACTTTTTCCAGTCTACTACCATGAAATATACAAAAATGGTCATTTTGAGTCAGATGAGTTCAGCTAGTTCAGTATCTTAAAAGTGATTTTGTTAGAGGTAAACAACGGATTAAGAACAGGGCAGGCATGCTGTGATATTCCCCACAGTATTCACCTTCTCTAATTGGTACAGTGCTACTGGAAGGTCATTATCACCAGAATATTCTAGCACAGATTATGCCAGCAGTGTATTTTTTTTTTTATTACCTTATCCTATGCCTAAAGCCATCTGTCCTTTAAGTGTTCTACTTACCTGTATGTACCGTTTAAAGTATTATCTGGTATTTCCATGTACTATGTAAAGTATTCTGTCCTTATGCATTTTTTATATACCATCAACTTACATATAACTATGCTTCACCTAAAACCACTTGAGCTTCTGAAGCAAATAAAATGTGCCAGTAGTAAATGTTTGCAGTAGTCAGAGTTGAGGATCTGTCTTGAGTATTATGTGAGGAAAATAGAGCTATTAAGCTGTAGTGCTGAAAATCCTATTAACTCTTTAATAACCATTTGCTTCAACTTCACTGTTGAGTGATCTGGTTTGAAATACTAGGTATGTAGTATTTCTTTCATGGGCTTCTATACTTTGCCTCTATGGCATTCCCTTGAGTGCAGCAGTGAGTGGTGAGCTTTATTGGTGCTAATTCACTTTGGTTATCACTTTTCTATATGTGTGTATAAATGATATACAGTGAACATAGAATCATAGAGTGGTTTAGGTTGGAAAGGACCTTGAAGATCATCTAGTTCCAACCCCCCTGCCATAGGCAGTGACACCTCCCACTAGACCAGGTTGCCCAAGGCCACGTCCAGCCTGGCCTTGCACACCTCCAGGGATGGGGCCTCAACAACCTCTCTGGGCAACCTGTTCCAGTGCCTTACCACCCTCAAAATGAAAAACTTCTTCCTAATGCTCAATCTGAACCTGCCCTCTTCTGGTTTAAAGCCATTCCCCCTCATTCTGTCACTACATGCCCTAGTAAAATGTCCTTCCCCAGCTCTACTGTAGGCCCCCTTTAGGTACTGGAAGATCTTCTGGGAGCTGCCTTCTTGCTGTGCAGGGTAGGATGCTAATGTAGTATTGAAAGTTTCATATATGTACTGTTATTGCTCCACACATGAGATAGTTGTGCAGAACGGAGGGTAGAAATTAAGTTGCTGGGATCCAACAGGTTGAGAAGACAGCTGCTGACTGGTCTTTCCTCCCCTCCCACCCCCAAGGTGGGCTATAATATTCTCTGTTACAAGATTGCTGCCTTTTATTTCTTTTTCCTTAAAGTCTTGTTCCCAAGTCTCATCTTTCTGCAATATTGTGGGTTTTTTTTTTCTTTAAAAAAAAAAAAAGAGTTGTTTTATAAGGTATCTCTTAATAAAAACCATTAAAGCACTAATTTTGAGGAAGCTATGCAACCCTAAAATGACTTACCTGCTCCAGTGGAAAAAAATTAAATTCCTGTTTGGTGGTGTCCCAGTTTCTTAGAAGTCTGAGCCCTGGGATTAGCTGAAGTAAACATTTGTTTTTCACACTTTTAAGGCTATGTAGGCTGAAAGGATAAAGTAGGGTAGTCCCACGTCTCCTTTTAATTGCTTTTGTTGTGTTGTCTTCTGTCTGTTACTTCTGCTGTAGATTGCTAAGGTATACTGTATTTCAAGGAATTTTTTTTTTTTTAATATGAACTCTTGCTATCTTTTTGAGTCACATGCAATGATTTCTTTAAGACGACTTGGTGAGGTTGTACAAAGCAAGCATGAGAATGAATGCATTAAATCTAACATTTTTCATTATTCATGTTGCTTGGTCTGTCTGTACCCATATCAATGGAACAATGCTGCTCTGATGTCTGCAGTTGTGTTGTTTCCCTTTGAGTCTTTTGTGACAATCCAGAATGCTCTATGAAAGGTCCCTTGTATGACACGCCATTCCCTTACTTCCTTCTTTGTACTTGTCATGTTATGAACCCTGCTCAGATGTGAGCAGTATTCTGTATTCAAAATTGTCATTCTCTCCCTGCTTTCTTTTGAAAGGCTAATTTAGAAATGGAAGGTGCAGGGGAGAGATGCGAGTGTGCTTTCAGAGGGGTGAAACTAACTTGATATGGAAGGGGATAATAAGATTATTTTTTTCAGGTGTGTTGAACTTAAAGCAGTACAGTGTGAAGGTGTTGCTTTCGGTGCCACAAACTGGGGTGGCTTAAGTTGGCTTGGCCATGGTAACATTGGATAATGGAATTTGATGCAGCACAAAGCTGGGGTGCAGAGACACCTGATGCTGCAGATCTTTGAAACAAGAAGAGGGAGGGAGTGAAACAGGTGATCACTCTTATACTCTGGTAATGCAGGTAACTGAAGGAGTCATAGGAGCCTGAGTTAAAAATAGCAAGAGTGGTTCATCTTACCTTGGGAAGGATATGTGAAATGTATTACTGATGGTTTTCCATTTAAATTAAGTTGAAGATAAGTAATTTGTTACAGTCACAGTATTTCAGATCAGTATTTCTTTTAGTCACACAGCTTCTTCAGGTTTGTCACAGTAATGGCTGTAGTAGGTTAACCAGACATCTCTGGCACTTTTTGTTTCTTAAAGAAACTACAGGTCTTTCTGGTAGTCTTTTACATAATATGTTGCATGAATTCCTGCTATGGGTACTGGTTTGGCTAAGTGAAAAGATACTGCTCAGGCTGCAAATAACACCTTTCCTTGGAATATTGCCAGTAAATAAACATGCTCCTTAGTAGTTGCTGCATATTCCCATCTGCAAATAGATTATATATCATTACACTTGTACTAATACAGGAATCGTATTCAGACCTGCAGCAGTATGTTCTGTGGCTGCCCCTAATGGTTCTTAATTGCAAACAGCTTGTAGTGCTGTATCTCATTCTAATGCATTTGTAAGTGAAGTCTTATTTTTAAGTGTAGATATGATGAGCACACAAACCAAGGCTATCCATACAAATTATTCTTTCTTGCAAAAAGTGGAAAATGTTATGGTGAAAATTAAAGTTTAAGAACCTCACTATAGTATTTCTTAGCAGAAGCAGCAGTAGAAATTTAAATTGATGAGGATTTGAGACCTGATGTAGGGTCTCAGATCGTTAGGAAAGTAGTGGTGCAGTCTAGGGAATTCATAGTTAATGCAAATTAATATATAGGAGAAGGAACACCGTATGGCTAATTACAGGACTACATCTGTAGCAGTATGAACTTGCTTGAATATTGGATTACAGTCTAGTCTTGTCATCAAACTGCAAATTACTGTGTAGTGTAGTGTAATTGGTGCAAAGAAAATGGTATTTCTAAATTTTAGGCTAAGTTTTTTCCTGTGAGGGATTCTTGTGGACTACTTAAACTGTTGTAGGACACGTAAGCAGCTCTAAGAGCACCAGGTTAATCACTGATCTCTGGACACTCCATGTATTTAGATAAAGGTCAGTAAAATAGAGCGCAGTTCAATTTTTGAGAAGGTCATTAATGTAGATTCTTAAATATACCATGGTAACAATGGATCTGGATCATCTAGCTGGCTTTCAAAATTATTTATAGAAGACAAGTTGATCTAAAATGTTACTACACATTCAAGTGTCCTGAATTATACCAGTTACTTTAACTTATTTATTTAATTGTTTTTGTGAATTTAAAGCTTTTTTTTTTTTTAAGCCAGGAGTTCTAGAAAAGGAACACTTGACAATGTAGTTGAAACATTGACAACAATAGCGAAAACTTTCGCAGCATTTTGCTTTATCTGAGAGCTCTAAGCTCTTCTTAGCACACTTATTTTTTCATCAGTAAGGATTACAGTGTTTTTTTAAATAGTAAATTGTCCTTCTGAATGTCCTGGTTAAAGTACTTTACTTTTTCATGATTACTCAGGTCTGTGTAATTCCTAATTGGTGGAATGCCCTCCTAAAAATCTAGAAAAATTTTTATTCTTTTTGAATAAAAATTCCTGGAATACATAACTTCTCAAGTATAGCAGTATTTACCTCTCATTAAAAGTCTGGATAACAATTAATGGGGGGAAAAAAAGGAAAGTAGTTTCCATTTATAACATGATAGCTGTTTGAAATGTCTACAAATGTGCAAAATTTCATACAAAGAACTTAATAATTGCGCTTAACGTATGTGGTGTTTGATCTCAGCTAAAAGCCTAAAGGACTATACCAGCCTGGTGTCAGAGTATGATGATCAAGAAGTTTTGGATACAGTGGGAGGCCAGTCTGAGCTCTAGAACAGAGGCTGTTTTGTTAAGACTGCATAGTGCTCAGTGTTTCTTCAACTGATAGCACTTGTGACAGGTTTGCACAGAACTGGAAGCATTCTTTATGCTAGCTATCCCTTATATTACAATTCTGAAACTCTCCAGGACATGTACTTCTGTTTTGCTATATTTAGCTGCACCTGGACAATAAAGTTCAATGAGTCTGCTGCTTGCTTTTGATAAAGAACAGTGCAATTGCATGCTAGCTTCTCCTGTTCTAAAGGGAATCTATTTAAGCTTCTTCTAGTTTAAAAGGAAAACCAAAACACCCTCTGGATTTATAAAGTATTTGCATTTTTATTATATTATCCCTTAATTATTTTAGCTTAGATTGGTAAATTAGACCAATCTTCATGCAAATTAAATCCTAACACCTTGCAACGTAATTGTGTAGCTTTGTGCATTATGAAAAAATCACCTGCTTTATGGAATTCTATTTTCATTTTTCCAGATGTGTAGCAAAGTGAGGATTTGTTTCTGAACAGCACATGTAGCTCTTTGTTGGAAACAGATATCAACATTGCTCTCTGGTTTATAGTTGCTTGCGACTTAGACTTTGATAAAGCATCTATTTCTTCTTCTGTGTGAATACTAATTTCCATAGAGTACTGCAGCATAGAAAGATTAGTATAACAGAATTTGGTGTAAGTCTTACGGAAGGTGAATATTTGCAGGATCTTGAAGTGGAATGATTGTACCCACCGACACCCATTCTTTCATGATTTCATTCACTTGTACCCTCATGCCTACACCCTTAGATGTATAAAGGTGTGTGTGCCTGCCCACCTGGGCAGTATCCAACTTGTGCAGTATCTCCAATGTGCAGGATGGAGGACAGGGGTAGCTAGCTGTCAAGTCCCTGCTACATCTCAGGGATGCCTCTTGGTGGTGGTGACAAAGTAGTTCTTGCATCTTTTGTATATATTTTATGTTTAGAAGTTGTCCATTGCTACGAGATGGTCCTTAGCCTGTCTTGCTTACTTCAACTTCCATGAGTCTGTTACCTGTTTTTCTTGTTTGAAATTTGTGTTTGAAAGGTACGTCTATAATCTGTTTCCCTGATGGGCTAACAGGAGAAAGGCTGGTATATGTTCTAAGCTGCAACCTTGTTGCCGTTCTCTTGCTGGCATGATTCAGGGTATGGTTGCGAGTCAGCTGTGCTGCAACCTTCTGGGTTTGGCATAATGTTTCCCTCAATTTTACCATTGGAGAACCATCCTAGGAACAATTTTCTCTGTTATCAGTAAAAATTAAAATTATTTTTGAAACCTTGTTATACAGTTTCTTCTCTTGCTTGTTTACTCTTGTGTGCATACTCTCTCAGTGCCCCCCCAATATGCTATTCATGCTTACCCTGATCTGCTATATACTTCTGCAGCAGAAAAAGGTGCACAAATGCGTATGTTCTCTGAAAAATTTGTTTTTATTATGTTTTCAGTTCTTAGTATAGAATTGTGCTGCCTTACTGAACAACTAATTATCAGTTGACCATAAAATGCTTTGAGAGAGAAAGCTTTGTTTGGGTGCTGCTATATCTCCTAATCTTTCAGTCCACAGTCTTTATGATATTGAGAAGAAATCCTTCCTGAATGTGTGTTATGAAGCATATTTTTACTTACAGTTCTCATAACACAAGATTACCACAGATTCCAGTGTGCTGAAAATTAATTGCGAAGTGGTTTTCTTAGATTCCTTAGACTTAACCTTGGATGAACAAGGTTACCATCATTATCAATTTCCTGTTCAGCTGTAGAGAGACTTTTTTTTTAATTGTGAGGTTTTCAAGCATAACAGACATAGATTACACTTATAAGTGTAATCATGCACAGAGGTGTAGAAAGATGAAATTCTATAGGACCAAAAAAACTTGGTTGGCTGGTTACACCTACCTCTTCTTTTGACAGTACACATCTTGACCAGGAGGCAAGCTATCTTCTTGAAATCAATTAACATTTCCAACAGAGATGGAATAATGCCATGTTTATGCACAGAAATATGTTACAGGCAATGCCATCTGCAGATTAAAGCTGACTAGCTGCTGCTTCTACAGGATCAAATTTCCTGTGACTCTGAAAAAAATTCATCAGAGTGGTGTGTACCTCCCCCCCCCCCTCCTCAGAGCATCATCTAGTGAAGAACAGTATTAAGAAATGTATACAAGATAGTATCTGGTGGAACTGCAGCCTGGGTTCTGAACCTGCTCTAATTTTGTGAATCTTTCCTGTTTCCACTGCTATAAATGTTGCTGTAGTGCTAAGGAATTGAAACTATTTGGGGAGCAAAAGAGAATCAGTAGGAACTTCATTAGTGACCTTCAGGAAGGCTTAAGAGAGGCCAAATAACATCTATCCCATAGACTCTAGCAGATTTAAGAAAAAAAAAAAAAAGGAGAGTGTGGTATTTCTACGGTATTTCTATTTAGAAATTCTGGGATGTAGTGCCCCCTTCATCCAGGTTCTCCAGATCACATAAAACAGAGACTGCAAACCAGATCTCTCAGATTACATCAGTATCAGAGAAGAAAATCAAGGGACATCAGCCTTTCTGCAATATTTCTCACTTTCTATTCAATGTGGTTCTCAGTTAAGTTGGTAGTTTTATATTACTGAAGATTAGCTTCTGTTGCTTGACCAACATCCTTTCAATTTCACATGTGTACGTGTAGAGCCATGCAGAAGTGTATACACACACATATGCCTACGCGTTTGTTTAGTTAATGAGTTACAGCAAATGGTCTCTTCTGATCAGTTTTAGAAACTGATACTAGCACATTCAATTTTTGCCTCTTAGCAGATTTTTATATGTACTAGTTGGTTCTTTTTATGAGTATGAGGAAAACTGAACACTCGTGCCTCAGTGTGAAATACAGATGACAATGATTCTGTTGTTTTATCAAAGTATTTAGCAGGACTGTACAAGTCTTTAACCAAAATCTGAATAAAAAACTTCACAGGCAAAGTCTCGTGATTATATTTTCTCAGCTTTTACTTCTCTTCATCTAAAGATCATGTTTCAGGAACTTTCTGAAAAATTATCCTTATTGGGAAAGCATCTTCAGGCCAGTTAGTCTCACCTCTGTCCCTGGGAAGGTAATGGGGGAACTCATTCTGGATGCCATCTCCAAACATGTTGAAGAACAGTAAGTTATTGGAAGTGGTCAACCTGGATTTAACGAGGGTAAATCATGCTTGACCAATCTGATAGCCTTCTGTGATGTTATAACTGGTTGGCTGGATGGGAGGATAGCAGTAGATGTCATCTACCTTGACTTCAGCAAGGCTTTTGACACTGTCTCCCATAACATCCTCATTAGGAAGCTGAGGAAGTGTGAGCTAGATAAGGTGACAGCGAGGTGGATTGAGACCTGGCTGTGTGACAGAACTCAGAGGGTTGTGATTAAAGGAGCAGTGTCAAGTTGGAGGCCTGTAACCAGTGGTGTACCCCAGGGGTCAATACTTGGTCCAATTTTGTTCAATATATTCATTAATGACCTGGATGAGGGGGCAGAGTGTATCCTCAGCAAGTTTGCTGATGATACCAAACTGGGTGGGGTGGCTGACTCTCCAGAGGGCTGTGCTGCCATCCGGCGTGACCTGGACAGGCTGGAGAGCTGGGAGAGAAGAACCTAATGAAATTCAACAAAAGCAAGTGGAAAGTCCTGCACCTGGGGAGGAAGAATGCTAGGCCCCAGTATGGGTTAGGGGTGGACCTGCTGAGAAGCTGTTCTGAGGAGTAGGATCTGGGGGTCCTGGTAGATAGTAAATTATCCATGAGCCAGCAATGTGCCCTTGTTGCTAAAAAGGCCAATGGAATCCTGGGCTCCATAGGGAAGAGTGTGGCCAGTAGGTTGAGGGAGGTCATTCTCCCTCTCTACTCGGCACTGGTGAGGTCACAACTGGAATACTGCGTCCAGTTTTGGGCTCCCCAGTTCAAGAGAGACAGGGAACTGCTGCAGAGTCCAGCAAAGGGCAACTAAGATGATTGAGGGATTGGAGCATCTCTTATGAGGAAAGGCTGAGAGAGCTGGGACTCTTTAGCCTGGAGAAGAGAAGGCTGAGGGGAGACCTTATTATGGCATACAAGTATCTAAAGGGTGGGTTGAAGGAGGATGGAGCCAGGCTCTTTTCATTGGTTCCCAGTGGCAGGACGAGGGGCAATGGGCACAAGTTGGAACACAGGAAATTCTGTTCAAATACACGGAAAAACTTCTTTACGGTTCAGGTGACAGAGCACTGGCACAGGCTGCCCAGGGAGGTTGTGGAGTCCCTTTCTCTGGAGATTTTTCAAGACCCGCCTGGATGCAGTCCTGAGTAATGTGCTCTGGGCAATCCTGCTTTGGCAGGGGAGTTGGACTAGATGATCTCTAGAGGTCCCTTCCAACTCTGAAAATTCCATGATTGTGTGATCTTGTTTAGGGAAAAAGCACATGTTTGCATGAAGGAAGGCAATCTTTTACCACTTCTAAGCTATTAGGAAAACTTTTTTTGGAATAGCTCTATTTCTACAGGAAACAACAAATCCTAGAATTTTTCAATGGGAGAAACATTTTCTGAAAACATCTGGCCAGGAATCAAATGATGAGGGCATAGCATATTCTTGCAAAGAATAGATCTGTGGAAAGACAAAAATAAAGGAATAATTAGGTCTAGGGATCTTTTGTCCATGGATTTGAGTTTTTGTGTTTGGTTTTTTTTTTTTTTCCCCTCTTGATTTTTAGGTTAGAGTGCATTAACAATTGACATTTTGCAAGGCCACCTCTTCTTTTTTGAAGAGGTGGTGGTAGTTGACTATTTACACTGTACTACCTGAGTGGAAACTGTGTAAGGAGATTGATTCTTCTTTTTTTTTTTTTTCCTTTTTTTTTTTCCTCAGTGCAGATTTTACTTGAATTTGGAGTAATTAATGATTCACTTGTTTTATATTACTCATCACACACAGAGCTTTTACTATATAATATTAGACTGTAATGTTACTCTTTTAAATATAAAATAATTTCACATCCAGAATTGTGTTATAATGAAATCCAAGTCAGATTTAGTACATTTGAACAGAAATGCTAGTCAACAAACTGTTGTTAGAGCTATTGTTTACACTCTGTGCCAGCAGAAGGCTTGCTACTATATCGGTTTACAAAGGACAGAAGGCAACTTTCCTCTGAAGAATCTTTGTTTTTCATATCTGCATCTAGTGTAGACTAAGTACTACAATGAAGCTTCAAGCTTACTTGTACTGTTTTAGCTTTTTGGATTTTTGCAGTAGGCTTAAATGTTTTGTATCCCCCTAATCAAATCTGAACTAACAGTACTGTTGTTAAATATTAAGAGAAATTTTACTAAGTAAAATATTTGAAATTTCTATTCCACAAAAAATCCTAAAGCTTTTCCAATTGTTATTTTTTCTTTCAGTTCCATTTAAATGAATCTTTATAGTGCCTTGGAACTGAGAGAAATACAGCTCTAGTAGATCAATATATAACATATTTTCTAAATCTCTATTTCTCTTATGACAACTTGTCATGTAAATCTTTGTGCTTTTACCAAGATCTTAGCTGAAACATGCTCCTGGAAGCTTAACAGAAGAAAGGTGCTACTTCTCATGGGGCCTTCTTTGCAAGTTATTTAAAGCTTTATTGATCACGGATAGTACCTTCAATTATACCAGGAAAAGTAAACGCGAAGCTCGTAGCAGAGATATTTATAACTTCATGAATATACTCACCAGAGAACGTGTACCTTTTTCCCCTAATGTGCAGGTTAAAGAAGAAGGATGAGCTTGAGAAATTCTGATCTCGCTGCTAGCTATGCCAGATTGCTTTGTGGGAAGTGAGAATTGACGCTGCACAGTTACGTTGGCAATAGAGATGTTCTTACTTCAGTAGCACAGTTGGGAATACTTTATTTGTATTCCTAGCATGTGTATTACAAACACAATCCAATGGACTGTGATGATGATAATGTAGCAGTGGAACTCAAAGACTACTGATACAGAGAAGGTAATATCTCTGAAGTTACTAGTGTTGATCATTATTTCTGAAATGTACCTTAAAACCAAGTGCAGGCATATAAGTTTGTGCATGCGTGAACAAAAACATACAGACAGAAGGGTTGCAAAGTCAAGTAACTTGGGTGGAATTAATCTCATCCACTGTTCCAGTGTGTAGGTCTTACATAACCAATCTCTCTAGGTTATATAAATTGAGAAAGTCCAACATCCAAAAAGCATTTCATACCATCTGGAAATGGTTAAAATTGGTAACCTTCTGGCTGAATCTTCTCTCCCTCCCCTGCTTTTACTAGCTGTGGGGAAAGCATTGATGACACCCATTGGATATATAACTCTTAGCTGGCTAAAGCTAAATGAAGATGGACTCTACCTTAGGAAATATACGAGGTTTTCTGTAGATGTATTGAGTCTTTTTCAACAGAGAATATACTTGTTCTCAGTTTAAATTTAGCTTTGGAGATTGCTGTTTCTATTTTAGACCTGGAGAAGGGCTTCAGTTTCTTTTGCATGCCCCAGTAGTTCTAATAAAAGAATGCTACCTTTTCCCCTCAAATACTGCCTTGCTTATGTACACTGTGATAAACTTTTTTTCACATAATTTTCTAGACTTCTCAAATACAAAATTCATCATATAACACCATATGGATGCCCACGCAGTTTTCACACAGCTGTCAGCTTCTAGTATTTGAGATGGTGTAGCTAGTAACCTGTTGCCTTCATCCCCCGTGCATGCTAGAATGCTGGGAATGAGACTCGTCTGTGGTTTTAGTGGGTCTGCAGTTATTTCTGAATTCTCACTGTTCCTCTGCTTTCGGTAAAATGGGGTTCCAGTAAAATTTTAGATGTTCACAGATTCATTTGCTTATTTGTTATACTGGTTTTAATACTAACTTGTGAGCCCAGGTGGCTTATCCCACTTCTCTCTTCCAATCTGTTTGTGGCCTGCATTTGTCTGCCTTCTTTTTCTAGTCTCTTTAGCCTATGTACTCCCTGGCTATCAGCTCTTCATTCTATGCTTTTTAATCCCCTCTCTCCACGTATTGTTTCCAGTGTTTGGGACAATAAACTTGGTAAGATCCAGACACTGTTTTTCTTCCCTGTTTTCCAAGAAGTATTCGTTTGTCATGTTTGGGCAAACTTTCACAGCAAACCTAAATTCTGCATGATTTTTTTTTTTTTTTCCTGCTCAAAAGTGCATGTGTGTATGCAAGATCTAAAAGTGGGATGTGTTAGATAGTCTTATTGGTAGGGGCGATTTTTGTTAGAATAGCTTCCTCTAATCTTCCTGGAACTTGTGTGATGCTTAGACTTTTTTCTCCTTTTTGAGATATAAGAGAAAAGATAATGATCTAGTCATGAGTCTTTGGATGCTGCAGAAACTGCCTGAAATAAGACACAAACTCACTTTCTTAATTTAGCTCCAAAAACTGAAATTTCATCTGTAGAAATGCTATTTTCATGAAGGCTTAGCTGCTGGTTTTTTGTCATCTGTTAGTAGTAACAGAATTCTTCCTTGGGTGCAGAATTCTTCCTTGGGTGCAGATTCCTTTATTTCCTCATGTACATTCTGCTTCCCAGGTTGACTAAATTACCATGCAACTTGTGTAGAGGCAGCCCTCCTGTTCCTCTGACCTCTGCAACAATGATCAGTAAAACCCATATGTGTTTGAGGTATGAATCTTGCCTGCTGTCTTTTTTTTAAGCAGTTTGCATTGAATTTTAACCCTTAATGCTATGCTATAAAGAAGAGAAAAATCTCTAAAAGGAATGCAGTTTTAAAAGTTTGGCAGAGCAAAATGGCAGTTTTCTTAAGGGACAAGAATTTCTCTCTTATTGTCCAAAGAGTGCATTGTCTGTATAATCTGAGAGAAGAAAAGCCTTTCTTTCTCTGCAAACTTGAATGTGGAAACTTTGAGAAGCAATGAAGATGTCTGCTGAAACCCATATCAATATACAGACTGGAAAAAAAAGTTGTTTGTTTTTTTTTTTTTTTTTAAATAGATAAATTGAAAGGGAAGTAGGAAAAAGCATTGATTTAGGATTCTGTAGACCATCAGGCTGGTCGGGAAAGAGTCATAAGTGAGGAGAACTGATCAATAAAATGTCAGGAAAAATGGTCCTGTTCTATTATAATGTTAAAACAATTAAAAAAAATTAGGACAAGGAAATAATACCAACTTGCACCTATAGAGCTTTCACTACATAAGATGGCCCTAGAATTTTGCTTTGGTAAGAGCATAATCTCAGCAAAAACATCTCTTGAGCAAAAAAACTAGAGAGCAAAACCACATCTTTTTGTACGTGCCACAAAATCCTTGGGCAGGGTGGGGAGAATATTTTCTCTCAATAATACTGTAGTCTAATGGAAGAAATAGCCAAAGAACTGAGGCTAGGAAATGCAGGTGGCATTTCCTGTTCAAATTTGTCATCCCTTCCCTAGAGAATACCTCAAAAATATTATCATTAAAGATCTGAAAGAAGTGAAAGGGATGTTTGTGAGCCTTAGTGCTACTTGAGGAGAAGCGAGATACCATAAGATGGAGAAGACGTGGAATGGCAGATTCTTAGGGTTAATGTAGATATCTGTGAAAGGTTCTACAGCCCAAAGTATCAATGAGCTGAGACCAGATTACCAAAGGCATTGGTTATATTCAGTAACACTTTTTATCTACTAAATTGCATGGACAAGACAATGTTACACTGTTTTGTGTGCCCAAAATGGGAAAAAATACCAACCAGTTTTCAGTTTAAAACACTTTTTTAAAAATTGGAAGCACTAAACAAGACTTCTGATCTTTGGGATTCTCAACAAGAACAACATTGTAGCTTAGGCTTTCCCCCAGATGTAGAAAGCTTGTTGTTACTAACATACACTTTTTCAAATTAATATATTAAAACCAAAAATAAGCTCAACCATGGCTCTTGCTTCTGCTCCAGAGCAGATCTGAAATGGCTGTTTGGTACCTGAATAGATGATTACCACCTCTGGTGGTTTAAGGCTCATTCCAAAATACAGAGGAGTTGTTGCTGCCATTTCTGCATGAGAGGGAAAGTTAAAGTTAGGGAGAATCACAGAATAGTCAGGGTTGGAAGGGACCTCTGGAGATCATATAGTCCAACCCCCCTGCCAGAGCAGGGTCACCTACAACAGGTTGCACAGGACAGCGTCCAGGCGGGTTTTGAATGTCTCCAGAGTGGGAGACTCCACAACCTCTCTGGGCAGCCTGTTCCAGTGCTCCACTACCCTCAAAGTGAAGAAGTTCCTCCTCATGTTAAGATGGAACTTCCTATGTTCAAGCTTGTGCCCATTACCCCTCGTCCTATCACTGGGCACCACTGAAAAAAGACTCCTCCCATCCCTCTGGCATCCTCCCTTTAAGTATTTGAAAGCATTAATAAGATCCCCCCTCAGTCTTCTTTTCTCTAGACTAAAGAGACCCAAGTTCCTCAGCCTTTCCTCATATGAAAGATGTTCTAATCCCCTAATCATCTTTGTAGCCCTTTGCTGGACTCTCTCCAGCAGATCCCTGTCTTTCTTGAACTGGGGAGCCCAGAACTGGACGCAGTACTCCAGATGTGGCCTCACCAGGGCAGAGTAGAGGGGGAGGATGACCTCTCTTGACCTGCTGGCCACACTCTTTTTGATGCACCCCAGGATGCCATTGGCCCTCTTGGCCGCCAGGGCACATTGCTGGCTCATGGTCATCCTGTTGTCCACCAGGACTCCCAGATCCCTTTCCACAGAGCTGCTCTCCAGGAGGTCAGCCCCCAACCTGTACTGTTGCATGGGGTTATTCCTCCCCAGATGCAGTACCCTACATTTACCCTTGTTGAATTTCATTAGTTCCTCTCTGCCCAACTTTCCAGCCTGTCCAGGTCACACTGTAAAGCAGCACAGCCTTCTGGCGTGTCAGCCACTCCTCCCAGTTTAGTGTCATCAGCAAACTTGCTGATGGTACACTCTATCCCTTCATCCAGATCATCGATGAACCTCGTGTGTAAGTCTGCAGCATGGAAATAACAGTTGCTGCTGCTATTTTTAATTTTTTTTTCTTTCAGCACCAAGACACACTTTTTTTTTTTTCTCTCTAAAATAATGGTAAACTGAGCAAACCAAGTTTGGGAAATCCTACTCTAGCTTGCACCCTAAAAGGAAAATTTACTTAGCATTTAAAAATTATTAAAATAGAATTAATACTGGAAGTTTATGGTGGATAGATACAAGCACTTCATGAAAGATGGGCTCAAAAAACAGAGGGGTGAGGTTTTCCTTTGTATGAAGGAGTGTCTCAGATCTATGAAGCTCTTTTCTGGGATGGGTGACAGTGTAGTTGAGATCCTGTAGTTCAGAATTAGAGGTGAGGCCAGAAACTGTGGCATTGTTTTGGGACTTATTTGTAGACCACCTGATCAAGGTGAAGAAGCAAGCAAAGCCTTCTTTAAACAGCTGATGAAGTTTCTGAATTGCAGACCCTGGTTTTCATGGGGGACTGTAACTTCCCTGGCATCTGCTGGAAGAGCAATATGGTGGGCTGTAAGTGGTTCCAAATGTTTATGGAGGATGTCAGGGAAAATTTCTTGATACAGGTGCTGGAAGGGCCAGCCAGATTGTTATAATAATTGGCTACAATGGCTGTGAAATAGTGGAGTTCAAGATCATGAGTAGATTGAGGGGGAAAAAAGTAAGAGTACAGACCTTGAATAGAGAATATTCAAGAAACTGGTGGGTGGGGAGCTCATGAGAGGCAGCTCTAAAAGGCAAGGGAAAGCTGGCAGTCTAAGAACAACATCCTCCAAGCACACAAGCAGTCTGTCTCAGTGCTTAGGAAAGCAAGCAGACTTCTCAGGAGACTGATGTGGCTAAGAAGGGTGTTCATGATGGAGCTCCAGTGCGAAAAAAAAAAAAAAATGTATACAGGAGGTGTAAGCATGGACAAGCTGCAAAGGCAGAATTTAGAAACATTGCTTTGGTGGATCTGGGTGGTGCTGGGAAAGCTAGAGCTCTGCTGGAGTTGAGATTTGTAAGGGCAGCAAGAAGGGTTTCTAGTGCTACTTTGGTAGTGAAAGGCTGAACAAGGAAAGTGTGGGCCCGTTGCTGACTGGGGCAGGCGATTTAGTGACAGCAGAGCCAGATAGTCTGAGGTGCTCAGTGCCCTCTTTGCCTTCGTCTTTACCAGCAAAATCTCCCAGGTATCTATGCCTGGTGAAAGGGTTGAGGAAGAAGATGAATTACCAGCAGTGGGTAAGGATGGAGTTGGGAATTTCTCAAGAGAACTCAGCCTGTACAGTTTAATGGGACCAGATAGGTGGCATCCAAAGGTACTGGGTCCTTGCAGCAGGACAGCTCTTGATTGTCTTTGATAGGTTGTGGAGACTGAGGGAGGTACTTGATAAAAAGATAAATGAACCGGCATTTTTTTTTTTTTTTATTAAAAGAAATAAAAAAAACCAAACGTTCCAACTGATTTTACCCATGATTGGAAAATCCAAATGTGATTTCCATGCATTTTCCATACCTGCTTAAGGTATGGGAATGAATATATACTTTGATTTGGTTTTCTTTTTATGTGCTGGTAGACCTGGAAAGAGACATGGTTAAGATACAAATTTAGGTATTTATGTGTGCACCTGTGCAAGTGTCTAAAGTCCCACTGTAGTCAGTGGAAATCTAGTCAAGGAATAGAGGAGAGTTCAATTCATGCTGCTTTGGGGATGAAAGGTGCATTTTAGTTGCCTAAGCATAAGCTCCTGCTGCTTTTGGCAATACCTGGGATGCTGTGCCTTACCTCTAGCTTCTCCTCTGATGTATACATCTCTGCAAATCTTCTGTCATTTCTGCCAATACCATGTGAGTGTTGCAGATACCTAGGGAATTGTAAACACTACTAGATGCCTGTGTTTAGGCGACTGAATCATGTCTTGAGTGACAGGTCAACTTAGAGCTCTCCAGCTCTGCTTGTCATAGTAGAGGCTTGAACACCTAACTCACATGCAGGTATCTGAATTTAGATGTCTTAATCTGAAAATGAATTCTACCTGAAGAGTTTTGGCCTCAGGAACCTGCTTGGCAAGTTTGCCGTTGGTTCATAGCAGGTCTTGTTTTACAGATTAAAAAAATGCCTGTCAGATTGTTGATAAGAAAAAACCCCAAAATTTAAAATATGAAAGATAAAAAACAGATTGTATCAGTTGCAGAAGTAAAAATTTCAAAATTAAAGCTTGAAGTTTAGCCAATCATGCTGAGACTGTTGATGCTCAAAGCTGGAATAATGACACTGAAGACTTCTACATTGATGCGCATTTAAAAAAACAAAACAAAACAAAAAAACAGCAAAACAAACCCAAACCAAAAACTAACACCATCGCTGCCCCCCAAAATAAAACAGAGTAGTATTTTCCAATAAATTCTACCTACTCTTGAGTTCCAAGGTGCCCAGGAAAGGAGCATTACGTTAGTAATAACAAAGAATTAAGAAATACAATGTAATTATAAACATCTTGCTGACCTCTACATTTATGGAGTCAGCAATATTTTCAAAGAAGACATAAAGGTAGTACAGGTTGACTTCCTGCTTTTTCACTTTGTTATCACTTGTATTCCGAGTGCTAAGATTATGCTATAAGAAGTAATTAAAGAGTACTGGTATCTGCCCAATGCAGTATTATGCTATTTATAAATAGCTTTATTGTTGTTCTCATTTTTTTCACAATTTCAAGATATAACAGGCAACAATATCAAATTGAATTGGAAAAGGATCGGGGTATGAAACTGAAATGACTATTACTACTTTTCAGAATCAGAAAAAAATTTATAGCCGTTTGTTGAATTTGGGTTCTGTTTTACATCTAGGGTTGAGATTAAACAATACTGTCAAGTTGTAAAAATTATATAGATTAGTGCTACAATCGTGCTACATTAGGAAGAAATGAAGGTCAGATTTAAAAAAAATTGCTACAATAACACTAGTTTACTGTGAAAAGCCAGAATAACTGCATTTATAGTATTTAAAAGCTGTTTTCTGTTCCAGATCCTTTACATTATTGTACAAATTCTTTGGGAATACTTATTTACTTATTTGCCTGGAGAAAATTGTGAATAAATATGAAAACTGCATTTGGAACAATGAAAGTTTCAATGCTAACCACTATCATCAACCTAGTAGCTAGTACAAAATACTGAGAAGGTTCACTTACTTCAAGTGTTCTTTTCAGGGTAGTATTTTAGGGTTGAGGACTTTAAATGCTAATGTTATGACCTTGGGTTAAAGAAACTATTAATTCTCAATGTTTATGACAAGCCCGCATTCAGCATAATGTAAAAGAGGATGCAGGGAGAATTTTTGCAGAGCTAACTTCAGCCTAGAGAGGTGAGCTGCTCTAGGCTTCCTTGGGTCTAGGGAGTCGCTTCTGCCATTTATGCAGAGGTGACCGAGAGCACCTTAACTTTGGTCATGCTCTGAATCACTCTGCACCTCTGCCCATCTTAAATGAAAGTGGGAGGGACTAGCCTGCAAGGCGAAGATTATTCTTTGTGACTTTTTGTGGAAAGGAAGGGGGGGGAACCCATAAATGGGTAGATTTCAGGTTTTTGAAGAATATAAAATGCATGCATTGTAAAGCAAAATTCATGTGTGCCTCCTAATAACAGCTCAAAGCAGAGTCAGCTATAGCAGGTTGCTCCAAATCTTGTCCTGGTGGATTTTTAATATCTCCAAGGCTATTCAGAATATCCCCAGGGATGGGGAGACTCAAGAGGTGCCTTCCAGCCTCAACTGTCCCGTGAGCCTGTAAACTTACTGCAGTCTGAAGAGCCTCTGCCACCAGCGAAGCTGTAACTGTTTGGTCAAGAAATTGAATCCGTCATCTTGCGCACCTCTTCTGTCTACACAGAATATTCTAAGATACTCCACCAGATTTGGAAAGAAATGTTGTAGAAACTGCCAGCAGCTGATATTGGAAGTCTTGAGAAGACAGGAAGCTGTGTTCTGATCTGTTAGTACTGTCCAAATGTAGCAGTGTTTTAAGGCAGAATGCAAATGGAGTCAGGACAGTGTCAGGGCGATGTCTTAAGGACCTGTTTTACATCCAGGTAACGTTGCCTGTTACTTCTCAGAACTTGCATTGTGAGGTAGCTTGGCCTAAGTTTAAAGGCTTTTGTAACGACAACTGTTAAATTTATGATATATTGATCCATCCTGATTAAAATGGTAATGTTTTATGTTCTTGTTTTGAGAGTAACTTTGAAAAATGACTTTGCTGTTTTTTATAAAAGTTTCATTTTAAGTGACTGATTAAAAATAAATGTTTTGCTGTCTTGTAATGGTTTCATGAACTTCTGTTGCCTCTGGTGATTGCTTAATGTTCTGTGATTTTTGCTGGTATCAAGATTATTGAAATGTTGAAGAACTTAATCACACATATGCAAGTCAAACTGTACTACTTTGTTAAGAAAAGACATTATCTGTGGGATATGTTTGGCAGAATTTTGTTAATTTTTTTCGGTGTGTCTTTGTTATAACAAACTAAGTTGTCTGAATGTAGTTATGAATCGGTGAGGATCAGATCACAATTTCTTTCCTGCTTCTAGATTATTTTTATAAAAAGAAAATATCTGAGTAGAGAATGCAATTGATTTCACTTTTTGTAGCAGAAGTTAGGCATGCTTTTTTATCTTTGGGCATTATAGTCTCATACTTGTACAGGTGGAAAACACAAACCAATCACAGAACATGCAATATCATATCTTCATATGCCACTTGATATATGGGCATAAATGCCTGAGTGATGTATTAGATATTGATGGAGCAGCACTGGCTGAGTAAAGGTAGAAACATGCTACTTCTCCATGGCGCATGCTCAGTATTGACTATCACTATCTCTACTCATGTTTGTTGATTTTTATAAACACTTATTCTTTCAGTTGCTTAAAAAATCCATGCTTGAGAAATTCTTGTAATCATGATAGGGTGAGGCAGTAAATCTATAGCTGAATGATATAACTTTCTGAAAGACAATCTTATCTATTTTTCAGGAACCTTTTTGTGTACCTACGTTTTGTGTCAAATTTTCCTTGATATGCAAAAGAAAACGGTGAAAAAAAAAATCCTAATAGAAACCTTTGAAACAAAATAGGGACAGACATTTGAAGAGATTTTTTTTTTTTTTTGGTCACGTGATATTTTCAAGAACACCATATATTTTGGTAGGTGTTTCTCTTTCCAGAGAAGAATGGTTATAGTTCTAAGATCTTGAGTTATGCTGAGGAGCACCTTGCTCCTTGAGTACTCCCATCATTAACATCGAGGATTTTTCTAGAAAACAACAGAGATACGTTCCTGCACTGTTTTGGAAAAGCGCTGTCCTGTCATATGTATTATGTAGAGACAGTGAAAAAATAGGGGGACCTCTATTCTTTAAATAAAATTAAATGCTTTTGAATCAGAGAGCTCTTCTGGTGTGATACTGGTGACAGGAATACCAGATGCCTACAGTCTTTTGAGGAAACCTGGGAGACGAATCTCTGGGTGGCAAGCAGAAGAGCTGTGAGAACTGCTCTGCTCTCATAAGCATACTTACCTCTCATCTTTGGCTAGCTAGACAGACAATAAATCACATGTTTTCTCCAGAGGCAATTCCCATGCATGTTTTGAATTAAAGGAAAGGATTGAGCCCCAGCATGAAGTCATTCCCATCTCCCTTTTCCCATGAACAGGTATCTCCTTCCTTCTGTCTTTATATATATTTATTTATAAAGGAAATGGAACAGACATGGATTAAGAAATTTTTGTCTTACCCTTATTAAATGGTATTAGCAGGTTTGTACATGGAGATGTATTTTGCCCCATTTTAGATTGTGTACGTCCTTTTACACAAATTATTTTCAGTAACATTAATCTGTTGTTACATACTTAACTGTAAAACAGTGCTTTCCCTATGGTTTTATAACATAGAATGTTTATAGTGTATGTGCTCAATAAGCAGAGGTGGTACCAATGCTATGAGAGATTTGACTTGTGCATTTGCAAATTTGCCATTGCTGCAGAATGTAAAGTGAAATATTGAGGCCAGAAGTTTTTAGTAGAACAAGATAATGAGATGCTTAGTAATAAATGTAGCTGAGTGAAACAAAAATTCCAGCTAAGTGAACTCAAAATTTTCATACTTCATGATATAAGCTAGTAGTAGAGATCAGAAAGGATATTCTGTGTTCCGTAAAGCCCACAGAATATATGGGATTACTTGAGTTTTTTCTGTCCTTGACATTCATTGAAGTCTCAAGCATTTAATCAACTCTTAACAGCTTATCTGCCTAGATGATACATTAATTGGATATGAGAGTTTTCCAGTATAGGAGTTGAATACTGAGCTATTGTCTAAGAAGGGTTTCCACGACCAGACTGAACATTGTTTTCAGAGTTTAATTGTGTTCCAGAGTACAGTCTTGGAAAAAAACTTTTGAAAAGCAAAAAAGAAAGATATTTTAGAGAATGACAGTTCTATTTTGGAGAGTTGCAATTTGGCCTGGTTTTGAGAAGCAGAGCGTCAGATCTCCAAAAGGACTCTTAAGTAAAGGTTTAAGTAACAAAGGCTAAATGTGATCTGTAAAGAACCTTTCAGATTCCCACAGGAATTTTCACTGTTGAATTCCCTCAATGCTCAAAGCTCAGCTTTTCTTTGTATCCCTGATTCTGTCCCATCTTCTCAGGGCTTAGCAATGTGGTGTGTTTGCTTTGCACCTAGTGCGTGTCAGTACTTGTTTGAAACTTCAGGTTTCACTGCATCATCTGACGGCTCGACCATCTGTCTCCTAATCCAGGAAGCATGCTCTTACCACCCCTACTATATGCCTGCTGAATTGGTCCATATACAAAATGTATTCCATGTTTTCCAATCTCATTCTGTGATTGACAGTTATGTTCGATGGCTGATCGAAAGCTATGCCTGTTAGTTCATCATACAGTCTACATACGCTACTTGTCTGCAACATCATACAGTGTATAGGAGATTGCTTTCTTCCCCTAAGGAAGGGTATTCTATATATGGCTGACAAACTTGAGAAAATGTTTTGAATTTTTTTTTTTAAACTTGCATTTTTCTGTAACGTTTGATTGAAACTGGACATCTACTTCAAAATTACTAGTGGTGATGGCAAGCAGAGAGACAAACAGGGCATTTCAGATGGATTCTTCCTCTGGAAATTTATTTAAAGCATGGTCGATGAGGAGCTACTATTTTTTATGTCACCTCATACAAACTGTTTAGTTGGTTTAGAACACTCAGCCAAGAAGTGGGAAACGTGCTCTCAGATTCAGTTTTCTGTTCTGCCTGATGGAGCACTCAGAAACCCTACTGTTTTGGAGGTGTTCCACATCATAGGGAGGTTAGACTTTTTGACAAGCAGGTACATCATATCTAAAAATCTGTGCACAGTACTCTTCAGAGTCCTTGTATCCATTTTAGCTTTGGCTTGACTGCTTCAGCAGTAGCTGATTCCTAGAGAACACCATTTAGATAGGATGAGGTCCTCCAAGCAACCTAGACAAGAATGTCCCTCCCTAAGGAGGAACAAGATGTTACTAGTGCAACACCTCAAAGCATCTATTGTCTAGTCTCATTTTGGTATTGTTTTGCTTCAGGTTATTTATATATATTATTTGTTAGGGTTTCTTTAAGATAGGGAATATGTCACATAAATTCTTGGTTGCTTAATTTTGATGCCAGTAATTAGTTTAATGAAATAATACAAGTGATAAAGCTTTTCAAATTAAAATGTCTTAAATGTTATAGTATTTTGAACTGCTTGGATAACTTTTTCTTCCATATGTGTGTTGCTGAAGTCTTTATGTTCCTGTTCTTCATAGAGCTACTCACGCTTTAAATACTGGACATTTGATCGCATACCTTAATTAAGTCTTTGCAAGACTGTGACACAAAAGCATTTAAAACTTCCAAAATAATCACATTCACTATACAGGGACAGCAGCATATGGCAGAGAAGCCACATGGAGTACATTTCTTGAATGGTGCGGAATTGCTGTCCCTGTGAGGCAACAGCTTTTAACTCCTACATTTCTTTCAGTGTACTTAGCCATTACTTCGAGAATAAAAATACAGCCTTTCAGTGGTTGCTGAAACGTCTAAAAATTTTTCTTTTCCTTCGTGTGAAATAGGAATGTAATGCTAATGGCTAAATTTGGCTCCTCTGCAAAGTGGTGTATGCGCACTGTCTAAACATAGGCATGATACAGTCTGCAGAGTTTTTTGAGTGCAATTAGGGTGTTCCTTTTCTGAAAAACCTTTCAGAGACTTAATTAGCCAGAGCACCTAACAGTAGGTCCCAGAAGTCAAATATAAGCTAAATTTACTCACCTTCTTAGCAGTGTTCCTTCATAGTGCTAGTAACTATTATTACTGTAGTTAGAGTTAATAAACATAACAATACTATAACTTAGTAGTAATGATATAATTAGTAAAATAGTCTATTCAGTTTAGTTTAGACTACTCAGTCTGTAAGCTTCCTGAAACAAAATTTTTTAGGAACTATATTTGACATAAAAGCTATAGACAAGCCCTTCAGAATCACTCCAAACCTGAAATGCATATTATGTCCTCAGTTCTGACATCCTTTTCTGTTCTGTTCTGTAAAATTTGTTGAGCAAAGGGTAGTGCTTGGGCCTTTGTAGTATCTCAGCTGAATTTATGTAATGTATCAGTCTTCAGATTAGACCAGTGTATATGAAGGGCAGGTTTCAGTAGCAGAAAAGCAATGCAAGTCCTCTCTAAGAGTAGTATGTGCTGTTTCTCCTGAACTAATCTTCTTCAATGGGAGGCAGATACAGTTGGTTCACTTAAATCATAATGTAATGCTTCCAGGTTTTTCTGATAGATGTTATGAGTGATGATTGAAGGATATTGTTTTTTAAACATGCAAATCATACACACATATTGCAAATATATGCAAATTCTATTGATTTCTGTTAATCAATTGATTTTCATTAAAAGGCCTTAAAAGGCATTATTCACTATCTACAGGGGTCTTTCTAGGTGCTTTTATTTTAATTGGGGTCAGGTGTTTTACAGGTTCATGTCTTACAACAATTTGAAGTGAAAAATGGAGTAAATGTTTGCGTTATCCAGTACTTGGTAATGCGCATGTCTTCAGGTATTCCAGAAGGACTTCACTTTTTTGATTGCTGTTTTCCGGTCCAGCCTTTGTATGCTATTAATAGTGGGATTTTTTATTTTTTTTTTAAGCTGTGATGTTTGGAAAAGGTGTGTAAGCTAGATCTAGCTTGTCAAGTAACCCAGGTAGCCTACTGCCCATCTGCTCACACACCCTTACTCTGTGACCTTAAAGCTTCTTCCCTATCACGTTGCTAAAATTCAGGTGCTGCATCATTGTATGAACAGACCTGCCCTAGTCATGTCATGCTGGCTGTATTTTGGCCACGTGCTAAATGCATTCCTGCTCACACAACAAGAGAAGTGTCTTCATTTAAGAGAAAAATGTGACCTAGGATGGTAAGGTTTGGTGAGAATAGAGAATACCAGAGGAATGCAAAGGCAGGCAGACATTAAGAAGTTATCACCTGTGACCGTGTGACAAGTGGTTTGGATAGGCTTCCCTTAAGAGGACAACTTTTTTTTTTTCAAGGAGGTACAGAGAATTTACTTTCCTAAAATCATGTTCTTTGTGGATATTTGCACTTTGAAACATAAAAAAACTTTTGGCAACCAAAATTGCAGGTCTCATTGTAAGCCTTAGCCATGTGCTAGTACAGTATTTTTATTTCAGCTCACAAAGATAAGCACCCGCACTCATACTTGGGTCAGCTAAAGGATTGTTTGACTTTCAGAATAACTAGGCAACAAGAGTCACAGGAACAACTCTTCTGAAAATTCAATTGCTATCTAGTACAAGGTATTTAAATATTAGGGTTTTTTTTTTTTTTCATACTGAGTTTCCTAATTGTGACATATCTGCTACATGAGGTTTTGTATTGTATTTGGCCTGATCACTGAGATATTTACCAGATTTTTAATTAATTTTGGTTTGCATTGTGAAATTTTTCTGGATGCTTTTTTCTTTGTCTAATGCTCAGGGGAAAAAAAAAAAAAAAAACGAGAAAACACACAACAGATCATATTTTCCTTTCTTTGCTTTTTTTTTACAGGAGACGCATGAAATTGTGGCTATCAAGAAATTCAAAGATAGTGAAGGTAACCTTTGCTGCTACATAATCTTTCATGTCAATAACTACACTGTTAATATCTCTCCAGTTAAAATAAGAAGTCTCATATATCAAGGCTTGATTTTAAAATTATAATGATTTATTAGCTCTGTGAATATCCAAGGCACTTGATCCTTCGCATGTACCTTGAGACTGCATTATACATTCCAACTAGATAACTACCTTTCTTACTTGGTGCATCTGTCTTAATATGACGGAGATTGTGGTGCTATACACAGTAGTAAGATCTACCACTTGGGAGACTGGATGTGATTAGAAAATGGCAAAAACTCCTCTTGTAGTAGTGGCTTGCAGAGTCTTTGGGCTTTATCACCTTTCATCTGTGAGAGGGGATCTAAATGTTAGGGGGGCTTGAAGGGATAAATGGAGGAGGCTGAGAGCAGTCACTGAGAAGTTCAGTGGTACAAAGAGGAATCGGGGAGCTCTCAGGGAGCCATGGGAAGATCTGAGGGAGCTAGGTGGTGAGGCAGCAGCTCTGCCCTCCCTTCAGCATGCTCCAGTGTCCACAGGCAACTTGCTCTTTGCCCCCTCGTAGCAGCCTCTGTGTACTCTCCAGTGTTGCTGAGGTTGCTGAGAGGGGGAAGAGCCGACTCCTGCAAGGCTTACTGTTGCTGGCAAAGTGGATGGCAGAAGGCAGGACGCATGGAAACTAATTTCAGTGCTGCACACACCTATTCTTCACCAGCAGTAATAAAACCAAAGATGTGTACAAGACAAGACTGGCTCTCTGACCTGCGCTTGTTGGGGGACAGTGAATCCAACTATCCTATCATAGGCAAAACTGGCAATCAGTCACGAGAGCAACTGTCTACCTTGTGTACATCAGAAGCTAGCCCTGATCCCTAATGGGCTAGCACGAACAGAAGGAGAAGCCAAGTATGAAGTAATGAGGAGTCATCCCGGTCTGAGGTGATGCAGCTATGATTTGCTGTATATCAAGGCTTTAGCTGAAAGTTTACTGTGTGGTTTAAAGAAACAGCAGCCACTTTATTTTAGCAAACTTTTCTTTCTGTTGTTGTTACAGGATTGCTGATGGCCATGGAGATGTAGTTATAAGGACTGTAATTTTCAGAGTCACTTAGGCACAGAAAATGAGATTTGTGTCTGTTGTTTTATGCCACAGGAACGCTGCGCTTTGCAGCTGATTTTGCCAGACACTTGAAAAGTATATTTGATGAGTCTTTTAGCTCTGCTATTCAGAAATCTGTTTTAAACCCTGTTGAAGAATGTAGGAGATAATTTAATTGTGGTAACCATCTTGACCAGGTCATGAGAGTACTTCAGAATTGCTTCTTGGAACTCAATATGGCTATTCAGTACAGATCCCAGGCAATGAATCTCAGCATTAAGCCCTAAACAGGATTATTATATTAAACATGCCTGTCTACCAAAAAATGAAAACAAAAAATGCAGTGATGCCATTAGGTCTGGCTTTCCAAGAGTATTATGTAATATGAGTTTATATGACTGATGACTGCTTTTCAGAGTTGGAGCTAGTTGTTTACAAGTTTCTGGAAATATGACAGAAGTTCTTTTGATGGATTTGATTCAGCCCATTTCACATCTGTCTCCTTATTATGATAGTTCATTACGAATCTGAATATACTGTAATTGTTTCTATTGCCATTTTTGTTTCACTGAATTTTTGCTGTTGTTTGACATACACATGCTAAATACGCTGCAAAGAAAGAGTCTCGTTATGAAATTATGTAATCAGGCTGATGCAAGCCAACACCGAGCAATCAGTTTTAAAATGAAATGATTTAGATTGCTCTAAATGATATATTTTTTTAATCAAAACATTTGTGATGATAGTATTTTGTTTTCCTCTTCCCTCCTGCTACACTTCAATTATGTTTTTTCCTCTCTTCTGATGATAGTTATATGCGTTTGCATGACCTGTGTTATTCTCTCTCCCCTGCAAACCTGTTTTTGCCTTTTGCTTGCTTGGAAAAACAATTTCTCTTCCTTGTTTCTTCTTCTTTGTCTCTGACTGTGTGTGTGGTACATGACCTGCAAATGTGATTTAGCTTTGAATTCATGCAGTCGTATCCCATCCAATATTCCTCTGTTGTGGATAACAGTTCTAAGAGATGAAGAACCCTGCTTCTACATGTGCATGGGCAAACTTACTGAATTAATGGATTTCATTTTACTAAATGAAAAATAAAAATCTAATATAATCTGGTTTATTTGACATTTTGTGGTAGTGTCCTCTAAAACCCAGTCAGTTCAGAGCCCCTTGATGATAAGCAGTGTAGGAAGCTTTAGTAAAACACTCCACCTTTCTTGAACAACTTTCAGACAACTAAATTGTCAAAACAACAGCTGAAACAGAGTGACTCCTCAGCATCAGATTCAAGTTTTCATTGAATCAATACTTGCTCTACTGTCCTCTGTGGCCACTGCACTGGTCTGCATTGCTGAATATCCATTAAAAGCCTTGTAGGGAAACTTACCAGACTTACATCTGTGCTTTAGTCTTAAAATTTGTCATCACTTTTGGAGAATAAAATTATTTTAGAGTCAAATAGATTTCTTTGACATTGTTCAAACATGAGCTTTGCATTCTGGTCTTTCTGCTGAGGACATACTAACCTTGTCAGTACTTCATGCGTGTGACATGTATTTGTGGGGTGGAGAATGTGTCTGTACACATATGTGCATATTTTTTGAAGCATATTAGTGCTCTTCATAATGAAAAAGATAGATATGCAAATGATTTGTGTCTTAGGGATTTTTCTGCCACTGAAAACCTAGATGGTAGCGACGGGAAGTCTGTGAGAGTTGCATAAAGACAGCACAGTCCCCGATTACCTCTCTTCCAGTGCAGAAGCATACAGGCAGCAGAGAGAGTCCACACTGGAAAATAAGCCTTTTTCACTGTAATATCTAGAAACAGAGAATTTAATTAGGGGTTCAAAGTAAAGATGTGTAACACTTGTTACTTGGGGGTTTTGTTTTGTTTTTTAGTAAGTTTTACTCTTTCACTTTACTTTGCGTTCTAGAAAATGAAGAGGTCAAAGAAACCACTTTACGAGAGCTTAAAATGCTTCGCACTTTGAAACAGGAGAACATAGTGGAGCTGAAGGAAGCCTTCAGAAGAAGAGGAAAATTATACTTAGTTTTTGAATATGTGGAAAAAGTGAGTTGCTTGTACTATCCTTGCCACAGTTAAATCATAAGCTTACTCAAAGTCTTTAAAATTATTTTATTTTTAGAAATTAAGCTATTTAAGCTTAAGATCTATAAAGAGGAAGAGTAGAAGCTTTAATACAGTCTGAATTGTAATTAGACATTTATTGTGAGAAAACAAAGCTGATAACTTTACTATTGTTTTTACTTCATGTGTTGATCTTTAAAAAAAAAAAGCTTCCAACTTTTTCAGATTATGTAGACTGGAATATATATAATTTGCAGCAAAAAATCCATCCAAACTCTATAGTCCAGTTAAATTGTAAAGCTGATTAACTGTCTAGTGTTATGTTGTGTAATGAATCTTGACATAGTCTATCAAAACAAGATCATAGACTTTTGACCTTGGAATCTGTTTCAACTTTCTCCATCCTTTCTTGTTAAAAATAGGATTTGTTTGTATATTTCTGTAACAAGGCCACTCTCAATAGTTGCTTAGAGGGATTTGGCGAAAACCACTGTCATTATTTCCAATCCTGACCTCATTTGATAGAATTCCAAAATTTCCTTGGATTAGTCTGCTACTGCCAAGCATCCTGGTCTGTTTCCAGGGAGAAACAACCTAGAACAGATTGGGTTTTCATTATTTTTGCAACCTTCATAATAAAGGTAGACCTTCCCTTTGTATATTAACCATTTACCATTTCTTCATGGAAATCATTAGATGGTATTCAGATACACACAGTAAAAATAAATGCAAGCTGAAATGTATGTGTCTCGGTAGTTTTCATGAGATATTGTTCCCTTGATTGCACGTTTCATTTAATATCCTGCCAGTGCAGCATTGAATTCTAGCTGAATGCTAGTTGTCTTCAGTCAGTTCTTTTGTGTAAAGATTCCTCACCCTAAATACTGTGTCTCTTTTACCTCAGTTTACAATTTATTATGCCGTGTAACTTTATTGCATAACATGAAGTGACTTATATTAGCCCACAATTTTGCAGAAATCAGTTTTGTTTTTCACCAGCAGATCAGCAACTTCTAATGTGGTGGATCTTACTTAGATCTTAACATCCAAAGCTTGACTTGTTCCACCCATGTTCCTTGTAGTTGTTCCAGACACGTGGAATGTCTTTGATCACACACCAACTTAGAACATACATTTAATCTGTTATAGTTTACTTGGCTAAGCTCACTGAAATTGTGGGTTGGAAGAGCAGCGTGAGTAAAAGACATTTAACTGATCGGATAAGGAGTATACTTTAAAAATTGCTAATATTGGTTAAAACACCAGGCTGCAATATCTAACATTATTTGCATTAGAATAAAAGAATACAGTGATAAAATTAGACATCATGTATATTCTGTCCCTAATGTCATTTCTATATTAATGGTCACCTTTATTTTCAGTTAAACTTTGCAGTCCATGAGCGTTTCTCATTTTCAAATACGTAAAATAGTTTCCACAGTAGTTTCTTTGAAGACCAGGATATTTTCTATATTTTTGGATGAGGGAAGAGCAGAAGGAAGTAAATGAAATGTGGTATAGTAGGCTAATTTTAACTGGTGATGAGTACCTTGTGTCCTTTAGGGAATCTTAGCTCTGCAATACTCAAATCCAGATTACTTAAATTCACATTTAGCCTAATCTCCTTTATTCATCATCCCCTTAGTTAATGTCTTCATATAGGATTATGTCTCACTGTGTTGATGCTACTATTTTGGTTCGTATTTGTAATACTAACTTCTTGACTGACTTACCCAGATCCACAGGCTTCTGTGTGGACAAGAGCCTAATTAAAATCAGTATGGTTCCTTAACAGAAAATTCCTTTTCTCAGATCTGAAGTGTATTTCTAAGGAAGCTTTCACTCAAGCACATGAGTTCCAGTATTTATTTGCAGATTGCAAAACTTTTTTTACGTTTGCTAACATGATGGGAATCTAAACGTCCTTTTCCAAAGAGGAAATTTACTAGTACAAACAATCAGTTTATTTGCTTCCCTAGGTATATCCATAAAACAGTTAATATGGCCATAGTTATTGATCTTACACACATTTGCACTATAGTAGAGCTGATACGTAGCTGTAGGATACTTAGGATACTCCCTACGTTAGTATTTATGCTTCTGTGAGGCCTTTTGTCTGTTACTTCATGTTCATTACCAGGCTTGCGTTGCTTTAGCTACACCCATTCACATACAGACATGGTTTGTGATTGATCATGGCCCTGCTAGGTCAAAACAGCAGAACTAGCTCAACAATGAAGAAAACAGTATGTTAAAGCACACTCGGATATTTACAAAATGCTGTGCTCTACTAAACTTTTTATGCAGTCACACTGACCTGCTGTTTTTGTTTAAGCCACTTTTTGTAACTACATGACTTTTTAGAAATTTTAGAATGAGCAGTTTGATGATTTTAGGGACTTGTGGTATATTTGTGGTCCACCTTTAAGGATTATTGTCTTCACAAGTGCTTTCTCCACACTGAAAACAGCTAGTGGTATGCCTGTGATTAAAATATACTCCATGAATGTTTAACTACTGATTTTGCATAGCCAGGCTCACTGGCCTAAGTACGTTGCTTCAGAATGCCGAAAGCATGTTATCTTCTAGCAACTACAGTATAACTCTTTTAAGTAACGTGTCTTTTAAACATTTAGAATATGCTTGAATTGCTAGAAGAAATGCCAAATGGAGTTCCACCAGAAAAAGTGAAAAGCTATATCTACCAGCTAATTAAAGCAATTCATTGGTGCCATAAGAATGATATTGTTCACAGAGGTAAGTGTGTAGTTCTTTACGTGGAAATAAGACCCGGATAGGAATTTGCTTTCTAAAGTGAAAGGTGTTACAGCTTGAAGTAATTCGCATTTAACATAAATATAAGCAATTGCTTTATATCAAAAGAAAAAAAAAAGTGTAAATTTGGCTGAGTCTTAAGTCTGCTGTGTGATTTCAGATTGTTTTAAAAGTAAGTTCATCTACGTATAAAGCTTGCTGTCCACTGTCTTTGGAGTATGAATAAAGATTGCATCATATGTACAGTGAAGTGAAACTGCAGTACAAACATTGCCAAAGGAAAAGGAATTTTTTTTAAACATTTCATGGTGCTCAGTCATTTCATTTTTGAATCTGATAATAGAATATTGGTAGCAAAATAGCCCAGAACTTAAAGCTTGGTTCCCTGTGTTTTAATTCTGCTTAAGGCAGTTCCTCCTAGCTCCTGTGAGTTCAGCTCTGTGTATTTATTGTCTCCCCTAAACTTCAAGCACTTATGGTACATATCTTGATGTGTGACTTATCTGGTTTTGTGTTTGATCCTGATTTAATAAAATTGTATTTTGCTTTGTGACTTTGCAAGAGTAACATTTCTAATTAATCTTTCCAATAACTTAAAATGATCATACAATATGCTAGCTGTATTTAAGACAGATCAAACATAAGCAATATATTTTGTAAAATATAATTTGAAAAACATACTATATACAGATACCACGATATCTGTATTGGAATGAGAAAATGGGCTTAAAACTAGAGAGCACAATTTGTCTAAACAAATGACAAGAGGTGATCAAGAAGTTCATCATAACTGAAAATGTTGGGTGCAACAGACTTAACATTTTATTGGTTAACTGAGTAATTAAATGTCAGTTCTTTTTATTATTTTGCAATCTGCAATATTTGGCATATTGGTTTGCTGCCCAGGAATACCTGTAAGCACCATTTATCTTCACATATTTTGTTGGGAAACATTTTAAAAGACTTCAAAAGGCAGAAAATTAATTCTGCATGTTCACAAACTGAATTGCTGGAAGCTGTTTCAGCAGTTGTTCTTGTAATGCTTTGTTTATGATTGCATGAATATCTTTAAATATGTTATAATTAAATAATATTTGTTGACAAAATTCAAAATTAAAAAGATAAGTTAATGGCTTTTTTCCCCCCTCTCTCACTGTGATACTCCAGATATCAAGCCAGAGAATCTCTTAATAAGCCACAATGACGTTCTGAAGCTGTGTGACTTTGGTAAGTTAAATAGATACCTGCTTCTTACCTTTTTAAAGAAAATCTCTCGCAGTGGAGTTTTGCCTTAGGAGAGTTCTATAGTGTGTACTGTTTAAAACCCTTTTAGCGGTCAGAATTGATTATTTATTCAGGTTTGTGATTAGTACTTTAATTTGAAAGATCTCTGGGCTTAATTTGCATACCCTGTGAAATACCTGTACGAACATGTCAGTTGAAATGCTGCATTTATCTCCTCCTATATTTAACAAGGATTTTACTAGCAACGTTATTGGCACTCAGCTGAGAACAGTGCAGATGATAAGGAAGCTAGCAAAACTAAGTTTATCTGGCCTGTGTATTAAAAGAAAAGATAATTCTTCCTTGTTTAGTAATGACACACTAAACATATCTTTTTATATATCATTTGAACCACTGACTTTCATGGATTCTTGTGTCATTATAGGTCAACTTTTATTGCTGTGTTAATCAAGGAATCGTGTGTCCATGTATGATTAATGACTGAATGGCTGTAGGATAGTCAGAGTTGTATGTGTAATGTTAACTTTGATGGTTCCTGACTTATCAATAAATGTTTAATGTCAGCTCTAAGGCTTTGAAGAATCAGTACCCAAGCACAAGGCCCATGTGAGTAATCCCCAGAAGACAACAGGACAGAGTGTATGTACGCTGTTCCAACAATCTGTATTTTTATTCTAAACGCTACATGAACACAGAATAAGATATTGTTCCCTCTAAAAAATCTTACAGTTTGGCTTGGTAAATAAATTCCATAGTGCTACCCAAGGGCACTTTTCGGAGAGAGCGGTTTGAAAGCTGCCATTTCAAACCTCTGCAATTTTGAATGAAAAGAAGAACTGCTAAAAAAATAGATTGAAATAGTTTTTTAGCAACACAAAAAAGGCATTTGTCATTTGCAGTGCTGCTTATTTCTTTTAATCCTAAAGGCATTTTTGCTTAAGCATTCAGGAACAATAACTGTTCTAGGAAAAGCCTTAGAAGATTTGGTCCATATGAGTTCTTTGAATTAAGGGCAATTTATTCTGCAGTGCAAGGAACTGCACAGCTCTGACAGAACACTGGGGTACTGTTGCGCAGTGCCCTCTGTGCCTTTGCCTTTTCAGTATCTACAGGCCTCCTGTCTGCACTGCTGTGGCTGCCCTCCCCTGGCAGCTCTGTCTCTGTCCAGGCTGCCCTGGCAGCGCTGCCCAGGCAGGATTTTTCCCTCACCCCACACTTATTTTCAGGGGCCTGCCCCTGCAATGTAAACCCCACTGAGGTTGGCAGGGCCAAGGCTCTCTCCCAGGGGACACCTTGCTCCCTCTCCTCCTCTTGGGGACCCAATCAATGCCTTGCGCAGAGGTTAACCACCAGTCAGCGGGCAACACCTGCCCGTGACCAACATGTGCTCCAGTTGGGGCTAAAGGCATCACAAGCAGGCACAGCGTGAGTGGGTCCTGATGGGAACTGTTCACCCTCACCTCCTTCCCTGGCCATTGGGAAGAGTCTTTGCGGGCCCTCACCCACCCTCCCTCCCTCGTTTGTTTCAAGGGGGGCTGTCCCCTCTGGAAGTAACATTCACCGTTAGACTTGGCATATGCCATCAGTTAACAAATCTTTGTGTGTGTGAACTTACGTCAACATCCTCTGTACAGCAGTATTACAGGAAAATAAAAAGCCAGACAAATTGTATGATTGCATTTTGGATGGCAGTTTTCTCGCTAGATATTGATGATGTGAATTCTGTCAGTGGTGATGTTCTGGTCCATTGGCTTGCTCACACCATACTCTCCAGCCACATTCTCTTTCTGCTGTTGGAAAAGACATGCAATCACAATTTACTCATGGTGCTCAGCACAGCCTCAAGGAAGGCAAGCTAAGTTATGGGGATTTCTGTTGTTCTTGCTGTTCACGTGGATTAGTTGGAATTTTGATCCATGTTTCAGGTTTAGTTGAATTTAAAATTCCAAGCAACCCTTCTAATTTGGGATCAATTTTAATTTTTTAGCCTTTTGCTAATTGACATTATTGCTAGTACCTTAAGCTATTACTGTAAAATATCTGTCAGAACAATATTAGCCACAAGCATTTTCTGAACGTGTACAGATTAGGATGTAAGAATTCACCTTTTAAGATGAAAAGGAGGTTGTAGTAAGTTGGGTGTCGGTCTCTTTTCCCAAGTAACAAGCGATGGGATAAGAGGAAATGGCCTCAAATTGTGCTGGGGAGTTTTAGATTGGGTATTAGGAAAAATTTATTCACTGAAAGGGTTGTCAAGCATTGGAACAGGCTGCCCAGGGAAGTGGTTGAGTCACCATCCCTGGAGGTATTTAAAATACGTGTAGATGTAGTGCAGAGGGACCTGGTTTAGTGGTGGACTTGGCAGTGTTAGGTCTGCGGTTGGACTCGATGATCTTAAAGGTCTTTTCCAACTTAAATGATTCTATGATTTAATGTATGCTGTCTGCCTACATAACTTAAATTATGTTTTGGAACACAGGTACTTGTCACATACAGTGCCACATTCCTCATGTGATAACAAATGCAAAGAAATGGTCTGTGCATCCATCCCAATGCAGATATTGAAGTAATTAGGTGTTTCTGAATAACCCAGTGGACAAACAGTTTGAATAGAAAAGTTCATACATTTTTAACAAGATAGTTCTTCATAATCCTTGTGCCATGTGTTCTGTACATATCGTGCTAGATAAAAATGAGATTGAATGTGGTGCTTGCCTGGACACATGTTGTGTGGGTGTCATTTCTGCCAATAGAAGTGGAAAAAGAGAACAGTACAAAATGCCGATTACAGCAGAAGCATCTGACTGTTGGAAGTAGTTAGGCTTTCTGACTAGTGTGTTTGCTGTTTCAGCACCAGAGCTTCAAAATTACTTGTTTTGGCAATCTCTTAATCTCTGTATGATGCGTAAGCATAGAAATCATGAAACACAGGAGTGGAAAAGACCTTAAGAAGTTCTCTAGTTCTTCCACCTACTCAAAGAAAGGATTAAGCATGTCTGTGTCATTCTTGACAGGTGTTTGCTTAGCTTATTCTTAAACTTCTGAATAACGGAGGTTCCCTAGTGTTCCTAGGCACCTATTTAAGTCCTTACATGTCATTAATGTTAGAATGCTTTACCTTATGTCTGAGTTAAATTTGCCTTATTTGTCTGTAAGAAACTGACAATCTTCTCTTTTTTTCCTCACACCTTTTTCTTTAACATCCCTCCTACCGTGTTCTGAGTTGTTTAAGTCCTTTCTTGAAATCTCGTATTTTGCTGGTTCTCCCTCCTTGCATTGTGATGCATTTGCAAATGCTATTGCTTTCATAGTTGCTCTCACCCAAATTGCGTTCTGTCTTCATGTTCTAATTTATTAATTCTCACTGTTTGGAGTTTGGTCTAATCTTCTCCCTAATTAACTTCTCTTATTTTTGTATCAAAAAATTCTTCTCAATACCTCAGCACAATTTGGAGGAAGGAACAATAAGCTAACTCCACCGTGACAAAAAAAAAAGTAATTGTGCCCTTAGAAAGGTAGTATGCTTTCTTGACTTAATAATCCTGTCCATCATCTTTCACCATGGTGTCATAAAGTCAGAGCAGTAGTGAATCCATAAACTGGTTTCTTATATCACCCAACAATATATAGATGACACTGAAGCCCATGACAATAATTTTCCTGTTTGTCTTGCCACATCAAATCTGTGCTGCACCTAGTCGGTAAGGTTGGGGGGTGACTTTTTAGACTACATTAGCTGCTGATGGACATAGTAGCTGCTGACTGTGACCAAGTTCCAACAGACTGGCCTGGAGGAAGGAGTGTGCATCCTTGACTTGTTGATTCTTCTGGTGCACATGGGCTCATGGGCTGCCAGGCTTTTGCATTGCATTAGCATGTGTGTTTATTTGCATTATGTGACACAATCTCCCGCCCCCCTTTTTTGGGACTGACTTCCCACTGTTCATTTTGAGTGTCCCATTTCTTCAGTGTAGCTCCTGGTTATTTTCCCTCTCTTTAAACACATGAATGAATTTTTCACGGACAAGATTAGTCAGATGGGTCATGTAATTTGAAACAGAAACAGGGCTGTCTAAGCAGTTCTAAATATGGTAATGTTTAGAAATTTACCCAAACCTAATGTTACATGTAATAAACAATTCCTTTCCAGCTTTTCTCCAGCAGCATCAGTAATGTTCATTAGGCTTTATGGGAACAGACCAGAATTATTATTTTGGGACAACTTTGAAATAGACGTTCCTTATCATACATGCCTTTTAGTTTACTATCTTTTGAAGGCAGAGGTATCTTACAAAAAATAACAGCTGTAACCTATGTCAGTAACACATTTATCATTGTTTGCTCAATTCACTGGTCTAATAGTAATAATAATCTGCATCCAAACCTTTACTTAAACTTGGAGTAAATTAGTGTTCCACAGGGGGGAGTGGGCCTGGGCTCCTTCACGCTAAGCTGCCAAATGACATACACTTTCAGAATTTTAAAAAATTACAACCTTACAAGCATAGTCATGTGGGAAAAGCAATTTTGGCAGCTTCTGCATAAGAACTCAGAGATAAAGAAAAATTATTATTGCATTTAGGTAGCACTTATTGATTCTGAAAATGAAATTATGCATACATCTGCAACGCTTTGGAATTTTTATTCTTTCTTCATCATTCATGCAATAATGGAAAGACTTATAGTGATTTCACTGAAGTGAATTTTGGACCAAGTTTTAATGCCACATCCTAGTAAGGAAGCATTTTGAAAATGTTCCTTCTGCATTTCAGTCCCAAAAATTTGTCTTGGTTTGAGCTCTGGTAAGAGATTACACATCTGGAGTCTTGCTGCTGAGATGTGTCTGTCTTGTCTCACCTCATTATTAAACATGTGTTTGAAAACAGTAAGACACTTGATACTTTTCTGGAAACAGTGCCAGCATCTGCCCTAGAGTACTTCTACATGAAGAATCCAGTAACATCATTACTGTGGTGCTCAGCTGACTTTTTATAAATTGAGGAGAATAAAAACAAAAATCTAAATTATTCCTACAGCTGGGTGTTCCAGTATATGCACTCTTCTCTCAGTTAGTGAATTAGTTGTTATGCCTTAGAACAGAAGTTAAGTTTTGGTACAATTGCAAGTAAGTATATGTTTTGTTTTGATTGTTAACAAAATGATATGGAGGAGGAAGTTAATTTGGACATGGCTTCTGATCCTAATTCACGTAGAGTCTTGTTACCAATGTGATGCTAAAGCAGGTGGGAAGCTGATGCATGTGGAGTGAGCCAAATGCAGATATGAAGCAGTTTGGCTGATCTGTGGTAGGTACCTGCCTTTTGTAGTTTTGGGGAGATGACCCCATTCCTTGCCAGGTCAGGGAAGGTGTGTCCTTAGGTGAGAATAATACGTAGCTTTTTGACCAGTTTAAAAAATGGAATGTAGTGAGACTGTAGTAGTTAGGATCAGACTGGAAGAGTCCACTCCCCGTGCATATGTTTTATTTCTAGTGTTACGAATTTTCTTCTGCAAACAGCAGTGAAAATTAGTGGCAATGGTTCAATAGTTTGCATGGCATACTGAAAGGTAACTTTTATCAATCAGTTTTGGCTATGGCAAAGCACCAAAAATAATCACAGATTTCTGAGAAGAGCACACAAGTAAAGTAGTCATTAAAGCAGGCATGCTGGCTTTCACTGTTGTATCAATAAAAGCTTGCATTTCAGTAGACAAGCAATTGTTGGAGAAATTCTACACTAGGGGTTGTAAACAATTTGCCTCTATTTAAATAGGTGTAACCTCTTACTGCCAAAATTAGTGGTGATATGCATATTGTATTTTAAAATACGAAAATATTACAATCTTCCACACTGTTTCTTCGACAGGCTTTGCTCGTAATCTCTCTGAAGGAAGCAATGCTAACTATACCGAATATGTGGCTACCAGATGGTACCGTTCGCCTGAACTCTTGCTTGGGTAAGTACACTTTGTAGAACTGCCATGATAAATCTTGACTGATTCTTTCCATTTTTTCAAGCACCTTTGGTAAGATTTATCAATGGAAAACTGTGGTTGATTTAAAGGGAAGATTTCAAGAGACTTCCAGATTTTCATTAATTTTTGTTCATTTCCAGTAAGTTGGCACAAGTCATTGACATGTTGACCTGTCTTGAGCTGAGCAGTGTTTAACTGATTAAAATATAAAGCTGAATTACCACAGATGTACTTCAGATTCCACCTCCCATTCCCTTCAAAAGAGGTTTCCGTAGTAGTCCTGTAGCCTGAAATGTTCCATCAGCCTTGTGGTGGACATCACAATAGCAATGGCAGTACAGCCTTCACCACACTACGCTCCTAGTTCTCTTCATCCTTTGGATCAAAAGCTATGATTTGGTTTTGTTTCTCAGCTACCCTTTACCAGCACTGCTGAAGTGGCTCGGAAGGATGGTGCTAGCTTTTTAACTAGTCAGGAAGAATTTATTGAAGGAAACTGGATGAATGATTTTAATAAAGCACTGAGAAGTTAGTGTTAGTAAGGAATTGCTAGTCACAGGATGAATAAAATAAGTACTGGTCACTCTTAAGATTCTTTACGCAAAATGTTTCGTGCTGCTGAGAAACAAGTCTTTGTTGGAAGCTCTGATTAATGGTCAACTATACATTTCTTGAATAGGTAAAGCATTAGATAGTAATTATTCTGTCAATAAAGTCATCCCTGTGTTCCCAGAGCTGTGCTAATCTTAATCAAATTGGTAGGCGGTTGTGTTGTTATGTGTAGAGTAGTATGTTAAAGTTGCCATTAAAAACCTCAAAGCTCAGTTTTTCATATTTTGGAGAAAACAGATTTTATTAAGCTTTCAGCAAAGTGTGTGTGCGCGTGTGTGTATATATAAGTATAAAAAAAGACTTGGAAAGAAAGCATCAATTGTGGCCTTTTTAGTTACACAATATTTTACTCTTTGTCTATGGTAGTAGTGATGATTTAAGAGGAAAGACACAAAAAGCTTGAGAGACATAGTGTTAATCTGACTTGCAGTTTTCAAAATTGTTTGGTTACCAAAGGAAATTTAGCAGGAATCATGTCTGTTTGTAATTGACTAAATTTGTTTGATTAGCTTGTAGAGAAAGGGAGGGGGTATGTGTATTTAATGCATATGACTTCAACTTAACTGGTGTATGTTTTTAATGCCAAGTTTTTCTGGCACAAAGTGATGTCTGTTTCTTGGCAATCGTGTTCTATTTCCCAGACACTCATCTTGCCCATTCCCCCTTCCCCTGCCTTTACCAGCATCTAATATTCAAAAGCCTTCACAGAATTATTAAATACATACATTTTAACAAATACAGTTTTACTTTTTCAGTTTTTAAAATGTGTCCCAGAGAGGTTTCTGTTTTGCAATAAAGTTCAAGACTTACATTTCAGGAGAGGAAAGAAATTGCTGCCTAATTATTCACAAGACATCCAAAATCTACTCACTTCGGAGAGCCTTAGGTAACTGTTAGTGGAGTATTCTGTACCCTTTGATGACAAAATATTGCTAAAAGGCAGTAGATTTTAAGGCATACCAAATTGCTAGATTAAAACATCTTTTGGAGAATCTAATTTGTACAGCAATAGACTATAGTATTTCTGATTGGTGGTGTCTCTATCCTGTAAGAGTTATTTATCCAGCCACATCGCTCTCACGTTGTTTACCTGTTGTGATCTGGCAAGACTGATCCTGATAGTCCACAGAATAGGAGTCTTGAGCATGCCTTTTCAAATAAAAAAAGTTACAGTTTACTCTGCCGCTGCCTTAAGAAATGGGTATTTTGTGATTTGTTTCTGTTTGACTATAGAGGAAATAATGGAAACTTCTTAAACTGTGATTCATCTTCCTTTATTCTTGGGAGCAAGGAAAGGTAATGGTCCCTGCCTCAAAGGAGTTTTAGCCCATTCCTCAGTTGTATACCCAGTTTGTTGTTCATTCTTCAGTGCCCCAGCCTACAGCAATCTTTCCCCATTTTACATTTCGGTGGAGAAACCTGCCTATTAAAGGGGTTGCAAATAGAGATGTGCTTGGTTTTCTGTCATAATAAAGAGGCAGGTTTTTTTGTTGCACTCTCACAAACTGTTTTTCTTACAGAGCCTCGGTTTTCCAGTACAGGCACAGAATATTTCAAGAGCAGATCCTTGGCTTTGGAGTCTGTTCTCATCTGTGTTGCCTTTTGCAGCGTGGAGAAAAACACATCCTTCCTTGGCACTCAGACCTGACCTAATGGGTGGGTTGGACTAGCAGCATCACAGAAAGGACAAACATTGAGTCTCCCAGCAAATCCACAAGTAGACACTATGCAAGATTAGTAAGGGAATTATGAACCCACAGAGCCATTGTGGTAGTAGTACTTGAGGAGTTTTGGCATGCTCTGCTTTGCCACTGGTGATTCCCTGTCAGCAGTCTGTTCCAATGGGGCAAACTTTGATTTTGCGATGATTGTTTGTGAAAGGACTGCAGTGTCTCATGGCAGATTCTGAAAGGCAAATGGTTCTTGAAATGTGCCTACTTCAGCTTTCCTAGCTACTGTAGATTTTTGCAGTAGGCATCTCTGTGGGCCTGTAGTTTCACGCAGGCCATTTTCCAGATAGAAACGCTTTCTCACCCTCACCTAACTAAATCATCACAAGGGTTACAGGGTCCCCTGGCCAGGTGTCCTTTCCATAAAGCGAAGTAACTAATGGTGAGTAATCAATGGGGAAAAGTCATATATTTTTTTCTTTAGTCTGAGGGTGCTCTCTCTCTAAACATCTTTAATCATCAGCATAAGGAAGAAGCAGAGGGAACAGATTTATGATAGGATTTGTCACCTGCAACTCCTGGTGCTGTCATATTCCAGAAATAGGCAAGCCAGCTGTAACTTAAAAATCTCTTGAAACAGAGGTTGAGTTGTTGGATTACAAGTTTCAAAAATAAGAGATTCAGTGAAATATGTTTTCAGTTTAGTCTTTGCTCCAGTCTTTATTCTTTTTATATGCTGCTTCTTTGACATGAGAAGAATTCTCCAGTCGTTCTGCTCAAAACATAAACAAAAAAGAGATTCTTGGAATAAGTTGGATGTTTACAAAAATTTTTTACAAACTGAATAAGGAAGAATTCGGGCATACAGAAAAGGAGTTGCTTTAGTCTATAGTGGGAACAATGAAAAGCTGAAAGTATGTCATGCATTAGCTGTTGCACAATTGAGGTAGGCAGCCGAACAAGCTTGCCAAGGAACAGAACCTTAGAGTGAAAATCGGAAACCGTCCAAAAGGATTGTGTGTTTCTTCAGTGTTCGTGCCTTTAGATTGAGTGTTGCGTTAGTCTACTGCTCTCTTCTTATACAAACTTTCATTCTCTACATTCCAATTTTCTGTCCTACATTTCTTAGAAACCATCCTCAAGGCCAGAATCCCTCCTGACTAGAGTATCCATATTGCCTCTTCTTCCATTAAATACCTTTGTACGTAGTCTCAAGAAAAGCTGGTATAGCCCTTGTTGGTGTAATACACCACTTAGTTTTTAATTCCCTATACCTCTTCATTGCTGACCTAGCTTCTTTTGTCATTAGCAGTTTAAAAAAGAGATGCCATCCTCCCCCCACACAACATTGCTTGCACACGCATAGATCAAGAATTTCTCCCCAAAATCCCACCTGTGGCTTTGCTCCAAACCAGGAATTATTTATTTTATGATGCTTTTATTGCTTCCTCACCTGTGTTTTTAAGGAACAGTTTTCAAGGGCATTCTGTTTTCTCTCCAATTAAAATTTCACTGTGTGAATGGTGAAACAAAGATTTCTTAAAATTTCTGTTCTCCCAGTGGCCAGATCCACTATGCCTATCCCCATGTTAAGCACAATGGAAAAAGATATGTAATGCAGAAATAGAACACGGTCATTAACCCCTGAAGAGAAGGGAAGTTAGTGCTAGTTTAACTTGGAATGGTAACTGCTTCGCAGTCAAAAGGATTATTCTTGTATGTAAGATTTTTCACAAAGGTAGCCAAATCCTTGAGGGTACTTGAGAATTCCTCTCCTGCCTTTTCAAGCAGCGATACACCAGGCAGTCCAGGGCAAAACCAGAGGGCTTGGTATTTGAGGTAGTTTCTTTAATATCAACGTTTATTTTTCTGTGTTGTAAGGAAGTGGGCCATGGGAAATATGGCAAATAAATTGAAACAGCTCCAGTAAGAAGACAGTGCCGGTGGGTAAAAAACATTGTACATTCACTTCACAGAGCCCCTTACGGAAAGGCTGTGGATATGTGGTCTGTAGGCTGTATCTTGGGAGAGCTGAGTGACGGGCAGCCCTTGTTTCCTGGCGAGAGCGAGATTGACCAGCTCTTTACCATTCAGAAGGTGCTAGGCCCACTGCCAGCCGAGCAGATGAAGCTCTTCTACAGCAACCCACGCTTCCATGGCTTGCGGGTAAGAGAAAGCTTTGTTCTTTTCTTCTAATTTACTCACGCCATATTCACACTACAGTCGTTGTTGCTGTGAAGGTTCTTTTCATTTACATGGTGCGTTACCTATTGCGTGTGTTTCTGTGTAAATATAGGATATTTAGATTATAAGGCATTCATTACTCAAAGTAAAATTCGGATTACACCAGTATTGAGTTTTATAAATATGTTCGGTTTACTGTTAAAAGTTGATTAAAGATTTTTCTTTCATTTCTTTGACTTTTTTGGCATACAGATTAGCATTTATACCCAATTTAGCATTACCCTGCTGGGTGTGCTCTGTGAAATTTAGTAGCATAGCTCTGTCAGTTCAGGGTGTGGAAAATTCTTGCCTGCTGTCCTCGGGCTATTATATTGGAAAAATCTGGGCCATAGATGCTGCTATCACGGCAGAAGAGCTTTTTGCCTTTTGACTTCTTTTCCTGGGGAGTTGATGTAAACCACCAGGAGTAAAAAAGCTCTTCCTACTGAAGAAGCATTGTTCCCCATTCAGGGGTTTGCCAATACCATATAATGACAGCGACTCACTAGTGTAGAGAAGCTGCTCAAGTTGGGATGTGCAATATCGCAAAATCCCAAAAGCAATATACAAGTGACAACTCTGTTACCTTTAACAATACCTGGTCAGTGATTGTACTCATGTTTCCTTATAATTCAGATTCGGTTGTCCTTTTCTATTAATGAATGTTGCTTAGAAAGGTGAATTTATGATCTTGATAAATGGTCTGAAATCATTAGTGTAAAATCCTATGAGGCATACAAAGGTTTTAAGAGACCTGATCTGTGCTAAAGACTTGAGATTTGAGGTTTACTCTGTAAAAGAGAAAATTTAGAGAATGAGAAAGGGAAAGAGGGGGAACCAAGTTGTCTTAAAACATGTTAAAGGTTGCCATAAATTACTTGATGTTGATAACACAAGTAATAGTTGGCTTAAGTGTTAGGATAATTATTTTAGCTACAAGGATAGCTAGTTCCTAAGAGGTTTTGTTGATGTTTGTAGACCCTCCATCGGTGGAGGGTCTACAAAAAAAAAAAAAAAAATTAGGTGAGCATTTCTTGCAAGGGCCTATGTGTATTTGATGCTGTTTAGAACTGTGGGCTGGATGGGATTTTCTGTTTAAAAAAAATTATATCCGTTTTCAGGAAAGCAATGACGTAAAAGTTGTAAGCAAAATAAACTGCCTCTTCAACATTATTTTAGAGCAGTTCTAGTTGTGCAGTGTAATCTTACTTGGATAAATGCTCTGTGATGTCTTAGGATGAGAATGAAGTATCTTTTCTTTTGTACCTTTAAAACACAGTAATTCAAGAAGACAGCATGGACCTAATGTGATTAGCACAAGGTTCAGAGATATGGGTCTCTCTTCTCATCCTGGATCAGTGGTTTATTACTTGCCCTCAGACATGTTGCTGCCTTCTTAGCCCTATCTGTAAAGTCAGGGTACTAATGATGACGACAATGACATATGCCTTCTAACAGAGGGTAGGTTTTGAATACCAAAGTAAAGTCTGAATGAGACCCAAGAAAATAAAATAATATAGGACCAGAAAGTACCAATAGGCTCATGCCTTTATGGAAAATGTGAGTGGTAATGTATGGCTGTAAATATTGTTTTACCAATAAGTTATAAATAGGCTGGAGAATTTGAACAATCCCAGTGAGTAGCCATCTTGTATTACTGCTTTGCATGGCTCCAGCACATTTTCATGTTTCCCTGCTCTTTTCAGATGTAAGATTTTCTTTATAATGGTCATTCTACATGAAGACAAGAATATTTTGCCATTTGGTTTGTGTAAAAAGTGGAGGAAGCATGGAAGCCTTAGTTCACTTAAGTTACAGTCTAATATCAACATAGCAGACTTGGACTTAAAAAAATTCTCAATCATTAGGAAACCACTTCAAAAGATAGCAAAGTAAAAAGAAAAATACAGACACTATTTAGGGACAAACACATTCAAACTAATGTGCTTTCATTTTCCTTCAAAGCTCATATAATGTAAGTTATGAAAAGTAATGCCAGTACAAACGATGGGTAGCAATTCATAGCAGTCTTAACACTTGCACACATATGGTGCACGTGCAATGCATCTTCCTTCCAAATAAAATGCATTTTTGGAAATGGTTAGTTGTACTGGGTTGCTCTTTAAAGCATAGGTTTGAAGCTAGTATTTAATCTGAGAAAGGAGAACATGTAAAATGTATGCACTTAACTGTAACAATCCCTAGATCTGAGAGCTGAAAAATATACAAATGAAAGTAAAGGAATAAAAGTATTTAAAACATCCTGTTCTTTGACATTTTAGACCAAACATATAGTTCTCATATACTTTTATACCATAGCAAACTTCCACTTAAAATGTTCGTTTATCTTCGTGTTTGTTGATTTTATTTATTTTTTTTTTTGCTGTTGTCTGTCTTAATCACTGACTTGGATTTTTTTGTTTTCTTTTATTTTCAGTGATTTTTAACTGTAATTCAGTAATTTGTGTGGGTATATTTTATGTATGACTTGAACCCATTTGGACATACAATGATGACTTTTATGTACCAGTAGACGAGAACACTGCGTGCTTCCTATTGTTAATATTCTTGCTTTGATGTGTTAGCTTAAGAGGACTTTTTAGAAAATACATAGGATGTGGGTGGGATCAAGCCAGGCTGCAATTGAAACACTTGCGTAGTATTAGGCAAATTCCACAACTCTGGGAACTGCTAACAAAGTGTCTGGATCTCAGTTGCATAGTTTTGGATAAACTGTGATTAATGCCAATAGGCTGACTGATTGTTGTTTTGGTTTGGTTTGTTTTTTTTTCTAGAGCCTTCTCTGGTATTCATATGCATAATTTTCTCTAAAGTCAGCATAAGTTGGATCCATGAGGTTTTTTTATGCCTCTGTTGGAAATCCAGCTTTAATTTCTAGTTTTGCAAACACTGGCATGTATGTTTAGTTCTTAAATTTGAAGTTACCTCGCTGACATTTGCTGTCAGTTTAACATGCTGTGGTCTGGAAAATGGATCGCTGTTGTCTGTTTCTTTTCAACTCATTGTTCTTGATGCTATGTTATAGCAAGGAAATACTTAGGAAATCTTTCATTTGATAAAAAAAGATTCTATCTTCATTTTATTTGACTCTTGTCTCATTTACAAAGCAAGCAAAAAATTCCAATTCTGTGCTTCGTATTTTCTGTCTTCAATGCATCCCTGCCTGTCCTGTTCTTCTTTTCAGACAGGGCTTGTTTCAAATACTGCCTTCAGAGGTTTTTGTCCAGACTCTAGTTGACAAAAGATGCCCTTCAGCAGTGTGCGCTACTTCTCATGATGTTGCCAGTTCTTAGTACAACATGACCACAGGACTAATCTTGATCCTTAAACCTTTGGAGTTTTGATGTTTTTCGCTAAAAACGTTTTGGAAGTATCTGTTAATCTTTGGTATTTAATTAGTACAGCATTTGCACTTTCAAATTCTCTCAAAGCTATTTTTAATCCTTTTTTTAATATATATTACTTATGTTATTTCTGAACCTATTTCAGACCTCCCACCTCTTGTCAGTCATAATGCCACAAAAACATTTATAAATCTAAGTTGATTCTTACTCATTTGAGAGAGGTTCCTTGACTGCCGTACTAATCAAGAATACTCTGTTTGGTTGACTAGATGCATATCATACATCAACAGTTATTTGTTTCATTATAATGTTTTGCACCATTTTATAAACCACTAACTTTTTCAATGCATATGATTCCCATTAGTTACATGCCTTTATTTACTGTGTAGTGTCTATTTTTTTGAAACATTGTATTAATGTAGACCTTGTTTACATTCTCAGTATATTTATGCTGTATTACTTTTACAGTTTCCAGCAGTCAATCATCCACAGTCTTTAGAGAGAAGATACTTGGGGATTTTAAGTGGTGTGTTGCTTGATCTTATGAAGGTAGGACAACGTATTTTATTTTCTGCCTGTAATATGTAGGGAAAGATGTAAGTGACTTTTTATCTTTGTTTCCTAATATAATACATGTTAAAAGTACTTGTGAACTTCCTCTTGAGATAGTTTAATATCACCATTGTTTGTAGCAAGGCTTGATATTTCCTAGGAATCAGGAAAATATCCCTTGCAAATGCCTTGAGAGTCTGTTCAAATTTGACTGATTTGATAAACAATGCATAGTCCAGACGCAAGAATCGCCATCATTTGCAGCAATATGCATTCATGCTGACATACATTCAGATGCACAGGTTGTCTTCATAATGCTGGAGTATGAGCTCTCAACCTGTAATAAATTTAGAGAAATCCACAAAGTATTATGCTAACGTGAGTTGTTCTTCATTTGTTGTTGTATAAGCATGAGCATGTGGACAGTTGTCAAAGGCAAAGTTGACACATGGTAATTTTTTTTTTTATCTGAGCCCTTTATCTACTTGCTATCATACACCTCTGCACAGCGTATATGTTAAGTTACTCTTCAGTTCTGTTTTGGAACAAGTCAGCTAGTTAACCGTGGCCAAACTAAGATATGGTACTGGGATAGTTTTTTACAGGGAATCAGGAGAAGCTGGCTTGCCTCAAAATGGCCAAACACTGTAAAACATTGCACTATGCATTTGTGCTGTATTCCTGGGTATGCGACACATATTGTTGTCCTTATTATTGTACTATAAAAGCATCGCCATGGTAAGCTGCAGTACAACCCTCCCATTATTTCATCCACAGTAAGCTGAAAAAAAAAAAAAGTCATAGTATCAAAAATTAAGTTTAGAATCACAGGGGTACCACCTAAGAATTAAAGGCAGTCTGGGATAGATATGAAGTGTGGATATGGCTAATCAACTCTAAATGAATTGTGTGGTCCCAAGCCCATCTGCACCAGTTGTCTTGGAAATTGGAGGTCATCTGCTTTGGGGTATATTTGGGTGTTTACTTACTTTTAGCAGTATTGATGCAGCCAGCAGAAATCCACCAAATTTGCTCTACTCTTTTTCTTCAATACAACCTGTTCAAATCACTTTCATTTAATCTCTCTGCCTCATGAAGAAAGTCACCATAGCTTTTATCTTGGTTTCATGGACTCCACAAGATTACATACCTCAGTGCGTATAATTACTTGTTTTGGTATTATACATTCTCTTCTTTTTTTCTAATTCACAGAAACTTTTTTCTGGCATCATAGCCAGCTGTAGCTCAAGCTGTAGTAGCATACATTGCAGAACAGCAGTTTCAAGATCATTCTTCAGACCACTGTTACGCATGCTGGGGCAGGGTTTATTTTCATCTTATCCTAATTTTTATGTTACATCTCAGTGTCTTTTGGGTTCTTCTGCTGTGATTTAAAAGTTACGAAGTTGCAAAATTAAGCACTTGAATTTTAGGGAAACACAAGTTTCCAAATAATTCCATTTCACTTTAAATAATTCTTTTCAACTTTTCTGTCTGTATTTCTCCCTACAAGGTGAAAATGGTCAGGGATTCTGTAGAGGGAATATTTTGTGTTTGGCCTACATTACTTAACTCAGGAGTTGGAAAGTTGTTAAAGAATGAGTAAAACACTACAAGAAGAGAACAGAAGAGACTTGTGGTGAAGTTGCATGCTACAAACGCTGCACATACTTTGCTGTATGCCTGTCTCTTTTCCAGATGCTGGACAGTCTGTCACATGTCCACGCTTGGTCTGTTCCTCATTATCTGCATTCCCAGGGGCCTCAGGTCTGATTACTAGATTAGTGAATAACCCACACTTCAATTTATGCCAGCTAAAGTAGTGAGTTCTTGATATATCTCTATTTAGAGAGCATTTCTGGGCTACATTAATGGAGAGGCATCCATTTGGCCCCATTGCTTTGTTGCTCCTCTCCCCCCCCCTCCTTCACAGATCATGCTGTTTTGCAAGCATGCATTTGGGAGTTGGCAGCTGGTTTTGCATGTGATGACTTGGGAAAAAAAGACATTGAATATTTCAGTCTTTTTCATATCATCTGTTGTTCAGTTGTCTCCCCCATTCAGCAGCAGACATGCGTTTTCTCTGAGCTTCCGTTTACTACTAGAATACTTGTAGAACCCTTTCTTTTTATTCTTGATGTTCTTCACTTGCCTTAGCTCCAGCTGCACTTTGGCCTTCTGAAGTGGCCTATCATTTGTGCTAACGCAGTGCTTTTATAGTCCTGCTTTGTATCCTGTCCTTGAATCTGTTTCTTATACACTCTCATTTTGCATTTTTGTTCTTTAAGAAACTCCTTGTTTAGCCAACCTGACCTTATGCAAAATTTTGTGGTCTTCTGTACAATAAGATACTTTGTTCCTCAACTCTCAAGAAATTTTCTTCAAAAATCAAGTGGCTCCCGGACACCTTTCCTCTGGCAGTTTTTCAGGAGCTTCTGCTCAGCGATGCCCTATAGAAGCTGAAGCCTGATCTCCTAAAGTCCTGGTTCTATCCCTGATGCTTATCTTCCCACCCTTCTTTTGAATCCTAAGTGTAATCATCTCATGGTTGCTACAGCTCAGGCTGTCTTCTCTGATCAGGTTTGTCACCAGTACTCTGTGGCTGGTGAGCAGCAGGTCAAGTACAGTGAAGCCGTACCTTTGGCTAATTTGCCTCTCTAGCAGCTGCACTAGGAAATTGCCACCTACATAATCTAGAAATCTCGTGGATCACCTACAGTTGAAGTCTTCCATGAGGATGAGGACCTGTGATCAGGAGACTTCTGCTTCTTGTTGTAGAGAGTTGTCAATGCATGGTTAGAAGTGCAGGGGTCCTGTGAAGGGAAAACTAGTTTGTGGTCAAGTGGCCGAATACTGTGTTAATGCATATACAGGTATGCATTGCGTGTGTGTGTACACATGCATATGTACACATAGAGTTGTTCTCTATTCAACCTACATAACCCTTAAAAAAAAAAAAGCTATTCTTTTTACTTAATAGCCATTCAAACTTTTATCCTTGCTGACAGTTATGCATGGTCAGATATTCCAAGATACATTTTGTATTGCCATGTTCCTGCAAGAAACCTTTCAAACTTATCAAAATACCCAATCTACTGGTTTTCAATTTTATGATTAAATGTTTTCTACATGTCAGACAGCATCTTTGTTTAGAATCACAGCAGATCCAACAGAATTATAAGGCAAATGTTATTCGGAGTGCGTTGTAAACAGTTTAGATAATTCTTTAAAAATATGGGTGGACTTGCACCCTAGAAGTAAAAACCAGAACTTTTATATTTGTATATTTTTAAAAGTACTAACTTTAAAAAACAATTTTGTTTGTATAAGAATGTTCCCATATGCTGCTTCTGTTTGTTTGTAAAGCCTGTTTCATTGTAGCATTTTATTACTAGTAAATTATATATTTTCATTCTAAACAATATTGTTGTAAGGTATATCCTGAAAAATATGTTTAGAATACATATATTTTAAACATGTATAGGTATCTACATAAAACATATTTTAAAATATTTGATATTTTTGTATTTTAAACATATTTTAAGCACATGTATATAACTATATGTATATATATTAATTATATACATTTAGCACATATATATATTTCATAATAAGCAAGGCTGAGGCCTTCCATCTCTTAAGTAGAACATAGGTTTTTTCAGTGTTTATTTAGCATCATATGTAGTTTAATGCAACATGAAACTATTCTAGTGGTTACATCTAATTACAGAAACTCTGGAGATTAAAAAACTATCCCTATAAAGTTCTTCGTTTTCTATATATTTTTACTAATGCAAATACAGATACTAACATTTAAACTTTGGGATTTGTTTTCCAAAGAACTTACTGAAGTTAGATCCAGCAGATAGATATTTGACAGAACAATGTTTGAACCATCCTTCGTTTCAAACCCAAAGACTCTTGGATCGCTGTGGAAGCTCACCTTCGCGGTCAGCTAAGAGAAAACCTTACCACGTAGACAGCAACACATTATCTAACAGGTAAATGTAGTCATGTCACTGTCATCACTGACATTTGCTCTGCCAATTAGTGAGTTGCTATCATGCTTGCATACAACATCATCTACAAGAAGAGAAAAGTTGTCATTTGACAATTTAGGCACATTGAGACATATATGCTGTTCCATTTTGCCTCACTGAATCAGGGCAGTAGACACACTTTTACTGTATTGTAGTTATTCAAGCTGAAATTTTTGCTAACTTTCTGCATCAGGCTGAATGGCTCTTGAAAAACAACAAAGGCAACGTTCAAGCCATTTTTGCATATGACAAAGGGAAAACAAGTTGGCTTACCGATCTTAAAAACATGTTAGCCTTTTTCTTGAACAACACTAGGAATTCTGTGGCTTAGAGGATGCCTGAGATTCCAAAGGAATGCTCTTTTCTTTGGAATGCTACCATTACTGTACATGTGCAAACGTGTCCAGGGTTTTGATATTTGAAAGTTCAAAATTCACACAGATTTTTAGCAGCTAAATGTCCTGAAAATTGTGAATCCTGAAAATGCAGAATTTTGTCTGCAGTTGCAGTTATGAATCAAGTCTAGTCTACTTGAACTTAAAGCAGGGTGTGTTTGCTCAGTTACTCCCTTGTTGGACACAACTTGAGAGAATCCACTTAATTTTAATGTGTCAACAAACTAGGTTTACTGGTGGATAAAATGCTTCAGTACAAGAAGCCTCATGGTATTCCTCTGACAAGTTTTCCTAAAGGTCGCCCTCTGAAGTATGCAGAATGATAGTGGCTTTTAATCCTAGCCATGTTTTTCTTTAGCTCTTTCTGTGAGATTCAAAAAGTTACTCCTCATTTTGCGATTTGGGATGATGACATTTACAATCTATACTTTTTTGGAGATAGACACCAAAAAGTTTTAGCTACCCTAATAGATATTTAGGATAGAAGTTTTACCATTAGACATGTGTCATCAGAAAGGAAAAACTAGATCCATGGGAAACACAGCCTAATACAAAGGCTTGCCTAGCCACTTGATATAAAATTACTAGGTTCCTTATATCTCTCTGTTTTGAAAAAATATACTTCCTTTTAACTAAAAAATATTTTAAATTGGCTTTAAAATTGCTAAATTTCTAGAAACTGTAGCAGAGTACATAATTAGATCACTGAAAGTGGGTAGTATAAAAATCTTAAGCATAAAAATAGCTAGCATTATCCAATTATAATTAGCAACATAGAATCATAGAATGGTTTAGGGTTGGAAAGGACCTTGAAGATCATCGAGCTCCAACCCCCCTGCCATAGGCAGGGACACCTCCCACTAGACCAGGCTGCCCAAGGCCACGTCCAGCCTGGCCTTGAACACCTCCCGGGATGGGGCCTCAGCAACCTCTCTGGGCAACCTGTTCCAATGCCTTACCACCCTCAAAGTGAAAAACTTCTTCCTAATGTTCAATCTGAACCTGCTCTCTTCTGGTTTAAAGCCATTCCCCCTGGTCCTATCGCCACATGCCCTAGTAAAAAGTCCTTCCCCAGCTTTCCTGTAGGCCCTCTTTAGGTACTGGAAGGCTGCAATAAGATCTCCCCAGAGTTTTCTCTTCTCCAGGCTGAACGCCCCCAACTCTTTCAGCCTCTCCTCATAGGAGAGGTGCTGCAGCCCTTGGGTCATCCTCGTGGCTCTCCTCTGGACACGCTCCAGCAGGTCCATGTCCTTCTTATGTTGGGGACTCCAGAGCTGGATGCAGTACTCCAGCTGGGGTCTCACGAGAGTGGAGTAGAGGGAAACCATAGAATCATAGATTCTATGATTTCCAGATTCCCGTAGCTGCATTTAAAAATTGTCTTCATTAAAGTATCTCCAATTATATAGATTCCTATATTTAGCCAGTGGTTTCACTCAGCTGCATTTTATTAATTTGGATTAACACCATATGTGGAATTTGAATTCTGTATCTTAATATAACATCTCATAATCAACAAAGGTACAAACTCATCTGTACAGTGAACCCTCACTTTTAACACTCAGTAATATGAGAGTTACATTATCATAGATTTGATACAGAAATAAGTTAACTGTTTATAGCCAGCCTAGGTCCATCAAAGCTAACAAGTACAGCTGCAGCACTGCTCAGTCATGACTAGCCAGCAATGCCAGCATAAGTCTGGAAGCACAACTGCTTTTATGGCAGAAAACCTGAGATAATAAATCCTGCTCAAATAAAGTCAGCCTGAGTGTTTGCAGAACCAACTCATATCTCAGTCCCCTAATCCCAAAACCAGGAGAGCTAGAAAGTTAGAGTAGAGGTTAAGGATGTCACCAAGTAGATCTGCACCCAAGGCAGTCTGGTTGCAGAGTGTTTTGGGTGCAGCTTTGGGGATGAGTTAGTCTGCCAAGAACTGGGATAGTGCCAAGTTCTACAAAAGCTGGGGGTCCTGTGGTAAACCTGGATTTGGGTTTGGTGTTACAGGGCATGCTCTGCTGCGCTGAGCTCACGCTCACTGCATCTGCATGTCTTTACCAGCACAATATCCTCTTTTCCCCTTTCTGTCGCCTCCCTTCCCCCTCCAAATCAGATATAGATGGCCTGGAGCATTGATTGTATCAGACTTTTTTGACAGTACTGACATACTTTATTGTTCTACCTTCACTTTGATATGCCAGGTGTATTTAAGATAATTTTTTTCAATGGATATACAGCTAATTTTCATAATGTAGTGCTTACTTTATTGATGTGCACATATATTACACACGTGCATAAATGTGTAAATATATGTTGGAATTTCTATGATTAGATTTTATATCTTCTTTTTTTTTTGTCAGCAAAATCCATTAACCAAAGCTGAGTTTGTCCATCAGGATATAACCAGAAAGAAACAACAATGTACAACAACACTTGCACGTCTGTTATTTTAATGGAGCTTCTGATGCCTAGTTGGCAGTATTTGATCTTACTGCAGTTAAATTTTGTGGTTTTAAATGGCAACTCCCTTCTGAAATGAGTGTGCTTTTGTTGAAGTTATTAATACATGAATATGTAATCTGGTATATTAATTCTTCTTTATGCATTTTAATGTAGAAATCAAGCCAGCAAAAGTTCTGCTTTGCAGTCACACCACAGATCAAACAGCAAGGATATACAGACACTAGGGGTTGGTGGGCCAAGAGAAGAGGGTCTTCCAGCAAATGAAAGCTTTTTAAATGGAAACCTTCCTGGAGCTGCACATAGTCCAATGCATGCAAAAAAATCAAGCAACACACCTGGATCTGGCAACAAGGATCTAGCCAATAATAACATGCCACATCTTCTCAGCCCAAAGGAAACAAAGGCAAAAACAGAATTTGATTTTAATGTGGACCCAAAAAGTTCTGATGGTCCAGGCACAAAGTACCTAAAGTCTAACACCAGATCTCAGCAGAACCGGCACTCCTTTATGGAAACTTCTCAAAGCAAAACTGGGACACTGCAGCCCGGCGACAAGCACAGTCGCCACAGCTACATTGATACTATCCCACAGTCTTCTAAGAGTCCTTCGTATCGGACAAAGTCAAAGAGCCATGGGGTTCTGACAGACTCGAAATCCGTGGGCAACCTTTCTGAGGCCAGGGCCCAAGCCGCAGAACCAAACAGCAGTAGGTATTTTCCATCCAGCTGTATGGACTTGAACTCTCCTACCAGTCCAACTGCTCCCCGACACGGTGATAACAGAACTTTGCTCAGTCCATCCGGCAGGAATAACCGCAGCGAGGGTACCCTGGATACCCGAAGACCATCGACAAGACACTCCAAAACAATGGAGGAGTTAAAACTGCCAGATCACATGGATGGAAGCCATTCCCACTCTCTGTCTGCTCCACACGAATCTTTTTCCTATGGTCTAGGTTATACCAGTCCTTTCTCTTCACAGCAGCGCCCTCATAGACACTCTATGTATGTGAGCCGGGACAGAGTGAGGTCAAAGGGCTCAGAGGGTGGCTTAAACATAGGGCAAGGGATGGCAGCCAGAGCAAACAGCCTGCAACTGTTATCTCCACAGGTGCAGCATAAGTCACTCACAAGATCTGTTGGCTCGTCACGAGAAGACTGTACAGAAGATACTAATAGGGTTAGTTCAAAATATTGCTATTATGGAAGGCTTACCTTCCTCTCTTTACTTCATGTGGGGACAGTGTCCTGCTTTCTTTCTTCTGTTTGTTTGCAGTTATTTATTTATTTCTCTTGTTGTAAGGCAAGGGATGTTGTTTTTTTTTTTCAGCAGGGCTAAATATTTCAAGTACAAAATGAGAGGCTATTTTAAAAATAATTAAAAAAAAAAAAAACCTACGAATACCATTATCTTAAAGTACTGAAATATGAGAACAGAAAATTTGTCTCTGAAGTGAAAATTTCATTAGTAGTTCCTAGTCTTTGGTTGCATTGTCTGACGTCATTTTTATCATATTATTTTGCTTAATTAACCTGCTCATTTGTGTTTTTATTTAGCTTTTCTTGTATGTCTTTGTTATGAATGCTAATGTTAATTTTTGAAGTGAGCCTTTCACTCGCTTATAGCAAGTCATTATTGCTGAAATGCCATAATTTACTAGAGGAATACAAAAACTTGCAATATTTCTCATTATTAGAGCACCCCAGTTGTTTATCATACTAGAGATTTTATGTTGGAAAAGCCACTGGTAAACTGACTCCTTAAAATGATTACTGTCATTAGATACCTTGTCGTGTTTTACTGTGAGCTTTATTTAATGAATAGAGAAAGGGCCAGTTCTGGTGTTGATTTACATTCTTTATACAACGCTTCTGAATTATCTGATGTTTTATACATGAGATGTGTAAAGATGACTGCATTTGTCCCCAGATCTTTACATTGCTATACCATTGATCCAAATTGGAGCAAAGTGGTGCAGAGAGAAGTACGAAAATGAGTGTTTGTTTCTCTATATGTACGTCTGTGATAAAGTAACTTCTAAGGAAAGAACATCGAGTTCAGATTTGTTGACAAATTGAAGGAAGTCAAAGAGCTGCAAATATTATTTAAGGTCTAAAAATTATGCTTTACTGCGAGACACTAAAAAGCTCTGCCTGCTTAGTTTATGTAAGAAATAGATGTAGCTGACTTGATAGTGGTCTACAAGTACAGTAGAGTTTTCAGTTATTGATTGCCTCTTTAGTCCAGTAGGGAAAAAAAGGCATAACAAGTTTTTTCGTACTTGCCACATCTCCTCCATTCAGAATTATGTGTATTCACACATAAGAGCTCATTAAAAAAGGAGAAACACAATGTAATTCGAAAAAAAGAAAAGCTACTTAAAAGGGATTACAGCAGCTCCATTTCAAAACCAGGGTTGTTTTTTTTTTCTTTATGTAGTCAATTTTCTCTCTCATTTCAGTTAAGTTAAATGTTACTTATTCTTCAGAATGTTCTTGTACAAGGATAATAACACCAGTGTTTGAGTTTTTGATAAGAAAAGCTCGTGCTATCTTGTATTCTTTAGAGCATTAGGATCTTCTTCTGCAGTATTTAGCAGATATTGATTTGATAAGTAATTTTAATTTTATTTCATTCTTTGTCTTTTGACAATTGGTTGACAAATTTTAATTTTAAATAGAAAAATTGGTGTGTATCTTTGCTTCTGTTTTTGTTCGTCTTGGCTTGCTTTGGAATGCATAATCGTTTGTCGAGAACTTGCCTTTATCTCTTATGGTCAGTGTTTTTAAACTTCAAGCCTTCAATTACTGCTCTTAAATCTGTATTTAAACCATCAGAAATCTGAAAGGAAAAATACTCTTCTGAAATGGATGGCAAATCTGTAAATTCGCAGAGCTGTTTTTGTTTGGTTATACTACTTTCAGTAACAAACCAGAATTAAATTCTCAGTCTTACGCCTCGCTAAGGCGTTTTCACAAAGAAGTCATTCTTTGGTTCCTTCCTGTCCCCTGTCCCCCCCTCCCTTCCCTTTTTTACCTTGTTTTGCTACATTCTGCATTAGAAATCTGAAAATTTAACTTCCTTCGGGATTACTGAACTAAAAAAAAATCAGGAATTACATGTGTTCTTACAGATTCTTCATTGTTTTCCTATTTTTTTTTCTATTCAGTTCTACCGGTTTTCTCTCTGTGCTCATATTTTGTAAAGTTTCCTCACTTCCGTGTTTCTAGTTGCTCCTTGATTTTCTCTTTAGCTCTATGCAGTCTTTTTAAAGAAAACTACTTTGTTTGCTACGCTTTAAATCTTACTTTAAAAAAAAAAAAAGACTCCCATTCAGTGTTAGTTTTGGTGTAGTCTCAGTGCAACACTTGTTTTAAGGGTTCTTTTTTGTTTTAAATTAAACATACACAAAAGGGGGCAAACAGAAGAAAGTCAAATACAAGTTGCTATTACTGTCTCGTAACTTAACTGCTGACAAAGAATAGGTATCTTAAGTGGTAATTTAATCAAATGCGTCAGCCTCTTCTAAATTTTAGAAGAATCAAACTGTGATTTAAAACATTGGTTTAGCTCCATTTCTTATCTTGGCACAGTTTCAAGGTTGTTTTGTCTGTGACAGTGAGGCCAGATCTTCATTACTAAAAGCCAAAATAGATTTTGCACGTCACTTATATACTGTATTGAAATCCCAATTTTTAATTCTGGTTGGGTTTTTTGTGTTTTGGGGTTTGTTTTTTTTTAACCTTTGTCCTTCTTGAACGTTCTAGATTTAAATTCATATCACAGAATCACAGAATGGTCAGGATTGGAAGGGACCTCTGGAAATCATCTAGTCCAACCCCCTATATAGGGGTTTCAGTACAGTTTATTGTGGGGTCGTGTAAAGAGCATTGAATTTTATCTGGTTGGTCCATACTGTGGGAAGAATTGAGGCATCTGGTTCATTTAAGAGTGGAGTTAAGTTATATTTGGTGGCAAACTATATACATATGGATATTTCTAAGGGCACACTTAAGCTTTTGCTTGAAGTACCTTCTAGGAAGTATTGTATTCAGGAAAACAGAGTAAATTAGAGGTAATGATATTCTTTTTGCTATCCTATCTGACTTCAGTATTTAGCTGATAGATTTCTTAGTTCAGGGATTACCTTTTACTTTGCATACAGTAGATTTTGTGACTGTTGGTACCTCTAGTTACTACTGTATAACAGCTGATAAGAGATAGTGCTTTGGTGTTGCAATTATCACAAATTATATGCATTTGCTATTTGCTTTTTAAAATTTGCCAGTAGCAGAGTGACCAGATTCTATCAGAAATTAATTTAACAAGGCCTCCAGTGAAAGATTCCTCCCAAGGTGTTACAATTGCATTTCATTCATGGCAAAAATCTGAGGGTCTGGATCATGCTCAAAACTTTAAAATTACAACTAAGGGGCAAAATTTTATTAATGCCATTTTGGAAAAAGCAAGCAAGCAGCAAACCCAAATAATTAATAATTACATAGTCTGTGATTTGATATTGGCAGTTATGAATAACATGAAAGGAAAATTGTGTGTGGTTAAGTTTCGGGTTTCTTGCTTACGTTCGTTGGTTAAAAACTGCAAATCAGTTTATAGTCTTTAATTTTAAATAGTTGATTCTTCTTTTGTTAGGGTGGAGCATATCATGATCCACACACAGAAGATGGAGCATCTACTAAGGAAAATAGAATTCTGTATAATGACCCTGTTCCGAGAAGAGTTGGCAGCTTTTACAGAGGTAATTTTATGGTGGATCTTTCAAAATAAAACAAGAATTGTAAAATGGAATATAAATTAAGTTGCGGAAGTGGATACAGATAACTAACATGAACAACTAAAAAAGTTTATTGGAAAAAGAATTGTTACCCCACTTTCAGAGACTGGGTTGACCTGCTAGGTTGTATGCAGTACATACTCAGATGTACTCAGATGTACCCTCAGATCAGGGTTTCCTACAAGCTAAACCACACTTATATAATCCCAGTTCAGCATAAATAATGACACAGGACTGTGTATGTGCATATATATATGCATGTATATGTGTGCGTGTACATACACAGATAGATATTGTTCTGTTATGGTACATGAAAGATGGTTATTTCTGAGCAGCTGCCTCATGGATAAACCTGGTTAATCCTCTTGAAAAAGACAAGGATGATAAGAAGCTAATTACTGTCCTGCAGGTGTTAGGAGGCTTGTGGGGCTCCCCTGAACCTTAAGAAGTCCCAATCAGCTAAAATTCGATTATGAGTGACAGAATAACCTTAAGTAGAATCACAAATCTCCCTCTTATCCTCTTCAGGTTGTTCAGTTGGCTGATGACCTGATTTAGACATGTTAAAATCTGCCAATTGCCTTGCAAGTGTCCCATTGCAATATTAAAATCTGTGAGCAATATTAAAACTGTACTGTTCTGAGCAATTATTTTTAGTGTAAAGTTTTGTAGCACATAAAACAGAGAATTCTTAAGAATCCTCAATCCTGAATTGCTTATATTCATCCTTAAAACACTCATAAAATTAGACAAGGATTATCCCTCTTTTTTATACATAGTAAAACAGAAGTTCCAAGGAAGAATGGCTTTCCGTAAGTCATCTACTAAGGAAACTGGAGGTCTAGGGTTGCATTCAATTCCTTATTATAAACTAGAGGTTTCTTCCTCTTTATATCTATGAAACAAATATATTTTAGTTCACAGACTTAATTATTGCATTGGAAAAATGATACTGTATTTAAATACATAGATAATAGTATATGCAAAAACTATTGAAAGGAGAAGTTACTATGAAAAAAGGAAATTCATATTAATGTAATTCTTTCATCCTGACTTAATACAAGAGTTATTAGCGTGTACTTTTGTACTACAGCTTGAACAAAAAGTTACAGATTCAATTTTGATAAATAGTATCGTGTGATGCTGCAGTCATGCTGCAGTTACTGTCTGATCAATTTTTAATCCAGTGCAGGTATTTCTGGTGATCTTCATAATTCTAATAAATTTATGTTCTAAGTATGTGTAACCTACTTTGAAAGCCACAGTATGTCTCTTTGACATACATGATATCATATCTGATTTTCATCCTTTCATTATAGTGAGTAATCTCTTACTCTCAGTGATACTAAAATCCAAAGTAATTTTTTTCAAGATGGATACTATTTTTTTTAAAGTCTAAGTGAAGACAAAGTGTAAACTGTAGTATTTTGTGTCTTTAATAACAGCGGTCCAACTTTTTAGTCTGTTTCCTGGTTTTAAATATCAATTGCACTTGTGACTCCCTACAGATAGAAATGTTCTGAAATCTAATAACAACTTACCCAAGTTCCAATGATGGTCTCATTTTACAACTAACCTTGCAAGTATCGCAAAACAACAGCTTTCCAAACTGTAAAACAGTATGCTTTTTTCAGTCATACATAAAGTGTCTTCACTGTCTTGTTTCTGTGAAAGAAGTAGAGAGGAAGCAGACAACTGAAAGATGTGATTTTTGGTAGAGGTCAGTATACATTGTTTGCTATTTCTCTGTTCAGTTCCATCTCCGCGTCCAGAGAGTACGTACATAGAAAACAATGTGTCAAACAGAGCCTCTGTGTTACCAGCAGACAGCAGCACGGTGGCAAACCACTCAAAGAGGCAAACCACCTTTGACACCTGGTGAGTTGTTATTTACACAGATGTGTAGAGAATGGCAGGAAAAAAAAGGTTTTTTTAACAGGAGGGAAAAATAAAACAAACACGTTTGGTTTGTTGGTTTTTTTTTTTTTTCAAAATTTGCAATTGTGTATACGTGCTTAGTTGCTTCCTCTGACTATATTGACATACCATTGCATGTTTGCTGTCCCCTTTTGAGCAACAAAAAATACTTCATTACACCGTCACACTGAATGCATTAAATATTATATACTTCTTTCTAGTCTTTCCTGATTTTTTTTCCACTATTAATCTTCAGTTAAAGATAATACAAAGTGCTTTTGTGCCTATAGTATGGATAGCAAGGCCCTAGCTTCATCTGTGGATTTCAGAAGCATGAATTGTCAGAAAAATGGAAAAAATAACAAAATGCATGTTTCCATATATAAAATAGGACTCTATTAATGAAGAATATAATGTTCGCCCTGCAATGGGGACTGCTGCTCTTTTTGCTTACGCACCACAGAAGGAAATGAGTACGTTCTATGGGAAAATGGACTAAGCAATATCTTAATGGTGTATATTGATTTTAAAAGATTAAAAGCATCACATGGCTCCATTATATAACATAGAACAATTAACTATAATTATGCTAATAGATTGACAGCATATGCATAGCTTTGTAGGACTTAAAGGGGAATATCTTAATTTTGTTGCTCTGAGAGCTGTTTGGCTCTAAAATACTCTTAAATCTACTTTGTTCATTCACAATAAAGCACACTGAATAAAAATAAGCAAATGGAGCATCAAAGGATTGGTGGGAGGAATGAACTGTATGCATTCACATGATTCAACTGTGCTTCATGCCACTATCTGAAACACTGCTCTCTGAAAATGCGATAAAATCACACTATCTAAAGAACTGTTTCAGTGGTTTGTTGACTTAATGTGTTTTCATATCAATAACCTGTGAATTATCTGCTTAAAAATGAAATGGGGTGGAGGGGGTGGGGAAGGGAAACAACTGGTATTTCAGCCTGTGTTCAGGTTATATACCCTTGCCAGTAATAGAAAATGTTTACTCCAGAACTCTTGTCATCTGCTGTGATTCACTAGAGTCTGCTTCCTGTCCTTCTGTAGCTCCACCTACATCCATTTTGTGGAAGTTAGCTGAGAAATCTGGTAATTTATGTAAAAAGGTGGTGCTTATGTTGTGACTTATGTGGCTAAAGAAGGTATTTATTCCTGCTGTTGAACCCTATTTTGTTGTCATTCATATCTGAATCTTTCTATCTTGCATATAACATAAGCCAACTGGAATCGTGTTTTACTTTATATATCATTCGGCAATATATTACCTTTTATTATGTGGTCACTGCAAAGAAACATGTGATGTTGTTTTAACGCTGAACTGAAATAATAGCATATGTTATTAGAGCTGGTTGGGAATTTTTTGACTAAGTATTTTTTTGCTTACAATGCCAAATTTTCAAAACCAAAACTTTTCAAAGGAACAGACTGATATCCACTAACCATTTATTGGCAAGATTCTTCCGCTCCAGGAAGGAATTGCCAGTCAAAACAAGAGATATACTCAAACTAACAAATATTCTGGGGTCAGCATTATTTTGTGGAATGTGAGGAACTCGAGTGCAGGGCCTTTGTTCTTTGTTATTTTAACCAGAAGCTTGAACCAAGATCTTAGATCTAACAAGTGAACGCCCTGAACCAGAAGTTAGACATTATTCTGGAGCGCATTCTCTGTTTCCCTCAATATATTCTCTTGAAGCTGTTTCATCTTGTTGAAATAGTGAAAGGACCACAGAGATGCTGAGTATTGCCTAGCGAATAAAGCCCTTCGTTAACTTTGAGACAGTTAGATTTAATTCCTTGCTCCAATTAATGTATTCAAATATTTTCACGAAGTGGAACAGCTCCTTTGAGAGAAGAACCCACAGAAGAATAAGCATTTCTTCTTGTGAAATGGGAGGAATGGCAGTGCTCACAACACCAAGTTACTGCTATTTTGGCATGCGTTGCTCTTTCTCTTTGCTTTTCCTACTCCCTATTTTCCTGAAGTGTTTCCTGCCCAGCTCTACATGTAACTCTGTGCAAGTTGTCCTGGCAATGGTCTAATGTTGTTGCAAAATTGTTCTGTGCCATAAATGCAGCTTAATCAGATTCCCGAGTGATGTAGAGTCTATGTTCCTCTACTTAATTTTCTGTATAGAAGTTGTGTAAACGCTTATGAAAATGTTGAAAGTTCTAACAGAATGTGATTCTGCTTACATCAATTTTATGATGAAGTAAATATTTGATGTTTGACTGACATACGTAACTGGTACATGACAATTCATCTCAAATTATGAGTGACATGTATTCCACCTGGACTTGCCACTACTGTAAAATATTGCTTCTCTCATACTATTGCTCTGTGTTGCCTTTCTTCTGTCAAAGATTTTGTGAATGTTTGCTAGACTGAATTGTCACAGATGTTCCCTTGTCTTTGTGTGCATTTCTTCACTCTGTCCCCACTGCCCTGCCTCTTTAAAAATAAAGATGTTCTGAACTCGACTTTTGTCATCAGGTTTTACTCTTAAGTTACTAGATCATTTCGAACTTTAGACAACTTTATTTGAAAAAAGGCAAATTTTTCATCCTTCTAGAAAATATTTTGTTTGCCAGAGTTTAATTTCCTGTAAATGACCTTGAACTTGCTCAATTTTTTCTTTTTGATACAAGAGTATCAGATGTTTTATTCTATTTCAGTTGTACGAGCTTTGTCTTGAGCTGGGCAAAATCAGTAGGTATAGGCAAGATGCTTAACCTTTTTCTGCCAGTGTCCCAAAATGTTGGCCTGAGTTATCTTTAACATTGTTATAGTTCTAAACACGTCTTTGGAATAAACTCCAACATGCGGTGCTTTTGTCACACATCATTTTGGAAGTGTTTGCATTGGTTGCTTACTAGGTATCCGGGGTCTTCTGGAAAGCTTTGTTGTTTAGACCTTTTATGCCCATTTAAATGTGTTCATTCTGTGACAAAAAGCTTATCATATCTTCTCTAGCATGTGTCACGTCTTCCTGCAAAAATAATAAAAAGAGGAAATATATATAATATTTATTATTATTTTTATAGGTATATGATAAATATAAACACACACAAACTCAGTCAAGAAAAGAACAAAAAAAAAGAACATCCTACTCTTATGAGTGTCAAAGACTTACAATTATCTATCTACCATTAATTTTCAAGACTCCAAAATAGTACAGTATTTTGTAAACATGACATGAATGGGTATAACATTGCTGTATCAGCGTAACAATGTAGTCACACTTAATGTTCCTGAAACTAGAAGGTTACCAATATCTGAGCAAGCTAGTTTACAGCTTGTTCAGCTGTGTGTGCAATACAACTGTTGCTGCATTGTAAATACTTTCCAGTTCATTTGCAGAATTCTTGAGTTTGTAAAGAAAAAAAAAATATGTCAGGAAACAACAAATTTGTCACTTGCAAGCTTAAAAATCACCTGTGTGTGTTAACACTGGTTGAGCTTTAGGAATCTGTTCCGCATAGCTTGAAGATGCTCACTTTCCTAACGGTATAGCTTTCCCTCTTACGTTTCCTGTCATCCAGTATGTTTGCTCTACTCATCTATTTGGCAACAGCTAAGCCTCCCTACCAGTCTCTTCTAGTAACCAGTGCCTCTTCCCTGACTCTTCCCCAGCCATCAGTGGTTTTCTTTTGTGCTAAAAATTAGATGATGCAGTCTAACATAATCGGCAAGGAAGCTTTCCAGGATTTATAGTCATCGATATTCTGTCCAAAAAATAAGCCTACTGGACTATAGGCTTTATAAGTTTATGAAACCAACCACTTCCAAATGTTTATGGTTACTAACGTTGAATGATATCGGGGTGGGAGGAGGGGGGAGCAGGTGTAAAATGTATGCGTGGATATATACATATATGTGTATACTTTTTTAGTGATGCCATAACCTCAGGTGATTTAGTGGCTTCTGGGTGGTAGTCTATATATAAGATAGTAGATCTGGGGTTTATTCCAATTAATAAATCCTCCTTTTCCACTTTAAAAAAGAAAAAAATATTTGCAGCTCCAATCAAAGTTCAGATTTGATCTCTGATTTTTAAGCTTTCGATGCCAGGCTTTTAGACCAAGAAGTTTTACTATGGGCTTCAGCTTGTGGGATTGAGATTCTTACCTTAAGCAAACCATCTATTTGAGGTGCTTCACTAGTTTCCGACACTTTCTTGCCATCATTTGTGATAACTCTATAACTGCCAAGGGTTTTACTTTAAGCAAAACCAAGGCCTAACTTGGAGAATTTGTGTTTGTTCATTTATCTTCTGAAGAAAGCTTCAGATATATTCAGGTAACTCCTCCATTAGACAAGAATCCTTACTTGTGTAAGTGTGAGCAGTTCAGTAAAGGGAGTAGTACACTGGCAGTTAAAGAGGATTTCCCAGCCTGGCTGCCTGCTGAGATTAGGGTTGCTGAAGAATACCTGAAACAAGCATGAGGAATCGCCTCCCAAAAAGAGCTGTCTGCAAAACAAATCTCTCTACAGCGGTGTGAATGCAGCATGCTTCATATTTATTCTTTTTAGTTAATATTAAAGCACATCAGCTTGCTTGCCTCGTGCATGTTTGCTGCTGCATTGTACCTGCGTGAAGTTGGATATCTTTCCTGCCCAGGGGCAATAAATGCTAGCGATAATCACAGGATTTCTGTTACACCTGTGCCTTTTCCAAATGTCTCAGACCGGAATAACCAATGGGATCTACGTTACATGTCCTAAGCATGCAAAAGACAGACAAAGGTAAAATAACAAAGAACAGCACATTTTGCCTTTGGTTTCTGCTTGAAGGTGAGCTCTCTGAGGGGGGGCTCTTCTCTAGGGCTGGTCTTACTTGCTAGTGAAAGAGAAGCTGCCTAACAGATTCTGGTGTAACAGTTTGCTTTCAAGAGCTGGAGCTTTATGCAAAATACAAAGATACTTGCAGTTATATTGTAAGAGTTTAGTGTTGAGTGACTATACCATACAGATTTTTTTTCTGATAATCCCAATTTTTTCCTGCACAGTCCATTGTCTGAAAACCATCTTTTGGGATGCCTAAAATATCCCAATGTTTCATTTCATCGATCAAAATGTTCTGCTCTATTTTTACTCAGTACAGAATCCTGGTGGTGAAGCTTCCTGCTATAATGCTATATATGCTCACTCTCTTCACATAATGAGCATGTGTTTTGAAGCAGTTGCTTTTCAAGGTCAATGCTTTTTCAGACAACTGTACTGCAATATGAGTCATAGGAGTTAATGACATACACCAGTCGGTGTAAAACCACTTGCTTTTGGGTAAGCAGCAATTGAAAATGAGCAGGGTTCTCAGCCCCTTTTTTTGCCCCCTCTGTCTGGTCACTATAGGCATAAAGAGGAAATGATGGTACAGAATTTCGCTTCTCTCCTCTCTGCTCATCTGCTGTAGGGAGCAGTTTTCTCATCCAGGTTCACTGGGCCAAAGAAAAGAATTTACACGAGTGTATTCTTACTCTGAAGAATAAGTTCACCTTTAAAAATACAGCGTCTCCATTTTGGAATAGACTTCAGAACAGCAAAGCCTTAGCCAGACATTGAAAAAAACTTAAAGGACAATGTAGAGTAACCACATGGGGACTTCCTTATGATCTGACACTGGTTCCTCAGCAGGCAACGTAGTTGCTGGGTTGGTAATTTTGTACTGGTGCTGTGGGTTGGGGTATGTTTGCAGATGTGGATGCACAGTGGCTCCGTTGGGGAAGGGCTCGGAAGATTCTCAGTCCTGTTCACATGACTTTCAGAGTACAGGCAGGATACTTGGGGTGCGTGCTTTCTTCCAACTTTTCTAACAAATTAAGTAAAAATTATTTAGTGAATAATTTGGTAGGTGTTTTGTCTGTTAAGTCAGTCTCCTGAGTTCACTGAATCTGTAAAGCTGTCAGTAGTCTTTACTCTCAGGCTTTCTCCTTGGTGCTTTAAGGGACTAATACAAGATTGCCTTGCTGCTGTTACGCAGTGGTACCAAATACAGGGACACGACAGAAACAGGAATCCTGAGCAATCCAGTATATTTCAAATATGTGTTACAAATCCAATAATTATATTAAACTAGATATTTTTTCCTGTAGCATTGTAATTTTCGCATTAAATCTATGTTGTTGTGCACCTGAATGTGTTTCCTGGATCTAAATGTAAGTTTCAAAAATCTAAATTAGGAAAATTTCCCCAATCCTCTCTGCCTAGAAATCTTTCTTCTAAGCCCATTCTCTTACTCAACAATTGCACTGTATTACAGCATTTAAACACTGCATGCATTTCTGTTTAGAACCATGTAGCGTTTCAAGCTTGAGGTGGTTTTGTGTAGAAATTGAGGAATTGATGAAACCACCTATCAGAGTAAAGGTACTCATCAATAAGGAGGATGACTCCCGTGATTCCTACTCCTGTTATGTGTTTCACATTTGCTTGGAAAAAAGCGTCAGCTTGGCACGTAGTAGCAGCTGAATCACCAGCTGATAGCATAGCATTTAAAGCCAGAATTAGAAGCCAAAGATAACTATAGCAGACAGCTAAGTGTTGCTACATTGCAGTTACTCCAAGAAAAGCTGCTGGTGTTTGTCATCCAGAACCCTTAGAACTGTGGCTTTCCTTTAGGTTTTTCATCTGGACAATGGCACGATTTCATTTTTGGTTTTGTACATCTTAAGACTGAAAAAGGACTATTAAATCACCCACTATGATTTTCTGTGTGTTAGTTGCCATTAGATGTCATCTGTTCTCTGGGGTCCAGGCCCAGTAACGTACCTGACTAGTGTGTATCTCCCAGAAGAGCATGCAGTCCTGACTTGAAATGTCAAAGATGGGAAATCCACTTCTTTCACCAAGGAGTTTGTTCTGGCCGTTAATGATTCTCATTGTTAAAATCGGTGCCTTATTTCTAATATGACTTCTCTGGCTTCATCGTCCACCTACTTGTTCTTGTTCAGTCTTTGCCCTTTACTTTAAAGACCCTTCCAGTACTCTGTAATTTATTCCTGGATAAGTACTTGTGCGCCGCAATCAGGGAAACTAAATGTTGGGGCTGGTTTGGCTGTGTTTTTTAACATACTGAAGAGCTTGAAATCTGTCTATTTTAATATAGGCTCTTCTTTCTCCCTCTGAAATTATTTCTTGAACACTTTCCTGCACCATTTCCAATTTTCAAGCTATTTAAAGGGCACTAGAACTGCATTCAGTTATGTCTCACCAATGTCCTACATAAACAATCTCTTTACCCCATATCAGTACTTTACATACGTAGTTTACTATGTATACTTAAAGTAACATGTTATTTATCAGCTGTAGTTAATTCAGCTGTGCAGACAAGTTAAAAGGTGGAGATTCCGTCTTCAGGCAAGTCACCTGCTCCACTTTCGGGTCATCTTCTTTTGCCACCACTGTCTCACCCACGCATAACAAACTAACTGAAGTTTTTAAGTTAAAATGGGTAACAGTAGATCCCCAGATTCCCCGGTGATAAATTTGGAACCGTGTCAGCAAAGGTCAGGAAGTTCGATTGAAATTGGTTCTCTCTGGTGAACTTTGCAACTCCTGGCTCTCCAGCAAGCAATGGATAAACTGGACCTGTGCTTTTATACCTCATCACCATTTGTATGTTCTCTCAGATATGATTTTCGTTTTTCTAAAAGACCTTGTGTGTGATATTTTGGTTTGAATATTAAATACTGGCTTAAAAAATAAACAACAAAAGACATGCATGCTTTCCTTTTCCCTAAGTAACTATTCACTGCCTTGAGCTAATCGTTCTACCCTAACACTGTGTTCCTCCTATCCCATTTAATGAGACTATTTATCTGGCATTTGTATAATAACCCTTGAACCAATGAATGCTAAAACATTAAGAATATTTTTGGTTTAATCAATAATTTGCATTCCTTGGCATAAGAGCTCGTTATTACACAGAATTTACATAGTATCAAAATAAAATCTCTCTTACAATACCTTATTTCATGTTTAGGAAAAGTCCTGAAAACCTTAACAGTCACTCAGAACAGCTCAAGGAGAAAGAAAAGCAAGGTTTTTTCAGGGCAATAAAAAAGAAAAAGAAGAAATCTCAAACTGTAAGTATACAGTATTTCTAAAAGAAAATGTGTTTATCAGTTTTGATTTATACTATTTCAATATGCTAGGCTAGCACAGTACTTTTGTATTATTTGTGATCATGCCCGCATGTATCTATTCTTTTCTTTTCTCTCTTCACTATATGAAAGTCAAATTCTTTCCCGATCAGGGTTTATTTTTCTGCCTTTTCAAATATTTCTTCACCTACTAGTCCTGTGCATCTTTGTTTTCATTCAGACCCTTTGAGAGCCCGTTTTGATGCAAGTTTTCAGCTAATGTTGCAGCAAATTCTTTTGCAGGATATGGTGATACCATGCCAAGAATAGCAAATGCATTATTGTGTGTACTCAGAGCTTGAATAATTTCAGACACCCATTAGGAGGACATCAAACTGTTATAAATGAGAATTATTTCCAGTCTTTTTCATGGCAGTGTATTGATAAGAGCCTCCATCTTCTTGCTGCACTCCATGGTGGGAATACGGATGATGTGTCTTAACCATTCTTAATGTTTTATGTTTTACTGGGGGAATGGAGTGTGGCTTTTGTTATTCAGTATAAGACTTTGATGTCTTTTATACATTTTTACAATTTCATCTAGTTTTTGGGAGGGAGGAAGAACTTTCTTTTATCAGAGAACAGTGGTATATTAACATTTCACAAAGTTTTATAATTAAAATCTCCGTAAGAACTGAAGCAACCTAAACATCATCTCATCTCATTCTTGAATTACAGTTCTGGAAACAGTAACATATTTACAATTCCATATACTTAAGGTTGCGTTGTTTCTGTAAGTGTAACTGCAGTTAGAGTTTTGAAGATTCTCAGAATGGAGTAAATCACACTCACTCCTGGCAAAGGGCAGTAACTAAATCAAAATATCTCCTGTCATTGAGTGAGGTGGCGTGACTCTGGGTGCTGGTGGAGGGCAGATCTGATAAAAACTGGGGGAGAGGAGCGATTATCAGGCTTTTTTTTTTTTTTTTTTTTTTTTTGTAGTTTCTTTGAACTGTATGGAACATGTGCATGTGTGTGTCAACTAGCACTCAAAAACACACCTTGCCTTCCGGCTGGGCAGGTTTTAAAGAAGTGACATCTACCTCTCCTTCTGAATTTGTTCATGCTGATTCCTGTACCCAGTTCAAATATGATCATTTGCATTACACAACTGAATAACATGCCTAGATTAGAACTCTGATATTCTTTGATATCAAAATGTCCATGAAAGGGTAGCATACTTAAGGCCATTGGTTCCAGTGATGCATCTTCCAAAAAAAACCAAAAAACAAAACAAAAAAGGTGTTAAATTTGCACTGTTGTAGTCTACTCTGATTCCAGCCATTCAGGCATGGTGGCAGGGAACACTTTAAAAGCCCAGCTGATAGATGGTGTATCAACTACTTCCAGATTAAACTGTGTGAAGGAAATATAGACTGGATTGTGTTGCATTTCAAAATCTGTCACTTTCTGAAACATCTAAATCACAAGTACTTTGATCTGTAGCTACCGAAAACGTCACTGATTACAAGACAAGATTTATACATAATCCTTACTCCTCTTTCTTCTCACTCTTAAGAAGAGGGATAGAGGGGGGGAGGGGGCAGAGAGGTTTTGCATAAGGGAAGATTATGTTAGCCAGTTAGAGCTAGTATCTCACAGGAAGATGAATAAATTAGTCAAATAAGATAGTGATGAAACTCTTGCATCCTCAGCTAGAAACTTGCTGACATCAACTTAATTTTTGGACCCCACCAGTGACTGAAAAATCTCTTTTCATTTCTACTTACAACTGTTTAACAGGATAGTATCTAAGGACAGACTGTACCCACCGATGTGTACAAGTGTCTGGTTCTGACACTGTTCTTTGTTCTTCTTTCTCTGTTAGTTGAGGACATCTACCTAACAAACATTGGGATGTTCATAAAGATCTTCCAGCACAAACAAAAATTTTTGCTTTCAGTTCAGCACCAAGTCTGACTTCAGCAGTAAAAGCTGCTAACAGCACTGTAATATTAGCTCTTCAGCTACATGAATAATGTTTTTTATTAATTCATATTAAAAATCTAACAGATAGCTTGTGACTACCCAAGTTTTTTTTCTGAGGCTTATAATTTTTGTCCTAGAAGTATGAAATTCCACTTACTTACTCTGACACAGACTTTCTGTGGCAAGTAAAAAACTATACCTGAGAACTGTCAGAACACTGAGAAGCACATCATAGCTAGCTACTATTTACTTCTGATATCCTTTGGCAGGTCTCATTTTGTTGGTGATCATCATAAGAGTCATAAAAGATATCTGAAATTGGATTGAAGATGTCTTATTAATGATGTCATTCTGAAAATATCTAACAGCCCAGAACTGATCCCAATTCCTGGAGAGTTGTTCCCCTTAATCATTCTCCCTAGAGTTCTCCAGGTGCAGTTCCTCATGGGATAATAATCGTTACTGCTTGCTATGGGAATTCTTTGCACAGTTGTTTTTGCAGAGCTGTTCTTATCCATTCTCCTTTCCATCTTGTTTGGAGCCTTTTAATAATCTAGTAAAAGGTTTTGAAGATTGCTAGAGTCATATATTTTTTCTGTCATCTGCGACCGAACAATTTGACATTGATGAGGGTTGTGCGTAGTGTAAATAGGCACTATCTTCAGAGGAGGCTGAGTTTTGCAGGTTTTGGCACATAACTGCAAGCTATGGGTCTGAAGAAATTATCTGCTTTGGAATAAACAGTTGCAGGTGAGCATATCTCCTAGCAGTGCTTAAATTCCTTTTTAATTTTTTGAACTTCAAACAGGAAATTCTTCTGACCATAAAGTTCCTAAACAAGCTATGCTAATTAGTGACTCTGTCCTTCATTAACTTGGATGGAATCTAGCAGCTGAGAAAGCTGTTTGAAAACCCTCGCTTTTGGTAGTGCACCCATCATTCTCTTTAGCTATATAATCATTATATTGTATTATAAATTTTCTTTCAGTAGGCAGAATAATGCTAGACACAGCATATGTGTCCTGTGCTTGTTTGTACCTAAGCAGGAGAGAAACAGTCCCATTCATAACTTTCATTCTTGATAGTTCTGTTTGTTGTTTGGGTATCCGTTGGTATGCTCTTTGGTTGTATTACAGAAATTAAAATAAAACAGCCAGTGCCCTTGTAGTTATACATGAAGTTGTTGAAGGCATATTTTTGTCAGAACTGAAATAATTCATATTGGAGCCCTAGCTTTTATCTCTTCTAGAAGTAGCTATCAACTGCTTGGTCTGGAACCGATTGCTGTTATTGTTAGTGTATCTTTGATATTTTATTTATGTAAAAATAAGAAATGTCATACTGCCTTAGGTCATTATCATAAGTGACAAATGATTGCCAAAATTATGGGCTTTAATCCAAAGCTCAGTAAAGACAACAAGACTTACCAGTTGTTTCCAAAAGGCTTTGAAACACACTCTGCATTCCTAATGAACACAGATATAAGAATAGGTGTACTGATCTCTTTTTACGTGCTTTACATTTATTGGGTTCCTTGAATTTGTTCCATATGCCTTCTTCATTCAATCACTATTGTATTTTCCCAAAGAAAATTATAGGATTGATGCTGTATATTGTCAGAATTTAAAAAAAAAAAAACAAAAAAGAATTAATATAGTAAGGACAGATCTCTTGAATTGAAATACTATGCATTTAGTTTTTGTATCTTATATTGCAGACAGACTCAACCAACGGAGAGAATCCAAGCATCAAGAAATCCCTCTTTCCTCTTTTTAATTCAAAGAATAATTTAAAGCATAGTTCTTCTTTGAAAAAGCTTCCTGTAGTCACTCTACCCATGGTATTAATTTTTAAGTACAGTAGCACTGTAAAATGCTCCAGTAAACTTGTTTTACTGACTACAGCAGCATGTGTTTTATTTTCATGGGATCACTTTCTCTTCATGCCAGTTAAGTATCTTGGGCCAGTTCAATAAATTTAAGTAAAATTGGCAGTTCTGTTGAAATAGATGGTGCCTAAAAAAATTTTTTTAGTATTTGATATACTGAAAATGTAACATATGGAGTTCCAGAGAGAATGAGCCCTGGGACTAAGACTAAAGGAGGAAAATAGCTGTGAAATTGTGTATGTTTAAAATTAAACCATCTCATTCTGTTTCAATCATAATTCAAAAAATAACCTGGTTTGTTTTGTAGCTGTATTGGAAATGCATTTTTTCTGCAAACTGCTCCTTTATATATGAATTTGATTAACCAAATATTAACAACAGATTATCTGAAAACTAAATTTTATGTCATGTGTCAGCTGTATTTTTGTTTGTCCTGATTGTTCGTGATAAAAGACAGCTTGCATTAAAAGTAGGTTAAATTTTAACTGTCCTTTTTTTGCTCAGAATTCTTGAAATGAGATATTAAAGTTTTAAATTATCCTACTGACATAAATTTTATTGGATTTTCAGCTTGTTGGGGGGGGGGAGGTTGGGGAGTTTCTTAATTTTTGCTTTAGTTTGGGATATTTGTGGGGGAGGAGAAAGATGAGGAAAGGAAAAGCTCTTGGTTTTGTGATGGCAAAATCAGCCAGACAGCAGTTTAGAGAGATTTTGATCTGCTTCACTCAAGAACAAATTTATAGAACTGATCCATGGTCTTAACTGCAGTATGCAATGTGTTTTAAATGAAGATGAGGCTCAACAATTTTTTGATTTTTTTTATTTTTTGAAGCCTTGTTTAACTGCTCTCTCTTACAGCAAATAACACTAACAGCATGCGAATGCTTTGAGGGCTAAGGGTATAGCAAATCTGCATGATCTCCACAGCCACTTGCTCTTACTATGGGGAAAATATTGAAAGGTCATTGCATTTCTGCTGCAGTAATGGGCTTTACTTGCATTCTGTATTTAACTGGGGGGAATGATTTACAGCTATTCCTAAGAATATATTAGGAAACCAGTATTTAATATTTTGTTGCAGATGCCTAGCAGTGATGGTCAGGATCTCTTGGCATTACAGAAAGCCATTCATTCTTCTAATCACCAGAGCAGCAGGCAGAAGGAGTGGCATCCTGAGAAGATGACAGAAATCCAGCCGCATGTAAGTGGCAGTATTAATTCCCTGTATTTTAACATCACTGACGTATCTTGACAGCTTTTTCTCTGGTGAATAGAAAAATGGCATTTGACATTATTTCCCAACTTCCCCATTCCCCACTCATTGAATCTGAAAAATCATGTGCCTGCAGTCCTGCATAATTCTTTGAAAATCTAGACATGGATGACAAGGAAAAGAAGAGAGACTAAATGTCGCTGTGTCAGTCTTTGAGCCTTTCGAAATATTGGTTATGATTTTGTATTAGAGGCAAGCAACGTTTCAGTGCATGTCTATGGTAGCTGAGCAGCGCTGTAGAAAAGCCCTCAGGTTAGCTCTGCAAGGAAAGGTGCATCCTGAGGGCATGCTGCGACCGGACAGTTTGATACCTGATGGGGTACCAAAGCATCGTGACCACGTTATGGTGCGGCTGTGCTTCAGCTCGCACAGACTGTGGTTTAAGCAGGCTAACGTTATAGCATATTACATAGCTCTGCACTAACACAACTTTATTTTCTCCAGTTCTAAAACCAGCTTGGGGAGCAGGGTTTGGGAGGCAGCTTCAGTGCCATGTTCTGTTGCCATCACAACAATGAAAGCTGAAGAACAGGGGGTTTTATGGCTACAGTGTTTGAAGAAGCAAGTTGCTCTGTGAGCTGTGAAATTTAATGAGGCTGGTTTCATACCACTTTGTGTAGTCGGGCTTCCCCAGGCTCTTGCTACCTGTGTCTCCATTTTCCTTCAACCTGCTCACCAGTTAAAGAAGCCGTGATGGACTAGAGCAGCTTATCACCCAGCTGCCAACAAACAACATACTTAACTGCCGAGTTCTGCCAGCTCTTATTTCAGTGCCGATGATTACTCAAGACTCTAACCCCCAACTGATGTTCACAAAATTTTTAGGAACTTTGTATTTCTGATACCTGTGCCTCATAAAATGTGGCAGAGGTTCTAAAGTTAATAGCAGGAGTTAGTGAGAGGTGGACAGCTAATGCAATTGTGTATGCCTCCATTTTCATAGGTTAAAATAATTGATGGGAACATTTTTTTTTTCCTGATGTAGAAAAGGTTCCATCTTTTCAGGTAGCTAATAGATTGAATCATAATGAGAAGACATTTACTCAGGTGTATAGTCATAGCTTGGAATGAAATATTCCAAATCAGTGCAAACTAAAAGTGAAGAAGTCCTGTGAAGTTCAAGATGTTGAGCTTAGGATATGACAGTTTTATTATAGGAAGTCTGATAGGATAGAGAGCAGAAGGTCACGTCCTCTCCGTGTCTTTCAGAGCCAGCCATTAAAATCTCTTCGAAAGTTCTTACACCTCTCCTCTTCAAATCATCCTGTCCCTGCTGAGCCTCGCTTCCAGCCCTTACCAAGTCAGCCAGCCAAAGCTTCTTTTTCTGAAGTGCGAATTCACCCCATGAGTCAAAGCTCCGGCAGCGGCAGCAGCAACGTGCGGCAAGAGCCTCAGCCGAAAAGCAGGCCAACGCTGCAGATACCAAGCCAGCTGGAACCTACCTGGCACGTCGCCCCAGTGAACAGGAGCGCGAGTGATGGGCCTCCCTACTCGGACCAGCTGCCTTCCAAGAGCGGACAGAACGGGCACACGTATAACCGAACAAACCGATCGCGAATGCCAAATCTGAATGATTTAAAAGAGACAGCCTTGTAATTGCACTCCAGAAAATAGGCCAGTTCAGGTGGAGATCAGCGTAGGGGAGTGGTGGTGGTTCTGGTGATGGTAAGACTGCATTTTCAGCTTTATAAAGGTGTGCAATATGTACATGTGGAGCTATGCTGTTTGGCACCACAGTGAGAGTCAGGGATTATACAGTAAAACAAGTTGAATTACGAATTACCAGTCATCAGAAATGTCGCTGGATGCCAGGCAGAGTGTGCCGGTCAGGGAGCAAAATGCATTGCCGTTTTCTCTCACTTACATTCCAGCTTAGTGCACATCTCTGTCTGAAAGCTGGGAGACTTCTGGTATGTATTGGCACTTATAAGGGTGAAAACATTCATGTCTAGACCTATGCCCTTACTACATTTTTTGCTGCCTAGTTAAAACAGTGGGGTTTATGTGATAAAAGTGTATCCCGGTTAAGGGTTTAAAGTTAAATTGTATGTCTTAAATTTGTTTTTTAAACTTCCATATTTGATAGGATTTGTAATATTTATTTATGATGACCTAATATCGTACTGTTATAATCATATCTTTTATGTTATAATGTAAAGTTATTTTGAGCTGTTTGAAACATTGTGAAGCAGTGCAACAGCTACAGTAGTTTCTATAAAAAACTAACAGTGACATTTATATATTGCATCAGGAGTATTTTATTCTATATATAAATATATATATAAATGGAAAATAACTGTCTGTTTTTTAAATATACTCATTTAAAAGAAAAGTATTGTTATGACACTATCTGCCATATTTTTATACATTTGTGATATAAAGTGTGGTATTATACTTCTAATAAAAGGAAGTTGAATGTGGATATAAACGTGACTGTAACAGTATGAATCTTGCTCAGCTATGAGAGCCCGGTATTATAGGCATTATTGGTAACAAACAAAAAACAACATTCAATTCCGAGCTTTATTATGGGCTATTTTGTTGGAAATATTGGCTAAATGTAAGAGACTGCAGAACTGTACAGTAATGTAAATGTGGTATGTTCTCCCCTGTGTCCTTAGCTTTCCTAGTAATATTAATGGGATTTCTGCATCTGCATCAAGAGCACAGAGCCCCAGTACCAAATTTTTGTTTCCTCTAGAGAGATAAAGTGCCCCATGACTACAAGCTAAAGCAGGTGCTCTTCCACTTAATAGCAGGGGTGAAAACCAAAGAATCATAGCATGAATTGCAAGTGAAATGCCAAACTTACGCATAGCATGGCACTGCAGATCATGGTATATAAGCTTTTATGCATATGTGTATTTTACATCTTGTTTAGCAATCTATTAACTAATAAGATAAACACTGTATTAAAATTAAAACTATTCTTGCACTTTTTATTCTATTTCAGGATGTATTTAAAGCTACAAACCTGATATTTGGATATTGAGGGAGAAGGTTGCCATGCAGCTTAATTTCTCCTTAGGTCTTACTATCTGAATGTTCCCGTACACAGTTCAGTTACCAGTCTCAGCAAAATACTAGATCTTGGGTTCCAGTCTCCTGTACAAGATTGTTAAAACTGCCTTTACGTTGGTGAATGTCGAGTGTAGCAGATACACAACCAGATTCCTCTGTTGCTACCAGTAAACTAACTCGAAGGTGAGCCAGTAGGAGCCAAAAGAGTTACGCCAGTCTAAAGTTTGTGCAATAAGAGGAGAGTCAGGCCTGTAGTGTCAGAACAATACAACCTTTCCTTTTTAAACGCGTTAGTTCAACTCTCTCATTACTCTGCAGCATAGTTTGTTTTCTAGATGCTGTCCTCATAAGACATTTGTACTTGCGAATACCTTGTCTTTTCCAAAAAGAGATTAACCTGAATGTAAATTCGATGATTTAGCCATATACGTAGTTAACAGAAGCAGCCAGACAGTAAGAGCTGAACTTCCTACTTGGATAACAATGCAAGCTGGACATGCTGTTCAGTACCTCTCGAGTCATACCAAAGTTCTAACAACGGCAAATTTGGCACCACTACTCTAAAAGTATTTGTCAGAAAGTATATTATGGAAGGATGTTGCATCAGGTTTGTCCAGGGCTAAAAGTAATTGTCAATTGCCTGCAAGAAATGTGCATGTGATTTTCTATAGAGATATATGATAGCCAGATATATATGATATATACTGTGTTGATATATCATATATATAGCATATATAAGTAGAGTAGACATGAAAGGGTCTTCAGTTTTTGATGAGTTCAGGGGGCATCCAGGAAAGACATTGTGATATTTACTAGTCATCACTGTCAGAGTTTAGCAGCATATTTTAGCAATGTCTTGTGGATTTACCAGTTGGTCTCAACTAGGTTAGTCCTGTTCTCTGCTTTGAAATGGGCTGATGCCACTGAAATCCCTCACGAAAGCAGTGTCTGAGAGTGGGGCTCTAAGCAGTACGATTTGAATGTCTCCGAGGGAGCGTTCAGACTGGACTCTTCTGTACTTTGTGGATATGTATCCTTTTGCCTCTGCAAGACTTCTAGCTTGCTGGTAAGAGCTTCATGCTGGGTATGATGATGCTGGGCTGTATGTGGCTGTTCTGATTTCTAGCAAGGGAAAATGTTTCCAAAGGGTTTTCTTTCTCAGTACCCATTAAGTTAAATCAGGGTAATCTCTGACTGTACATATAGCTGTTTAAAGTAGTTAGCAAAGCTTCAAGGGTGACCCAAGGAATGTTCACGTATTTGGTGGCCCATGTTTATTGAAAGTTGTTTCTACTTCATACTGCATTTTCTTCTCACATTCAACAAACCGTAGTAGATTTCAGTTGAAGACTAAATTGTGTTGAACGTATGTAGTATTTTCTTCCTTCTGTTGGAAAGAACTTCCAGCAGCTCGGCCAGCTGGTGCTGGGATAAATTGTGTATTTTTAACCTGGTCTAACTTCCCAATATTTAGAATATTGCTAATGTAGTTTTGCCAAGGCTTCCAAAGGAGTCTTATTATAGTGACTGAGATTTGCTGACTCAATAAAGGGGAAGAGAATTACAGAGCAAACGATTTTGTAAGTGTGAGCTTTCCTCTTCACTGGTCTGTGAGTCTTGTGCTACATGTTCTATAGAATTACTTAGTATAAAATATCGTAGTTAAACTGCATTTTATTGTTTGGCAATCTGTTTTACCTTATGGCGTCATTAATGATGTGAATAGAAAAGAAACTAAGTTTCAGAAATGAATTATAGTCATTTTGCAGAACTTAAGCTGCCTAAACTCGTCTGTATGTTTTTACTATAGTTCTTGAGCTGTTGTTAACTGAAAAAGAAGCACCTTAAGCTCAACTTAAATTGTATGTGTATTTATGCTGTCCTTTTAAACTGCCATGTAAATGTATTAACCCAAAACAACTTTTTTTTTTTTTTTTCAACTAACCTGACCACAGAGAATAGTCCCTTAGAGTTATTTAACGCTTTTTGCTCCATTTACCGCAGTCTAAGATTCATTGCTCCTCTGAGAGGTCACCAGCATGGAGCACTGGGCAGAGTTCTTGGCAGGAAGTCAGTGATCGCAGATTCGGTCCCTTCTTCCTAAAACATTCCCCATCCCACAGGGCTTGGGACTGACACCAAGATTTCATTTCTGATACCAAGTCAGACCCCCTAAATGTGTGGGTCCTGACACCACTCTATTTACAGATACTCACTCTTCTAGATCAATATTAAAGCAGGCTTCAAACTTTCAAACTTACGAGACACCCTCAGGTCGTCCTTAGGCTTGTCACCTTTCTCTCTGCTACACCAACTTGTTTCTGGGAGCAAAGCTGGAGTGGTTCTTCAAGAAGCAGTGTCCTGTGATAGGCTTTTGGCCATTCCTTGTCATTGCAGTTAGGTCTCTTAACAGATGAACCTTACTGGTATAAAAAGCTACATACCTACTTCCTTTCCTTTTTTTCTTCAAAAGCTGCTGTTGCTATTAGCTGAGTATTCTCCTGTGTTCACCCAGAAAAAGCTATGACTTCTTAACAATTAAGTGCTGCAGACCTCGCTTAGAGGAATGGGAACACAGATTGCATAGCTCTGAAAGCACTGTTGTGATATGTTTAGCTAAGGCAAAACCCAGACGCTTTTGAAGGGAGCCATGCTGTAGAAGTGTTTGGAGTATTTATTCACGTTTCAGTTTTTGTTGTCTTAAAGTGATTTGGTAGTGAGACATGCTTCAGAATTACCTGCATGTAATTAATTCTGTGTGTGTTGAACACTGTCAGAGTACAGCTGGGAGAATACTTGAATCCCAGTTACACAAAGAGTATGAAAAGGATAGCCATATATAATATACTGCAAATTGTGGGGTGGCAATGAATGTTTATTTTTTCCATTTCAACTAACATAGGAAATACATCTGTTAATGGGTTTATATCATAAACCATGCATACGGGCTGCTGTTCATGTAAGTAGGCCCACAATTCGAAATAGGATAGGAGTGTCACAGAAGATGACTGGAAAGGTGATGTGCCCTAGTTAACTGTTTTTAAAGGACCTTCAAATCAGGACACTATTTAAGAACAGGTGCCTTTCCCTACACAGCTCTCTCTAATGGTGTCATGACATTAACCATTCTTTAACTAGGTTTGTAATGAATGAGGAGAAAAGCCATTTAACTTCTGGCCATTATTAAAAAGGGAGCGATTTGAGTAAACCCTTCCTTTTAATATCACACAGCTTGGCAGTTCTAGGTGTTGGCTCCTTTTTCAAAGGGTCAAACAGTAGCAGTGCATCAATGCTCAGGCTCATCAGGCAAGTGAAGGCTTGTGCATATCACTTGGCTCAGATGTACTGAAACAAGATTTTTTTCATTCTGCAATCATGAAGCAAATTTCATGAAAATTGAGCAAAGCAAATTTTATAGGAGATCCTCTTTCAATTGGAAGACAAAAGCTGTGGTAGGTCATCTGTTCTCTCAGTGGACTGTCTTAACAGCTACTGCATGAGGTAGCATCGGTAAATCTGGTTGATTAGGTCTGAATTTTACTTATTCCAAATTCTGCTTGGATGGTTATTTGTTACCTTGTGTACAGCCAATCGTCTGGTGCAAAACTTGGCGCTTTTTTTGGCAAACTAAGTGGAAGATGCATGAGAAGTGTGAGAGGACCAGCCCTGCTATGTTTGGATGCTTTCATTCTCCCGAATCAGATTGCTTCTCAGGCTCTTTTAGAATGTAACTCAAAATATGCAGCTGGGCAAAAGTGACTCTTAAGACGTGGCCCAAGGGTCTGAACATGGAATCTGTGACTTAGGCTGAGTGACTCTACACATCTCTTGTCTTCTCTGCAGGTCAATCTACCTCCTCTCTCTTGCAGAATGTGGTCGAGGTTTGGTTTGTTTGTTCTGAGTTTATTATTGACTCCAAATTTCGAAGAGACATATAAAAAAGTTCTTCCTCTAGGTACTGTTAGCAACCAAGTAATAAAATCTCAATGGGCCTTCATCTGATACACTTCTGAAACCTCCAAGCCATCTGAGCTCTCCCTCTAGAATCCCAATGCCATCCTATGCACTGCTTTGCAGTCTTCCCTTGCCCGTCCCCTTGTGGTTCTCAAATATTGCAGTTGCCTTGTTCTTCGTTGTTTCTCTAGTGCAGATTATCAGGGAGTTAGAGGCCTTATCTACTACTCCACCCTGTTTGCTGTTTTATTCAAACAGCTATCCTTAGACTTGCTCAGGTTCTTCTTCATTTTAATTTTCCATTTCATCTGGGTGAGATACCTTACCTCGTCATGCCCCCACCAAAACGCGCTGCCTCCCAGGCGCTTTGTTCCACCACGTCTCTGTTTTCACAGGGCATTGTTTCTCTGGATCCGTTCTGAGAATTGCAAGGTGGCATCTTAATTGTGCAGGCGTAGAAACACATTGTGAAGTAACTGCTTTTGTAGAGCTTTCCATTAGCAACGTTAAAGCATGTTCATAGCACAAGATGGAAGCCGCTATTCAAGTTTCCTATAGGATATGAACCTCTTGGTGTAAACTCTTGACATGTAAATCCAATGGCAGAGCTTTTAACTGTTTAGTAACAAGGCAAAACTTTAAGTGTAGGTGACTGTCTCAACTTTCCTTTCCTTTTGTTTTTTTTTGCTAGTGCACATCTTAGACTTGTACTACTGAAGGATATGTCTAATCGAAAGGAGTATGATCCATATATATTTGGTTTATATGGAACAATAAGCTAAAATCTTCCATGAAACCGTAATTTTGTTGGAAACTCTATGCAGGCATTTTAAAATCTGGTTAATCTGCTAAAGACTTCCAGGACTGCTTAGATCTCCACTGTGAAATGTTGAATTCTGAATTTATGTCATTTGGGAGAAGGAAGGAAGAATGACGTTTAGAAAAATGTGACCTTTTCTCACAACCTGCCAGTACAGACTATTCAAAAAATAACAGGCTGGGGAGGTAGCTTTCAAAACTTCTAAATTTATGGATAGGATTCCCCAATGTTTTTTAACAGCTACTAGAAATCTAAAGCGCACAAACTTTTAAATCTACCATGCTTTCTGTTGTGGAAGGGATGTGATGTGGTGTTAACCTTTTTAATCCTGGAATACAAATTGATTTTAAAATGTGTTGAATATTTAAAGATGACTTCATGCAAGTTAATAAACCATTTGTAAAGTGTTTGTATACAACCCTTTGTATCATGTTGTTGGTACACCTTACCAAATTTTTTTTGGGCATGTATTCCATTCTTAACTTCTGTACAATTTCTATTGTTGCTGTAAATATTCTAAAAGAGAAAAAAAAAAAATAATCCTGTGGTAACCTTAATTATCAGCATGGAAATGGTTAATTTTTACTGAGCACAATGTATTTTTGAATGGGCCTTCCAAAATATGTCTTTAATAAAAATGCAGATTTTGCACTAGAACACTGGCACTGCTCAACGGCTGATCTTATTCCTGACACATCTCCTCCAGCGCACTTCCCCGTGCATTAGTGTGGCTCGGATGGGCAGAACAGGCCAGACCCGCACCAGGGCTCCTCTGCCCGACGGGTTGTGGCCAGGTCCTGGCTAACTCCCAATCTGAGAAGCCAGCTTGTATCTGTCCACAAGCCTGATGTTTCCACGGGAGCACAGACAACACAGGTCTGAAGCACCTTGTTGCCCACCATGCCTGTAGTCTCATTGCAGACATGGGGGGTTTTCTTCCTTTCAGGGCAAAAATTTCTGCTGTTCTCTCTTCTGAACAGTATCAAACCACCAATCCCCTCAGCAGGCACTACCCAGAAATTAAAAGGCCCTGAAAGTTTCCAGCCCTGAAATTGTCTTTGCTGCAGAAGGAGATCCACCCTTTGGGTAGCATGTTGGCATCTCAGCGCTGCCACACATAAGCTGAGACTCTTCTAGGCAAGCGTTTGGGTGTCAGCAATACACTTTTTGATGGGTTCCTCTTTAGCGTGTCCTGACCATAACTTTTTTTGTCATTTTGTACAGCTTTAAAAAACTTTTAAATATTTCTCTGCTGGTCCCTCATTCTTCAGGGTAATTGGAAACAAACTGAGGAGTAGGGACCACTTTCCTGGGGCCTCCCTTCTTTCCCTCTGTGCTCCAGCAGCAGACTTGCTGGAAAACAGGACTTGCAGTCTGTTCAGATCCTTCGGAAAAAGTCGCCTGATGGGTTGTGCCACAGCTGCTGTGAGACCAGGCTGCTGCCTGGTGCCTTCACGGAGCTGCACCCATCATCTCCCAAACAGGGAAACTGCCAGCCTAAACTAGTGGCTTTCACTTCCACCAGCATTTCAACAGTCCCAGCCAGAAATGCCTTTGAAACGCCTTTTTCCTTGAGGTGCCCAGCTCTCTGGGGACTTGGCTTTACTCCTACAACCTCACTTTGCTCTTACTTTTTCAAGGATCTCGTCGTAGTGACCCCAGGCGCTCGGTGGCCTTTTCTGTACTCCCTGCAGGGCTTGAGAAAATGAAGTGGCCACCTCCTTGAAGAGGTCCAGTGTAGTCAGCATTGGTCCCCCGTGGGACAGGGAGCAGAGTGGGTGTGAGCATTTTTCTCTGACAGCTGTAAAGGCATAATTCCTTCGTGTACCCATTATGACAAAGGGGCTATTGACTTACAAATGGTGCCGCTGGTCTGGAGGCCTGAGGCAGTCTCTTATCACATAGTTTAGGTTGGGCAAGCTTGACTTGTCAGCACAGTTCCCTCACTTCTCCCTGTAAGCATCCCAGGCTAAACATTCAGGTCAAGAAGCTGAAGGCAGTTCTTGGTCCTGCCTCCTATTTCAATCCTGTTGTGTTTTATGCAGTTGCAAAGCCATGCATTGGTCTCCCTACCTTTGCGGGTAAAGACCTGCAGGATTTTCACTCCTAGAAGATAAACGCTAGAAGATAAATTCAGCACTGCTTTGCATCACCTCCTGCAGCCTCAGTTGCTGGCTCTGTTCTGATTAATTGTCATTGAAGGCATCTGTGCTGGTAAATTAAAATAATAGTGATATGCTAGGAAAAGTTAGGCTTTATGAGGAAAAGCTTTGTATTTTTGTGATTGTATTTTGGCTGGTTCTATCCCGCTTTCATGACGCCCTCAGTTGCACTGTTACTCCAACATGCTGTATTTATGCAGAGGTGGAAGTCAAGTGCAATTCTGAAAGCATTTTAGGACCACTTAATTAAGCCTCTCAGCACCCCTCTTTTTAGATAAGAGCCAGAGGTTAAGTGAATTTCCAAAGGTCAATTAGCAAGCAAGCTGCATAGCTAGGATCAGAACAGAACCTCCTGCTTTAGCAGCAACCATTTAGACATTGTAGATGAAAGCCAGAAGTAGGTGTCTTCCCCGTGCAAGCTGGAGAGGTGAACTGAAGGCAAAGGCCAGGGTGAGGCAAGAAGCAAATGAACTGTGAAATTCAAGGGATGCCAGTTAGTTCCACCTTATTTATCGCTGTACATTTTAATCTGGAAGAAGAGTCTAGTGATTTCTTTGAAGCTGGGAGGCTGGAAGAGTGATAGCACCTACCTTCTACCTAGACAATATTTTCTTCATCTAAGGCATTATTATATCCCATGTGTAGGATCAGCCATGTGAAGATACATTATTTAGTATGGTGTCTTGATGTATGATGGTGTGTGATCCATCTACTCAGACTGTGTATTAAGCTTGCGAGCACTTGCAAATTACGCAGGAACTCTTGGCCCTTGCCGTAGGGTGCATTTCCAATATAAGACAACTTGCAAAACCCTGGACTGTGCATGGGAGCTCTTCAGAGGCCAGTCACAGACATGGCTTTGGGTGGTTACAGTCAATCTTAACTCCTTTGAGGTGCTATAGATATTCATCAGCTGGCGCCCATTCTGTCCTTTTACCCGTCCAACCCCGTCCAACCACTCCTCAGTCATGCAACAAAGCAACAGCACCAAGACTCCTCTTCTCTAGTTACCATCACATGGAGCAGAGCTGCCCATGATACTTTTAGGGGAGAGCAGTGTGTTAATGCGATGGCAACTGTGTCCAGGGACTGGAAATGCTTCAGCTTTCAGTGTTGATATTACTAACGCAAAAGCTCTGACCACTGGTGGAGAGCCCTTGTCTCCCTGTTGTATGTGCAATGCCTCCAGGAGGCTCTTACCCCATGCTGGTCCCACAGGTGGGCTACACAGATGACTTGCCTCAAACTCAGCAGACCTTCTCAGTAGAGCTTGCCTGGACTGATACATTAGCATTAGAGAACCACACAGATTCACTTATTTCTTAAGAAGACCTGTCACTGGACCCATTTGTGGAAAGGCAAAACTCATTTGGGTTGTGAGGGAAGCACGGGAGTGATGGTCACATAATAACAACCACCTCAGCAGGTGGGCCTTCGTCTTTTCTACATCTCAGTTGACTTCATACTGTTAGTATAGTAAAGCAGAAGCTTTCAGACTTGCCAGAACAGCATATTTTCCTGGCAGTTATTACTTGTCTCTATATACAGGAAAAAACAAGGTAGAAACATCTGCCCTTACAAATGAATAAAATGTGATGAATTGCACAGACATCCAAAGGCTTTTCTCATGGTTTTGGTCACATCTCACTTTTGGTTTTAGCCACATCTTGTCTCCTGCCCTGCTTACCAAGTGTTCGCCTCTGCCAGTAGGGGTAAGAAGAGGGCATGAGAGGCAGATGGCCTCCCTTGGTGCCATTGTCTTCATGCCTCTCCTCCCTCCACTGCCAATGCCACAACTCTTGGGATGGATGTATGGGTTGTTAAAAAATAGGAAAAAGGCCTCTGGTGTCTGCCAGGTTGCTGCTGCAGATGCGTGGGAAGCCAAGCAGTGGCTGCCACCCCAGAGCCCCACACAACCCTCCCACAAGGGAGCTGCAGGGTCCATGATTCCTGCCTGGGGCGTGCTGGGTTCCAGCTCCTGTGCAGGGGCACAAGCCATAACCCCTGGAGGATGGTCTCCCTGGGGAGATGGGTGCACCATCACAGCTGCCATGCACCCCAAATTCCTCAGGCACTCAGCACCCGGCGGGGAACAGGCCGTGGAGAACGAGTCCCTGTTCCTGTGCCCAATAGCCAAGGGGAGCGATGTGCCCTGGGCTGCCAGGGATGTGTCAGTGCAAAACCCAAGAGGACATGGAGGGGGTTCAGCCACATAGTGCACAAAGGACCGATGCCTGTCCCAAAAACAGCCACAGCAGCTCAGGCCGAGGGGACCTGATACAAGGGGACATGAGGTGATTTCAGAATGTGAGACACAGGTGGGGCCTGTCATATTGGAGGCTGGCGAGATCTGGCCCCAACCCTGTCTCAGGGATGACAGAGATCAGCAGGAGGAGCATGAGGAAAAGCAGGATGAGATGTCTGCCCCAGTGTGAGAGCTCTCCCTGGCCCCGGTGGAGTGGTGGGGTCTGCCCCGACTTGGGGACAAATAATCAAGCACAGACCTGCCCTCCCCGAGAGAGCCCAAGCCCTGCCTTTGGACCCCATCTGCATTTACTTTGGCCTCCACAGCATGCTGTGATGATGATTTCCCCAATCTAACACCCAGGGAGGGCCAGAAGCACCACATCTCACAGGATCAAAGCTGTGGCCACGAGCTGACTAGACTTGCCCAATGTGTGCCCCATAAACACCCATCATCTCCACAGCAGGGTGTAGCTTTATCACCAGGCACAGTGCGAAGCAACGTTTTATTCAAGACAGCCCTTCCCTTTGCAGGCTGGGCATTTACACCGCAGGACCACGGCTGCAGCAGGTGTCGGTGGCGAGGGGGGGTGGCAGCACAGGCAGACACCTGCACGTCCACCCCAGGAGACAGCGCTCAGCCGCACTTGCCCAAGCACTCGAGGAGCTCCATGCGGATGGCGATGCGCACATGCCAGCCCAGCGGGATGAGCCGGATGTAGCGGGCCACAATGGGCGGCCGCAGCAGGTTCTGCACCGAGGACGAGCGGTCTGAGTTGCCGTAGAAAACCTGGGGAGAGAGGTGTGGGCGGGCGATTAGGGGGCTAGAAATCCTGCCCCATGAGTTTGGGGTGCTTGTGCAGAGCAGAGCCGGAGGAAGGTCCCTCTCCCCTACCCCCAAAACAAAAAACCTGAAAATTATCAGGATGCAGATGGTTTTTGTTACACTAACTGGATTTTCTGAGTAAGTCCCTTTCCCCGCATTGTTCCTCCACTTTTTCTGGTTAGGCTAGACTTAATCTCTGCCCCACTGTCTCTCATTTGCCTTCCTCCAGCAGGGCACCGTGTGTTTGGAGTCAGTGTGGCTGGCCTTGGCTGTTTGCAGTTCACAAGTCAGGCTCCCAGACACACCAATACAGACAAAAAAAATGTATTGGGGGGGCCCTTCCCCAGTGCCTGGCTGTGCTGCCATGTCTCCCGCTGCCGTGACCTGTTTTGGGGGGAAATTTCAGCACCTCCCCAGGGCTGTGGGAACCCTGCAAAGCCACCAGAGCCTCCCATACTGGGATGGGGCCATCTCCATGGATGGACGCCGAAGATGCCTGGGAGGCAACAGCTGTGGCATCCCCCAGCCCAGCTCAGTCATGGCTGGGGTTGTGAGGCCCCAGCCAAGAAAGGTGTTTTATCATGGAGGCGCCACTTCCCCTTCGATGCCAGCTAATGCCTCCATCCTGCTGAGTTTATTCTAAACGCCACCATCATCATTAGCAAAAAAATGCGTTTTGTACTTCTGTTGCTGGTCACTGTGGCACTTGCTCTTAGCACCAGCGGGGAACGACACTCCCCTCCATGCTGCCCCTGGATATGCGGTGAGTGATGGGCCCCATCCACCCCGCTTCTCCCACAGGAGCCCCTCTTGGGGCACCTCCCCACTGGGACCCGATGCTTTCCTATCACCGAATGTGCCCCGCCTCCTCTCCAGCAGTGGCCAAAGTATGAAGTCCACCAACCCGGTTGTTCCCGGTCTGATCCTTGTAGTAAACCCAGTTGAGGTTTTCATCGGTGCGGTACTGCACGCTGTACTTGGTCATCCACTCATCAGCATCGCAGCGCCCTTGTGTGAGGATCCCCGAGATCACCTTCACCTCCTTCAGGTCGATCTGCAGCCATTGCCCATTGTCCTGGTACTTGGAGAGCCATGCACACCTGGGGGGACACCACCAGCCCCGTACATCCTCCATGGCTGCCCTCCCATCCTGCCCCTCCTGCCCCCATGCTGCCAGGGGACCCCCAGCCCCCCTCCCCCCCCCACCCCCCTGCCCATGGAACCTCTCGGGGAGGTATTTTCAGACTCACCCAAAGCCTTGGCCATTGAGGCGGGCCTTGTTGGCTGTCCAGGAGGAGTACCAGCCCGTGTACTGCTCAGGGTTGGAGCAGCTTATCTGGTCAGGGGTGACGGCGCCGGACTCGAAGCCCAGGGGCTTGTGGTAGGGGCACTCTGCAGAACAAGGGAAACAACATGTTACCATAAGGCCACAAGTGGGTTTGTGTCCTGGTTGCATTTGCACCCTTGTTGTTAACACCCTCTGTAGTTTCACTGCTCCCTGTCCTCCCTGGCTGGGATGCTGGGGGTGCTCTTAAACCCAGGCCACAAGCCCTGCAATATTTGCTGCCCAGGGGCCATGGGGCATTCGTTTCTAACTCTTCTCTTGTATGAATTTCTGACTGTCCTCTCTATCTCAAACTTCCTAAACCTGTGCTGCCTGCAGCATTTGGGGGGAAAGGTTTTATTCAGATGTTGCAGTCCAAATCTCCTTCTTGCAAGCACCTGGAAGCAGATCCAGATTGGATCCATTGACCTGGATTCAGCCTTCAGGCTGTCAGCCTCTGCATGGTCCTTGAGAAATGCCTGACATGGCTTTTCTTGCTGGGCTTTATTTCCTTATGCTCCTCCATTCACTGTCTTGATTTATGGCTATCCCTGCAGGGAAAAATTGGTGAGCCTGCTCTGATCATCCCTCCACAAGCACCCTCAGATCTTCTGCATTTTCTGCTATAGGGACTATCTTTGTATCTGGAGATGGTCTTGTCTTGTGGAAAACCTGCAGGTACCCTGATGCCAGTGAGGTGTAATGCTTGGCCCTGCCGAAGGCTCAGGGATCTCCATCTGAGTTTTTTGTCTTTAGATCTTCAGGTTACCAAACCTGACCCCGCAGCTGTCTTCTGTGATAGCGAGTTCATCAAGACTCCCACTGGCTGCAAAACCACTAGGGGCAGAAATAGTCAATCATCATTAAAATTTTTATGTGGTGCGTCACCACACAGTGCTCTGGAAGGCAAGCCTTTGGCGATGCTTCTGTGCAGAGCACTTGCATGCTACCTGGACCTCGCTGGGTTTTTTTATTGCAATTTTTTTATATATATATATGTGAGCCGATTATCGCTACATATCTAGATACACATAAAGAAGGTGCTCACAAATGTCAGATGGGAATTGCCTGGGCAAACTTGTATATCATGGGCAGTTTTTTTCTAATTTTGCAGCCTGTGGCCCATGTGTGGTCCCCCAAGGGTGACTGTCACATTTTCCAGTTTAGTGTAGTTCATTTCACGGGTATCAGCAATAAAGGAGAAAGCAAAGCTCTGCGTAGCTTCACACGTGGGTAGGACGTTTCCTCACCATAGCCATGCCTGACTGACCAGCGTGATGCCTTGTGTTAAAAATGACCAACACTTGGGGAGCACCAGCAGGTGCTCAGGGCCAGGTGTAACCATGGCCTTCCTGGTGCAATGCCCCAGCACTGCGGCAGAACGGTCAATGTCTCATTAGCAAGCTCCACTAGGTCAATATCATACACATCAATATCTCATTAACATATCTTGCTCAGTTGGTGCATCATTAACATGTTTTTCCCCATGAAAACACGTAGCCACTGTCCCACCTTCCTCCAGGCACGGAAACATCACGTTTTTCCACCCTTCCTCCCCTCGTGCAAGAGGGCGGCCAGGCTGGGGTGGCCCTGCGTGTTTACTACTCGGCAGGCTTATCTCGAAGAACATGTAACTTTACTTTTAGCAACACTAATCTGCAGACCAAACAACTTTAATGCAATTAGCAGGTCACCTTCTGGCGCGTCCGGCTGTGCCACATGCAGGGACCCACAAAACAGATGCCTGGTGCCCGCCTGCCCAAACCGGCTCAGCCATTTAATGCCGTTACCGCCAACCTGGAGAAAACTCATGCAGCGGCTGCGAGGCCAGCTGCTCCCCTCTGGCTGTGCCAGAGACAGCTCTGCAACACCTCAGCACGGCTGCTCTGCAAACCTTCCCTGAGCAGCAGAGATGCCGGGCCACACTGCTGTGGCTGGGGTGGGTGAGGAGAATGCAAAGTCCCCCCTGCCTGGGGAGAGAGACAGCTGGGAGATACGGTGACAACATTCATTATTCAGGAGAAGAGCCTTCATTAAGCAAGGAAGATGCCTTCATTACTCAGCTAGATAATGCTAATGCGTGAGAGCACCCCTCATACCTCACCTGGCCAGGAAAACTAGAGCTGCTTCTCACACACACGTGTCCCTCAGCCATGGATGGATCAACCAAACCTGCCATGTCTCCTTTTCTTCCCTTCCCTTTCAAGGGGCAACAGTTTTAAACAGAAAGAGTGTAGGTTTAGATTGGACATAAGGAAAGAATCTTTTACAATGAGGGTAGTGAGGCACTGGAACAGGTTGCCCAGAGAAGTTGTGGATGCCCCATCATTGGAATTATTCAAGGTCAGCTCGGACGGGGCTTTGAGCAACCTGGTCTAGTGAAAGATGTCCTTGCACATGGCAGGGAAGTTGGACTAGTTGATCTGTAAAGGTCCCTTCCAACACAAACCATTCTGTGATTCTGTGATTCCTTGGTGCAAGCAACAGCAGGGTGGTACCAGGCTGTAGCAAGGCTTCGGATGGAGAATTATACACTGTTAAGGTTGTTCAACAGCAAGAAAACATTCAGTAGGACCAGGCTGGCATGCCAGGCATAGGTGCTGGTAGGGAGCCACCATGAGAAGATGGACTTCCCAAGGGTTGGTCAGGAATCTCTGCTGGGCCAGCTGTGACTCAGCATTGCCATAGGGCTCTGCGGTGCATGTGGGTGTGACGATGCTGCTCCTTGCACATGACTTCAGGAAGCTGCAGGAAGCAAGGGGATCCTACCTGGCAACCTGGAGTGTGCAGTAATCTCCATTTATCCAAAATACGCTTTACTGCAGCTCCATGCAAAGGGATACAGTTACAGGTGGAGGATGTGCAGGTGGGGCACCTTCTGAATGGAGAGAGATTCAGACAAGGGTACAAGGACTGTGGGGACCTGCCCATGCCAGCTCAGACTCATGCCTGGGGCAGTGCATACGGGTTTCTTTCATAAGAGACTAGAGAAAACTCAGAACAAGAGATATAAAGTGTCATTTCTGGAGCACCTATAAGCACTTCTGCATCACAGGGGCTGTGTCCAGCAAATGCCTTCTTCCTCTTCATACCTCTCCTGTGGAGATACCGGTTGCAGAAACTGGAAGGACAGAGCCTGAGAAGCCATGACCCATTACTGGGGATGTTTGGGACCACTCTGCCCCAGGGACGAGACACCACTCATGTACTGTGGATGAATCCTCTCCTTGTAGTTTCTCTGGGCAGGGAAGAAGCCTGCGGGCAGTGCTCAAGCTGGGTGAGCCCCAGGTGGACATGGCCTCCACAGGAGCAGGGTGCATGGAGGGAGAGCTCAGGGGAAGCAGATGGCCCAGCAAGGATGGCTGGAAAGCTTCTGCGCTTGTCAGCTGCCCCACGCCATGGGAGGGAAACCTTCAGGTCCAACACAAGTGTGGGGTAGAAACACCTGGGATATCTCCCCTCTTATTTCTGTTTGTGTATGCCTGCAAGCTCTGCCAATGGTGTCATATCTTCTTGTCAATACACATTTTTATTTGCTTTCTAGCCTGTCCTGGCTTCCACTCAGAGCTCTTCCAGGGTAACTCATTTAACCTCCTCCCCCTTCAGGGCAGCCAGGCCAAACTCTGAGCACTGGGGTGACGATTTCTCCCATGTATCTCCCCTGGGAAACCCGGGGCAGCAAAACACACCTCAGGTTGTTGCACAACCTCTGGCAGGAGCTGGGAAGAGGTGGTTGCTAGTAGGTATGAGGAAGCACCCAGCCCCAGAGGGGGTGAACACCTCTGAACATCTGCTTGACAGAGGTCTGAACAAGAATACAGCTTCTGTGGGACACGTGTGCTAAACCTGAGGGTCAGCTGGGCACCGATAAAATCTTGCTGGAGTAATACATCAGGGAAAATGTGGCAGTTGCAGAGAATAACAAGGAAAGAGCTTGATCAGAAACCCATAAAACATGATCTGTGCAGAACGGCTGAAGTTGCTGAGTAGGGGCAGCCTGGAAAAAAAATCAAAGGATTGTGGTCTTTTACTTTTTAAAATTATTCTGCAAAGAAAGAATAAACTGTTTTCCTTGACCTCTGGGAAGACATGGACATGTCATAAACTAAACTGCAGCAAGTGAGAATCAGCCTAGCCGGTGCAAAAGGTTTCCTACAGTAAATCCTACACACAGAGGCAGCTGCCGCAGGCAGTTTCATGGAGCACCAGGCCAGGGGCTGTAGGGACAGGGCAGGCAAGTGCCCACTGGCACTGGTGAGCCTAGGCCACCCTGGGTGACCTCCCAAGGCCCACACACGTCCCCCGCTGCTGCTGCCCCTCTGCCCAATGGTGCAGGGTCACCCCACACCTCCCACCAGCGCAAGTCCCCCAGCCCCACCAGCAGCTGGGTTTGGAACAAGTACTGCCGCTGTAAGGTGCCACCTCTGCAACACAGGGTGCAACCGGGGAAGCTGCTGAAGATCACCAGACAAACACGACTAAAAGCACACTGTCCCATTACCTGGCATGCACTCTAAGCTGTTAGTCCCGCTGGACCACACCGAGTTAGGCCCTCCTTGGCAATTGCATTTGCAAGCCTTGCTGTGCCACAGCTCCAGTCTCTCATCCTAAAGGGAAGGTAAAAAAACCAATAATAAATCAACATAGTCATTGGCAATAGTGACATGAGGCTAAATCTGTGTCCTGAAGCTTAGACAGACACTCGCGCCCTCCCGGGCTGCTACACCTTCTCTGAGCCCCTTTCTTCATGCCAAGCCAGCACAAATCATGGGATGACACTCCCTTGAATTTAGAGGTCAAAGCACAGGCCTGGGCTTGGTGTCCCAGGTACGTTCCTTCCTTCATCCCTGAGGCACCAGAGCCAGGCAGTGCCGGGCCCCCAGCATTTACCTAGCAGCCAAACCAGCCGGAGGGACTTACCTCTCCCGGGGAGAGGGCCAGAGCAGCTGCGGCAGCAGGCATGGAGGGAAGAAGAGAGAGAGATCAGAAACGAAGATACGGCAAGCAAACCTCAGGAAATGCAATGAACATTTATGCCTGAGCTGGGGACAAATAAATTGAGGACGAATTGACAAGTCTACTGTGTTTGCCCAAGCTCATTGCCAGGGGAAAGCAAGAGGGCATGGGCAGGAACAGGGCAATGCGTGTGCCCATGCTGGTGCTACTCCCCTACCGTGTTTTCTTTTCGATGTCTTTGGCATCTCTTCTTTCTCGTCAGATACGCCTGAAACTTCCTGAGGAGGAAACCCATGCCGGCCCCTTTGGCCTCTGCTTTACAGCTAATTTTGCCCCTATCCCTTTTTGCTGTCTTCCTGCCTGCGCAGTTTCCCTTTCCCATTTTGCTCTTAAAATGTGTGAGCTGACGAAACCCAAGGGTGAAATCCCAACCTGGCACTACCGCAAATCCCTGGTGCCTTCCAAGGAGATGCAAGGTGTCTGACCTGAGATCAGTCCCTCTGGATGGCATGGAGGAAAATGGAATGTAAACAGGTCTTCCCAATCCATCTTACATACGAGACTCCCTTCTGTTTCTTTCTTAGAGAAAACTAGTTGTGGCCATAGAGGAAAGCTGCTATTTTTGTAACATCTGACCTGTTTTATCTCCTGCCTGTCACAGAGCAATGGCTTTTTTATGAGCTCTTTCCTTGCTGAAAGGGCTCTCCTGCTTCCCAGTGAAGCCCAAAGCAGACTATGTTAATAGCATTTGGACTGGCAGAATAGTGCCCAGACAACTATGGAAATAAAATAATTAAAAAAAAAAAAATAGTCCCATGACTGCTGATAACTCATCACCACAAGTCAAATGTCAAACCTCGTGTTTTCAATACCAGTTACGAATCTGCAAGCCACTAAGGACCACGCTATTGAGCAGGTAAAAACTTGCATAAGAGGAGCCGTGAGAAACCCACCACCTCCAAACAGAGGCTTTGTGAATAGAAAAAGAAGATCTTTTCATCAAATGAATTAGACTCTGAATTATTCACTGAAATTTAGTTATGATTTATTCATTCACACACTGTCACTTTGCTGAGCCTGGGAAGCTCCAGCTAATGCTGGAAATTTACATCTTGCACTTCTATAGGAAGTTTCATTTCAAAAGACTCCCAAACACTGTGCAATTACAATCAGCTGAAATATAAACTATATACAAAGCTCTGTTTATTACTGAAATGCAACTGCTCCTTCTGTGTAACACTGAGCCTGAATGTATGAAGGCTCTGAAAGAAAGACCCCAGAAAAGAACAAAATTATAAAGACATTTAAAAAAAATAATAATCTTTTCTTTAATGCAGAGGTGGTGTCCTTTGCTTCACTGTCCCAGGGCAGCGTTTCTGGCACCAGGAACTTATCGCATTAACCCAAGGCAACGGCCCTTGCAGAAGAAGTAAATGTCGGTCTACAATAAAAAGATGTGGCTTCTGGTCAGGCCCAGGAGGGAGGCAGGGGGGCACCCAGACCTCATCAGGCTCAGCAGGAAGATGTGGGTGCGCCTCTGCAGATCTGGCCTCTTGGAAAGCACAGGCTGGGGGCCCTGCACAACACTGTGCTCCACCTTTCCAGCACAGATGTTTCCTAGCCGAATCCTGTGACTTCTTGTGCAACAGGAAAAGCAAGGCGGAGGTGCAAGCCCAAGGCCACACAGAGCATTGCCACCTCTGTGCTGTGCCACACAGCATGAGGGTGGTTTAAGTCAATGCTGTCTGCCATCAGATCAATACGCTACAAACCAAGACATTATCAACTATCAAAACTGTACTGCCTTTGCCAGTAATAGCAATGTGGCGTGTCTCCTGCCCGCTTGATGCTCTGACGCCGATGCTGGAGCAGCACTGGCACCAGGGGTGTGGGACCTGGGCCAGTGGGAGCCTTTTCTGCCTCTCCAGCCCACGCCACGGTGGCCTTTTGCAGCAGGATGAGTGCCCTGCTCTGGAAGCACTGGCTGCAAGGACTAGCTTCATTACCCTGGGATTTTGGAGCCTGGCTCCCCAGCCAGCACAGCCCACCGTGTGTCCCCACCGCCCAGGTCTGAGCTCACGGGCTGCAGCCTCGGCTCCTCCAGTCTGCAGGCATTCAACTTTCATTTAGAGATGTGCGCTCACTACGTGTTTCTGAAGCTCCTTTGGAAGACTGATTTTTGTGGAAAATCTTTTGTGGGACATTGGGCATTTTCCTCCTAGTGGTTAAATGAACTTTTGCCTGGCAATGACCTGACAAGTGGAGCCACGCAGAGGTGAAAACAAAGGTGCCCTCACCTCTCTCCATAAACACTTGCCATTGGCACCTTGGGTACTGCGGGGAGACTTTAGAAGCTACAGAGAAAACCTCGTAAACAAACTAGCAAATGAATATTTTTGTATAGGAATAAAATATTTCTCTTTTCTCTTCCAGTGCATACCAGCAGCCCACTTACATGTGTCAGGTACATTTGCCCAGCATGAGGAAGCCTGCATTGTGGTGAAGTCTACTCTTGTGTGCTGTGTGCCTGTGGTGGGGAAAGGGGATGGAAATTACCAGGCTGATGAAGGGGTATTGCTTTGGGTCCATGCTGAGCCCTTCAGCACAAATCCTGCTTCCCTGCCCGGGTATTTCAGAGCCAAGATCAAAGTTTGGCACCTCATTGAGAGATGCAGCTGGAAACCCAATGGCTGTGAGCAAAACAACAGAAAAAAAAAAAGGAATTGTTTTCAGGTGGGTGGGTGTACGGTAGCACCTACTCAACCACCAGGAATAAACCCTCCTTCCCTGGCCACCCTGGTGTGTTGCTTGGGTGGCTGCAGCTGGCCAGTGACACCTGCTCCTGAGTTACAGGAGTGGCTTTTAGGGTTTTTTGGCTTGTCAGCCAGGAGACATCACTGCAATTCAAGCAAGGGCGTGGATTTCAAAAGCCCTTATCTGAATGCAATGCGTTATTTGGTCAGCCCTGCGACACACAGTGGTGCAAAGGCAGTGGCAGGGCAGGGGTGCCGGCATGCCACCCCCCCGGCTGTCCCTGGTGAACTGGGGTCCTCCGCCCCTCGCCTCATGGCTCACTGGTTTAAACATCTCCAATAGAAGGTCAGCTTTATTTTTTTGAGTTAAAATAAGTTAACTGCTAAGGGCTCGCTCCTGCAAGCAGCTCGGCCATCCAACCACCAGCAGCAGCAGCCTGTGGCACAGGGGAGCAGCAGGATCAGCTTGGGGTAAGTGGATGGGACAAATGTCCCACCTGGGCAGCGCGGCCCAATAATCCCTGGTGTCGGGAGAGGAAAAGATGCCCTTGCCTGCAGTCGGCCGGAAAAAGTAGTAATTGATATATTGGTGTGTTTACAGCTGTGACGGGCCCTGTCCTACAAAGGAAATGAAGAGTAAAGCTGGCTGCCAATAGTCTAAAAATGTGATGGGGAGCATGCTTTTATAGTGAGCATGTTTGCCTTCAAGGAAGGTTACAAAGATAATTGGTAATTGTAGGTCAGACAGAATGAATTGCTGCAATTCGTGGGAGAGTCATAAGTCCTGCACAGCCGCCGGGGGCTGTTGTTTTAAAAAAGTACATGACTGAAAAAAAAAAAAAGACCCAACATTAAAAAGGAAAGAGACCTATTTACAGCCCCCGCAGCACCCCAGGACATTCAGCAAACCATCAGTTCAGTGAAATAAATTATTACCTGTGTGTGCTTGTGAGAAGCAGGGAGATACAGCATGCACCCTTCCTGTCCCTCCATCCCACCCTGCAGCGTGGTGCATCCAATGCAACGCCATGCACAATTGCCACCCTGTACTGCAGGATTTGGGGACGGGGGCTTGGACAAACATCAGGGGATGATTTTGTGCTGCAGCACCCATCCTGGTGGGGCTGGGCTGGAGCACAGACCCCGGGGCAGCCCCGCTTGTCACCCACCGCTGGGCAAGATGGAGGGGAGAGAAACCCCAGGGACTGGCCTGGGTTTGGGGCTCAAGGAAAAGAGCTGGAAGAGGCAGTGCTGGGGTGCTGGGATGGGGAGGACATGGGTTCTCTGAGGTGGAGGTGGTATAAATCAGCAGCCACAACTTGGGACTTGCTGGGGAAAGGAAAGGGGAAGTAGTATCAAGGAGGCCTAGTTGCTGGCATTTTAATGACAGGAGCAGGTAACTGCATGTGTCCGAAAATTTGAGGTCATTAAGAAAGTGGATAAACAAGAGAAAGAAAGCAGGAAGGTAAGTGTGGGCAGAAGTAACTGTCAAACACTGAGCACATTTTGATAAGGTCACCTCTGAGAAAACATATTGAATATCCTGCCTGTAGGGCTACGACAGCAAGCCATCTTTTTTAGCGGGGCTAGAATTAATGACAGATGTACAAGCACGAGAAAGCACATTGTAAAATAAAACAGAGAAATAAAATATAACACAGAATAAATGTCAATCACTTCATTTACCAGAATAAGTTCACATAAACCTGATCATTGCAAGCAAAGTATGCGGAAAATGTTAATGACTCTGTTTATTGACTTTACGATTTCGGTGGCCTAGAAGCTTCAGCTGGAAAATAGTTAATTTTGCCTCTCATCTCTGCAAGCAACATCTCGGTTTAACAAAGCCCAGAGAGATGAGCAAAATTATTTTCTCTCTGCCTCTCCCAGTGGAGAGAACTCCCTCCGTGATGCAGTGCCTTCCCGGCATGGTGGCTCCTGCTGCGTAGCTCCTCACCTGCTTCCCTTCTGCACATGTGGGCCACAGGGCAAGGGAAAGAAAAAAAGCTTAAAAACCAGAAAAATGTCACTGGAGCACCAGAAAAGCTGTTATAGAAATGAAAGAGGTGGCTGGAATGAATGGCACTGTTTTCTGAAAGGCACAGCATTGCAAGCCCGTGTTTTCCTTGAACGCCACATTAGGAAGCATCAGGAAGCAGAGTTAGGTGAGGTGGTCTGTAAGCAACACAGAGGGTCGAGACACTGAAAAAAGCACTGCAGTACCTCCGTGCCCATAGGGTGCCAGTTTGTGGGTTGCTATATTATTAACCTAGGCTATTTTTACATCCCAGCCCTGGAAATCGTGCCAGGCATGCGAGGTGACTCACATCAGGCTGCACCAGCCTCGGTAGCAAGGTGCATTTGGGGAAGCTGCCACATCCCAGGCCACCATCGCACATGGCATTTTCCCCATCTCTCCTTGCCCCTGTGCCAGTGGCGATAGCCACAGGGACCCCTGCTGCAGCGGTGGCCAGTCCCCGGGTCCCCTCAGCAGGCATGGTACCCTAGCCCAGTTGTTTAGTGAATGCTTTTGCTGTTTTTACCCCAGGGCTTTTTCCATGGCCATGCTAAGCAGGCTCCACGGGGACCTGTCATAGAAACAGTGGCTTTATTTCTAAAAAGTGCAGGTTTTAAATGGTCCTTGGGAGCTATGCTGGCAGGCAGAGACCCCCAGGGCCTATGCAGACCCGTGTCCACCAAAAGATTTTGGGAGCCAGGCTGGCCTGGTGAAAGTAGGGCGTTCATCCAGGGATTCTCATCACCTAAAGCCGCACAGAGCCAAAAGCTCAGCCTTTTCCCCCCCTGTAGATGATATTCTCACCCTGGGACCCCCCAGCAGGGCTTCACCGCCCCGGCACACATCTCTGTTGATCACTGACAGGCACGGCCAGAGCCAGAGATTGAGGGCAAGAGGACCAGCACCAGCATTACCTGCGGAGGGGAGAAGGGCTCACACTTCACGTTAAGCTCCTCTCTCGTCCTTTAACATGGCTGCTGTTTTCCTCATTCACATTGTGGGGATTTTTCATGGTTTGATTATTTTCATTTTCATTTCATTTTTTTATTTGAATGATTTTTATTTTGTTTCCATTTTCATTCATTTGCATTGTGTCTCATTTAATATTTACTGTTATTTATCTGAAAGTGATAAAAACATATTTAAATAATGACAATTATTATTTAATCCATATATATTTCTCTTTTATGCCTGCTGTCTCCATAATGTTTCTACAATTTTTTTAATGTTGTGAAAATATTTGAAAAAAACATAAATAATTTGAAAAAAATCAACCTTTTCCCCTTTTCTTCTTAAGAGATGTATAATTATCTTTTTTCCCAAAGTGTTCCTTTGAAAATTTTTGGCAATTCCTGATCTCATTGACATGTTTGTTCCTTCCAGCTTAGAGCTATGCAGAACATTGCCCACATAGTAATTTCACTAGATGTATCGATTACGACAAAGGGCGGCACTAAAGATGTTATTTACTGTGATCCGAAGGTGGGTTTGGGCCTTTGATTTTGGTGTTTGTTTTTTTTTTCAAAGCTGCAAAAAAACAGAGAGGGAAAAAAAGAAATCCACTCTTTTAAACTGCTGAGACGTTCTTATTCCCCGCCGTGTCATGAGCATGGACGGAGTAATGTGGCGCAGGCATGTCACATTCAATGTGCTAAAAGCATATTCGTGTCAATCCGGGCGGCTCGGGGTGCTCCCCCTCACCATATGGAGGGGGCCCGGCAGCTGTTGCGGCTCTCGTCACCGGAGCCTGCCTGCTGCACCATATGCTGCTGCTGCTGCTGCTGCGGTGGTGTCCCCGGCAAACACGAGCCCAGCCAAGGCGCGGGGGCTGGGGGTGCTCCTCTAAGCCACCTGCTCTGCTGGAGAAAATAAGCTAAGGAGCTTATCACGGCATCAGTGCACGTGGCTCGGAGGACTGACCTAGTGGCACCTTCTCCCTGGTGGGAGAGGCAGGAGTGTGAGGGGGACCCGGGCAAAGGCTCGTTGCTCACTCTTCAGCCAGAAGAAGATACTTGGACCACAAAGCAGTGAAAAACAGTAAACTAAGAAAACTGTTAAATTAAGAAAATAAATTAAATACTGAAGGAGTGATGCCTGGAAAGTGATCCTGCAAGTAATTTTTCACTGCAGGCTCTCCAAAAATATCCTGATGTGTGGGTGTCCATTAAAAGCAAGCTGTGTCTGGGATTCAGAGCAAGGTATGAACTCACTCTGAGGACTAATTGCAGTTACGCCACCCATCAGGAAAAAAATGCTGGGTAAAACCAGCCTTCCAAGAAGCTCAGGCACCAATAACCTTCCCAGGTGAAACAAAGGAGAACGAAGAGATAAGGAGAACGCACAAATATTTGCTGGAAGATTAAAAGGAAAACCTATTAATTAGACAGAGCAGGGTACAGCCAAGCATAACGGGACGAAATGAAGGCATGGCTAGTTGAGGAACACTTTCCTATCCATGAGATTTGGTAGACCAAAATATTCAATGGAAACAGAGAAGAACAGAAAAAAAAAAAAAATAGACAAAGCCAAACACCGAGAATTTAACATCCATTGGGGAAAAGCTGGACTTTTTGATAAATCTGTCCTACACGCTGACAGATCATACTCTATTTACATGTTAGTGTTGGTAGATACTGCCTAGCACTTAGCAAGAGCAACCCCAGCCTTGTTCAAGATAATAGCAGCTTTGCCATTGGGTTCGATGAAGCCAGAAGTTCAAACACAACCCAGAAAATTATCTCCTTGTTCCACAGCTGGGTTAATGAAAATGGAAGGAGACCATGACCCTGAATTTCCTAGCTGCTTCTAGTTCCCGTTTACCTGCTATCATTGCTACTTTTCTGAAAAGTAAAAAGAGAAAGCCTCAAAATTGAGAAAGCCTCAAAACTGATAAATACTTTTCCCATTTTCTTGACTTATGATTGCTTTTTGTTCTTAAAGTGCCTTTCGAAGTTTTTTCCAGGCCAAAATACCTTAAAAAGCCTTTTAAAAAAGGCAGATCTCCATCAGCAATGTCTTGCTGCTAGAGAAAATGAACAGTTTTTGATTAATCAAGAGTTTTGATTAATGAAGGACCAGTCTTTCATGTTATACTGTACCCCATTTTTCAAATCAGCATTATTATTTACTCACTGGCTCAGCTGCACTACAATTTTCTTTGCAAATTCATATTTTGACAAATTATATGGCAATTTTTTTACACTGCAATTACTTTGTGAAACAGTTTTACTACTGAATATTCATAAAGCTGTAAGAACGCTGTTCACTCATATACATAAATTACACGTCTCCTCCACAATTTTGCCTTTCCCCGAATTATTTTGCTTCCATGAGAACGTAGACAAGAGCTTGCTTTGTACCCCACAGCCCCTGGCAGAAGAAAGAAGTGTGGTTGAAACAAGAAATACAAAGAGGGAGATCTGAAAGTGCCTCTCAGGAGGCAACGTGCATACCTTTGTACCAGAAAAGAAGAGACAGCAGGACGCTTCCCATCTTGAACTGCATCTTTTCCTTCCACTTTCAGGAATAGCTCCTTAGTGTGCTGCTCAGCTTGCTGGGAAGGCATGGGATTAACTTAAGCATTGCCTAAGCACCTTACTCTCCTCCATTCTCATGATTTCATCAAGCACCATCAAGCCAACCACACAATTATTACTGTCAAGCTCCATCCTAGAGGATGTGTCATGCGTAACACTCTTTAAAAGGTAAAAAGTACGGAGGTACCTACACTCTGAGTTCAAATCTGATTGTGTATGCAGACATACATCCAAATAAACAAGGATACACCTACTCAGAAACCACATATATCCCCTATACAAATGCAGAAGATGACTAATGCTTATAAAATATATGTAGCGCATATTGTCTATTGTATGTAGTATGTATTAATTATCTTCCACCCCAATTATTTACCTCTACACTGTCAATGCCTTTCCTAATAATAGCTGTGTGTAGAAATCTGCCCTGGCCTTACTGCTCTTTCAGTCTCCTAATTGCAAGGGGCTGAAAACTGCAATTAGTAGATCAAACAGAAATAGCACATTTCAGTTGCTTACTTGCTGAGCTGTAAAAACCTCAAACCAAAAAAGTAAACCTCCCTTTGCTAACAGTTCTACCTATAGCATCCTCTCAACCAGTTTACATCAGAGAGAGTTATACATTTGATTTTAAAATGACTCAAAGATCCAAGACAAGAGCAGACTTCTAGTGATTCCAGTGGATCTTGCACCTGTTCCTCCAATCTCTGTTAATTACGTGCAATTAGCAGTGTATTTTTAATGGAGGTTTATGAAAGCAATGGCTTCGGAAGCAGCTTTCTTTGTTTCAAAAGATCTCGGACTGTATGCACAGGGAATAGATTAAAGCGCTGCATAGATCACGTGGAGCTGCTGTTGAATTAAGCTAGACCTGTCTCTAGTCTTCTGGTCTACATCCATTCAAAAAATGCTGTGCAAACAAGGATGCTGACTTTTCGGAAACAATCCCCTGGGGCAGGATTCATCTCACCTGCCTTTGGATACCCACAAATTTGGGATGCGCTGTAAATGGGGTGTCAGGTATGGCATCCCCCTGCAGTCACACCTCCAGTGCTGATGCATCCCTGGCCTTGCCAGGGCACGTGACATGGATGGGACAAGTCTCCTGCCAAGGGGGCTCGCTGCTTTGCTCAGCCTTGAGCAGTTTAACCTCCTCAGCCCAACACTTTTTCCACTTTAATCTACCCTAAGGGAGAGGGTGGGTTATATCAGGCAGACCCCTGCATGGACTCGGCCATCCTGCTTCATGAACCTGGGCCACCTCACCCCAAACACTGGGGAGCATCAATGCATGGCAGGGCGAGCAAGCAGGGCGGCTCGTCCCAGGCACCAGGAAGGGGGTCATTTTCTTAAGGGCAGGAGGCTGCTCTTGATTTTTTTCTCAGAAGCTTCACACTCATATGCAGCACCCCTCTCCAGGCAGTGAGACCCACCAGAAAATCCAGCCAGGGTGTGAACAAGCGTGAGCCTCACTGAGGGTACCAGGGTTGCCTCTGGGCATTCGCCCAGGTGCATCTCACTCCAGGATCTACACAGTATCCAGGTAAGGCTCTCTCTCTCTTCCTCTCTTTGCTGTCCGGTCTAAAATGGGCTGCCACAGAGACAGATATTTCCAGAGCTGCTGAAGACACTAAGATAGCTATTCCCTCTCTGCATTGATGAGCACCTGGTATCTAAATCCCACGGGCTTGAAAATCCTGGCTTAAAAATCCCCAAATACCTTCATCCACATATCTCTTGGAAAACCAGACCAGGGCTTCAGCCTCTCGCCTTATGTTCTCATAAGCACAGGTCACCAGGAGCCAGAACAGCCCACCCAGAGAGAAATCACCTACCGTATTTTAAAAAAGTGAAATCAAATTCCTCCCCCATCACCCCAAGCAGTTTAAAATCAGCTCAGTTTATGGTCAGCTTCACCCTTCAAATAGGTCTTGATTTCTTGTAAGAAATGCAATAGCTCAGGGATCATGTTCAGAAATAGCACAGCTATTATCAAAGAACATTTCATCCAAAGGGACACCCTCCAGACTGGTGGGTCACCAGTTACAAAATTCCCTCCCCATCAAAAGAAGGGCAGCCTTTGCTTAAAAACATGTCTGTAGTGTTCAAAAACCAAAAATGGTTCACAGGAAGAGTAGAAGAGCCTTAAAATTAAAGTCTCCGTATACGCAGTTCAGACCCTCTGCTTTTAATGTTGATGGTCCTTCATTTTAATAACTGTAAACAGCAAAACTGTGCCGCCACTGCAGACAGCATTGCTAAATGAATCACGTAGTTGATTCCTAGCAGGCATACAAATACTTTCAGGTAGAGAAGACAGAAAACATTTTAAAGCCAGTACACAATACAGCACCAGAAAGAGCTACATTTGCCCTTTATTAAACAAACAAACAAAAAATTTAAAAAGGATAAAAATTAGCCTGGCATGGATTATGGAACAAAACTGTGCCTGGTACAAACAGTCCAAAGCAGGACAGTTTGATGACATCCACACTGCTTCGTAAAACAGGGGCAGAAACTGGTCGGGCAGGTTCACTCTTTTGGCCATGCATCTCCTCCAGGTCCAGCTCATGTCTCATTGGTCCTAAGACATTTTTGTATGATTGTACGGCCCTCAGATATTTTGGTGTGTTTTCTTCCCCCAGATAGTGGGAAATAACACAAATGCCACCTGCACCATTGGGATGCTTTTACTGCATGAAGCTGAGAGCACAGCTTATATTTCCAGGGGTGTGATGTGAGGGTGTGTGGGTACGTAAAGCTGCAAATCCCCTGGGATGGCAGGAGGGGGATCCAAGCTGAGCAGAGGCTGTTCGACACCCTGCCTGGGGATGCTCCCTGGCACATGTCCTTCCTAGCTGGGTTAGCTGGCCTGAACCACAATTTTCTCAGTAGCCATGAATTAAACAGCATGGATGACCAGAGGCCAGTGCTGCAGTCCATACCTTGGCATGGTTTTATTAACAGATACAGACATAGCTGGCCACCATTTGAGGAGCCCATGCCAGCATCTTATGCAGACTTAATGCTTTCTGCCCATAGCTTTCTCCTTATAAGAAAGGAATTTGCTTTCGAGCATGGCAGAGCTGTGCATCCACAAGCTCTCAAAACGCACTCCTAAGCACAGAGCCCTCCCTGGTGCTTGACAGACCAGCAGCGTGTGTGAGCGTGTGCCCCCAGAGGGGAATCAGGAGGTAAAAGCGCTCACGTGTGAGAAAGAAGCGCAATTCCACATAGCTATTTTGTGTTCCTCCCAAAGAGTGCCAGACAGCTAAGTCAGAGCAGTGCGCACGGTTTCATGCGTCTGGGAGCTGAACACACACGACACGCAATGTCTCAGCACAAATGTGTGACTGGCGCGCTTTGGTTTTAGCACAGTTAGGGAACGTGCACATTTGTACATGTACGTGTGAACCACAGGCATCTCTCAGAAGTAGGATACAGACGTGCCGAGAGAGCAAGACTGCCAACACTGTAAGAGCTTGAGTCAAACCGTCAGGAGCTGGATCCCCTTGAAATGGATGGATCTGTGATGGTCTGCATACGCTGAAGATCTGTCTTTTGAAATAAAATATTCTTTCAAGGAGTTTGAAGTGTTAGCTTAAGTCCTTTTCTGAAAAGAAGCCTTTTTCCTAAATGCAACAAAACACAATGCAGCTCGTTGCCTGGTGCTGGCCACCAGGATCAGGCCCACTCCCTGTAACGCATGCACCTACAGGAGCTGTGGCTCTCATTGGCAGGGCAGGCACTGTGGGATCACCATTGCAATTAGACGGGAAGTACCTACACCAAAGGCTTGCATACACTGCATTAGGAGAAGTCTGGCTATAGCTGATTCACCTTTGAGCCTGCATCCTTGAAGGAGGCCGGCTGTGGAAGGCAGTTTACCGGAGAAGTGGGACACATCAGCTGCACCTCCCGTGGGCTGCACGCACACTGCTAACCAAGCTAAGCAGAGGAAAGCCAGACCTGCGTATGCCTGCACTTTCTGGCTGCAGGATACACAGGCCCTTAGTGACATTACAGTGCTTAATGTTATAACTTTATCCTGCTAGGTCTCACTATGTGATACATGGGTGCTTTCTACCCAAAAGAGCTTTTACAACCTAGCCCAGGTATCCCTGGATTGTGCTGCAATCTCTAACTGCAGCTTGCCCATACCCCGGACTGTGTCTTTAGTAAGAGCAAGCACTGACAAACACTAATGGTTTTCTTAAGATGTTGATGATTAAGGTAAGTTTCTTAATAAGATCCTGATTAAAGTAAGTTAAGTCAGTTTTCCTCTTTCATCTTTAAGATAGGCAAATCACACCCTCCTGCTCTGATCCTGCAGAGACTCAAGAGCAAACTCCAGCTCAGCAGAGCTAAGGGACTCTCCTCCTCCTCCTGCAGATATGTCTTGGCCCCAGCGCTTGTTAGGGCTCTCACGCGCAGACAGATGCTGTGGCAGTATCCATGCCCAGAGGTTACCCTTTTCTAAAGGCTTGCACGTGCAAAATGAGACAACACGTTATAATTCAAAAGTTAAACTGCTCCAAGGCAAGCTGAGATGTTTTTTTCTTATCCGGTTAATAAAAACAATGATACCCACAGTACAGGGGAAAACAAGGACTGAATTAACCGTGCTTGCTAGCTGTGGGCTGTGAAAGCACTGGCCTTTCCCCAGTGCTCAAACACTTCTCCAAACACAGAGGTGAAACCAGTCTGCCCTGATGAAACATCTCCTTGGGAACACATCAGGCTGCAGCCTTTGCCACCGCTGTGTGGACGCTCATGCGCCCTTGGTCCCGCTTGGGCGGAGGCACAGGCCGTGGCTTCTACCCGCTGACACCATGGCTACCTCTGGTCTCTGCTGTCTCTTGGTTAGGCAGCTGAGGGACTGCGGTCAGGCAGGGATCCCTCACCCGCACTGGCAGGGAAAGGTTCCTCTTGCAGGCAGGCGTCCAGCCCCGCTGAGGACAAAACCTCTGACCTGCGGCAAACAGAGGCCCCACCTGCACTTAGCCACAGCAGCCAGCCTAGGTCTAAGCTGCACCCATCAGAAGGGGCCCAGAAGAAGATGCAAAATGGCCCCAGATGATGGCCCATAGGTCAGACAGGCTTAAAGGGAGCAGCAACACTTTTATTAGGCTTCCAGCTGCCTGTTCCCCCACCTGGGCGACCCGTGGCTCAGCAAGGCTTTGGCACAGTCAGGCCCACAGCCCCTGGGCTGCCTTGGGCCTCCCCTCTGCAACAGAGGCACTGGGCACCACAAAATGGCAGCCAGGGAGTATGATATGGTGAGTGACCACATTAAAACCTTGTAAATCGTGACACTCAGCCCCGTGCTGGGCAGACGGGCGGAGAGCCCGTCTTGAGGGATGGGGGGGAAGCAAAGCAAGACTCAGAAATAAAGGAAATTATGAAAAACTCCAGCTGAGCCCAAAAATAGCTTGGAGGCGCTGGTTCCACTGGGGCTCGAACCCAGGACCTTCTGCGTGTAAAGCAGACGTGATAACCACTACACTATGGAACCGCCACGTACACCCAGCGCCCCGGCACTGCCCCTATCGACGAGACATGCTGGCGCGCCTCCTTCCTCCGCCCCGCCCACGTAGGCGCGGCGCGCGGGCGGGCAGCCGTTGCGCGGGCGGGCCGCCAGCAGGGGGCTCCCTGCGCTCGCGCTCCCCGCCTCACACCGCCCCCCGCCCTCGAGGCCACCGGGCCGCGGCGTTTGGCCGTTGGCAGCTCGGCCTGTGGTGGGGTAGGTTGTTTTTTTTTTGTCGTCTATGACGTCAGACAATAACTGCCTTGTTTCGTCTGTTACGTTTTAGCGGGGGGGTTCTGCACTCCCTGCATTACCTCAATCCTCACCGTACCAAACCCTCACATCCCAAAAGGAGTGGCTTGTCGAATGTACAAATTAAGGGGCCTGCCTTAAGGTACAAGCAGAAACTGTCATTTGGAATATAAAAGACAGGTTTGTTAATTTTCAGAAGTGTGCGGTGCCTGTAAGCAAAACAGTGTATTGTTTGTTGGTAAATATCATCGTTGCCTTCACTCTTGAAACGAATAATACTATTTTGCTGAAGCAGCAGGTGGTTTACTGTTATAAGGCAGAAAAATTTGCCTTTTTGTCATTAGAAGCAATTTCATTAGGATAAGGTGAAATCAGAGGTGAAAAACATTATTTCCGTAGACTTTGCTGACCCCTTACCATGTACGTGCTCCATGACTGCTCTTAGTGGTTGGCAGTTCCCAGTCTTTAAAAAAACAATAAAAAATAATTTAAAAAATCATTTTACATACTGATCATTAGTGTGTGAGTCAAATCTGTGTGCCCTCCTGACCTGGAGAGCCTGATATAACCCAGAGGCACCTTTTGGGAACAGACAGTCTGGTGGGCTTGAGGCTTCCAGATGTCAGTTTTGTACTGTCTGTGCAGCTTATGGTTCACCAGAGCAACAAAATGCAGATCAGACTGTCGTTAGGCAACTTTTGTGTCCATTTCTTTTTCCTTGTGTTGCTTTACTAAGATTTGGCAGAACTCGAGTGCTGTAGATAGCTGTCATCTCTATAGGCTCTCAGTGGAGGATGACGCTAACTTGTGAGGGAGGTAGAGTGTGCAAATTAGGTCATTAGTCATTGCTTCCCAGAATAATTTGCATTCATCTGATAATTTGGGAAATCTTCCTTTTTTTAAAAAAGTGTTCTCATTTTTCAGAAGGTATCCTGATAATTTTCATAATGTTCTGGTCTAGTTTCTTGGCCTTCAGGAGTTTGGAGGCCCTACAGCTGCCTTTCTTTCACATTCCTGATTTTGTGCTCTTTTTGACAAGGATGCTGCTAGTTTTGGTGTCTTCTATTCATCATTTCACCCAGAAATGTCTGGGGGGGAGAGATTTCTATTCCTGTTCACCCAAATTAACCTACTTCTGATTTGTGAGAACAGATTTCTGCCATCTCACTGACTGAGACAGAGTTTAAAATTGTTCTGGACATTTATTTCTCTCTTCATTTCTTCTGTTCTTTTTATTCTTTCTGCTTGTGACTGGACGTCCAGGTCTCCCAGGCAGGGACTTGTCCCCTGGATAGTACTTTAAAATACTCCATTGGGTCACATGAAAATCCTTCTTTGAGCTTGGAAGGGTAAGAGGAGGGGAACCATGGCCAGGGCTCAGAAGCAGCACATTCCCTTCAATTATGGTTATCTTCAGTCTTTCTGAAAAATATCAGTTACATCACTTTGTAGTGGGTGCTTCTGAGAAACAGGCCTGAAGCAGAATTTGAATTATGTATGTGGAATGCCTGCATGGAGGCTTGCTCAGGAGATTAATGTTTCCAAAGTATTTGGAAAACAGAATACGTGCTATTGCATCAGGAAGGGCTGCTTGTAAAGGGATTTCCCAATTTCTGTGCTAACAACATAACTGGGGTTTTTTCTTGTCATGCTAGACTGCTCAACAACATATTGTCAGATTTTTTTGACCTACTTTCTGTTGCAGCTGTTGATGCTTGCTAAAACCCTTTTCAGCATCTTAAGCATGTGCATGATACCTGACTGCTGAACAAAAAAGCAGTAGTATGTGTGTCCTTGTTGGTTGAACTGGTATGTTCTCTTTGCCCTATGTAGAAAGGAGAATAGTCTTGTTTGGTACAGCCTACGTCCTTGGACTTGAACAGGAAAGGTTAATTTAGAAAGCACATTTGTGTTTCCTCAAGTTGCATGTTATTTTGATCCCCAAACGTAACTGGAGAGGTGGCTCGGTCCAGCAAGACTGACTCTTTATCAGGTTGCTTGGTCACGTCAGACCTAGAGACAGAGGATGAACAACTTCCATGAATAACAAAACACGCAGTGGAGGCTTTATGTCCAACAGAACCTAACAGCTAAGGGTTTGATCCCTCTCCCATTGATCTTGGATGAAACATCTTTGATGGATTTGTTGGCCATTGGAACAAACCTTATAGCCTCTCATTATGCAGAGTAAATCGGTAAATGCCAATATAGATGAATTTATCAGGTACAGTAAATGTTTTATAAATAACGTGTATCCCCAGAGTGCAGTGGAAAGAGGTTATGATGTATTTTTGCTTGCATGCATTTTGGCAGAACAGCGTGATCATACATAAATGATTAGCTACTGTAACTCTGATCAGGGAAAGTGCATCCTGCCAGAAAAACAAACATCAAAACTCTTCTGGGTCATGCAGAATTATCACGCCTGGTATGTATTCCATTTACTGTCTTGTCTCACAGGAGAGGAACAGCTCTGAAAGTGGAAGCTTGTGTCTGGGACTCCAGAACCTCAAAAGGACTAGCTCAGTCAATCAAACCAGTGCATTCACACAGTGCCTGCTGATTTGCTGGTTTGGCACTTTAAATATCTTTTGCACATTAATAAATGTATCCATTCTGTCACAGTAAAGGCAGTTGTCTGTTTGTCCCAAAAGGTGATTTGATCACTCTGTCCTTCACAGTGGTGGTTGATGCCTTTAGAAGTGACGCCAGAATGATGGCAAAAATTTCATGAAAATAAAACATTACAGTGTTATTAGACCTTTGGGGCAGGGACAGGAGGGTGAAGATCTTGCTTTATTTGTCTCTCTTCTCAGAAATCTTTTGCTCCCTACCCAGTCCTGGTGGGACTCCATCACATGGAGAGGCTGCAGAGCAAGGAACACCCCACAGAAGTGGCTGCTGTGCTCTGTTCTATCACTGCACAGCAGCAAGCAGCCCCTCCTGGCTTTCAGAGAGAGGTGGAAAGACAGACTGGGGGTCAAAGTGGTGTATAGGTGCTGAGGACTGGGCTCAAGTCTATACTGGTGATATTACAATACCATACTTCTACTGACAGGTAATATTTTTGAGTGGTTTGGTGCTGTGTGTGTTCAAAACTATAGTGTTCCCACACTATCAATATACTGCCCCATGCCAGAAGCAGCAGATTCCTCAGGGGCTGTTGTGGTAGCAGTGGGCAGTAATGAATCACCTTGGGTGTGACAGCTCTGCCCTTCCTTGCGCACCTGTGTAGTCATTGAGAGCCTGTGTGTCCTGGTTTGAGGACACTGTGGTCAGCAATAGTGAGGAGCTAGGTCAGAGGTGCGGCCCCTGCTGCCAGGGGTCAGGGTTTGATTTCAAAGCATGCAGTGCCATGGATTCCTGACCTCACAGAGGAGCAACGTTGCAGTGTTCTCAGCTTGTCTGATCCTGTTCCAGTAGTTGAACGAGGAGCAGATGAGACAAACCGTGAACCAAGTCCACTGAATTCCAGTCACGTGTTTATGGGGATGTGCATCCACAGGAAGAAATTAAATGTGCAGGCATTAGTGCAGTGCTTATGAGTGCAAGATTTGAGTGCTTCATACTTGTTCCATTATCCGCGTATGACAGTGTTTTGGAGAACACCTATATCACTAATATGCAGATACAATGTCTCGTAGTAAATTCAGTATTTCTTTCCTTAAGGGCTTTCATAACCATGCCAGTTACATCAGATAACCAAATACCTGGACAGCCCTTCTGTTTTTTTCCAGTGTGCTAGATCTGCTAAAATGCAAATCATTGCCTCGACACAGCAGAAAGGCTGGTCCACTTGAAAGAGATCATGTGACTTCAGATGCAAAGCCGATAACTTCAGCCCATCCCTTTCTCTGCCTGAGATTCAGGAGGCATGGTGACAAAACAGCTTTTCAACAGCACACGTACAGCACAGCTGTAGGGCTGCAGTCATGAGCTTTCACATCAGGCTGGACGATGAAAACGCCGTTTTCCCCTGACTATTTCTGAAGAGCAATGCTCAAGAAATTGCCTCTCAGGAAGCTGTATAAATAGGTGGAGAGCAAGTGCATTGCAGCTTCTGAGAGCTCCAGATCCCCAGAGAGAATTGAAGCACCTGTTCTGCAGAGCTGCACCCCTTATTGTGCAGTTCTGCTTCCAAAACGGGGCTGCTTTCTCTTAAAAAAAAGAATCTTCTAAAGGTACTCTTGTGGAAAAAAACTCGGTGTTGCTGAAGCAGAAAGAAAAAACAGGTAATATCTTTGGGTGGGGTGTATATATATATATTTAGCTTGCTTTTAAAGAGCAAATTTACTTCATCCTAAGTCTGTGTAGGGCATGACAGATGTATGTGGGACTGTTTATGATTTTACGTTGAGAAAAATCAGTGTGCTTCAAGCTATAACGTTTGACCTGGACTGGATCACTTATCCAGAACTTCGGAATACAGATGAGGTCAAATAGCTTTGAGACAACTGTATTTTATGTAGTATTTGTTTTAGGAAAAAGTATTTTTATAATGATAATTCTGGACCTTTTTCTGATACTTAACAAACTTTATTAAAACAAATATGAATTTTAGCAGAACCATGAATTTCATCTTTAAACTGGCTCAGATTTCAACACATATTTACTCTATTCTGGAGCCTTGCTTTTTCATCACTTTCCTCTTTCAAGTAAGGAGAATTAAATGGCGTGTCATTAAGACCCTGCTCATTAACTGCAGGATGGTGCGTGATTTGGTTTTTCCTTTTCCTCCAGGATAATAGGCTACAACAGTTGCTGACTTTTATGCTCTGGTTGGGTACAGTGTACTAGAGCTAACTTTGCTTCAGGAATTTTAGTTTTCTCCTTGCTTCCTGAAGGAATCTCCCCCTAGAGGCGTTTAACCTTTCTGGAAAGTAATATGATGGTTTTGCTTATACTTCAAGGTGATCTTCACCCCATTTGTGCACTTGTATTTGCTACTCCCCCTCTCTTTTAAAAACATTCTCCCCAAAGTCTTGCTGCACAAACAATGAGGCTACTTGCTTTGTTTGTTTATTTTCTGCCCCCAAAAAAAGTGTAAAAGTTTTGTGTAAATGTGTCCTTTATTGATTGTAAACAACATGAACTGTTGTTTACAATCAATATCTATCATTTTTCTACAGATCCTCTTTGGATTTGCATGCTGTTCCTGAATTCAGTGATTGCTTGAACAATCTCTGCCTGTTCACACCTTTGCAGCTCTTGCTTTCATTTCTTTTTGCAGTGCATTCTTGTGCTCAGGAATATGAGTCCACCTTAATGAGCTGGTCCATCTTCATCCTATTCTCTTTCAGGCTTTACTGGCTTCCAAGTATCTTACTACATCCATTCCCTATTGATTCCTGGCCCAAACACTAAGATCTATCAACACAGCCATTGCTAGAAATGATTCCATCAGTTCTATATTGAGTTTAGTCATGCTCCTCTGAGCAGGCTGAAGAAATTATCTGTAAGAAAAAAGGCTTTCTCATTTCTTTCTTTCACATATAATTATCACTGAAGGACACTAAACAGAAACGTCAGTTTGTCCCATAGATGTAAAATAACAGAGACCTAAACACATACTCCATTGCCTATGTTTGATGTTCTTATATCAGCCCCTTGGTAGACCAAATTCAGCATTAGTGTCAAAATTACAGCTCTTGTGTGCCATAGCCAGGTTCTCTTTCACTTTGTTAGTTGACTGTGGCTGCTTCGTCCCACTTTCTGCAGGGTGGGTCATTTAGCTAATGAAATCTTTAACTCATCTCTAGATTCCTGTCCTTGACAATCCCAACTCTGGCAACAAGACAGCTTTGAAGACTTGTCTCTCCACAGCTACTAACCTGAGGGTCATGGTTTAATGTCTGGGTTCTCTTCTCTAGGCTATTTTGCTCTTTCCTGTGTCATTCCCTCAACAATGCACAGAAGCAAATCCATCATAAACTCATGTTATAGCATCTGTTTCTCAGTTCTCTGCAGTCCTTATTTCCAAAGGAAAACAACTGAAAAGAAAGTCTGTGAGTCACAAAAAATGAAAAAAATGTCAGTATGAAAGAACACCAAAGCCCCTGTCGTTGGAAGCATCCACCCATCCATCCATCTGATCTTTATGGAGAAAACTCTCCCTTTCTCATCACGTCTCCAACCACATGTACCTTCTAAAACATGTTATGGGAGGAGATTGTAACTATTTGTTCACAAGTACTTTTGAGAAAGGGGTGAGTAGGGAAAGGAGGCACATTGCTGGAGATAGCCATTGAAACAACTTGTAGGTGAAGTAGCATAATTGTGGAAGTCCCATCCCAACAAAAGTAAAGGGAGAAGCCTTTCATTCTTTGTTTATCAAAGGTAAGAAACAAATGGGACAAAGCCGGATTAAGAAGTTAAAGCGTAGTGGCTCTTATTCATATGGCTTCCATATCCTCAGACTTGACCTAGCTTACACTTGTCTGCCAGAAGCACAGCTCATCTAATTTTAAAAGATAAGGTATGCTTGAAAGGATGGCTGGCTGCCCAAAGGACCTGCAGCCTGATTTCATTAAAAGTCAGCTATAAATCTTTACAAGATTTCCATTATTCTTGAGGCAGCCTGGTCTTTACGTGACTGACAAACTGGAGGCCTGATTGATTTTGGGCAGCACCTATTATGTCCAGATCAAATGGTGCTGATTCATTATCTCTGTAAATCAGGCTCTTGACAGCTCAGGTTCTGAAACCTAAATTTCTGGGCACTTGCTGCAGTGTTACCTTCAGTGACTCCTATCCAGAAAAAGAGCAGCATGTGCCACTCCGGCTTAGCTTGGTGCATGTCTATTGGCCTGGTTGGAATGACATTTTATTTTGCTTCAGTGAATGGGCTGTATATTCAATACCTGTCCATCACAAAATTGCCTTTTTGCTGAACTGAAAGAAATGTAGCAATTTCTTGGAGTTATATTTAAAAATGGGACAGATCACTGGCCTGTAGAAATTGAATTACTGCCTGCTTTTTAGTGAACATGACAGATTCTCTCTTAAGGGTAAATCAGTGGTATAGTATCCAGAATGCTAACACAGCATTATGTCCCAAATTTGCATCCAACTACCTTGTATCTCTGAAGCCTTTTTTGATGCTTTGGCAAAAGCCCGGCTTTCTGTTTCATCAGCCAACATTTGGGGGAATTTTGTAACAGCAAATGATTCTTCAGCAGACATTGCTACACTGCATAGTAAGTAGCTCACAGAAATGATTCTAATGTTTTAAATGCTTGGGTTTAAACCTTTGTCCCCATGGAAGGTCTTCATGGCCTTTGCCTGGTATTTTTCTATGCCTTTGCCCAGGAAGGCAGGGTTTGGCATGGGGCAGGAGTTGGCTTGAACCAACATACCTGGGGGCTGGAGGGGAGAGATTTCTTTCTTTGGAGCTTCCTTTCCACTTGTTCATGATTCTTTAATCAGGCAAGAAGGGCAGAAAGTGAATTTGCTGGGCCTGGGTGGAGACCGTGCTTGCTGGAGTCTTCGGTAGGTGTGACTGGTCTGGAGTCTGGACATGCAGGTTGATAGCCAGAGTGGCTCTGTAGCCAGCAGAGAAGCCATCAAGAAATAGGGTAGTAGTTTAAATGTTTGCTATAACCTTTTTAGGATGCAGATATTTGGGACTGAAGGTGATAATTACTCCCCCGGACTAACTCTTTGATGGCCAGGTTTGGCCTTTTCAAGAGGTTTAATGTTAGGATATGTTTGTGCAAGTTTTCCTTCAAGCTTTGAATGTATGTTTCAGGCTTTATTTACTGCTATCACCATAAAATTTCTGTCCCTATGTCTCTATCTTTTTTTATTTCTTTGCTCAAGGAGGTGCTAGAAGTCCACGAATTTAGAGGTAGGTGGAGGGAAGAGTGGGGATGACTGGGAGAAAAGCTTAAGTCATTGAAAGTAGGGTGTGATAGTTAGATCCCCATTTGTTGGGTCAGCCTTTTGTTTGCTATGGCTTGGGTGAAGTCTTGAGAGGTGTGATGATTCTGTTTGGGGCTTCCAATGGCCAGTTGCTGGGCTCATGCTGACCTGCCCTTTAATGGAGATAGTCTTGCTGCAATACGACTTAGATTGTAAGCTCTATTTTGCTCTTGGTCCTAGTCTTCACATCACAATTAAAGTTGTGGCTGGATGGTTTAGATGGACTAATGAAGACCTGAGATTCTCCTAAGAGGCCAGGTGAGGAGATGCTGTTCAGGAAAACAACAATTGTTTGGAGATAAGACATATTTGAGCTATTAGCAATATCAGTGCTGTATTTCATGCTGTCAAAGCCATTGATTGGCTCAACATGAATGTAACAGCACTTGTTTGGATTTCATGGTATCTTCTTCAGAGGGAAGAAAAGCAGTGCATTGTGGGGAAAAAACCCTTAAAACCTTCTTTCCTGAAATAAATACTGATTCAGAAGGTGGCAGACTCAGCTCAAGTGTAGGATACCCTTGTGTTGTGGGACCCTGAAAAAAGTCCAACAACTGTAAACAGTTGTGTGATATTAACATAACTAACATAACATAACATAACAATATATATAAACTATAAATAGTCCCACAACAATAAATGTGTTTAACAATTGAAATTGAAAATAGGCTAGTTATCCATTTGTGTTTTTCTCTCTCCCTTATCCTCCTGTTATTGTTACTTCTACTAGTAAAGCCAACGGAAATGTAGTTAAGCATTCATTTTATGCTGATGAATTTCTTCTTTGCTTTAAAATTCAAGTTAAAAGAAAAGGAATATCAATGAAGCAAAACAGCAAATGCAATAACTTAGATGTGTCAGACATGCTAGAGAGAAACATGTATCCCTGGCGACAGGGAGTGAGAACGGTCAGTGTGATCATATAAGAAATCTTTAGCTGAAACAAAGTTCAGTCTCTCTAAGAGCATCAGTAACTTTCTTGTTACTTAGAAATTGAGCCATTTTGTATCTCAGGGAAATTTGAACATTTGAACTTGTTGATTAGGAAGTATATTGCATTAGTGAATGATACCAGTTAGTGAAGAGATGAGCAAGTGCCAGGAGAAAAACCCAAAGGCCACACTGTAAAAAGTACTTTGTTCATTTTTTTAATGAAACCAAATCTTTTATTTAGAATGTTTCAGTAGAAATGCAACAGAAAATTAGATATTTTATTTAAATGAAATCTGATAATGACACAATTTGCTATGGCACTGTTTCTCCTTGTAAATTCAGTGATGGTGACACTGAGGTATAAAAAGATAAATGGGGTGGTAGGGCACATTTTCAAATCAATGGAGTGTTAGGAGGGCTACCGTTTGGAGTTTTTTTTAGCAATAGTATCAGATGTAATTTGAAGTCTTTAAAATTCTGCAGTTCCAATTTTCAAATCACAAGAATGAAGAGTAACATTCCTCTGTGGTCCCTTGTCCCTAGTAGTAAGGCTTTAAATAGCTATGCTTCAGATTAAGAAATCACTGGTGCATTTTAACTTTCAGCTAACACGTAAAAAGTAAACTGTATTAGTGGGTCTTGAATGCAAGCTGAGAGTGATCAGTCATGAAAAAGAAACCTACCATGGTTCATCAGGTCCAGTTTGTGTAGGATGTGCTGTACAGTAATTTTTGCATGAGCTGTAGGTACTTTAGATTCTGTGTTGTCAAATACTTTCTTTTTTTCTCTCTGTTCCTCCCTCCCAATCCTCTCCCTGTTAGGAGTGCTAGGAAGAGCACATGACTCCAGAGGGGTATAATCCTCATTGCTGAAGGAAGAACACAGGAAATGTGTGTAACGCTAACAGCTAAGAGAAACATGCTTCGTATCAGCAGCAATTAAAACTGATGGGCAGCATCATTGGAACCATGGGGTGCAGCAGTTCTGTAGCTGACAGAAAGTCAGAGAAAGGTGAGTGCTGCCTTTGTCTTCAGGGTTGGTGGTCATTCTCTCTGTAACACCAGAGGAGGATTGCAAGGTAACGTTTCTCCCCAGTCCTGTTGTCAGGGTCCTGACTTGTTCAGAGAAATTTATTTTCTAATTATCCTCTTTTTAAAAGAGTGCATAAAAGAGTGCTGGCTGAGGTCAGAAGGCAACTGTAGACCACCTCTAACATCTACAGATTGGGCTGGAAAAGATTCACAGCATCAGGGACAGAAGCTGAATTTCAGATGTGTCTACGCTTGCTCTGTCACTGGCAAAGCGTGTGTGATAAGGTACTGAGGGGACCTTTTATGGTCTTGCACAACGTATGATTCTTGGGCAAACTACCTAAATTTCCCTGCTGTTGGGTGACCCCAATTATGAAACAAATGTAATAAAGCAGAGCTGTTACAATGTCTCTCAGAATCCATTTTCTGCCATACCAAGTGCCTGGCCTGAAATTCTCTCTGATAGTCACTGAGGCTGTCAGTTGAAAATCTTCACAGTACCTGGTTAAATGTTCAATTAGAAAACTAATGCATCATCCCCCTGCTTTTAATCATACCACACCCTAGGATGAACACACCAGGCTTTGCACAGGCAGGTGGGTTCCAGGATTGGCCCAGATCTTTGCTCAGGCCCTTTGTGTTCTCTTTCAAGGTTTGTTATTAAAGCACAATTTACAGGTCTGCTGAGAGCCATCTTATGTGGCAGTGTGCATAGTCTTAGGAGATTATTATACTGACCAACCATGGTTGAAAAGTAAGGCTCTTTTTGGCTACCAAGCCAGGACACAAGGCACAGGAAACTGGTGACTAAGGAGCAGGAGCAACTTAGTCATGGCTACAGGGATCCAAGCTTACTGGTTTAAGAGTAGCCCTCAGCTTTGTGTACACTACTTGGCTGTCACAGCAGCATCAGTGCTGTAACTCAGCAGTGGAAGTAGAATGGAAACATCTGGAGTCCCAGACCTACCCATAACTGGGAAGCGGTTCTTCCTCTTTGGGTTTGCATGCTATGCATATACGTGCCTTCCAAGGCCTCAGAGATGAGTTTCTGAGGGTGCGAAAGCTTGGAGTGGGCATGAGGAGCTGTACTCTTCTCAGTATACAGGCATCAATACACATTGCTGTGGAGCCAGGATTTGCTACCGCAAAGCTGGCTTATGGTTTTGTGTGCTTATTTGACAATGTTTTGTTCTCTCCAGTTGTTGGATGGTATTGTTTCCACACTTCAGCAGTAGTCAAATGATGCTGAACTGTCATTCTATCTGCAGCCTGAGGCTGTATATCTCTCTAATGCCTTAATAACATGAACTTAACAGGTACTTGCTGGTGTAGAGATCTTCTGCATCTGATAACAATTTCATTTACAGATGCAGTTTAGCGTAGTGTGAAAATCATGTTCTGATTCAGTCCTGAGAATAAAAGTGCTGTAATAAGTACAATTAAAAAGAATGACAGGAAATATTCTGTTAGATTTGCAACATTAACCATAGTGGTCGATATGTATCCATCTTATGTGATACCAGTGGAACTGTGCCATGTTAAGTGCTCAGGACCATTAAGCAACCCATGGGGGCTTTAATGGGAAGTTTAATGGTTCTGATGCTGGAAATCAGTTTCTGTGTTGGTGGCTGTGCTTTGCCCCTTAGGTACTCTTCTAAACAGAAAAGTTGACAACAGCCTTGCCGTGATGTGTCAGACTTTCAGGTCTGTGGTGGTGGTGAATTCTAGAAAGGACAGAAAATAAGAGAGATCTCAGAGTTTATCTAGGGTATGAAGGATGCTCTTAGTCATATAAGGATTACATTTTCTTCAGGCAGGAAAATTTTTCTAGGATGGATGTGATATCTGTAGGATGGGAGTCTTTACTGATTTTGGCCTTGTCTGGACTAGAAAACTTTGCCACTTTTTAACTATACTGTATACTTATTAATGGCAAAATAAGCAAACAATGTGCTATTATGGCACCTGTAAGCATTTTTATTTAAAAGCTTCCTTAACATTCTACATTTATTAATAGAATCACTCATCTATGGAGGTTTTTCTTTACCTGCATAACCGTCAGTTTAAGAAAAAAAATCAATCTTACTCCTAGTCTCAAAATTCCTGGTATTTGTGATTAGCTAAAATAATTGACTGGTGTAAACTGTTGTCCTTTTAGTGCAGAGCTTCTCTGTGCTATTTTGCAGAGAGAAAAAGCATTAGTATGAATTGTTGGTTGTTATTTCTTGTTTTGTTTTGTTTTTCAGTATCAACTGTTCATTTTGGCAACTGTAATAATATAGAAGCATATTCATGTTAAGACATTAGTGTTGGTTTGAGTTTCCTCCTTTCTCTTTCATGAATTTGCAGTGCTGTGAAGTGGTGATTCTGTCAAATTCTGGAATTCAGGACAATGTCAGAGTTTTGTTTCTGTGCTTCTCCTGGTCATCTCTTCATCTGCTCAGAAATGAACTCTAGATCTTGGGAGTGTCAGGAGCTAAGATCAGTGTATTCCTTTGGTCCTTGTACCTTCAGCAGAGTTGTCCTACAGCTGCTTTGATTTGTTCCTTCAAGGTCAGAAGCACAGAGACTTTTTTCTGTGTCCTATGCTGAGTTATTAAGGATTGAGTTGCTTAGGAAACTCCTTGAAGCGAGGTGTTAGCTGCAGGACTGGAGGTAAAGGCTGGACATTTCTGGTCATGTCTACTTGTTTACTGGTATCCTGTTGAGAGTACAGGGAAAAAGAGGTAAGGGAAAAGAGGTAGAGCAACAAGTCCAGAAAGAATTATGTTCAACTTTAAGTGAGTAAATGTGACATCTCGTGAGAGTAGCTTCCTGCCTTACTCTATTTTTTGTTGCCAGACAAGAATATGGTAGTAGCAATGTGGTAGCATTGGGACAGGTGCAGGATCCAATACCCCGGTGCTCTGTCTTCCTCTCGCTGTTGCGCAGTGTCAAATGTAATGCCTCTTAACTGCCCCTGTTAGTGCTCTGTAGGGCTAAGCATGTTCATACAGAGTTTCCTTCTGAGTAGAATTTAAGAAAATGACTAGATTTGGATTTGCCATTATTTCAGCTGCTCAATCTTCAAGGTAGTAGCTGCATTTTGTTCTATTTCGTATAGTGAACGGTGTCCTCCTCTGGATGATAAATCCATACTCACATAGGCCCTAAGTATCTGAAACGTGCTTTTATTCCTCTTTAGCGGATCTTAAAAAAAAAAACCAAACAGTTAACAAGTGACCGAGGAATGCTTTTCTCAAAGTATGTTGATCTTTCTGGATAGGCACTCTTAGAGCACTAGAGAGTCACAGCTCTATGAAGCGGCAGAAGTTACTGCTGAGCTCATCTGTTCCTCCTCTCCCAAGCTCATGGTTATTTCAGGCTGAGCACAGCCCCTCCAGCCTTCTGCTTTCACTCCTCCCTCCAGGTTTATCAGAGCTGCAGTGATCACCTGTAATGCTGAGGGCACCTGTAATGCTGAGGGCACGCCTGCCTGCCTTTTCTCTTGCCTTCCAGCTGGCAGTGCTACTGCCACCCACATTTCACCCCATGGCTCCTGACAGCTGTTATCCTTTGGGTACCAGGAGTAGCAGGGGGGATTGTCAAAGTGGTGGGGAGGGATCAAGTGGGCATCAACTCTTGGAGCTCCTGTCTTCCTGCACATGTCTCACTGGTGGCCGCTGTTCACGCAGCACTAATTTCTTGACATAGGTGTGAGGAGCTCTCCCCACAGGACAGTGCCCACCCCAAGACCTCTTTGTGTGACCAGATGTTCTGCTTGATAAACTTTTATCTGAGCAGCCAAAGGAATGTGATCTGTTTGTGGCGTGACTGAGGCCTGTAGGCAGCAGGCCCTTCACTCTAGGCTGCAGTCTTGGTGATTGTCCTTCAGTGAAGTTTCCAGCTATTTTCCAGACCGGGACAATAGTAGACACAACTTCTTAAAGTGCTGAGTGGGATGTGTATTCAGCACATGGTCCAAAATGGTCTTCTGACATGTCCCATTGAATTCTTGGGGTGACTGTTCATTTCTTCACCAAGCTAGCCAATGATATACCTGTATGCCTTTTGGAATGTCTATTTAAGCAACGTATTCTGCCCTTCAATATGATTTGTTACCATTTTATCCTAAGGTTTGAGTTTTGCTGGCTTGCTGATACAGCTGTGCAGGCAAAAAATTTCTGTTAAAAGAGGCTGTGACAAACTCTGCCATTACACAATGCTCATGTTATAGCTTGCAAAGTCTGAAGCTTTTTACTGCAGCTTGGTAAAGGAATACATTTTGTTGGTAGGCCAAACTGCTCTTCTTCCTTCCCTCACCTCCCCAAAACCCACATACTGCCCATCAGCTGAACATGTCTGACTTCTTACGTGGACACTGTCTTCAGGACAATGAGATGGGGAAGGTTTCTGACAATACAGGCCTGAGCAAGTCAGCTAGTTTGGGATCTGTCCCTGAAGACAGAAACAGTAAATGCATCATGTATTCATTATGAGAAAACACTTTTTCGGTCTCCCTTTTACAGAGTTTCATCTTAATGTCAACTGTGCACAATGGACTGAATTTGTCATCTCTCTGCAAAATTCTGCAAAGGTAGCACGTATGTTTTCATTGTAGATTACACTGCATCCATGTGTACGCCATTGCTTTCTGTTTTGACAGTCATTAGAGCTGCTATCCTTATCCAGAATTGGTACCGCCTTACAATGGCCCGAATAGAGATGAGGCGCCGCTATTCTCTGAGTATCTTTCAGTCAATCGAATATGCTGATGAGCAAGATCAACTACAGGTTTGTAATCTTCAATTCTTCCTGTACAAGCAGTTATGTTATCCCTATAGGACTCAAGTTGCACAAACAAAATGGATATGTGGTTATTTCTCCCTACAAATTTCTGTCCTGTATAATAAAACTGCTTCCCTGCCTCACACATGAACTAAGTTGTGTGTATACATATATATATAAAATTAGATAAGCAGCAGGACACCATTCTGCCCATACAACCATATCTAGGTTAGAGGTTCCTGTGGAACAGTTCTGTTAGCCAGGGATTGCAGGTCATCCCACTATGGGTGATCTTAACTGTGTCTGTGAGGCAAGATATGTATAGCAGAGATATCTGCATGTCAGCATGTCAACCCAGGCTTCCTTTAGGGTCAATTCAGGGAATTAGGAACTTCTAGGGCTTTGTGTTCATTCTAGCATCAGGGTCTAAAGTTAGTTTAGTGCACAGTAGTAGTATCTTTCTATTGACTACAAAGGAAGTCTAGGGAAATAGTCTGGTTGATTGGCAGGATGAATTACACCCAAAAATGTCAGTAGCATTGATACAGCCCTGAAACTTTGTATGTATTCATATAGTGTCAATCTACTAATTCACAGCAAAGAAGGAAGGGAGTAAGCCAGTTTTCTAGTAGGACACAAGTAGTGTCATTATTGCAGGCTGATGCTATGGGAACGTATAGTAGTGTCTTAGATCCCCCAAAGTGGGAAAATGTTAGTATTTGAGTAAGGAAAGAGAATGTTAATGCTTGTTGGATCCCCTAAACTGATTAGTGTGTACTTGTTCTTTTCTTTTCCATACTCAGCTGTCCAACTTTTTCACATTCATGCTGGATCACTGTACTAATCCTGATGCAGGTAAGGATAAAAATCAAAGTAATATGGAGAATCTATTTGAAAAAACGGATGTGAGGGAAGTTAATTTTCAATGTGATGTTTACAGCCTATGGCACATGTTGGGGCTGAGATTTGATTTCCCAAATACTGTAATAAGAATTTTATCCTGTAAGTGTTGACTTTGCTCAATATCTACTCGATGAAGGAAGGTGGAAGTCAGAACAGATACCTGTTGTCCTTATGAGAATACTCAGAGGTGCTCAGAGTGCTTTCTTATATGTTATTGCCCTTAAGCTGTTCTAATGGTAGCCTTACTGATGCCAGTTTTCACAGCTTTCTGTGCATGTTTTCTTAAACTATGAGATGTGATTACCAGAAAGACTGTGTCTAGTTGGTTTGGGGCAGGTGTAGTCAAAGAGGTTGTCTTCAAAGAAATTACTCTCCTTTTTCTATTTTTTTTTCCCTGAAGCAGTTATGGACCATTTTTAAATTTAATTTGTTCTAGATTTCACTGCAAAATATGTATCAGTATGTGGATGATTAAAAATGAAATAAATTTAAACTGCTGGAGATAAATCTTTAGAAACCATCTCAATTAAAGCCCAGTTATTCAAAGGATAACCTTTAATTTTTGAAGTATTTTGGTATCCTTGGACAAAATTTACTTTTGAGGTCAAGCTCAACAGAAGGACAAACTGAAAGTGATTCTTAAGTCCAGAAAACAAACATGACTGCCCTGAACAAATTGAGAATAGATCTAATCCCAGAGGAGTTAAAAAGGAGACTGTCCCCTTCTTATTGAATTACAAGAGAATGTCCTTCCTTTTTCATCTGGTCTAGCCACAGGTTATTACAATTAAAATTTGCACTAGACACTTTGATAGAAGGATAAAACCACCATCAAAACCGTTAAGTGGTTCAGTGTTCTAATGACAACCACTAGAAATGGCAATTTTTCTCTCTTAAATACTTTAGAGGGCCTAATGCTCTGTATGCTCTGCAGAAAAAGAAATTCTGTCTGAGCCTTGCTCCAAAGCCAAGGCAGATGATACAATAGTCCTTCCTTTGTTTTTTTCCATTACCACTGTATTCTGAAAAAAAAAAAAAAATCTGCTTTAGTCATTTAGCTTCCTGGGAAGGAATTGGCAAACTTAAAGACAATCAGACACAGCTCACTTCATCTACTTCTACATGCTGAGAGTGCACCTCGGTTCAGCTTTTCCACCTGAGTGGGAAACACAGTAGTAGTGCTTGGTCTGATGTTTGGAAAAATAGTGTTAATCTCTATTTTCATTATAATATTAAAAGGGAATTTTACAGCTGCTCATTGTCAATCTGATTTATCCACCTTTATTAACAGTGTCTATTGACAGAAGGAACAAAGGTGAGTGAGGTGCCTCAGGTGACTTCCTAGGGCTCAGAACGTGGCTGGTACGGAGCACACTGCTATATGCATGGGCTGTTCATGGGCAGGTGTGGAGATTCAGGCCCCACCTGTGCACAGGGAGGGACGAGGGTACTGTGGGCTGCCCCTTGTCACCACTGTGCAGGTAACCAGTTTCTTGGTCTTGCAGATACTGGGAGTTGTGGATGTGATTAAGGCTGAAACACATGGTGAAGTGTATGGTTTTTGATAAAGCTCCCTTGTCTTGCTTGCTTGAAACTTTCATGTGTTAGGACTGATGTTATTAAGACTTGGTAACTGCTCCAAAGGCTTTATTTTTGTCTTGGTTTGTTACTTCCTGCTTTCAAACACCTCGTGTTACAAATACCAAAATCCAAAATGAAACAGGAAGATTCTGTAAGGTACATGTTTAATACAGAGGTGGCTGAGGCTGCCTACGCAAAGGAGCTGACTTAGGGTATTTTTGAGAAATTGCTTACCAAATTTGTGTTGTGTCATTTGTGGTTATGTTTGTCCAGCTACTGGCTGTGTGCATTCTTTACTTCAAGCTCTTGATTGCTTGCCCCTCTAAGTGATCTTTGCAGCACCCATGCTAGACCCACTGATTTAAGCAAACTAAGTGCTGAATAGAGTGATTCTTAATGAACTGCTTCCACTTCTGCTGAATCACGGTCTTAAGATGTGAGCCACAGTCAGTGTAAACATAACAAGCTTCAAATTGACTTTGCTACTCCCAAGCATTTTCTAAAAGACACAATTATCTGGGATTTTTTTATCAGTATCTACTCACTTAAATTAGAGTGATAGCATGCGGTTCAAAAGCCCTCTCCAAGAAGATAGTATATAATATTCTTATGAGAGAGTAGGTTGCCTGGTCTTCTCAGTATGTGATGAGAAAGCTACCTGAAGATTTTGTGATCTGTGTTTTTCCTTACATTATAAACCACTCAGTCTCCACTATTCATCTTGTCACTTTCCTCTTTTTAATCTTTTTTAGAATATGTTTTTCAAAGAAAGAAAGCAGCCACCATCTCATTAACACAGTAGTGCTTTTGATGTGATTGTTTATCTGTTGTACCCTGAAGCTTTTGTCATCCTCTCATCCTGCTTAAGATGTCAGTGCAGTTTAAGTTGTGACTGGGATATTATATAGCTGTGTTTCTTGTTCTTGTTCTGCTTCTGATTAAAGGCTATTTTCAAAAGGTTTGTGGGAAGTAAGAATTAAAACCTTTTCCACCTTACATTTTTCTCCCTCCCTCCCTGAAAAAATCTGCATACCTACTCAGCCTTCCAATGGAAAGACCTCTGGTCAGAGAAAGCTGGAAACTGCTTTTCCAGCAAAAGGTGACCCATTTGCTCGCTCTTTTGTGGGTGCATTGAGGGTGAGAATGCTGCAAACATGTCCTGGGCAAAGTGGTGGGACTAGGAGTCCAAGGCACACCTGGTTGTGTCTCTCAAGGTCACCAGGGCAGGAGCCACACCTCCTGGAGCCTACCTTCAAAAGGGAACAAAAAAGTGCTGTTTTCTGCAGTTTCACTCCCTATGATGCCTCCCTTACAGCATTAACACCCTTCCAAGGCTGCTTGTGTAGAGTGATTCTTGCAGTGGGGACTGTCACAGCTGCTTGCAGCTTACAGCTCCAGGAACAGAATGAAGGAATAAATGTTTGGAGCGTTATAGAAATCATCATCCTCTTAGTGGTCTCAAGGTCCATCTGGCTTTGACCTGATGGCTCGGGTTCAGTACCTGGCAGATATAAGAGCACTCCTCAGGGTTAGAGGTGCTCTCAGGTACCGCAGTGGTTAGTCTGAAGGTGCATGGATGGTGGCAGAACAGAGAGCTTATTTCAGAGCTGCAGAACTGATTCCTTGTTACCCCCATAGTGATTACATCCTTGGCAGTGGTGTCTGTGACTTGCTTTGAACAACTCGCATAGTGAGGTGATCTTGTTAGAAGAATCGGGTCCCTGGGTTTTCTGTGGCCAAACTGACTCCATGTAGCTCTGGGCTTTTGTATTTAATATGGAATATGGCTATTGTCCTGTAGGGTAGTTGTATGGGATCTGCTAACAGCAGAGCACAGTGTGTCAGAGCACAAAGTAGGTCATTCCCTGTGCTCTCTGTAGAGAGATGCAGACACTGGCACAGGGTATTTCATTCTGTCTTAAGATGGGTGCCTGAACTAGGCATGTCAAGAGTTTTGTCCCTGTCTTTCAGTATGGACTGAAAGAGCCTTGACAGCTTTGACTATAAAATGACTAAAATGAGAGGGGTGCCAAATCCTTCAGAATTAGTCCTGCTTGGGGCTTGTGGTGATCTGGGATACTCGTCGGCCGGCACGCTAATCCCCAGGCTGCATTAGGGCATCCATTACTGACTCCTCTGGCAGCTGAAAGACTGCATGAGGAGACATAAGCACACTCTAAAGCTAATGACCATGACTGGCTTTTGACAACTCGTCCAGAAGTGGAAAATGGGGTGTACTTTGCAGAGATATGCCCTACAGGGAAGGAGATTGGGTTTCTCAGACTGGGCATGTGCCAAAAGGAAGCAAGGCTGTGAGGAGGGCAGGTTCATGTTCAGAGGTAAAGGGATGGGTAGCCTGCTGCATGCAGGAAGGGAGGGCTGGAATAGGAGCAGGCATGGACAGGTGTCCCCTGGCTTGAAATGCTGAGATCGGTGATGCCAGATGAGGAGAGCCTCTGGACAGAACAGGCAATGAGGATTTTTGGGTGGTCTGAGGAACTGGCTCCATGATCTACAGCCACCCACCTTCTGAGGCATAGGGCACAGAGGCAGATGCCATCCAGAGATCCACTGCTAGAGAAGGGATTAGACTTGGGACAAGACTTGGTGCAGATGTGCTTGGCTGATGGGTATGTGGGAACCAGCAGTTTCAGTCCATGGGTGACGTCCTGGCAGCTGGCCAGACAAAGCTGTAACTGGTGGAAGACTGCAAATCAGACTGTACTTGCTGGAAACGGTGAACCCTGAGCGCCTTGCTGTCACTTGATGCCTTAATCCATTTACATGGATGTACACTGAATGTACTAATCAGCTTACAGCAGAAGAGCTGATAAAAAAAGTTGTTTTTTTTTTAATCCAAAGCTGATAAAAGTGTATTTTTTATCTATTTATTTCTTTAATATGAATTTTATCCAGTTACAAGACAAGCTGGCCTTTATGAATCTCATAATTTGAGGCCACATGCCGGTTTTGGCTGCTGTGAGTTTTGAGTCAGAGCCACAGGTATTCCTCCAGCAATAAATCATACATTTTTATTTCCAGTTGCATCTAATCAAGGTTACAAAAAACTTAACTGTAGCCCAGCAAAAAGTGTTTACAACAATCCTCTCAGAAGAGCAACTCTGCAGCAGCAGCCACCAGAACACTATCCTCTAGGGTCTGGTTCTCTCTTTTAGAATAATATACAATAAAAACAGTCTGAAAGAAATAAAAACTGAAATCTACTGCTCATTCAGTTACATTTCAAGGGTATGTCAAGGAAATATTGAAGTAATTAGCAATCTTCCTGCTTGTTCCATGTTCCAGGAAAATTAGAAGCTATGCTCTACTTTTACCACTATGTTTTTGTTTGCTTTATTTCATCCAATGGCTTTATGGCAGCCAACCAAAAGCTGGTATTGTCTCCTAGTTGTATCAGAAAGGAGTGCTTTATCCACTGTGAATAAATAGGATTTTGTTGATGACTTTTGAAATAATCACTAACCTGCTGGTATTTAGTCTAAAAATTTTACGTAGAAAATAAAGCAATAAAAGTGAATCTTTAAAACCTGTATTAAAAGTTTAATATTGAACTTAAAACAGATGATAGTGATTGTATGAGCAGCCATGACTTTTGAATCTCCTTGCTTTTTTGGGAAAGGAGAAGAGAGTCTGTAAGAGGTTATGTTTCTCATTAGCTATGAGAGCAAATTGCTCCACAACTTCAAATGCAAAACAACTGCAAAATGTTTTGCATCTTGATCACAGCTATTGGCTGTTGGTACAGAGTTTTTGCTTGTTTTTTAGTTTGGTTGGGTTTTTCTTAATTTTTGGTTTTGTTTGTTTCATTGGTTTTAGTATTGGGAAACAATCTGGGGAGACCCGGAGCTCTTCCACTACACAAGGCAGGAGTTAGCCACTGTAATACTGCAGCAAGTAAAGCATCAGTTACCAACCAGTTCAACCAGTTCTCATCATGCTATTATGGCCCTATGGGGGGCTGGTGGAGTTTCTACATTGTTGTTTTTCTTCCCTCTTGTTCCAGTTTCTCACATTTTCACCAGCCCTAGTGTATCTCAGGTGGTGGATGAAGGTTTATGTTTAACAGAATTTGAAAAGAAGATTGATGTTCCAGACTCCTATTATGGACCACGACTCTCATTCCCCCTTACTGTTGAAGATGCCAATGCTCTTCTTCATGCTTTCAGGAATGAACAGGTAGGTTGCAACTAGTTTAATTTATTTTTACTTATTTTACATCTCTGTCAAGTTGTAGCTCCACAATCAGTTGAATCCAATGTAAGGCTAAACTGGTACTCAAGGAGGTATTTCACCCTTCCTTTCCATCCTATTACCCTTTCCTGCTAGCCCCATGTGATCATACAGGTACATAGCGAGCTGTCTTGGGAAACTGATCTGGCTGGAAGCTAAAACAACTAAATCAAAAGCAGTCAGTTCCCATCCAGACCAGTTCGCAGATTTGATTCACTACTTGGCTGAATGACCACTGCACTGAGGAGGGGACAGGGACTAGTGGGGACCTCCTCTTCTAACATTGAGATTACAGCAATCAGGAAATGGCAACCCTTAGAGGCTGCAAGGCAGGGGTTATCAGTGAGGGTGCAGGTCTGGGGAAGGTGTCCTAAGCTAACCTAGAAACTAGTTATCATCTTTTTCTGGGTTAAAAGTGCTCCTTGTGTGGTCCTCTTTTTTTTTTTTTTTTTTTTTTTCATTCCCCACCCCATTCATTTTAGAGGAATTGAGGTGTAAATCACCTCGCTCCAGTGTGCAAGATTCCACCATAATGAAAAAGCAAATATAAAGCATCGCTAATGTAGAGGAACAGGGTGATAGCACAAATCTCAGGAGCTTGCTGTCTGCAGCTGCCAAGGCACTGAGAAGGCTGAGCAAGCCCCCTTGCTGCCCTCTTACAAGATGAGGGTGAGGCAGGTAGGCATTACATTACATTATTTCAAACAGGCTTTGTTTGAAGTTGTGGTCATCTGTGCTTAACAATATACTGTACATAAAGGATAAGGGTCTATCTTGCTTTTTAATATACTAAATAATGGTGGGTGTTTTTTTCTGTAATTTTCTGTGGAGGCTGATCTTAAAAGTAGTGAAATACAAAGCGCAAGATAAATGAGCCTACCCAGACTTCACCTTACTCTCAGCTTTCTCTTCTCTATGACTGGCATTTTATTAAGGAAATTATTATATGTAATTGGCCTTTTTTGTTTGCTTTAAAAACATGACTCTTGAAAAGTCAGTCTGTAACTCACCTATCTCCTCCACCAAACTTCCTCAGGAATGTGTTTGAATTAAAAGCCTTAAAAATCACTGACTGACAAAATTTTCATAAAAAGCATTAGCAGAGAAAAACAGAAGCTTCAATGTTGCATTCTCATAACATCTTCACAGAGAACAGGAAGATAACTCTTACCAAGGCAACCCTTGTTGGAGTTTCCCTCTCATTATTTTTGCAATATGTGCTGAAATATCATTTATGGCCTTCAGGGTTTTTTTGGTTGGTTTGTGTTGTTTTTTTTTTACTCACAGCTAGAACAACATCTTTTTTTTTTCCCAGTTACTTTGAACAGATGACCTTACACAATGATTCTGAGTGCTGTATAACTCAGTCACTTATCCTTTCTGTAGGTGGGAAGAGTAGAAACAGTACACTAGAAATAAAATGGGAAAATATGTAAAGTTCATTAAGGGCTCTATATCCATTCACTGGGAAGCAAGTGCAAAGCTATGAATGCTCCTAATTCCTGGCACTAAACCATACAGCCTGTAATCATGTCTGGAGGTCTGTAGTATAAATAATCTTGGCAATACATGTCTGATATTAATCAAGCAGACAGACATATTGCTATTTCTAATAAGTCTTCCTTTTCTCCCTGCATTTTTTTCTCACAGCTGCTTCATGCCCGCTATGTACTGCAGCTACTTTGTGAAACTAGGAGGGTTCTCAAGGAGATGCCAAATATCACCCATCTTTCAACTTCCTACTCCAAGGAGATAACTGTCTGTGGTAAGGTGCCAGAGAAGACAACCACTTAGGGCTATGGGTTGATATTCTAAGTGGTTAGAGAGTGACGCAGGCATTTCCAAATGCTGCCATTTCAAGACAGAAGAAAGTTCTCAATGCTTTCTTTTTTTATCTTCCCCCTGCCCCCCCCTCCCCCCAAATGCATAAATTGGAACAAACAAACAAAAAAAAAGGTTCCTGAGTCACACTAAGTATATTTTAAGAAAGTCCCTCACCTCTTTCTTTTTTCTCATTAAACATTTCTGAATGAGTCAGTATTAATTCAGCTAACACTGCAGTGTAGCTTAAATAGTCCTGCACTTCCATCTCTAAAATGCCACCAAGTATTTTGATCACTGGCTGCAAGTCTTTCTGCTTTTTCCTCTTACTGAGAAAAAGACTTTACTATCATAATTTACTCAGTAATGATTTTAATGAGGGCTTAATAGGGGTGGCAAACAAGACCTTTCATTGACAGCATGACTATCTAGAATAAATTGAAATTATAATAACCCCTCATTTCTAAAGGGACCCAAGAGGATGGATCAGTCTTTATACAACCAACAAATTAGTCTCACAGAATGATGTGATGTGTCACAAAGTAAAGAACTAAGAGCTCGTCGCCCATCTATTTTGTTAAGCTTTTGTGAATTATGGATAAAGGGATGCAATAAACTGACTTGCCACAGAATGCAGTAGCTGCAAAACAGAACAGTAATGGTGACATTAACTTTTGACAGCTAGCAGTGTGTGCTGCATGTAATAGTAAAGTGATATAAAGACAGGTACTATGACACGTGCAAAACAAATAATGTATTTTAAGATGTGGTTATGCACCTACTTTGATTGCCAGGAAAGGGTTTATTTAAATGAGGTTGTATAAACAATAATTTGTTAACCAAACCACCAAAACCTCCCTGCAAACCAAGGAAACACAGATTCATACTTGTTCGCTACACAGCATGTTCTTACTAAGCAAAACATACCTCCTCATGTTTGTATTGCATTTGCACTATGTAAGCAGTATCTAAAGGGGTCCCTTTCCTGCCATTGAAACTAGTAGCTTTTGTAACCAGAACGATCCTCTGCAGAAGATGAAAGATCAATTTTTAGACATAATTGGTCGAAAATGTTGATTTTCTTAAAATAAGGTATCCCTCTCATCATTTTCTTTTAATTTCAAATTAGTAATGCAGATTAAATATGCACCTGAAGTGTTTGCATCCACATATGTGATGAAAATCTATTGTAGCTTGAAGGATTCCTTAAAATGAAATCAGCAGGCTCAAAATTAATAAAAAATTGCATGGAAAACGTAGTCAAGGTAAAATTGTCACTTCTCTTTTTCTACTCATTGGTGTTGAAAGCATATTATCACAAGATAGGTTTTGAAACTGTTCTGTGGCTTTGTGGTGGTGAGTCACAGATGTGAGAAGGTTGGTTCTGTGAGCATGAAATTCAGTCATATGCAGAGGGGAGCTATGCTGCAGTGATCCTTTGTGTTGGGGTGAAATTCCCCTGTCTGTTCCGAAATAAACCTCTCAGAGAGGGTGAAACCTGTCATTCCTCTGGCCTTAGCACTGAAGCATACAAGCATGGACAGTTCTTGACACTGTCCATCAAATCCTGCCTGTAGTAATCAAAACCTGGCCCTCAATGAAACAGATGTTCAATTGTGCTGTATATCTGGGCTATTTAGTAAAATTAAACCTGCTAGGTCTAACTAATTCCAGTTTTATAATTCCATCCATCCTTTTTTTTTTTTTTAAATAATTATATTTTTGTTTCCCATAGGAGATTTGCACGGAAACCTGGATGATCTTTTGCTGATATTCTATAAGGTAAGTAGGCAGTCTGTGATGTAGTGTTTTCACTTCATGACTTGTTGTTAAGAACACATATTTACATCTGATAGATCTATCACTGTTAGAACTGTACATGCGGTATGCATGTACCACACACAAATCCCAGAACAATTGTAATGGTGTCTTTGTTATAGCTTTTCTTTCTCCATATCCTCCTGTTCACTGTAAAGGAGGAGATCCAGGAGCTCTTTCTCTTCTGAAATGTTGAACTGGAGCATGAACCAAAACTTCAGAGGGTTCCTTGCAATGTCTCCAAAGTCCTGCCACTGTTTTATATTCCATGTTGACTAAAGTCTTCTAAAACCAGCAGCTAACTTAGTTCATGATGTAACACTACACCATAGATAATATTGGCCCTCCAGTAAAAATGCAGAATCTTTCATTTAAGCCTTCCATTGATACATACAAAGTGTTTTTATTATTATTTGTTTACAGGAGACGAAAAAGAGTGCTGCCTGTTTAAAAGCTTTTTAAGTCTTGGAAGCAATCATGTAGTCTGCACAAAATGGAAATAGCTTGGGCACCCTTTACATATCCTTGAACAGCTGCTCACTTTGTAATGTTAAAAAAACATAGCTCTGTTTTACTGATGTGAAAAAAAATAAGCTCCAGGCTATCTTTTCCACAATTATATACTTAACTGGATAAGCGCGAAGTTTCCTATATTTACATTCACATTTATCTTTAGCATGAATCACCACCTTTCATTTAGCAGATACTCTCTTTGATTTGAGCTTTCCAGGGGAAAGGGTTTGTGTCTGATCCTTAGACATTCATCTGCACTGAATGGAGACTGAAGTGAGCTAAACCAGGTGTTTAAATGATGTCATTCCCCCCTGCTTCCAACTTTGTTACACTTCTGACACTTGTTAAATGGAAACTTGGTAGTTTTCCCCAAGTGTATAACTGAAGCCTGTTGAAGTATAATCAGACCTTTTTACAGAGTTCTGCTTTTCTTGTTAATCAATCAATTACGTTTAGCTGGTCCTCAGCTTGCAGTCTTTTAGCTGTTATTTTAATTAGACAATATCTCCGTTTTTGAAACTGGAATAAGAGCATGGTACAGATTGGTTTCATACACAGGACCTGGAAAGGGAAAAAGAACTATTTTGAAGATAAATGCTCAGATGCAGTTGTATTTACAACTGCAATCAGCCTGAAATTTACTCTTTTGGAGTAAACAGAAGGTGATTCTTTTTCCCCTCTCTAATGGATGTTATGAATCAAAAAACCCAAACCTCTAAGCAAGGGCTAAATCCTGACTTCAGTAAATTCAGAGCCAAAACTTGTACTGGCTTCAGGCACTCAAGTTTACCCCCAGTCATTCTCTGTTCTCTCTTCTAGGGGAGACCTTCCACCAAACCAACTAAAATGGGCAAATATTTTGTCATTTCAAAGTCATTTGAGAAGATAGAGAGCACATGATAGAGCTGCTTAGTTGTTTAGAAGCAAATTAAATGACACAATATTTTCTGTCCCCTCTGAGCAGTTTACTCAGCTGAGCAGTGAACCCAGTCAGCCTCTGGGATCCATTTTTTAGTGCTTTCCTAACTCTGTTGCAGTTAGAAGGGTTTTCTTCCTCTGAGTTGGTATGAACCACCCATAACCTTAAACAAGAAGGTACAATCCTAAACAGTGCCATGAAGAGTATAGTGATCTCAGGCCTGTGCAGAGCTGTGCAGAGCTGAAATGGCTGCTGAAGCATTTTGGAGGCCTGCAGGCAGACCAGGTGCCTTGAGCATGGGGCTCTATCCAGGGAACTTTTATCACAGCACTTTTACAAACTGCCAACAGCAAACACACAGAAGCTGGCAATCTACAGCTTATCAGTACAGTGCTGATTGTAGTACTGTGTATAATTCTTAAACCTGGTTTGGGTGAGGCTAAGATAATTACTTCTTTCTCAATAGCCAGTTTGTAAGGTTCCTTCAGTCCCTGCATTTATCTCCATTAAATTACAGCATTTCCTTAAGTTCCTTGAAACCTTTGAATTTTAAATTATGTATTGCTAAGTTAGATTGTTAAATGGATGCTATGGATAGAAATAGCCTGAAGCTCAAGAAAATGTGAACGACAAACGGAAGTTAATTAATCACTAACCCAGCAGATACAGTAATGATGCCCAGCAGCAAGTTGCTAATCATTAGAGGGCCTTGTTCGCCTCTTTGACCTGTCAGAGGCTGCAACAGCCTTTAATTTAGTTTTGCTCTTATTGTTTGTCAAAACCACAGAAAAGGAAATAGAAACTTTGCATGAGTATGGAACAAAACTAAAATGTCACATTGAAGTTGGAAGTCCAAAACAAACTCTCATTTAAAACTGAGAGTTGTGGGTAAGCTTTTCCAAAAGAAGGATAGAATCTGGAGAGTGCTTCAGTAGATCTGTCTTTCCACGAGGACTGCAGTTACAGAGTCACTGTGTGTATACTGACAATCTGCTGGTGATTCACATGCCTGTTGGTTTTAAGGCAAAGCTTTTATCTTTCCAGGAGCTGTTCCACTCCTGGAATCCATCCTTTCGTTTTTAAAACCACTACAACCCACTGCTAATAGCAGAATCTCATAAATTGCCATTCTTGTGAGCACAGAGCAACCACACACCTCTTCTAAGTTAACTTGGAGAGAGCTGGAGAGAGGCTATGGCAAAAACCAAGCAAGCTGTATTTATAGCAGTCAGGATTGTGCCGCTATGGGCATCAAAAGACTGGGATTCACTACTGCATTCTGACATAACAGTGTGGGACACCAACTGGGGCAAAAATAGAGATTTCCTAATGGATTCAAATTAAACATTTAATTGAGTCTTTCACCGAATCATGCATCCTGCAATAAATCTGCTAAGACGGTACACCAGGGAGTGCCGTAGGAACATAGGAAGTGCTGGACACTGACGCAGTAGCTATATTCAGGAGGTGGGATGTCTTGCAATGCTGTCAAACCTGTTAAGAGTGGCTTCCATAGTTGTAATGTGATTTTATAGATGTTCTATTGATAATTCTTGTGCATGCCAATTGTGAAAACAGAGGTTTCTTTTTTTTTCTGGCAAGTGAAAATTGAAATAATATTTCTGATTGGAAATAATGAAGCTACCTGTAATTGCTGCTATACTTTCTGAAAGCTGATGGCACCCATTGACATGTTGATAACTAATCTAATGAAACACACTGTCAGTTCACAATACTAAGTCACTGTTCATAATAAAGCATTGATCTATATCTTCAGAAAAAATAAGGTAAGAAATACCTGTATGTACAGCCTCTCAGGTTTGTGAGTGTTCAAGTATATTTTTGCCCTGGGTTGGGGCAAAGAGCAATGTGAGTAAAATTCAAGTAGTGCTTTCAGGATTAAAGCAACTGGAATCAAGATTCTTCAGAGTTCTGTATTAAGATGTTATGTCCTCTGGACTACAGTCCTTCTCAGGAGTTTTAGAAGCATACACTGCAAACAATATAAATCTATGAAATCCCTTTTCTTACTGCATAAGGAAACATAAGACCTTCAGACTTGTGTCACAAGATCATTTTTCATGGATTTCTTGTCTTCTATTCAAAATGAATGACTCCTTTCTATTTGCAAATGCATAACATCCTGGCAGCAGCTGCATTAACAGAAAAGTATATTTTATTAGAAGAATAATGTTCCTATTGGTCCCTTTCAAATTAATTTAATAGATAGAGGAAAGGATTAGATATGGCATCATAAGAACAGCCAGAGAGGTCATCCCTTCTTTGATGGCTCATACAGGTTGTCTGATACAGAGATTTTTGTTCTAAGCAGCAGAAATAAAGAAATGCTGTGATTTAGATCTCTGTATTGTGCAGGGGTTTTTTCAGACTTCCTAGCAATGTGATCTAATTTGAAATGCTATTTCCTTTATTACAGTAGCATAGAAGCGTCTCTAAATGTCCTTGGTTTTGTTTCCTTCTGCAGAATGGTCTGCCTTCAGAACAAAACCGATATGTCTTTAATGGTGATTTTGTTGACAGAGGGAAAAATTCTATGGAAATACTTATAATCCTGTTTGCATTTCTTCTTATCTACCCCAATGATTTACACTTGAATAGAGGAAACCATGAAGACTACATCATGAACCTGAGGTAGATTTTTGGGGGCCGGGGGAGGGAGTATCTGGTCTTTCACTGGAAATGTTTGAGCTTTTGAATGCTGCTTTAGCCACTGTGACACTCTAAAACAGAAATAATGTTTTATTAGGTATTCAGGTGTAGCTCTGCATCTTCAAGATGTGTGAGGGGGCAAAGAACATCATTACACACAGGCACTTGAACAAGAGTTACGTTTTGTCTCTGACCTAATCACAATCCATTGAAGTCAATGGGCTTAGTGCAGTTCCCAGAGTACCAAATCTGGGGAAGGGGAATGGATGGAAGGACAATATATTAGTTAAAGCATTGGCTTTTTCCACAGCATAGCAAAAGACGTAATAGTACACAATATAATGGACCCAGTAAACCAGGAGCTGGTATTTCATTTAACTGTAGACTAAGATGTCACTTTTGTCGCAGATGGAGTGAGACACCTCACTTGTAAGAGAGAAGCAGTGGAATATTTATTGATGTAAACCAGCAATTTAACAAAGTTTGATAGTAAATGTGGCAGTGTTTTAACAAGACTCAATGGCAAGGCACACTTGGTTATTTACTGCATAGAGGACAGGGTCAGACAGAACTGTCAGGGATACCCTCTTGTTGAGTCATAAGGTTCAGAAGGGACCCTTTTGCTTTCAAAACTCCTTCTCAGGGACGAGTTTAGGTGTGCCTGGATCCAATCCTAGCCCCAGACTTGACCAACGGTTTATGTCTAAAGGATTATATATACACAATCAATCCTTTATATCACTTAGCTAAAATTTCAAAGTTTAGCACGCTAGAAATCACTTACTGAGGATCTGTTGTGGCAAAGACTCTCTGAGCCTTGAGGAGTAACTTTGAGAGGCATCCCTACTCAAGGGGAGATCCTGGTGCACAGCCCGCTGCCGTGCAGGAGAGTGGAGAGGGGTGGGGGGAACACACCACTACAACTTCCCAAACACAAGAGGTGAGTAAATATCCTAGCTTCTATGCAGCGAAGGGTCCATCTGTTGAGAGCTGGCAGTCTGGCCCATTGCAGGAACAGCCAAGACACTGTTTTCTAATACAAACATTTGTATTCAGCTGTGCAGCACTGCCAAGAGAATGAGCACAGCCGTGTCTCAGGCTGTAGTGAAAGTGCGACTTGTAGATAATATCATCTCACAGACATGAGAACTCCTCCTCAGTCTTGATGCCTACAATTCCAAGTCGCCTCAGTAAGTCTTTGGGTGACTGGCTGGTGGGTAACCTGTTGCACCCCTTCAATCATTTGATGCATACATACAGAATATATTCCTATTTTAACACAGGCATAAACCTAGGTTAGAGGCCTGCATTCAAATCCTATTAATGATCCATGTAAGAGAATCAGTTTCACATGATAATTCCTTTTTCATCACTTAATTAAAAACAAAACAAAACAAAACAAAACACATAAAACAAGATCAGTTACTTTATCTACAAGGTAGGAAAATTCCCACCCAAAATAGAGGAAAATATTAACTCATTCTGTGATGGTTTGGAGTGCAAAGATGCATACCTGTGTATGGCTTTTTGCAGGGCATTTTGATAAGCTGTGCTGCTCATAGGTAAAATTGAAAGCTGAGAGTTAGGGTGTTGTGAAAATGCCCCATGCACCAAGGATATATCGGTGTTAAAAGAATGAGGTATCAAAACCCTTGTCCCTTGTGGTGGAAAAGACACGATAAATGACACTGTCTAATAAAGCAAATAATTTAGAACAAAAACTCTGTGGAGGTTTTGTGGGAATTTTTTCCCATCATCAGTTATACTCCTTTGAAATTTCTTTCTGGTATCTAAAATGTAAAACTGCTAAACTATTTCATTTAGATGGGAAAAGGGCCGCTTAATACTTATTTGTCTGGATTCTGTTCCTGATCTCTTGTATGTACAAGAAATTAGTTTAACTCAATTCTTGAGACAGAGCAAAAGAAAGCACATTTAAACAGAGGTGAGACAGAATATCAGGAGAAAAAGAAAACTCTATAGAGCGGCAAACACTATAGAATATCATGCAGAAGGGGTGTACTGGAAACCAGTTCATGATGTTGTCCTGTTTTCAGATACGGCTTCACAAAAGAAGTTTCAAAGAAGTACAAGGTAAGATTCCTCCTCCTTGCCCTGTATTTTCTTTGTAGTCTTGCATATGTAAAATGAAACCATGTAAACAAGGAAACTTCCAACCTGTTTATTTAGGTGTAGACAGAATGTAGTTGAAATTATTTTCATTTTTCAGTGGAATAACTGGCAAAACAATTTTAAGTGTTAGCCTTTTATGCTCAGAGATCTATGGGATGAAATAAATAACATTCATAAGGCCACTCAAGAACACAAAAAGAGGGGCATGTGAAAGGAAAACGAAATGCTATAGAGACAATCAACTGGCCCTAAAGTAAATGTCAGAACATGTTTGTCAGTGTTGCAGTTTGGGGTGTCACCTCAATGGAACTGTTCACAAAGACTGTGGCAGACACTTCAGCAAAATCATGAATTTACAAGCAACAGAATCTGCCACAGATAGGATGTAATATAAGAGTATGTTTTACAGGACCATGGGAAACAGATTTTGTGTCTTCTGCGAGATGTCTTTAGCTGGCTTCCCCTCGCCACTATAATTGATAGCAAAGTTCTTATCCTACACGGAGGGATTTCAGACACCACAGATTTAGATTTCCTGAATGCACTTGAGAGAAATAAGGTAAGAGATCATATTCATGTGGGGGTAATTTTGTTTTCTTTAAAAAATTCAGCAATCCTAATGCTAAGATCAAGTTGTTTGCATTAGGAAAGGAAATGGCTGCTGTATAAGGCACATAAGGAAGAAAAGTCTTGTTTTTTTTCAAAATCAGTGTTTAGGAAGGAAGGTTTCAGTAGGAGTTGGGAGCCAGTTGTTTGACTGCTGTAAAATAACATGGGTCTTTTGACTTTAGAATAGCTAAAACCACTTCAGATAACTCCTTCCTGCCATGATGACGCATTAGCCAGAAAGTATGAAAAGTACTTAATTCTCAGGCATTTCTAAACACTTTAGAAATCAATCTAAACGCATCTCTTTAGCACTGCCTTTTGTCTGAGGCCGTGCTTCTGCCATCTATAGTGTGGGGGAAGTTCTCCACCTGTGAGGCACTCCCTTGGCAGCAGCCGAACTTGGCACATGTGGGAGAGCCTTTCCAGCAGGATCAAACTTCAGGGCCTGGCCTTGAGAAAACAGAAACTACCACTTTTCAGGGATTTAGGAGACAGAAACATCCATTTTTTTCTGAAATGGTAGCAAACACGGCTCTTTCAAATCAGAGGAAAGTGGTGTGGGATTTGGTCAACTAAATTGAGATGTCTGCTTGTGACTGGGATGCTTAGGTTCCTTATAATCAATGGAGATCCAGGAGATCTGGTGGAGATACAGGTCTTATCATTGCTCAGACAGTCTCCAGTGCTGTTTGTGGAAGCACCCCTTAGCCAAGGGATGTCCCCTCTGGCCTCTGGCTGCCACTGGAGAAAGTCTTCTTTGCAGGTCTCCTCCACCAGTCTCCTTTAGGTCTGGTTCATATCTGCCCACTTCATGCTAATTCACAGACATGGTAGAGCATACCAGATGGCACAGGATACATATGTTTAAGCAACCTCGTGTACCTTGTCATTAGCGTCTGCAGAATCTAGAGCTATTTCTCTCATCCTCATGTTTTCTAACACAGAAAAAAATGCTTTACAGTGCACTTAGGTGTATCTCTGTTTCTTAAAGATGTGAAAAAGGGCAATGAATACTTCTGTTCATCAGAGTTCAGTCCCCATTGGCTATACCACTGTACACTGAAATTGGGTGCCTAACTACAGATGTGTATGTCTTAACTGTCAGCTGAGTTCTGTCCACCCTTTCACCAAGGCTGGGCTCAGTGTGTTACTGATGCAGTATTTGTGAAATGCAGAATTAACAGGTCAAAGTTGCTGCCACAGGAGAGCGTTGCTAATGAGACATGTGTGGGCCACAACGCAGGGCGATATCACTCAAGGCCAACTGATGTCTTTTAATTGGTACAGCTGTCAACTGACAGGTCTCAAATATTGGTCAGTGCACTGGGGAATAACCCAGTGTTTTGCATTGTGTTTTGCATCAGTCCTTTTCTTTGTTAAAGAGGGAGGAAAAAAAATTGGGGGGGTGGGGTTTGGGGGGGTGTGCTAATGGGGGTTTGTTCAAAAAAGATCTAGTATGAGACAATTTCAAATGGGAAGAAAAGATACCCCCTGGAGAAGAGTCTGTATTAATGGGCATTCATGGAACTATAGCTTACAGCTCCAAAAAAGCAAATGCCCATGCATATTGGAGAAGATTGATTTAACAATAAGAGGGCCCGATGTAATATTTCATCAATTTCACTGTTACCCTCATAATATTCCATTGTTATCAGCCAAATTAACGTAGCGTCATGCTGGTGTATCAGAGCAGTAGTGAATGCCATTTCATTTTCAGTACAGTATACATATATTTCAGTTTCCAGTGAAGCTGAGTTCTAAAGTGTCTGCCCTGAGCCCAGACTGTACTTGCTGTATAGTGAGACCTTGTGATTGACTGTGGCTTGGAATCAGTCTGTGTGTCTTGACCAGAATATGAGAGCAGCTCTGAAGAGGCTGGTTGCTGATAGATATAAAGCAAAACTTCTGCAAGTGAAAACACCTGCAGCTTCCAACCAGACTGTGACTTCAGGACATGATGAGAGTTCAATATTGAGGACAGTAAAAGAGGAACTGACGTGCCTTTCAGCTGACATCTGTGTATCATCTTTATGTTCTGGTAACTCTTTCAATGCATTGTGTTATTGGTTTTGTTTAAAGTTGAAATCTTTGATGCGGCCACCAAAGTCAGTGAGAGACAAACAGGACCAAGTGAATGAGATAATTCCCACAACCAGACCCAGTAAACACATTGCCAACCGGAATGTTGCAGGGAAAACACAACACATCTCTTCATTGGGCTCCACTGAGCCTTCAGGCTCAAGTTTGCCTCCAGATCCTGCCCTGAAGGAATGGAAGCAGGTAGGTGAAACCGAAGACAAACTGATACCAGCACCCCCCTCCCTCCCCTGAACAAACCCAGCAGGTGCTCTGGTCAGGCAGTATGTTTGAGTCTGAGAGGACTGCCTCTTAATAAGAAACCTATCTTTCTTGGGAGTATACTAGCCAGCTGTTAATTCTTTGGATACTTTTTGTAGACCAGGTAATAAAGACTTGTGATTTTATACCTTACAAGTACAATTTACCCAGTGTTTTCTCTTAGCTGTTAGTTTAGTGGTAACTTGGCAGCACTAAGTTAATGGTTAGACTTGATGATCTTAAAGGTCTTTTCCAACCAAAACGATTCTATGAGTTTATGAGGAGGAAGCTAGCTGCTCGGTATGAGACGTGTTTGCATGCCCTCATGTGGTTGCATCTGTTGGTACACATGCGGTTGTCAGTTTAGATCAGACTTTGTAATTGTCGGTGATAAGTGCGCACCTTTTTTTGGCTGTGGTTTTGGCAGCTGAATGCTGAAACTGTCTAAAAAAAAAAACCCAACTCCTGAGACCTACAGGCTGATTACTCAAGAGTAGGAATTTTTTATCTGCTGGCTATTCTTTTCCTCTTGAATATTAGAGGCAATATGAAGCTCTTGTCATGCTGTAATTTAATAAATTGTGACAATTTGGAAAGCTTAATTTGCACAGCAATTTAGAAGCTCGAAATTGAGTTGTGTATAAGTTTATTTTTCTGAGCTTCTCTTCAGACAGCTGCTTTAAGGGACATACACTTTTGTTTTGCTTCTTGAGAAGCAAATCTGAAAATGTGATTTTCCAAGATACCTATCTGACCTACAAACTAATGTAATGGGCACAAAACCCTCAAATTTGACACTCCCCCAGCTAACCAAGCCTCCACTAAGCCATGCTTACAAATGTGAAGCAGAATGTGTTAGTGTAAACCTCATCCAGTGAGGTTTAAACAAACACATTTTGCCTAATGGCTGCTACTGAGTAGAATTAGGTTAAGTGACTTTAAACCATAGTAATTCATCTTCTTGTCTGTAAAATCTTGTTTTGAAACATGAGCTAACTCAAGATAATAAAGCCAAAGGCAACTCTTGTCATGTTTAGAGCAGGCACTTCCAAGCTTAGTATAGGTAAAACCACCGATTCGTGGTTATCAGGTCTGTGCTGGGAAATAACAAACGCCTCTCACACCTACATGCAAAAAAGGCAACTATTGCTCTCATTGAAATAGCCCAGGTACTATTCCTGATGCACCTACCCAGGTCTGGAAACGTCAGCTGTAAAAAGAGGTACATTTCTGAAATAATATTTCATCTGAAAAAGTTCATCCAAAATCCAGATAATGTCTCTTAAGAAAAGTAGAACAAAAGTTTCAGCCCAAAAGAATGCCCTGTCGAAAGGAAGGAAGAAAACATGAGACCTACTTGTTAGCTCAGGTGTGTTTTCTCCCCATACTGCAGGGCTTTTGCCATGGCCAGTGCTTTAGACAGCCATAGCCTGTCAGCCCTCACCTACTACCAGTCCTCACTTGCTTGAGTTTACTATTTACAGATCCTTGACATCCTCTGGAGTGATCCAAGAAGCCAGAATGGCTGTACACCAAACAAATGTCGAGGAGGAGGTTGTTACTTTGGCCCTGATGTCACTGCCAAGCTGTTTGAAAAGTATAATCTGAAGATGCTCATCAGGTCTCATGAATTTAAGCCAGAAGGTTATGAAATCAGTCATGATGGGAAGGTAAGATGCTTCCATGTAAAGTAGAATTCTGTGAATTTCAGAGGTACATCCACAGTAGATTTGTCTGCAAAGTTAATTAAAAAAAATGAGTGCCGCCTTTAAAATGGGTGGGGGGGAATTGTATGCTAGATAGATGTCAGAAAGAATAATGGAGTCCTGACAAACAAAATTCTTTACAACTCCAGGGAGTGGGGACTGGCTTATTACTGATGTGAAAACAAATGAACATCAACAAAATCCCCGAGGAGTCTTATGTGTAAATACAGTGCAAGAGATGCTCTAAGGCTCTAGAAGCCTTTTAACTTAATCATTTCTCTTTGGCCCTGCTTTCTGACATACTGTATCAGGAGGCCAGCAAGAATCCTGAAAACCAGGTCTATCTTAGAAAGAGGTTTCTGTTAAACAGCATGTTATACCGCACTGCCTTCTGAACTGAAGTCTTCCTGTGACAGCCTGAAAATACAGGCCTGGAGCTCTGACTCGAAAAGTGCAAGCAATCTGGTGAACAACATAGTTGTTCGTCTCTGGTTTTATGTGTGGACAATTTTGTAACCTGCATGTTTTTCTAAGATCAGCTTCAGACATCAGTCTCAGGAGGAGTTGTTCTAGCCAACCCAGTTTCTTTGTTTCCTATGATCAGGTTATCACCATATTTTCTGCCTCTAACTATTACGAAGAGGGGAGCAACCGGGGAGCGTACATCAAACTGAATCCTGAACTGATTCCTCGGTTTGTACAGTATCGAGTCAGCAAGTACACACGCAGGCAGAATCTTCGGGAGAGGTAAGGCTGTGCGTTGTATGCATTGTATGCAGTGAGTGTGTACTCTCTCAGCATGCGAGTACCTGCCACAAATCTATAGCTTGACTGAATAATTGAATAGGTATCTATTTGCCTTGGGTTTCCTTGTTTTTCTATGTTAAATTTAAAAATTAATACAGTAAACAAAACATGTTCTAAGTGCTCTTAGTTTCAAGTGAAACTTGGTTTCCTGAGAAACTCCCAAAGGTAATTAGATGTGGTAAGCGGTTATAACAGACAATTGCCAGGGACTCCTAAACGGTCTGCGCCTGTCTGTCAGGGCTGTTTTAAGGCTGCAGTGCTAATCTGGACAAATCCTGTTATGAATTGACTCCAAAAAGTTTATCATGACAGCTTTGCCATACCTAGCACTGTGGTCAGATTTACTAAAGCAAAGCATCTTAGAATTACCTGCACAAACTGGATTATCTTGTAAATTCAGATTATTCTTATGGGGCTTTGTTTGTTTTGTCGGTTTTGAGGTGTGTGTCCCCTCCAGTGTTGTCTTTTAGGATGACCTGAAACATACTACATGATAAAGGATATAAGAATTTGATAATGAATGTTTAAAAGCATAAAATACTAGAGGATTTAAATCCTTTAATGATCTGCTCTGCATTTTTTTCCTCCTAGGGTGGGTACAATTGAATCATCTGCCCTCAAGTCCTTACGAGAGAAGATTTATGCCCACAGGTCTGAACTCACTAGTGCTTTTGCACAGTATGACTTCAATGGCACAGGTAACACTACCACTCTGACCAGTTGCCACTGTGTGGGCATGAGGGCAGAGGGGACAAACCCCGTGGAGAAGAGTCCTGCCTGCCAGTGTAAGGCTGGAGGGCAGCTGAGGCTGGTGGATCTTACGTTCTTCCTGCCCACAGAGGAGGGTAGATGTTAGCAGGTGCTTAGCCCCAGAAACCAACTTGTGGGGATGAAGCTTTAAGTGGGAAGAAGAAAACAACTGAAACAAATGGGCAAATAAGGAAATAGTGTTTGTTGCTGGGCAGAAAGTTTGGGCAGGCAAATCCAGCTCCAGCAACTCAAAGGTGACCACTGTTACTTAGAAGTGTCATCTGCCATCAGACAGGGAATTGGGTCTCAGGTGAGGGGGAACTGGTCTGCTTCTGAGTCTGGGAGATATTTGAGTAAAGTTGACTGGCTTTGGTGCTAGGACACCCATGCTCACCCATCAGCTGATTAAAAGTCAGTCGTAAGTTGATACATGAACCTTTTATGTAGGAGCAAGGACTTTGTGATTTCTAGCACAAGTGCAACTTTTCTTCATGACGGTTTCTGACTTGACTGGGTTGTCATTGGTGCCCCTAAAAGGGCAATCAATAAGTGATTGTACTGTTTTTTTGGCCACTGAACAACTATTTAACATATTTCTGTCTTGGGTTTTCAGCAACATAGGTCTCTATAGTTGCAGCTCAGCTCAAATCTGAAGTACTCTTCATGGCATAATCTGGTTTTCTCAAAAGGCATTTAGACATGCTGAACATCACAATAGAATCGCAACATTGTTGAGGTTGGAAGGGACGTGTGGAAATGTCTGGACCAACCCCGCTGCTCATTGCTATGAGGGTTTTTATCCCAGGGTTAGAAGAAAATGTTTATGTTTTGCAACTGGTCTTAAAAACGGCAGAAGGCCTACTGTTGACTGATTTGTGCTGTGCCACGTACCACTTTTAACCATGAACTGACCCCTTCTGGCAGGCAAAATTTCTGTCAATGACTGGGCTGCAGTGATGGAGTCTGTCCTACAGCTGGATCTGCCTTGGAGGATGCTGCGGTCTCAGTTAGCACAGATGAACCCAGATGGAGAAGTTGACTTCATGTCATGTTTTTACGATTTGAAAATAGGTCAACCTGTAAAAGAGGTAAGGAGGAAAACGCCTCCTTGCAAATCTTGGAGGGACAGCTTTTGGTGCAACTTGAGGTACAAGACAGTATTTTGGCCAATCAGGTAGATATCTACAGCTGAACTAGTTGCCGAGCTTCCTTTTATAGTCACTGGAGGGAACCGAGCACTGCTAGGGTACGAATCATCATTCGCTGCTAAGGTAGATGCCTAAAATAGGTTGGATGAATCACATGCTAGAACTGCTTCTTACTTTCCGTTGACTCTCAAGGGTGTTTAGATAACATAGCTGAGGAGATGTGACAAATCCTACCCAGAGCACTCCCTCTTTGAGATGAGCTTTCCAAATGTGCTCCACAGCCAATCCAGGCACCTATAGGAAGAAGTCACTTTTGTAGATGGACTTTTAGATGTTTCATGGTAGCTGAGGTCTCTTCTAGAGTCCAGTTGTGACCGAGTGGCTGCATAGCGCTTTGGTACTTGGCTGTCTCCATCATTTTTCTAAACAGCAGGATCTTCACATATGCACAGCAAAAGCTTTGTATGACCACATGGCATACAGCATCTTCCCTAGATTATCCATATTTCCGCAAAAAATTACTGAAGGTAGGAGGTGTGAAGGGCTCCTCCCCCTTCCCCCTCACCCTGCCATCTGAAAGTGACAGGTTTTAGCTGATTATTCCTAAGGCCAAGACACAAAGTATCGTTCCAGGGAACTCAAGCATAAGGATTAAAAAAAAAAAAAAAAAACAAACCCAAAACATTTGACAAATTTGACAAGTTAAACTGGGAAAATAGATTTGGATAGTACAGATTCTGTTGGCTAGACTAACTCAAACCAAGGTCTGAATGGTTTCCTGCATGTGATTTCAAAACCAGGTTCAGCCAGCTTTGGTGGAAACACTGTGCAGATACAGGAAGGATCTGGAGATCATCTTTAACATCATTGACAAAGACCATTCAGGTAAGTCTAGGTACCTTCACTGTGCCAGCTCTAGGAAGCTGATACTAGTCTTTCCCCACTGTGCTTCCTCCTTAAGGCTTCTAAATATAGAGGAACCAGAGGTGATGTCATTTTTCCAGTTTAGTGCAGACTAATTTAAGCAGTCAGGCTGTAACCATATAAGGGACAGTGCACAGAGCCTAACTTGAGAAAAAAATTCTCACACATCCCCTCTCCAGTACTGGCTTCACTCTTTTGGGGGCTTTTTCTCCCTTCCACTCTCACTCTCAGTATTTACCGCTTTCTCAGTTCCACTGTTGAAAGCATTAGATTGTTACCTGAAGTAAAAACGTACTTTGGCCATGAAATCACAAAGCACACCCAAGCCATGGCAGGCAGCGAACTTCCTTGCAGTGAAGGAGTGTGTGTACCGGCACGCGTGTGCATGCGTGTGCAGGGAGGGGAAACGGCACTGGAGAAAGCAATCTGCTGTCTGTCTCCTTTAGGTCTGATTTCTCTTGAGGAGTTTGGCCAGACGTGGAAACTCTTCACTTCTCACCTGGGCATCGATATACCTGATGAATCCCTTGACAAGTTAGTCCTCAGCATAGACTACAACAGAGATGGCCACATCGACTTCAATGAATTTTTAGAGGCCTTTCACGTGGTTCATAGACTGGAGAAAAAGGCAAATTCATGAAAAGGCAGAACTTCTTGTGGGCTGTCTTGGAAGCTCACCTTCCTGTCCTTAGTCATAAGCAGTCTGGGAGATCAATTTCCAGCCTGGCAAACAATAAACGGGCCACTCGATACGGTAAGCACTGCCATCACTGTGTAAGCCTTTATTTAGTCCCTTCTGGACGACATATACCTGCTAGTAATGAGACAGAAGAGATGAAAACCTGCTACTTATACTACAACCGTATCACTGCCGCATCAGTACCTTACAATTTATCCTCCCCCTTGGTGGCATCTCCCCCATCAATCTTACCCGTGAACACTGCCAAGGTCACACCTACAAGCCCATAGGAAGAGAAACTTTGGTCTGTTTCTTTCAGCAGTCCTCAGCGACAGCTGAGAAACGGCATTGATGGCCACAAGGAACATATCAGAGCCTCCCTGGCGATGGAACAGGCACAACAGAGGCCTTCTGTGGACTATCCAATCCAGGAGAGGAAAACAGGGAAGAACCATCTAGTTAAAAATAGGTAGTTCTGCATTTAATCTTGCTCTTTGCATGATGCAGTGAAATCAAAGCATTCCAGGTCACTATCTAGCCTTCTTGAAGTTTACAGGCACAACCTAAAAGGATCTCGGTTGAAAGGTGTTTGTTTACACTTGCACTAGATTTGCTCTTGCCACTGGTTACTTTTCCCTACATTTGTTGGGGTTTGGAGCTTAGAAACCATCATAACTTGTTCCCTTAATGAAGGCTAAATCCATAGCATGGTCAAGTAACACACAATAGAGCACAAAATAAAGCTTTTGCTTTCACAATAACGTGTGTGATGTTTTTTGCCTGAATTTTGGTAGCCTACACATACCAGAGTACAATACTCTTTTCCTGAAGATGTAAGAACATGGAAGTAAACAAATTCTGATACTACCGAACGTAAATATTCTTGCATATAGTTAAGCATAAATTCTTCACCAAGTAAACTGAGACATTCTGAAACTGAGTTTTTGGAACACAGCAAGGTGGAAGAGTGCAGTGCCCCTGGCCTCCCCCAAACTGCAACCCAATGTTCCCATTCCTGCAAGTGCCGCCCCGTCCACTCCTGTGGGGGACAGCAGGGAGACCTGAACCCAATTCTCTTGCATATGACACTCTGAAAGCAATACACCCGTATTAAGTGAAGTGTGGACAGGTCAGAAGCTGTTTGAAAACAGTATTACCTAATTCAGCCTTAGTAAATACAGTGTTCACAATGTGCTTTTTGGGCTGGAAAAGGTTCCAGCCTTGCCTGTCTTGAAATTTTAATAACGAAAGAGCCAAGTAAAGTAGACGGGTTTTATTTATGTATGTACAGAAAAAAGCATCCTTCCCAATTTATCATCACAGAATGTAGCAGCTGCCCCACCTTAAGGTACTGCTGTCTTTCTTAAATCTTATTTTCTACAATTAAGTACAAAATACTTTTCCAGAAGTATTTTGTAACTTGACAGATGAATGAATAAAGATGTACACACTTAGTTTTGTTGCCCAGGGGGGAGAAAGAAAAATCTTTAATAGTGCAAACAAAATTTACAGTAAAATTTTAATGGCATTGGTAATATCCAATGTGTATTTTTAGCATGCATTCATTCTGCACTGAGAGCATCGGTCCCACCTTATTCCAGTGGAGTGAGAGAAAGGCTCCACCTGAGACGGCCAAACACCTCGGTGTGTGGTGGGATCTCGCTTCCCACTATCAGTCTCCTTGCTGTGGGCACCAAGCAACAAGGTGGAATGGGTCAGTGCAGCTCTGGAGTCCTCCTTTGTCATGACCCCCCCCACACCCTCACCCCCTCCAGAAAAGAGGACAAAGTCAGGCTGCTCAGTAAGACATGAGAGCTCAGAAACATGGCCGACAGCCACCAGCTTCGATGTCCCCCTCTAACGACATGCTCCTGAAGCTACCCAACAAGAAGCTGCAGGATGCCCGCCTTGAGAGATCGCTTCACGAGAGGGGCCATAAAGGTAAGGAGGCAACACAGCACGTCCCTCAGCAGGCGGAGAGAAGAGGCTTTCAGGGATGCAGTACTGAAGTGTGAGAGGAGCTGAGTCATCAAGCCAAAAAAGAAGCGAGCCTGCCCTGTCAGCTGCTAGTGGCACACAACAGCCCCTTCCTTACCCCTCACAGAAGAAGGGGGGCGGCAGGGGGAGTAACTGTGAAACATCTAACGCCAGGAATAAAAGCCACTCAAGACTAAAACTGGAAGTGGGAGAGAGCCCGGCTAGTTGTACTTAAATCCAAACTGTTCAAGCTGAAGCTTTCCTTCCGTAACCCCCACATCCAATCTTTTCTTTTTTTTTAATCCCACTATTTTTGCAGCAGCTACTTAGTATTGCAGCTGTGAGCGGTCCTCTGAGCAGAGACTGAATCAACCTGCAGCCTTGTGCCCAAGCTCTTGCCCTACAGGTTTGGATGCCACCAGTGGTGTCACCTTTCTTTCTCCCACCTTCTTGGCAACTCTGCTCCTACCTCTGGACCACACCAGAAAGTGCCCAGTGTTGGACCTGGACTGAGCCAGGCTCCTGCTTTGCCCAAGCCCCTGGCTGCTGCCAGAGGGGTAACACAGCTCCACAGTGGCCCGTGCCTGTGGGGCTGCAGCCCAGGTGTTTCGCTACCCGCCATGGAAAGCGATCGCCTTGTTTTAGGACTGGTAGGGACTGCGTAGCTCCTCTTCCCCTCCCAGGAACAAGCAAGGCTCTTTCTCTGAGGAAGGAGACCACAATTAGCAGGACAAAAGCCAGACAGATTGTGTACCGCAACCATTAAGTTTTCACATCTATTTGTAGGAGCAGCAGCCGAGGGGGTGAACACCACTTTTGATCTGTCTCGTTTGACAAACTCGTGTCCTTCGCGCTGCGGCAGGGAGAAGGGAACAGGCGCAAGGCAGCGAGCAGGAAGGGTGCTGGCCTGCAGGAGCTGGGCTGGGGCCAGCAGGCGGCGTGTGCTCCGAGCTGGACACAGCTCATTATTCTGGCCAAGTGCCCCGGACCAGCGCCAGCATGCCTGGCTGACCCCCAGAGCTCTGTCCCCACAGCAGCAAACTGCTTACGGCAGCAGTGTCTGCCAGACTGGAAAGACCAGACCAGATCAGATCTCAGGTGGGTCTATTTTAATTCATTAATGCCCTTGTTTCCGAGGCACAGGATGTGTCTGTTTACCTTTGCCTCCTTTCTGTAAATGAGCTTCCAGGGACTCAGAGTTGGCCGTGCCATCCTCTGCTGGCTCCCCTGGGCAGCGTGACAGCCAAGTCGAACCTCTGCCAATTAGCTCATCCCCACACAAACTGCAAAGTCGTCAGGTATTTTAACTGGGAGCACACCCTTGCCACCGCCAATGCTAACTCTGCTTTCCAACAGCTTAACACACACACACACACACACACAGAGGTGAATCCTCAGCAAAGCAGGGGGGCTATATGAAGCCTTATTTGCTTAATTAGGTTTGCACTAAAGTGCAACTTTCCAATTGGAATGGTTCTTCGGGCTGAAAAGTAACACTGTAGCAAGTTACAGATGTGCCCGACCTGGAAGTAACACCAGTTTCCCTTCCATTGGTCTGGTGTTTCAGAATCTCACCCTTCACCACTAGCTACCTAAACTCTTCAAATTACCACACAAATACGCTCCATGTGATAACTGATCGTGATGATCATGAATATACCACACCCAAGGTCATACTATGAATTTCAAATCAAAGACACCAATGATACTCCCATTGAAAAAACCTGTTCAGAGGTGTCCAGGTATGTTTGGCCGTAGGCTTGATTGCTTTAGACTTCAGTGCAGCTGCATGGAAAACCAACTACATCGCCCTTGTTTCTGAAAACAAGATCACACTATAGGTAAAAAATGAATAAATAAATTAAGAGTCTGAGGGAAAATCATCTTGCATCCCTCACAATCTAGGATTCAACAAGAAAAGCAAAAATAACTGCTACTACTGACTTTTTGTATGATACCGGATAGAACAAGACACCCTCACAGTGGCTCTTGTGTGCTCACACTCTGCACTGTCCCATCTGGCGGCTTAAACCAGACAAGGGATTTTACTGGGAAACAAGCCAAGTGATCTCTCACAATACATATGAAAAGTAAAAAAAAGAAAAAGAAAGCAAAAAACATTCTGAAGGCAAAACCCTACAGAACAAGCACCGTGCCGATAAAATGACTTCCACATCCAAGTGCTGATTGTACCTGAACCGCACCTTCATAACAGCCCCGCAGCAGTTTTCATGGTGGTTAACACAGCACGTGCCTCCCTCCAAGCATCCAGTCCAAAGGCTCCCAGGCCTTTGGGCTGCCAAACTCTCCTGGTCTCTGCAAAAACATGAAATCACCGCCTAAGGCCTCCCACACCTTCTCTCTCTTGAGCCAGTGTCCAGATGTTGCTACAGCAGCAGCGGCTCTGTGGAGGGGCAGCAGCCATGGTGGCGCGGCCATCAGGAGAGAAGCCTCTCTGGGACCATCAGGGCTGGCGACTGGCAAGTGAGACAAGAGGTTTACTTCCCTCCTTTCATTAACATATTTCAGGTATCTGTATAAAACTGGAACCAAACCCCTCGTTCTTAAAAGCACCACATATTATTGTTACCACAAAAAAAAAAAGTTTTCAAATCCTGTAAAAAAGGCATAGTTATGTTTTGACAGAGTGGAGAGGAATTTCACAGAAGTATCCTTATCAGGCTTATTAGTAGAGAAAATTCTTATTTTTTTTCAGGCCATATCTACTCTTTTCCCCTCTACCTGGCAAGGCAGAACCGCTCTGATCCTCTCTGCTGGCACAGCGGCAGTGCCGGCATACCTCCACTCTGCCGAGGGAGCCTGTGGCCACAGGAGAGGCTAAAGCTACAGCCACTTTCCTCAGCTGTCAGCCAGATGCGTGCTGGTTGGTGGCAAAACCAGCAGTGCCAGCACAAGGAAAACGGCAGCTGGTGCCTGGGGTAAGGCAGGGCTTTCCCCTCCAGAGGCAGCCTACCTCTGTTTTCAGTTTAAATAGCCCCAGAGCCATTCCCCTGCAGCACACACCTATTCCCCTTGCAGCAGCTCAGAGCAGCCACAGAAACTGGTTTCCAGTGGGCAGATTCAAGGCACAGGCACTGACTTGGGAGCTGTCTGAAGGGAGACTTCCAGGCAGCACATCTCTAACTATGTGTGAAAAGTACAGCTTTAAATTAAATAAAAAAAAAAAAAGAAAAAAAAGAAAAAGAGAAACATCAAAGCCTTCCATAAACTCATGCTGCCCTACACGGGGGACAATTACGCCATTCTTAACTTTGAGGCTGTTTGCAAGGGAAAGGATCAGCAGACTTGGAAAGGGTGCTCAAGCAAAAGAGGTTTATCTTGCTCCATTCAGAGGAAGGGATTACAGGCATAAAACTGTCTGTCACCTTGGAGAAGCTGGAGTCTTGAGATTTTGCCTCCAAAGCCTCAGGGATGCAGGGACGGAAGCTATTTTGTTCCGATTAAAGACAGACGCAGCTTCCTGAGAGAGGCTATCCTCTCAAATTAGTGGATAATGTAAGACACTTGTCTCTACCGGCATTAGCCCTGCACTGACTAGGTGCAAATGAGATGAGAATCAGGAGAAAAGTGTATTAGAAATATCACCTGGTTATTTCAATTTATTCCTATTCCTCTGATTTACATTTCCCTGGATGTTTCACACTGTGCATTAGTGATTCACAATGATGTACATTTACACACAGCAGGAGAAAAATTAATGAATTCCACCACTTCCCTTATTTGGGAGACTATGCCTGAGATACAGCTCCCTCGTTTTATTATGCCTTTTGATCTCCACAGAGTAATCTGTTTTCCCCTTGGCAGAACTGTATAATTCTTGCTAATTTAATATGAATTACATTTATGCACTTTGGGCAGAATAAGCCTCATTATTTGTTATTTCTCGCACACTCTCTTAAAACCGGGCCAAATTCCACTGACCTGTCCCCCGCAGGTAGGCGTGCACGTAGCATGACGACTGGTGTAAAACACTGAGGTAGTGCACAGCACACACACACAGAGCAACTGAACAGGAGGTTCATGAGAGGGAAATGGGGAGAAAGAGCTTCTGAGCCTCTCCTCCCCCATGAGGCATCGCTTACTGCATCGCACAGCCCGTGCTAGGCAGGAAATCATGTAAATAAATAATTATGGCTTTTGTTAGGTATGTCATGGTGCCATAGGCTCCGCTTGGAGCGCTGTCATAAAAAAAGTGGCAAATTCCCGTGGCTATGTCTTTCTCCAAGATACTGCCAGTAGCTCCGAATGATTTCTGAAAAGACACAAGCAAAGAAGTAGAGGAAGTCAGGAGTGCATGCTTATTATTGGAAAAAAACCCGCCACATGATAATTTTGCATTTGTGCTGAATACTAAAAGCAATTCTCCTTTCCCTCATGAAAACCTTAATCAGGATTATTATAGGACCCACATGACTTAGTTGGATCAGTGTAAGTAAATGAGGAACATATAACTTCACAGATTTTTGTCCTTTGGGGTGGGGGTGTGGGATTACTCAAATATTGGTAATTCTAATGCTTTAGTGAAGGAAAACTTCACTTCAACCTACCCACTTACTTCAGAGCTTGTTAGCCACTACAATTTTATTCCCTTTAAATCTCCCACAATTCTTAAATTAGTTTTCCAAATATATTTCCAGAAGATACTTAAGTGACTTGGTCTGTCTTTGCAGGGGAAAGCATAAGGAAAAAAAAAAAAATCTAGCTCATGCCACGTATTAACAAAGGGGCAGGGGACAATTTTCAAACACAGAGGCTTTCCACCACTGCCCTTTGAACTCACCAGCTCCTGCAGAAACAGGTCATTGGCCATGTGCACGATTCGATCCACGTGGATGATGCCCCCAATGCTGTTCACCTCGATGTCGGAGAGGAATGTGAGCACGAGAATAGCTTCCACCAAGAGCTGCCTGTACTCGGGCTGGGGTACGTGGTTCAGCACCGACTCCACGTGCACAGCAAACTTGATTTCGCACGGGGTCATCTGGCAAGTTTGAGGAGAAATGGGAAGAAAAACTGACAAATCCAAAAGACTAGTTCCCCACATCCTACAAGCACTTGAACATATGCTCCTCTCTGCACACGGGGGTAGGCTGACTGAAGCGAACAAAATGTTTGTGCGGCTTTAGCACTTACAGAAACTTTTTGTGTTGCTCGGCCCTGATCCTGCAAACAGTTATGCAACTTCCAGAAGACTGCTCCAGCCCTGCAACCCATCACACGCACATTTGAGTTACATACCGGACTGCTGATGATTCTTAGCTGGCAAATTAACTCTTTGCTCCTCGTGGTACAGTCTCACACACACTGCCTTGTAAGTATCTTTCTGGCATTGCAGGTTAGTTGCAAAGCCAAAATTATTGTCGAGTTTTAAAAATAACCCCCTGCTCAGAATGAATGCTTTCCCACACAGAGACAGCTATACTGTTTGTAGAGCAGCCTAACTTGCACTGGCATAGCTCTATGGATGTTATGTGAAAGGCTGCTGCCTTAGGAGGTTTGTGCTTATTTCGTTTGATTCCTTTAAACAGCAAAATTAGATACTGTCTAGGTCTGACAGGCTAAAAATATAAGCCTATTTATCTACACAATAGGAATAAATAAAGCTCTCCATTCTGAAAAAAAAAAAAAGGTTTAAATTTGGCAGAAAATTCCAGCTCCTCTCCTTCAGCTGCTACCACCATCCCTCAGAAGAGAAGGAAGCCAAGGACAAATCTGAAGGAACCAGACAGGAAAACAGTCTCAGGCACACAAGAACCTCTCTTGCACTGATGGATTACTGTTCGCAAGAGTTTGTTTTATAGATGTGAATTCAAAACTTACCAGAGTGCCTTAAGATAGAGTGGCAACCCAACTAAGGACAAAAAAAATGTAAGGAAAGGTTATGGATTTAAAGTGTCAAAGCTTTGGTTAGAAACAATCATCCTTAATTGGTATTTACTTTTGAGACTGTGATGCCAAAATACACTGGCTCCTGTTGCTGCATATTAAAAAAAATAAGTGGCAAGCAACATGTTTGAATAAATCAGACAAGGCTGTGCTTTCTCCTCACCCTACCTGAAGGACTGCCATCACCCATTCTCTTCCAAGCTCTGTTCCATAGGCACATGGCATCAGTGAAGGCGCACAGAGGGCAGGCTCGTCAAAGGGGAAGACCTGCCACAAACCCACCTCCAGGCCTGCCTGGCGGAAACTCATCTGCACAGCCCCGGAGAAGCTGGCACAAGTGCTGGAGGGAAGGTCCAGATCTTCTAACCTTCTTAAAACCAAGGATCTGCAACAGCAGCCCCACTGCATCTTACGCTGTCAAACCAAACATTCAGTCATGGGGCTAGAAAAATGTTTGCATTTTACTGTACCTCTCTGGTGGTTGAGGAAGGAAGGACGTATCCATCAATGGACAGACCATGGCACTGAAACAACAACATTTTGACAATGAACAGACATTGCAGTTCTTGCAAGTAAATCGAGTGTTTTCTGATACCAGCCAATATGTAACAAGCCTCAGTTTAAAAGAAAAACATGCAAAAATCCACAAAAAAACCCAAACAACAATAACAAAACCTATTAAAAATATTATTTCACCTTTGCTGAGAAAGTTATTATGTAATCTGGCAAATGTCATAAATTGCCTGACATGACACGTAGAGAGCTGTGTTCCAGTCCAGAGACTGAAGGGGAGGAAAGTACTTAGAGAGCCACGGCAGCAAGCAGCACACAAAGGAGGAAAACAAATCAGTGAGAACATTCTCCGGGAAAGGATGTAGAAATAAAAGATAATACAAAAACACAGCAAGAGACCACGAAAGTCAGGACCTTTATTTTTCATTTTCACTAAAACAACATTTAGTTAAGTGATTTATATCCAGGGCACCACAACTCAAGGATGTCGACATGTTGTGGTGCTTGGACATGGGCCACCAACAGTGGGGGAAAGGTAGTGTTAGAAATACCAAGTGGTATAAAAGAAAAGAGTGACAAAACCCAAATGGTGGGAAGGAAGGCTAAGGAATGACACATCAGGCTACCTGAGGTATAAAACCACACCAAGCAGAAGAGAGAGCTTTTATGAATAGTCCAAAGAGACTTTAAGAATGAAATACTAAAGACAACTTAAATAAGTACAATTGATTTTAATACCCAGAAACCCATTCCAATACTCCAAGCTATTATATTAGGTCAGGACAAAACTGATGCTCACTCTACTCAAAGATCCCATTAGTAAATAGCCATATATGACTCATCTTGGCTGACATCAACACTAACAGCTTCAGCATAAGTGATTTTAGAAGGACTGGTGATGCAAATTTTTCCCAACTGTGTAGGCACAAACAGCTCAGTGCTGCAAGGTACTGAATGCTGGCTTTCATCCAGCAAAGCAGAGAAGCAGGTGCATAATCACTCTGAAATGAGTAAAAATTCATAATTCCCCTCTACTCCTTCCTGGAGAGCTGCTTCAACACATTTCTACACCCCTGATATCCAAGGTGTTGGCAAGGACTTATTTTTCACTTTAAAACAAACAAAAAAATGTTAGGAATTCCATGCAGTTCAGAAGAGCCAGCAAGAGATCTCAAGACATTTTGGAAGAGTCAGTGCAGTTTCCTACTTCAGTTCTCCCAGCCTTTCTGAACTGCAGTGCACAAACTGCACTGCACCCTCAGCGGCACTGACCACAACTTGCATTAGGCCATGGGCGATGCAAAACAGACAGCAGTGGAACAGAATCTTTCAGGTGAAATTCAGCATCGGTGGTTTCAGAGAAAAACATACTTTCAAGCAAACATGTGAACTTGTGTTAATGGAGCCCTTTATGTTCAAGGGACATACTCCTACTAATGATTCTAGTTTCCACCGGTCTTCCAGCTGAAGCCCAACTTCAGCTCCCGGCAACACGCTGCTTCTGGACCACCACCTCCCCAAGTCACCGTAGAGCTTGCTTGCTCCCTGCCCTCCACGGCTGTCAACTTACCTTCTGGAGGATTTTCCACACTTTCTCATAAAAGCCAATGGGAACCCTGTTAATAGCACCATCAAGCCTCCTTCTGCGCAGCCACTGCCCTTTTCGGTCACCCCAGCTTGTGTCTCCATTGGAGCCAGTAGGAGAAGTACTAGTGGGAGATGATGGAGTACTGCCCCTCTGTAAGAAACATTAAAGCCTCGGTTAGTTGCTTTCTACCACCCCAAGTGCTACTCCTGGTGAATACATCATTCTGTTACAATGCTACCTCAGAACCAGGGGAAAAATATGGGCCATGATGTCATACAAGATGACGGTGCAGGACTGATCCCCTTCTCTCCCCGTCACAAGCAGCTTCACTTCTCCAGTGGTACTTCAATCATTTCTCAACAAAACATGCAAGCAGTTCAACAAGGCATAACCCAGTAAACTTCGCTGCTCGGTTCAACACAAGGCCTGACTATTTTAACAAGCATGAGCTGGCTGCCAGGGCAGTGCCACTGGTGTGCAAGATGGGGGGAACCAAAGGTTCCTTGAGTCCAGCCAGAGAGGTCCTCCATGCGAAAAGCTCCATTAAAGTAAGCAGATTAAAAATTGACTTCATGTGGTCACATAATCATCACGCCTGCCTCTCTGTAAGTATCAGTCTTGTTTCCCTTATTGTCACTATTGCTCTATTATTTTACTCTACCAGACTTGGAGATTAAATTTGGCAGCAAATAATCTTCAAAGTTGTGACACTACCACCAAATTCTTGTTCCCATTTCCACACATACAGTCTGCATACTCTTTGCACTCCCAGAGACCGTGCTCTTTTGTTTCCTCGTTCCTTTTTGCACACATAACTACTTTCAGCCCAGAAAGGACTTCACTGACAGCCACATCACAATCCATCATCTCTAAGTAGGAAATTGCCTGAGCAAAGTACTGGGGAAGGTGGGAAATAGGAATGAACACTGTATGTTTGCAAAGGATAGGCTCTACACCGCCAAGCTCTGCAAAAAGATCAAAAAATGCAAACAAAGTCCATATTCACTCCTATTGGTGTCAGTAAGGCACAGGTGGTGTTCCCTTGATGGCTTGATGCATACTATTCCTTTCCACTGCACACTGGCAACAGACAGAACTTCCTCCACCTGGCTGAGCAGAACTAGGGGATGCAGGAGGTCAGCAGGAGGGTGGGTGCCAAAGCAGAGGAATCCAACTGCATACAATAATTAAGCTGGCTACTCAGCTGGTTCAGAGAAGCAAAGAACTCACTGAACAATTCTGCGCACTTGAATCAAACACGCAGCTGAAGCCTGCCTTTCTGCACTGGTGTGTGGGAAGAGAGAGGCAACAGCAACCTGTCAGTCGTCAGGCCAGGCCACAGGACTAGCGGTGCTCTGCAGCTGTGTACTTAGGACACTTGGGAAATGTGCCATCAACAGCAAGCCTGCAGATGTGGAGAACCACGAATCACAACTGCCAGTTTAAAGTGCACGTGTAGCTGCAAGCTTTCTGGATAGATTTGGAGCCTCAGGCTTACTTTAAATTCTTGAGGCTTCTCTTGGTAAAATATTTAAACAATTATCGTCCATCTTAACAGCAAGAGCTTAAGAAGAGCTACAGTTTTCTGCCTTGAAAGAAGATGACTGCATGAGGAGACACCCATGCCCATAAACCCCATCTCAGCAACCTGAAGCTGTTCTGGGTTCATTAATGTCCATAGACTGTCAGCATTTATCAATGTTTCATTACTTTTAAATACTGATGACGCCTGTAACGTAATCCACTATCAAGTAGCTAAATCTGCTGTAGTGCTTTATCTGCTACAACTGCAGAAGAACTAAGTGGATCTAAATGCAAGACTCAACTTCTATTAAAAGACTACTAATGAGAATTGGTTTCCAACGAAGATGAACGAAACAAAGAGGTAGGGTTTGGAAACAACTTTTATGCAGGAGAAGCTGCTGGGAAGTGTCTAGAGCTAAGAGCCACAGGCACACACACAGGGTGAAGAGCAGGTGCAGAGCTGCAGACGGTGTTTTACCGTGGAAGCGAACATGCTGCTGGACATGGAGTGGCCCTCATGAGAGAACTACAAAACAAAAACAGACACCAACACATCATACAGACAGCCATGACAGAACAGGATGCAAACAAGGCTAAGTAACTCAGGTCCGTGCAATGGTAAGAAACGTGGAATAAGCTCGGGTACTCAGGGGAAAACTGCGACAGCCCCTGGGCTCTTGCAGTGCTGCACCTCAGCTGACTTCAAGGCAGCTGCTGCCGATTGCCACGGCCACCACAAGGCAGAACCTGCCGTGCCAGGAGCCTCCTTGGTGGTGGTGCAGCCAAAAGCTCCAAGCATGGTCAACACAAACCACTGCAGTTTAAGATGCATGCAAAAGCTTCCCTGTGACTCGGGGCTGGGGAAAATAACCCCAAGCTGCTCCCCTTCCATTCTCCATTCATCGCAATGTCAGCAGCTTCTCTTTGGACAAGAAGGTCATCTTGCTGCAGAAAGTCTGCAGGCTGCCAACTGGGTGGGCAGTGCTAAACAAACAGCTGCAAGGCAAAATTTTTGCTGAAATGTGGATGCAGCACCTCAGACTTACAGCATTTTTCCGTAACTGTCCACCCCAAGCCATGCCTCCTAATTAAGTGCTAATGGTTCAGACCCAGGCAAAGGCTTGATGTTCAGACTCAAGAAACAACAGCAGCAAACGAGACAGCTGCAGTCGCTCAGCACCTGAGCTCTGGTGCAAACAGATGTTAGCGCAAGTACTTGAAATGTTCTTTGTAACACGAAGATGATTCCCCTCTGTCAAAATGACTTTAAATCAGTAGTGAATTATTCAGGGAACGCAGTGAGATGCGGCAGTAAGCAACATCAGTGGAAAGGTGCGGGAACAAATATAAAACCAGCCAACTCCTCCTCTGAGCCAAATACCAGGTTTCCATCTAATGCAAAAACAATGCAGGAAGCCCCTTTCCAACCTCAACATAAGTCCAAGGGTTTCAGCTCAAGCCTACCCTCTGTATTTTAAAACAAAAAAATGCTGCCACCTAGTGCCTAGTACCTCTTCCTTCCTGGAAAGGCCCTGGAATCAGACATCCGCAGTATTACTGGGAGTAATTGATGACTACCTTCCTATTTATCTACAGCAAAAGAAAATTACTAATAGAAACATTAAAAAAAGAGAAATCAAAACCATATAATAAAACTATCAGTCACATTCATTCATAACATTTTGGAGGTATTTTCTGAATCTCTCCATATGCTCATTTGTTGTGTACTTTAATATACAGGACAAATATATATATTCTAAAAGTAATCATCCTCCATTACTGAAGAAACACAACAGGAAGAAAAAAAAAAAAACAAGATTTCTTTTCCAAGCATATCTTTTCCAAAAGGCATGTGGATAACATTAGCAACTTGTGCAGAGTATAAAAATGAACACTGTTTGCATGAAAGCTTCACTTTGTACATCTGGCCTTTCCTTAGCTAAAGATGATTAAAAAGCTGTTTTAAAGTTGATGCCATGAATGCATTAGAGTGTGTTCAAGCTCTTCTATATTCAACACGTGAAACAAGAACAAAGGAGTAAGGACATTTGTGTAGGAATCATCCCTTTACTGCTTTCTATTTAGTGATCAGCTTTAAATCAATGGGTCTTTGGAAACATGTCATTTACTGAGAATCTGTCTGGCATTAAAAATGGTCTCCTAAAATTAACACACAAAAATTTAACATAACACAGTACCAGAACAGCTGCATTTTCTGATGAGCATTGACAGAAACCCCTCACCTGCTTCAATTCACTCTTCAATTTAGTAATACCACTTCTTTCTGTTTTGGTTGCTCCAGAATGCCCCATTTCATGAATAGAAATTGCAGGGCTAGAAGAAGAGGAATCTACAGGTCGCACTAAAAGAAGCAAATGAACATTTTTAAAATTCTAGGGGGTAGAAAAACAGATGAATTTTTATCTAGAATTTAAGATAAAAGCATATCCTTTCACAAGCGTACAATGCTCTTGCTGACAGCATCCTTTCAAACCATGTCAATAGTTCAAACCTGATTGCATCAAGTCAGGGGCCTAGATCCATTCTCAGATATTGGGACCTAATTTTCCAGAAGACTGAGCAATCCTAGCGTCAAAAGACATCAGAGTTGCAATGTGTCTGTGAGGGCTTAAGAATGAAACAGAGACAGCTGAAGTGCCAGTTGGGAATACCTGACATCACAGACATGCTCCTTGAAGGCAGGTGAGATATACCCTTTTTATGGTCTTCATTCTGGTCACAAAAAATTTCTTCATTATAGAAGTTTGCTTTCATGTCACTGAAAACTTGATGCACCCTTATTTCAGTGCAGGACAGCTTCCATCACATGTGTTTTGTTTATTCCACTGCAGGTATACACAGGTACTGGCCACCCATGATTAATACATCACTTATACCTCTATTTTACATGCCACGAGAGACAGTCTAATTTTGTATTTATAGTTCTCACTTAACATATACATACGCAGTTACCCAAGTGGACAACTTACAGCTTCTTTCCACACCAAACTCTTTTCCACTGAGAATATGGTGTAGGAGATTTTTCATATCAAAGGGACTTAGGTTCATCAAACTCTCTGAAGCCTCTTCACCTAGTTAAAACATAACAAAAAAAAAGATAAACATCCCTATAGGTTGCTTTATAGGTTGTTTTCCTAGGTGAACTGCTGATTGAATGAAGTTCAGTCACACTTCCCTTGTGGCTAGCGTTTCCTTTAAAAAAATAAATACACAGATTCACATTTCAAAGAAAATACATTTCAAGACTAAACAACAAACGCTGCATGGAAAAAACTCTATTTGCATTAGTGAACAGTATGGTGCACCTTGTGTGAAATCTCACTGAAGCTGATGATGAGAAAGCAGTTGCTCCTTTGTAGAGCAAGATGTCTTGGAAATGGCATTACAGCCATCTCCAACAGCAGATGACATGCAGATCTAAATTACAGAGCCAGAGGTATCCCATAAAGAAACGCACACACGTGGAAGGCTTGTGTTTTATTCAATTGAAGGATCATGCTTTTAAGTGAGAGAAAATGCAAATCTCCCATAGGAAAAGGCAGCCCCAAAGCTGAGGGCAGAGTACAGAGCAGCTGCTGTTTAAGGCTAAGTAATAACAAAAGGGACCCCAGGAAAGAGAGGCTTTGCTCTGTGAATAAAGCAGTTTCTGCTATTCAGCTACGGCTTTGGGGGAAACAGGGCTTTCTGTGCACTCTTCACACAGGAACAGAATTATCCCAGAAAATTAGCTGGTTCCTTTTGCCAACTTCTCACAAGGTAGAAACATGCCACTCCCCAGTGGCAGCCACTCAAGTGAGTCAGAGAGCAGCAGCATCCAAGGTGGGCTCCATCTAACCAACTACCAGGGACCCCCACTTCACTCCGGGAGGGAGAAAACCCAGGGGGACCAGAAAATGCACTTCCACAAAGTTATCCGCTTTAGGGTGTGCTAGGGCATTAGAAATGGTAACAAGAGCTAAGCCACAAAAATACGGCCCAGATCATGCTCCTAAGTGTCAGCATTTGACTATATATTTGTCACATTAACTTGATTACTTTTCATGACTGCTCCTTCTTAAGACTTCCGACCCCTTTCAATTCCACTGATGTAGAAAATTCTTCAATGATTTTTAAGATCTCTCTTCAGTCATGATTCCTCCGGTTTCCCTTTTCTCTTCCAAAAGAAGTTTTAAAATATTTTTGCCTTGCACCACTTGTTTGTTACTTAATTCCTGTTTTACTGTTATGTATGTTATTTATGTGCAACATCTTGGGGTCCTGTAAGCGTTTTTTTACTGACCTCCTGGCAAAATAACGTACCTCTATAACAAATCTAAACAGCAAATATTTTTCAACTAAGCATATTCCAGAGAATACGGAGAAGGTTTACACATAAAATGAAGAAGATCAGAAGTTACTTTGAATAAAAACTACCACAATTATGAATTAAGACTCAAATATTCAGATGATAGCTAGGGTCCTAATTCACATTGACATTAGTGGCATTGGGTCCCTAAATACACACACATGTGCAATTTGACAACCTGAACTTGAAACACTTGTAAGTCAGGGGATTTAAGTATTTAATATCCACTTCAGTTTGAATAACTGGGGGATGGGGGAGTGGGCAGGAATCTTTCATTAAGTCAAAAAGAGAAGTTATTTTCAAAGTTTGTAACTGCATGATGAATGAGGAAGTTAATAAGGAGATTTAACATATATAAATGAAAAAATCAACCACCGAGGTGAAGCAGAAATAACGCCGTAAGTACCCTTGTGATAAAATTGCTCTTACCTGAGCATTTCAGACTCCGAGCCAGCTCAGTGGCCATCACCTGAATTATCAGACCAATGCGGAGCCTGAGCATCTCCATGAAAAGACTAGGCTGTGACCGGACATACATCGCCAAGTACATAATTATTTCCTGTAAGGACAAATCCATAAGGGCACCCATTCAGAGTGGGTCACCTTGGCTCCCCCAGTCACAGAGAAACACTGGTGCCACACTGGGCACAGCTGGAAGAACCCTTTTTACACGTGCTGCATACCTGTGTCAGGACTGCAATACTGATATCTTGGCCGCTCGCTTCATAAATAAGATCTGTGAGCTCCTCAGGTGGCAGTGGGCTGCAAGAAGGCAAACCACAATTAGCAGTGATTCAGGTACCTGCTATTAATTTCTTGAACAAACACCACAACCAAGTCACCCAGAAGTATCTTTGCACCACTGAGGGGGCCTACGATTCTGCCTGGGTGGCGGCAATTCCTTCCGAAGGTGAGGAATTAGTTTTAAAACGAGAAGCTGAAGGGCAGGCTGCTGCTGTAACAGAAGCAGAGCTTCAACTTACGTGGTAATGATTTTCTCGCGGGGTTCTGGTGGCAGGCCCACTGTAAGTTGCTTGTGGTGTGACAGAAGGTCTGTGCATGCCTACCAAAATGCGACAGAAAGCAAGAGACATTTCTCTCAGTCATGTGGAAGTGATACAGCTTTTAATTCTCAAAAATGAAGCATTTCTTTAGCAACTTCTAAGTGCAGGCATTTCTACTAATCACCAGACACAGATTCAGCAAAATGCTGTTAATGAGTTGCCAAAGATCACCTGAGGTCAACAGGGCTATGAGAGTCTGCCCAGGCTGGAAGCCTGCTTCCCCGCTCTGTGAAATCACCAACATAATGATTAGGGATTCCAGAGAGGCTGGCAGATCAATAAAAGACTTTATCCTTTATCATAAGATAAACGTTTATTCTTTACTTAAGACAATAAATATTTTGACTCAATGAAAAACTTGGTGTACTGCTACAATCTATCTTAAATAAATCTCTCGAAAAAAACCCAAAACACAGAACATATTGCATCACATTCCCGAATTAGCCACCCTGATACATTCTGAAATTGGTGCTTCCTCCAGTGTTTTACTCTTTTACATCGACCTCCAAAAATCGGTGTTCAGCTTACCTGTTTTAGCATCCTGAATCAAAGACCTCACAGAGCAATGTCCCTCTGATTTTTAAGTCTATTTTCCCTCCCTTAATGAGGAAGAAACCAGATCATCTCTACTCTCTTCCTCTCCAATTCGTTTCCAGATTCTTTGCAATTTAACATACACAGCTTTCTGTGAGCATGTCTGTACTGCTTGTCCATCATGTCTTGAGGATGCAAAAGGTTGGGCTTAATGAGTTATCATGCAGGGAAATTATCAGAAATTGCTTCCTTCAGATATGACTGTCACCAAAATAGGGTATCCTAGGTGTGACAGTCAAAGCTTTGAAAATGGCCAGGAATTAAAGAAAGCTCTACAGAAATATGCAGGTGTAAGTAGAAAATTAAACAAATACTTTGGAGTATTTGAGATGAAACATTTTCATAATGTTCAAAATCAAATCTGTACCCTTACAATGGGCCTTTCTTGTTACCATTAAATACTCGCAGATATATTAATGCCTCTGTACATCCACATACACTCCCACGGCAGACTGTCTGCCCAATGGGACAGGTGTCATCAGGTCATGTTTTAGCATCATTTCTAGCACCATGACATACTGCTGCTGCAAAAGCGTTCATGCTATCACAACAGAAATAGACAATTAGCAATGACAACTACAACTTTCAAAGCGTGTAATTAAGCTTCTCTGATTAACAGAGATGAAACGAAGCCTTCACAATCGCTTACAGCGTGACATTCTCAGCCTATGCCAACATTAGCACAGGTCGCAGTACAGACGAAAGGTAAAGATGTTGTAATAAGATTTTAGATCAGAAAAGTAACCGACATTTGCACATGACGTAAGAACAGAAGGCAGCAAACATAAGCCCCACTGGCAAACTGGTAGTTTTATTTCTGGCAGGAAACTGAACCAGCAGTATTTATATTTCATACCTCAGCCAGGACTTCCACTCTCTTTTTGAGTATACCGGAAATATAACGGATCAAGCCCCACTCCTGATTAAGGCCTGCCTTTCTGTAGAGCTCGTTGAGGAGGCAATGAACAGTGATGCCGTACTGTCCATCCAGCTCTGTGTCCCAGTCAGCACCTCTGCCAGAAAAAAGAGGGAAGGTAATTTTCCTCAGATAAAATACTACACTGCTTGACCTTATCACACAGCGAGCAGCCTGATTTGGATCAAATTGATCATTTTGGTGACAGACTTAAGAAGTACAAAGGACACATGGGCGCTAACCAGAGATCGGTCATATATAGACAAAACCTCTTGATACCAGGAACTTTCATATTAACCTGAGCACTCACTTAAGCATGAGCCTGTGACTTCAAAGCAACCACCCAAAGGATTTCCCACTAGGTTTTAAATCAAGCACACACGCAGACAGTTTGCTGGAGGAATGATCCATTTTCAGAGCAGAATGCAGCAATGTCTTCATTACTGCGAAGACTGCACTCATTTTTCAGATGTCTCGGAGGGGCGCTACAAGTTTTTCGCCCTGCCTCTTTCTTAGCTATTAACTAAGCTTCCAAGCTGCTTGTGCCATTACTGAAAAAGCAAAGGAGATTTCTGTTCCCCTCCTGGTTTTGAAACTCACTGCATTACGGCTTCTTGTTGACAATGTTTTGAAGAGACCTTTTTCATGACAGAATGACCTCTCAATGCCCATTAGAGGGACAGAGTCCACCAGAAGCCCACCTGCCTGTCCAACACAAACTCCCGCAGTGAAACAAGTCCAGAACAGGAAATTAAGGGTGTTACATGTAGATAAATAACAAAATGGTATTTTTTCAGGATTTCCTTTGCTCTTTAAGAGAGGCTGGTAAACGTTTTGCTTGGAAAAACAAGATCAAAGAAGAGGTCCTCACAGGACAAAGACTAAAATAAACACAAATACAATCTTTGTAGCAGCAAGGAAGACAATCTGTGATTAACACATGCTTGTCTTTGCGCCTAAAGCTAACTTTCTGCCAGGTTCCAGCAGTGTTCTCTTGCACAATGAAAAAAGCCCAATAAAACACTCCAGAAGATGATTCTGTTGGTTTGTATTTGCATTTTCTTCCCATCAAACCTATTTAATAAGCAGCTGTTTACTAACCCAAACAGCTTGTGTCAGATAATTTCCAAGAACGTGCCGAAGTGAGTGTCCTGGTTTGAGCCAAGGATGCACTTAGTCATGCAGAGGGGTGAGAAGAAAAAGTAGTGACTACTCATTAAAACTGCATTTTGCTTTTAGTTAGAAAATGAGAAGATGAAGTTACCCTCCACTTCCCTTCTTGTGTATAAAAAGTTCACAAAGATTTAGTGTGATTAACAGAGTGTCACAAATATAGCAAGGTGTGTTGTCATTCATGGAAGGATTTGTGCATTTCATTTGCGAGTCTTCAAGCCTGTAGGAATTCACAATTGTGTGCAAATCAACTGAAATTTGCACAAGTATATTTTGTATCCATTTATTTCTGTAGTCAAGCAAACTGAAAATATCCCCAGTAAAGCACAAAATATTTCAACCTCTCCCCTCAAAACACAATCCTAAGCAGTGGAAAGCCTTTGCACAAGAATAATCAGACAGTTGTGACCAATTATAAACACGCTGAAGTTTACAGTCAATTAACTCACTTTAGTATATGCAAGATATACAAGATATCTGCTTGATCATGGAGCGTTGGACATTCCTTTAGCTGCTCAACAAGCCGCCTGCAATCCAAATCACCATGAGCATCTTTAGGTAAGTGCAAAGCATTTTCACAGTCCTGATAATAAAGACAGATGAAAAAAATCAAAGAAATGATCTTGAAAAAAGCAGCAGATCAAATTCAAACTGCAACTTCCCACTAAAAAATATAACAGCCAAGCAACACAACTCTGCACTTGAAATACAGACACATCACATAGTTCTTGCCAGATTACTGCAGACGTGAAAAGCAGACTAGCCCCAGGAAATACAACAGCCAGAATAAAACTTTGTCTCTAGTTTCAGTTCAATCAACAAGGAAATATTTGTTTTTGACAAAACAAAGAATATTTTGTAAAAGAAAGAAACCAAATTATTTCCACGCTCTCCCTGTCACTTGCTGCTACTTGTAAAGAGAAATGCAGAGGGATACTACCTTTTTTTAGTTGAAATCATTTAGAGCTTTTTAAGTTCCATCTCTAACCTGTATATATGTGGTGCTTTAGGAATGCAGATGTTGCCATCATAAATTTTCCAACCTTATGTAACTACCATGTTAGCACAGGATTGCATTATCTGATTAGTTGAGTTCTTGGATGAAGAGAAGTTTTGTTTAGTAAGATATCCAGCAATTATATGACTCTAAAATACTATTTCTACAGACAGAGCCTGTAGGGCATAATCCTTCAGGAGGCTGGATACAACCTGTGTAACCACTCTCAGCAGCTGGTCACATATACTAGGACAAAACAGATGCCCAGCACAACCCCATTTTCTTGCCTTGTAATGGGATTTGGCTGGTACCTTAAGGACATCTGTCCTTTCACACACTTCCCTCCTGCCCAGACATTACTATAAGTAGCATTTCTTGGAGAACATCTCTAAAGGTTATGGACATCCCATCCTTCCCTTTGTGTGTTCAGTTAGGACTAAAGATGATGATTTAACCTTTGGCCTTTAAAATAATCACCTATTATATTATTTTCTCTTTTGCACATGCTATTAAAAAAATTCCATTTCATACTGTCTAGTTAAAAGAAAAACTCTCACAGAGCCAAAAAATAAATCAGTTCCAAAACAAGGGAGTAGCTATCTGGTGCCTCAGGCGGAATGGCTTGTCTGTGAAGAAATATGAGAATGAGCACAGGGTTTGGCTGGGAAACACAGGAAAGGCCACAGTATTGGGTCCTAAAAACACAAACAGCATAAAAATTCCCACACTTACCTTTGTCTCAAAGAAATGGGGATTATCAACAAGATTGAGAGATTTCCGGTGCGTGTTCAAAACTTTAGTGGGAAGAGACATAGACACAGCTGGAAAGCAAAGCCAACAGGAAAAAAAGCAAAAGTCCACTTCAGTAATATGAAAATTGAAAACACCTACATGAAGCAACTATACTAGGTAAAAATAACAGAAATACCTCTAAGGGCCAAAATATATAGGCAATGCTCTGAGCATGGAGCTCGGAGCCAAGCTCACATGCTGAACTTTATCTCCCTGCAGGCTTGCTCTAGGAGTTTCTGAGATCAGCATGTCAAAGGCTGTAACCAGTGGTGTCCCCCAGGGGTCAATACTTGGACCAATTTTGTTCAATATATTCATTAATGACCTGGATGAGGGGGCAGAGTGTATCCTCAGCAAGTTTGCTGATGATACCAAACTGGGTGGGGTGGCTGACACCCCAGAGGGCCGTGCTGCCATCCAGCGTGACCTGGACAGGCTGGAGAGCTGGGCAAAGAAGAACCTAATAAGGTTCAACAAAAGCAAGTGCAAGGTCCTGCACCTGGGGAGGAAGAATGCTAGGCACCAGTACAGGTTAGGGGCGGACCTGCTGGGAAGTAGCTCAGAGGAGAAGGATCTGGGGGTTGTGGTAGACAGTAAATTATCCATGGCCCAGCAGTGTGCCCTTGTTGCCAAAAAGGCCAATGGAATCCTGGGCTGCATAGGGAAGAGTGTGGCCAGTAGGTCGAGGGAGGTCATTCTCCCCCTCTACTCTGCACTGGTGAGGCCACAACTGGAATACTGTGTCCAGTTTTGGGCTCCCCAGTTCAAGAGGGACAGGGAACTGCTGGAGCGAGTCCCGCGAAGGGCAACTAAGATTATTAAGGGATTGGAGCATCTCCCTTATGAGGAAAGGCTGAGAGAGCTGGGACTCTTTAGCCTGGAGAAGAGAAGGCTGAGGGGAGACCGTATTAACACTTACAAGTATCTAAAGGGTGGGTTGAAGGAGGATGGAGCCAGGCTCTTTTCAGTGGTTCCCAGTGACAGGACGAGGGGCAATGGGCACAAGTTAGAACATAGGAAGTTCCGTTCAAATACACGGAAAAACTTCTTTATGGTTCAGGTGACAGAGCAGTGGCACAGGCTGCCCAGGGAGGCTGTGGAGTCCCCTTCTCTGGAGAATTTCAAGACCCGCCTGGATGCAGTCCTGAGTAACGTGCTCTGGGCAATCCTGCTTTAGCAGGGGAGTTGGACTAGGTGATCTCTAGAGGTCCCTTCCAACTCTGAAAATTCTGTGATTCCGTGATTCCATAAAGGCCCAGGTGCTACACGCTCAACTGGCACTTCTTATGACAGCCCACGCCTCTGAAATCCTACAGCCCAACAACCTGCCCCTGCTAAGTGCTTTAAACTTTTTAACAGGAAGTACGCAGAGAAAATGGTCTAACTTGTAAGATATCATAATTAAAAGTAATAATGGTAAATGCAGGCTAATGTTAACTTCATATATTGAATTTAATAGAGGATCAGACAATACGGCATATGAAAGATGGGAGAAAAGACTACTAAAAAACCTGAAAGTGAATATACACCAGTTGAGGGAAGCATTCCTTTAACCAAGGCATTGAATACTACATACCTACATATAAACCACTGCATACATTGGAATCTATTTACAAATTCAGTCAAAGCATTATATTAGTGTAAATCCTTCAATCAGTCTATTAGAAATATAGCACAATAATGAATACTGTCTTCCCTCTCTACTCCATTTGTTCTTACAAATTTAGAAAGTACATGTGCATACTTACGTTTTTCTGGCATTGAAACATTTCATTTTACCACAATTTTATTGAAATAAGAAAGTACATTTGTCTGCCTTTGTTTATACAAAGACAAAAAAAAATGAATTCACCAACTCCGATTCTAAAATTCTATCCAACCAAGAAGCTGCCCCAGTTTCCATACCATAAACTTTGATTAAATGTTACAGTTCATAGTAGGTTATCTAGGTATGCACCAAGACATGGGATACTGTGGGAACACTACAGGAACAACTTTGGACTCATTCTTATTTCGTGATACCTACGATGTACTTGAGCCACTAGCTCTTTTTAAATTGCAGAATTTTGAAATACTGGAAGTTACACCTTTTACCACCCGAAGCAGATTTTTCTATTATTATCACTAAATAAATAATAGGGATAAATACCTGGAACCTCCAAGCCTTTTGTCTTGGCCATTATTGACAGTATCTCTTTTGTGGAATGGTTTGCACTGAACACAGGTGGCTGATTAGCAGTCTTTGAAGTAGGAGGGAGGTATGACTTCAGTGCTGTACTCTGCAGGATGTCATTTATATACTGATCCAGCTCATCCTGGCTTTCTAGTGTGACATACACAACAGAAAAGGTTTATTAAAGCTAAACCCATAATTTATCAGTTCTTTCTTTTTCAAACACACCACTCTATTATTGCTTATACAGAAGGGCACACAAAAATGCAAGAATATCATAATTCAGATTTTTAAGCTGAAGAAATTAGAAAGAAAAAAAAACATAATCAGTTTTTGACACTTCGAAAACAGTTACAATAACAAGTTGTTTTTCCCTTTGAAAGGGAGGAAAAGGTTTATCATCTTGCTGGTAGTCCACAGATCAGCTCTTCCACACAAAGTCTTGTCTATGACTCCACTCCATATTTTTCCCCCTCTAGCCTCTTCCACACCCCACATTCCCCTATCTGCTGACTCTTCAGACTCAGTTTTAGTGCAGTAGTTACTGGTCGACACCATACTACAAACGTGGGAAGAATACGCACAAACTCCTTCTCCAAATCAAGTCATGCATGTACTGTTTGCAGATTGATGCATGAGAAACCAGAATGACTATCAACTGCGCACAAAACAGCTTCTGCATCATAGGTAAACCCAGGCTCTGCTGGTAGAACTTGACAGAAAAAAAAAAAAATTGAAGGGAAAAAGCACTACCTTTTTCACAGAAGTCTGCTGGATAGCCTCCATATTCACTGTCAGGACTATTACGGCCTTCATTAGGGTCATCAAATAGTTTTACGTCACAGTCTGGATCCAGGAAGCTCAGATACGTATGAAAAGAGGTGGTAAGAAATTCTGATAGCTTGCCTATCTTCACCCTGCAAACAGGAACGCATGCCAAAGAGCATTAACATCCACCATTTTGATACTGATTAATGCCCACTGAGCTTTAAACAACTCCTCCAAAATTTATGAGACCTACTGTCAAATCCACCTTTGGTAACTACAAAGCATCAGATAATGGATACTGAAAAAAACAAATGCAAAACAACAGTTGCAGATCCACCTGGGTACTTACAGCTCTAGCTACTAATTGAACTTAACTGTGTTACATTAACACCTACAGACCTAACTCAAAACCTAATTATGCAGGGTGTTGCATGTTTATATGAAGAGAGACCCTGAACAAAGGCCTAAACTCTAAGGATAATGCATGAGAAACAGGGGCTGAGAAGTTCCCATGAACAGCAGTATCTTTTCACAGAACTGCAGTGCTGCTAAAAAACAGAAAGAACATCTGATTGTCAGAGGAAAAACTGACTGAAAGAGGGCAAGCAGAAAGAGAACAGGGAGATACTGAGGCATCATATTAAATTGCTTTTATATGTAGATGAATGGAACACATAAGCTTATAAGTACTACATGTAATCCATGTTTAAAACATGTACAGTAACTGTGAAAGATAACTACTTCTTTGAAACAGAAGGCTAGCCAAGACTGAGGTTTGTATTTCCAAAGGTTTGACATTCATTTTTCCTTATCCATTAAGGGCAGTCAGAGATGGTACACCTCTTGGGAGACAGATCTTTCCCATTGCATCTGAGGTCTAGCAACCATCTGATTGCCATATAATAACTAAACCTGAAACTTCTCTCTCTGCAGAGTTCCAGTACAAGGTCTGTGCACTATCACAAGCTCGAAATTGAGACTTGTATAGGATTTAATTAAAAAAAATTATGGAGAGAATCATCTGGGGGTTCTAACATTACCTTGCACCTCCAAAATAACCATCCTCTAATTTTCTTATGGTGGCAAGGACTGCTGGGTGAATGTCAGTACCATCATCAACTACAAAAGAATAATGGAAGGGTTGAAGCTTACCAACACATTCTTAAATTATCATGTCCATATAAAGTCTATTACTGGGTGTTCTCTACAAAGTAAATCAGACAAATTTAAACCAGAACACACAACAGCTATCAATACTAGCTTACTGAAAAAATCCCAAATAAGAAAGCAAAGAAAAAAACAAGCCCAAGACAAGTTCCAAAGGGATTTCTCAAGACCAAAACCAATCCATTAAAGACAAGTTCCAAAGGGATTTCTACCCCTTCTTTGAACAGAAATAGTATGGAGATGATGGGGAGATGCAAGGATATAAAGGGGGAATAAAACCAAAATGAAATATTACCACGTCATCCAAATTCAGCATGCACTTGAGAAAGTTAAACTGTACTTTTGATGTTAAAATTCAGATGTCATGCCACCTGTCTCCTCTCAAACCAACTTCCATTCTACTCCCCTGCAGCAATCTACTCTGCTTGAAACAGAGAAAATTGTTTACCAAGCATTGTGTGGGTGATGGGAAACGTCAGCGTTGGTCTCCCTGTCATCCTCCAACAAGAAGTGAGGTAAGCCAGCTCTATCTTGAGCATCTCCACAATCATCTGATTGTCTAGAGCCAGATAGAAGTGATGCTGGTCAGTAAACTAGAGGACAGAGAAATATGGCATATCAGTAGCTGTCAGTGCTGTCCTTATTTTTTTCCATTTCCTCCCTTAAATCATTCACAAAAGCCATATGAGCTATTTGTGACCACAACACAGACTGCATGAATTAACCTAACGAGGCCTGCAGCTGTGAAAAAAAACCATACTTGGGCAGAGTCCATTTTCTTACGCTTGTAGGCCGACTGTGAAAGAAGCAAGCCATAGAAATGAAAAGACAATCACACCCATGAAGTAGAATCTTCCCAATGAATTACAGTAACCTACGATCTGGAATACAGAAGTACTCTGAAAGTGGAACAAAAAACTAACAATAGCAACAAAAACAATAAATAGGCTTAAGCGCACACTGGGGACTGGGAACTAGTAACTGTATGTCTCTTGGGAACAATCTGAAAGTCAAGCAGAATACAGAAAAGCTGGCAGTTACTGTGGACAAAAAGGTACATTAAATGTACAATGGTAAGAGTGTACTGTTCCCACTACAGAGGAAAGTCAAGAACAACAGCAAAGAGACTATTATGGCTACTTCAGGATGGCTACTTTTGGAAACAAAAAAAAGCTGAACAAACAATGGAAAGTACATCAAAGCGGCCACGACAAAAGTTAAAGAAGCACAGAAGCCTTGGGGAGGGATGGAAAAAGGAGGCTGGGATGTAAAATAAACATGTTAGTAAGACACACAACGGTCAAGAAGAAAACATCTTGTAAACACTTCAGAAGTAATAGGAAAACACAGAAGCTGTAGGTCTGTCAATAAAGAAAGAAAGGAGGTAGGATGAGAGGATACAGACAAGCTGAAACATTTGATGCTGTTTTTACTGACAGAAGAAAAGTAGTGAATTATGACCTGTAATACTACTTTTAATGAACCAACAGGACTCCAGCCTGGATACGGGACAAAAAGGTTAAAGAGCACGTAAATTCAAGCTGGCAAAGTCCAGAGAAATTACTTCACAGAACTGAGGAACTAGCCAAAACAATCCCTGAGCCACTCACAATTAGTTCTGATAATTCAGGAAGAAAAAGTCCCAGAAATCCAGAGAGAAGCAAACACACTGCCTGTCTTTAAAAAGGAAGAGCCAGGATAAGACAGACAAATCAAGCCAGTTTCAGTGCCTGAAAGCACAGGAAAACAAAGACAATTTGAGACTGCCAAGATAACTACAAAATCATAAAGCAAGATGGCCAAACAGCCATATCAAAAACCAATCTCAGTGAACCAGTCCAATTTCCTTTTTTGGGAGCAACTAGATAGTAGGTAGTAGAAAGTGGCTGACGTCTCTCAACTTTTGCAAATTTTCACACTAGTGAGCTGAAGAAAAAACATCTGAGGAGGCAGAACAGCTTGAAAAATTGTTCTCAAAAGGTAGTTATTAACCATTTTTTCAGAATGAGAGGGTATCTCAATGGGGTGACAGCCTTTGCCCCACACCTATCAATGTTTGCATTAGAGAACAGGATGAAATACAACCTACAAAAACACAAAATTTGTGGACATTACTCAAGATCAACACAGATGAGTTGACTGCTAACCTTACAAAGGTGAAATTAAACATTAATTCCATGTACACCCCCAAAAAAAAAAAGTCAGGGAGAAATGTCTCGCTACAAAGTACAACGGAAAACGTTACGGAGGTTTTAGTCAAACATGGAATAAGCAGGAACTGTCAGTGTGTTGCTGATGCAAAGATAATTGCCATTTTGGAATATATTAATAACCATGTCCATATTTGATATATGGGGGGATTTCAGCTGGAATATTGGGTCCTACTTGCATAGTAAAATGTGGACAAAGAGATATTTTGAAAAAAATCATGACTTTAAGGAATTTTCCCCGAATTTGCAAAAGTGAAAATTGGTGTGAGGGAACAACACAACAAATAAACAATCTGTTATAAAGCTGCTTGTGATCAATTGGCATGGGGAGAATGCGAAGGGAGGCACATTATTTGCAGTAAATCTGATGTTGTTTGGACATCACAAAGCACTGCAGAAGCCATCTGTGGATTCCACTGATTATCTTCCACTGGAATTAAAAGACTACATTAGTCAAACATCTATTTAGGAGAGTGTGAGCATTTTTTATCTTGCTCTAGTTCTACACGTTTGGAGTAGGTGATCCCTCAGCCTTCTAGTACCAACTGCTAGAGTAAGTCTACAGCAGCGTGTCGTATTTCATTAAATGTATAAATAAGAGCCATTAATTCTGGGAGAATCCAAATTTCCAGCTACATTGAAAAAGGCACTAAACAGAAAACAAAGGAAGAACAACCATTTCTCAGCACTATATTGACCCTTTCAACAATATAATGAAAAGACTACATCTTAGTCTCTTGGGGGTTATAGTACTTGGCACACTTATGTGAAACTAAATTTTCCATCAAGGCAATCAGTAGGAAGATATATCAAGTGACTTACTTCTGCAGAAACTATTTCATTAAAATCTTGGGTTGGGCAGAGATCAGGAACAACTTTGTACTATTGATTTGCTGTGTTCTCCTAAGCCAGAAGCCAAAGAAGCCAGACTTTTATGACACAAGAGAGATTTATCAGCAGTCCTAGCATGCTGATCACCCAACCCTCTTAAAAACCCCACAAAGCAGAGCACATCTGCTTTATCAGCCCTGCTGTACTTAAAGGAGAGTGACAGCACATAAAAGCAAAGTGCTTCACTAATGATTAGCCATTAAGTAAGCAGTGATTTCTATGCCAGATTTACATGCTCACCTGAGGGGTAAAAGCAAATATTTGATTTCTTATCATGTATAGCTTGGAGGTGCCTAACACTCCAATGTGTCGGTGTGGCCGTCCACTTAATTTCATGTTCTTGTTCCGGCCTGTAAAGAAAAGAGAAAGAAAAAAGAAGTCTCGCCTAACATTTCCTGTGTGGTTTACCACAACAGCCATTTTAGACAAGGAGATCTACTTCATTCATATCAGCAAGGAAGAGGACACATAACAGAATGAGAAGCTACAGGCTGGTCCGTTTTGTAGCAACCACCAATATAGTAGCTAGAGTCCTTCAAAAGCCTGATTAAAAATAAAAAAATTTGGCTTCACTGACCATGGGATCAGGTCTTTTGATTATAGTCATTGCTCAGCACCCAAAGCTTCCCCACCAAGGACAGGAGGTATGCCCTTTCAAAAGCCAGGCCATCAATATCCAACAGAGATTGCAGTGCTTTCACTGTAGATCCTTAAAAATTCTTGCCCACAGAAGGCTAAATCCAAATAAAAAGTACATCCAAATTCAAAGACAGATTTTCATTCTTTTCATCAGGCTAATAAGCTCCACTCTTCTCAGTAGAGCTTATTGGCAAATGATCCACACCGCACCCTTTGCTCCAGCAGCCAGGAGCTGACTTGATTCTGTCTGACAAGGAATATGAGTCAAACAACCACATGCCTGAAAAAATATCACTGTGAATATTCCCAAAGAAGTCACTGTTAAAAACAATACAACAATATGTTAAATCATCCTTCTCACTCCACTAGTGAAAAAGCTATTATGAATTATTACGAAATAAATGTAAGCTTCAGCAAAGCCCTGCAAATGTTTCATTGGCTAAGAGTTCTTTGTGATAAAAAGACAAATTCTTTCCCAAAAGCAATATATGCAATTTCCTTTCTTCACGTAAAGGGCACACTTTCTAAGACTTATTTGAAGGCCCTGTTACTTTGAATGCTTCCAAAAAACTTCCTGTTAAAACAAAACAAAAAAAAAACAAACAACAAAACCCAGCACAACAACAAAATAACCCCTTTACTAAAGACAGTTTCTCTGTGGAAGTAGTTCCTGCAGGAAAAGAAGAGTCAGTTCTTGCCTAACTCCAAGTGTACAGGGAAACTTGTATTTTGGTTACCTTTTCTACCAAGGAAATTTTTTTTTTCCTCATTGAAGATCCTTTTTTAGGACCAAAGTTCTAATCTTGTTAAGCTTCTTTGCACAAATGCATTTTTTTACATCAAAGAAATTGATTTAAATAAAATTAAATCAAAGAAATTGAGGCAGTGTGAAGCAAGAAAAACAAAAAACCAAAACACTACCCTCAAAAAATATCTGGCAGAGCAGTAGAGAGAGGCTTCCATGTTCAAATACCTACCCAGCATTGTGTAGAGGTTACTCAGGATGCGAGCTGGCTGCACTCTGAGTGGATGGATATCAGCAATGCTCTGAACATTGATTCCATGGTCTTGCAAGAGATTCTTAATTTGATTAGATTCTGCCAAAACAGTTACTGCATAACAGAAGACAAAAACACTAGTAAGAACCAATGTTCTTCATTTTTTAACTTTCTACTGTGACCTCTCAACTACTGCACAGTTGACTAAAAATGCACAAAGGCCTCACTCCTTTCTTAACTTACGAGCCTGTGAGATCAAAAGGGATTTTAAGATGGTGTCAGACAGCTTTGGGCTCTCTGATTCTCAATACGTCTTGCCATCCTTGCCCAATTCAAGTCAGAAGAGTGCTCCCGAGGTCTCTACTCCAACCTTCTGCTGAAAGCAGGGTCAGCTCTGAGGTTAGACTAGGTTCTTTGGGGCTTTGTCAGTTTCTTCAGCTTTCTTTCAGTACCACTAGTTTGGATCACACAGTCTCTTTCAGCAGATGGTGCTTTTACCCCATAAAACAAGGGGAAACCCAACTTGAAAATCTTCATTGTTTTAATACAGCGCACCACATAACAACACAGCTGAGCCAATGGGGAACAGATGCTGTTACTTATATAGCAATAAATGTTACAGAGCCCATAAAATGGCAGAGGTAGGAAAAAAAAGAGTCCCCAAATCAGAGGAATTTACAATCTAGGCCTTGACCCAACCTCTTCTCCTGCTTGAGGTTTTGCCCATGTTAGCTGGCTTATTGGTTTGGGACTAATAATTCAGTTTTCTTCTTTGCATTATAAATGCTTGTCAAAGAATGCCAAAAATAAGTATTTATATTTCTACTAGAAATTAAGCACTTCAGAATAGCAAAATGCCATCCCTGTGAGACACCAACAGGGGGTAAACAAGCACCTGCCCACGTCCCAGTATCATTCACAAAGGCTGCCCCTGATAAATGAGCTGGTTGCTTTTCCAGAGCAGTATCGGCCCTTGAAATGTCTTTAAGTCCTGATCAGCTGGTGTTTGCCCTCTGCTTAATTTCTGGGTTTGGCTGTTCCTTCACTGACAAAAGAAGCCACTCCCCTGCAGCAGCCAAAAGATAGCTCAAAGTCTGGCTGCCTCACCTCTGTGTACGGAGATCTGCCTCACTCATTGCTCTTTGGTTCCTCTGAAAAGGGGCTGCACAGAAACCTAACTACACTGACCGACCTCCTGCCCCTTCTTGCTAGAATCTGCCAAGATTTTCCTTTTCGCTACAAGATTAAGTTTGCCGCTCTCCAGTAATCAGTCTTAAAATTTTAATAAGTATTTTTTAAAAGTTTGTTAAATCTGATCTTCCTTCTAGGAAAATAGCTGCTAGGAAAACAACCCCTTTCTCCTTTTTCCAGTAACACCAAAGCATCCACATCCCATGCAAAAATCCACATGCTTTTAAACTTGTCTGTCTTCTCTCCTGTACATTGGGACTTTGCCATCACATGAACCAATTTACCCAGAATGTTCAAAAAACTCCCTCACCTTGTACCACAACATCAGGTTTAAATCCAGTGGAAAATCTCCTGTTTAAGGGATCAATCTCACCTGCAGCAAGAAATCCCTAGAATAAATGCAAAAGAAAGAAAAAAGAAAGGAAACAACCAAAATTCAGTAAAAGGGTTCTGATGATATATAGAAGGAAGCTGAAGCAATTTTGATATTTTATCAGGACAGCAGGACTAAAAGCCTGGTTTCTCTACCTCATCCACTAAGTAGTACATTCAATAAAAACAATGGCTATGCTATTTTGCAGAACAACAAGAAAACAGTTATGACTGACAAAATCTGCATGTCCACATTTCTTATTTTAGAGTTGCAGCAACTGACATAATTTCACCAGGCCAGTGATTTTTTTTGTAGCTCCACAGAGATATTCAGTGGTTCCTTAAAAAGTCCATAGCTAATACTTCTCATGCCAAAGAGTAAGGCACAGCCTACTGGAACTGAAACAGCACAAAATCTGGGACAGTCAAGTCAGCCTGGGCATATTCCTCTAGCCTAACTGTATATCCAGTCCATCTGACAACTTATTCAGCTTAATTAGAAACAGACAGTTGCATATCTATATACAAAGAAATGGTCCTGAAAGCTGAGTCACCCCTCTGTGCATGTTTCTACTGGAAAACCCATTGTCCCCTACCTGTCAACCAAATTGTAGTTAAAGTCCAAGCCATGTCAAAACAAAATTAAATACAAGCTCACCTACTACAAAAGAAACTATTACCTCTGCTAATAGGCAGCTAAGGACATACAATGATTGGCCCCAAAGATGAGGCAACTTTCCCACTGGGACACGATCCACTGAATGCGGATTTTCATACTCCTCATCCACCTGTAAACAAATGCATAAGCAAGAAAAATTACCCTAAAGTTGTGAAGAACAATCAATAACATGGAAGTATTTGAAAAAATATGATCTATCATCTACCCTTTCCAACCTGCCATTATTACTGACATCAAGATCTCTTGGTTTTACTTTTAAGGCTGCACATTTTCTGGGACAAGAACTATGCTTCCTTTTCGTACACCGCCCCACCCTTCAAAGCTGGAGGTTGAATGGGGACTCCGTCTGCAATTAAAGCTTTGGTGTTAGCACTTCCCCTTTCTTCTCACCATACCTTTGCTGCCTTCCCTCTGGGAAGCTTGTAGGTAATTGTGTGTCTGCCTTCCAGCCCCTTGCAAGATGTCACTTGAACTTCACTGATGTCTAACTAGCTTTCTGAAATAAAGGTGCTTTCCAAAAATGAAAACTTTTCTACCTTTCCTGTGTTAGTAAGAATGGTCAATGGAAAATTTAAGAGCAGACTCTCACTAAATTAGAAAAACTGCCTTGGTTTTGCAGTATTAAGATCTACTGAGGGCGGGGGAAAACCTCTCCTAGGTAACACCTTTAAAGTGGCCATTGTAAAATTTATAAGTGACAGAAAAAACCTACACTGGTTATTTGGCACATTCATCAGATCATTATCATATCAAAATTCACAAGAAGGCTCTCAACTCTTACATGCTTGTTCCCACTAGGAAGGCAATTCAGAGTTTCCACCTCAGATCTGCGAGCAAGACATCAGCTGTCGACACTCCCTGCCCAAACTCAGACCAGCCCAGGAGGCTCCACACCCCTTAGTGAGTGAGGACTGAGAAGTCTGGAGTGGGAGAAAAAGTTATCGGGGAGGGATACGAAGGCAGATAGCATGGAAGAGCACATAAGCTCGTTTGAATTTCTGTCACAATGGGAAAAATCAGGTAAACAGTAACAGCAAAAATAGGGGGGGGAGGGGAACAACAGTCAATCAAACCAAACAAAAACCCCAGTCTAAACCCTAATCCACCTGAAACCTGTTTCTCTCTCACATACAAGCTCTGGAAAAGAAAGAGCACAATCAATCAATAGGCTAGATAGGCAGGACAGTCTATGCTGTCTACGCTTTATTTCTCCTTTGAGCTTCCGTTCCTAAGTCCACATTAGCACTTCGTAAATATATGTCTTGCCATGAGGATTTAAAACTTTAGACCTCCTCTAATATTTCTGTTGGCCCTCAGATTGCCAAGTAAAAAATGTGACCATTTGGAAGCCTAAAGTTTACCATTTCTCAGCAGGAGCTGCGAGAAGTCTCTTAATTTTTAAATAATGTGCAGTAGTCATTTTTTATTGCTGGTTTAGATTTATCAGCTACAGGAAAACTATAAAACCAACATTCATCTTGATATCTATGCTTTGCATACTGAAGTGGAGGCTGCATTTTCACAATACCTTATCTGGAGGGACTGCATACAGTTCAGGCATTAGCACTATTCCATTCTTCTCTCTAATAAGTATTCCTTCCAGAGCCTCTCTATACTCTTGTACCTGAAACATATAAAAGAGTGAGAATTCACATTACAGTCAGCAAAACCAAAACAGTAAAGTTAAACTTTTAGTACTTTACAACAGCACTTTTCTGCTGAAAGTTCATTTGAAAAAAAAAATGGGGAGAGGAATCATGATTTGCTGATGGAAGATGAGGGCTCAAATTCTCGGAGACTGTTCTAGCACCTCAATACTATCAGCCTCAGAAGCATGAACACACATCTTTAATCTATAACACATCACTGTGGTACAAAACTTCTAACATATTCCCATCAAGAAGTCACTGGAACAAATCCTATACAAAATTTTCAACAGATGACAATGCAGTGAAATGGATGTTAGGACCGCAAGTATCCATAAAAGTGTAAGATGCACTTTTGTCTATGATCTGAATTCTGCTTTGCAGGATCGGGAAATCAATTTCTCTTAACTGATTTGCTTAAAAATTTGCCCCATGGAAAACTTAAAATAGATTTAAACTGTTTAAACATACCTACGTTAACTGAACAGAAAATGCCCTTGTTCTTGAGTTGTTAGACAACATCTTATGAGCAGGAATACCATGCTGATACAAAATAAAGAACATTATTCTTTTTACCAGATCCCTTATTTTGTTCCATTTCTTAACTATCCCATTCCAAGTTTTTACTGACAGGGAAGCTGTTTTCAAGCACTGCCAGCATCTGAATGTGAAATACTATTTCTACTATTGCTTTCCGAGTACAGTGGAACACGCAAGGTAAGGTAACCACAAGGTTCATATTATGGCACACTGATATTATCAGCATCCTGTCCTTCTCCACTCTTTTTGAGTCCTCAGCATGCTTAGTTTTCTAACAATTGCTGCTATTGCAACCACTTGTTTGCAGCAGTAACTGGCAAAGACTAGACACTCACCTGAGTGTCTCAGTGACTCATTCAGCTGTGTTTAAACAGTGGGAACTGGGAGCAATTGCCCAGTCTGACCATGCCCTAGCACAGCCTGTCTGAACACCATAAAGGCAATCAGGTACATACTGTTCCAGATAATCCAACTAAGTTCTAGAGACTGCTTTATGCTGTGTTATTTTATTGTCGTGACTGAAGTTTCAGTTAACTTTCTGATTTTCCTCCTCACGAAATAATGCCATTTCTGTCTCCAACAGACTGTTTTTACTGTGTTCAGGAAAGCAACTTGCATTTCTAGCGTCGCTAAGTATTTCACTTGATTTACAACATCTGGTATAGAAAGAGGGCTTTTTGGTCTGAAATTCTGTTTTGTTTCTGATGCCATTTTATTTTTTTAAGGGGTTGTGTTTAGGAATCTCCTCTCCCTCTGCATAACAGGCGATTTTAAATCATATGTATTTTTTACTTCCAAACCGCCAATCTACAAAAGTCTTGGTATGAATACATTTAATCCTGGCTACTTGTCACTCTTTAATTCACCAGCACACTCCAGGTGCCACTATAACCTTTGGAGGGCTACAATCAATTTAGTTGCCCTGGCCACTGGATGCTTGACACAGTAAAGACATGAAATAACTTAGGGAATTTGTGAAAATGAAATGGCTCCTCATAATCCAACCCTAAATCTCCCTGAATGTACAGAAGGACTGAAAGTACTATGAATCTTGTTCTCAGCAGCCAAGCCACAGAGATCAGGGGAAAAAAAAGCTGGTCTCATCCTGAAGTAATTGGGAAAGGGGCATCAAGGTTGGTGATAAGACAGAAGCAGGCAAATAAACCCCATTCAGCTCAGTTTGACCCTACCAGATAACAGAGCCACTCAACTTGGTAGAAAGAAGGCAACAAGGCCCCAGTGTGCACAACACCACAGCCTCTACCACTTAATAAACCCCCCAGGAAGGTGAGATTGGGTGAAGACTATTCCCATCCTGTCGGATGGGATACTATATCCAATGGATACCCAAAAGAAACATGGAGCAAAGCTACAAAATACTGTGGCTAAATGGCTTTACATTTCCATTAAAAGTAATTTCTTCTTTCCTCACCTGAACTTTGTCCTCATTAAATACTCCATCAATTAGGAAGTATGTCCAGAATACTGGCCACTCACATTCAATATTCTCAAAGAGCTTGAGCTCAGCAGGATCATAGTGCAGCCTGCTTGGATCCTAGAAATTCAATCATGCTTGTTTAGTCACAGTGCTAAATCAGTCACTCACATTCCAATCATAACAGCAGCCTATTTTATACAAGTAATTAAAACAAAGAAACCAGTAAAAACACCAAAACCAGTTTCCATGCAGTCTCGACTTCTTTTTCACATTCGGTCTCAAACTCATTAAATAGTTCCCTAGACAAATCAACCCTTCCCAGTGTCAGAATCTAAGTGTCACCCAAATAATCTTGGCTCTGCCTCAGTTCAAAGGTATTTTGGGATGCCTCAGAGACACTGCTTCCGCTTAAGCGCCATAAGCATATCTAAGGGTTCATTTCTTACAGAATTATGAATTAAGTTCTATCCTTAATAATTGGTTTTCAAACCCTTAGCCTCCTTCAGATATGTGTAATTTCTAGGGTGGATACCTGGATCACCTCCAAATCCACTAAGATGACTTAACAGCGATACAGAACCCTTCATGTAAATGGGACAAAAAATGTCTATAAACAAGAGAAAATTCTTCCTAATGTCTACTGAAAATATGTATCAGAAGTACCTCTCTGGGTGTCTTGTAACCATCTCGGAGAAAGCGACAGCAGCCATAGCGGCCCTGTAAAAACAGACAAAATTACAGAAAACTTCACGTACTGTTCTTCCTCACAGACTAACATCAGCATAAAAGCATGTGCTGAATTTTTAAGGGTCATTTAGGGATTTTCCGCCCTCGCTTCCATGCATAGATGCACCAAGTCTGGCAAACCTTCTTTAATTAGAATTCTTGATTAAGAAAGGGAGGTTCTGCTTCTCTTTCCCTCTGGAAAATAAAAATAAAGGAAATCCTTACCTGCAATTTGGATATGATTTCACTCTTGGTCTCATTAACAAGGTTTAGATCCTCCACTGCAAAAGCCGGGTAAGAAATAATAGAGAGAAGGCCAGCATCTATCTCCTTTGACGTGGATGCCCTTGGCAACATGGAGTATAGAATAGACTGAGCAAAACAGGAACAGAAGAGAGGGATGTAAACAATTTACCTACTTCAAAAGACTATGTCAAGTGCAACATGGAATAGACTATACTATTTGCAAACCGACGGAGAACTCACTGCATAATTATTTTTTACTGAGTTAGTACAAGACTGCTTCACACCACTCACCTTCACATGATCTACTAGAAACAGTGTGAACAGCGCAGTCTGAAGCCATACTTACTATATTAAGTTCTTGGTTCAGTTAATCAACATTTCATTTAAAAATCAAAAGGGAGAGGGTGTTGGGTTTTCCCCTAGCAAAGGAAACAGAAGACTAAGTTTTACCTGACAATGTTCTACTTCGTCAGGAAGAACATGAATCACTGATTTGTGTCCTCCATGAGCTCCAAAAAGATCTAGTTCATCAATTGCTTCCAAAGCAGCCTTCAAGAAAACCCAAATAACAACCCAAAACCATTAAATACCTTTTAAGCCAAGTATACACCCTAGCACCTGTGCTTATCCTTTGAAGGAAATCACGTAAGACAGAAGTTTGCTTCACAGACATGTATTTCATCTTTTAAAGGGCAGCTTGGCAATATTTTAGAAAAAGTAAATATTTCTGCCTTTCTGCTAATAGGATACAGGACTGATGTGCTGGTGACCCTTATTACAATTTAAAGGCAATGCAAAGCAATAGGGAGCAGGGCTTCCACTGAAATAATATCTAAAGTACTTAGTAATAAATGCTTCTCTTCCCACGTTCAGTGGCCTTTCACTCCTCCTGCCTGAAGGGCTGTTCTAAGAGGAAGGCTTCTTCAAGGTGCCCCTGAATCAGCAGAGGCCAGTACCCAGAGAGCGTCACCATCTCTCCGATACTGTCACTTCCTGAGGGAAAGAGAATGAGACATCTGCTCTCTCCACAGGCAACTGAGGCACAGCACGCTCCACGTCAACAGATGAATCCCCACATCTCATACCTCTTGGCCATTACACATTCGCCAGTTAAGACACTAGCAGCCCAACCACTAACTCCATTTGGGCACTCCTACTTTAACGTGGCAGGCTACAAAACCTGGCTTTGAAGAAGCAGGGTGTGCAGCAGTGCACAGGGAATGCGGCAGGAAGAGAGCAAGGACCAGACAGCCAGAGCCAAGCCATTAGAGCCTTCCTTTACAATGTATATCCACAGGGTTGTGGTAGCACTGAGCGTCGCTCCATGCCCATTTTTGTCCTGCAGCTTCATGGTAATGTCAATCTCTGACAAAGGAAGGATCGTACAGAGTAGCTTGCCTTATCTCTCTGCAGAAGGGTAAGAGTATTTTTCTTGTTCCATCGCAAACATGGGTTTACTGGCTCTGCAGAGCTCCTCTCTCTAGCCGAGTGCTAGAGCAGCAGATGTTCCTGAGAGCAGCAGAAAGCCCCATTACGGAATTGATAGCTGGGACCATGGGCAGTCTTAATGGTGCAGTAAAAGCACTGAGATCCACACGATATGCTTGGGATGTACTGCCGGCCGCCACGGGTAGCCATGCAAAGCAGATGGGGGAGAGAAATGTTAAGAGGGAGAATTCCTGAGGCAGATTAAAAAAAAAAAAATAGCACTCATCTCAACCTCTGCAGCAGGGCCTCCAGCGTGCTCCCCGAGTCCCCACCCTGAACAGCACTTTTATTGAACTCAGATCCACAAAGAAGCAAAGCTGTGCAGCAAGTCCTGCAGATTATCCTGACATCAACGCACTTGGAACTCATGCAGAGACCACAGCAACCCAGGCCAGACTGTTCAGCACAAGAAAGATCGTACTGGACATCTAAGGAATAACCTCCCCTATGGACGCTGCCCCATGGCTATTCGACTGAACTGGCCAAGACCAGCAGTTTCTCCCTCCTGCAGTCACACAAGTTCTTGGTAACTTGGTAATCCTGCTAAAATGCAACTACACCTTTGACCTTAATGATATTCTGTCAGTTGCCCAGACACCATGTAAAAACATAGTTGTCAATTGCATATTTACATTTATGTCTTTCTGAGCTTCATTTAGTATCTCCGTGACCTTGTGCTATGGTGGAAGCAGAAATACCCACTTTCGGTTAAGTACATCTTTACTCATTTTTCTCTCTAAATTATTTGTGAATAATTTCTTAGACTGACATTCTGCTGTTTTCCAGAATTTACATCTGACTTAATCTCACCATGAACATATCACATATATTCCGGGGCTGAAGAATTAAGAAAGAAGGACAGAAAACCAGAGGCCATGTTACGAGCCTGCACCTCACCGAATCTATCAGATTCATGCCTCAATGAGTCTGGTGCCCTTCTTGCAATCCCTGGAACAACTGTGCTGAGGTCCTTCAATGAAAGTCATTATCACAATGATTTTACACTGAAAAATACTCACTCACACCCAAACAAAAATTCTTATACAATCAGTTAACTATCACAGTGGCCAAGAAGACTATGCAAAGGAAGTCATCAGGTTTGTCAGAGCCCTTCAGCATGACAGAACAGCCACAAGGAAGGTGTCAGGAAGACATTCTCACTTTGGCCATCCCTACGGAGCTCGCGTTCAGTTCAGGGATGCCCTGGTTTGTCTTATCACCACGTTCCCAAATTCCATAATCCTGCAACAACAACATCATCAAGAAAAAATTGGCATGATTATATACAATATTTTCCCCCATTGCCCCAAAACAAAACCAGACCACTGCATGAAATTAGTTTGTTTGCCTTAATTTAAAAAAAAAAAAAAAAAAAGTCTCCAAAGAGCTCCTCCTCATGTTTAAACAGCAGCACATAAAAATATACCCCAGCAAGATCAGGTCTACAGTCACGAATCACTGTCTTCAAATAACAGACACAGCTCTTTATCCGTCCCCCTGTGCCCCTTCATCTTGTCACTTTCCAAAAAGCTTGTTAACACTGCTCTTTTTAGAAAGGCTCTTAAGATTTTAATGAGACATCAGGAAAATATTATTAATTATCAATAAAGAAAAACTACTATATTGATAGAAAAGGTATACTTCCCCCAGGTAGCAGTAAATCTTCAACAGCCCTCCAACTATTTCCAAAGATGCTGTTCACAATGTAAAGTACTGATAGGTTCTGATATCTTCTCATGAAAATAGAAGCCCGTATTTTCCTTCTCCATCAATAAATAATTTTCCACCCACATCTGAGCAGTGTTCGGGTGATTTACATATTAATAACTACTTACAGCAACTTTGTAGGCAGCTTCTATATAAAAAACAAGATTCTGAATAAAGGTAACTTCATCGAGGGTGAAGATAATACGTAACCCTGAATAAAAGAAGGGAAGAGAGTAATTATGCTGTATCAGAACTTAAATATTTACTCTTCAGTGAGTTTCATGCTTTTGTTTATTTGCCACCAACTACTGGCCACTGAAATCAATGGAAAAATTCGTGCTAATTTCAAAAGATCAGGCAGCAAGCCTCAATACTTCCTGCTGATAAAATACTTCAAATGCCACTAATACATACTGTTTCAAAGACCAACCAAAAAAACACCCGTGGGAGGGTGGCATTCAGACACAAGGAGTACAAAGCAGAGACATCTGAGCCAGCTCTGGCTCCTGAGAGCAATGCATCCCAATTCCCACAGCTCCACACCCCTCCACCCACTTAGCACTCAATTGAGGGACCACCAGAACGACCAGGCATCTGCTCTGCAGGGGTTAATTGCAAGGAGCTGAGGGAAGAAAAACACTAAAGAAACAAATCCTTATCCTCACAGGTGGAGTACAGTTCAGAAGAGTGCAAGATAAAACAGTGCCAGCAAGAAGAGGAACACAGACTGCACTAGTGGCTCCTGACTCAATGTCATCACTCTCTGAAGCAACCTGGTTGTCCTTTAGGACGTTCTACGTAGTCTTCAAACATGAAACTCTTCTCTGAAACGAGTCTGAATACCTGATTGTCATGGTTTCAGAATGATGATATTTGTCTTCCCAAGTAACTATTACACGTGATGGAGCCCTGCTTTCCTGGAGATAGCTGAACACCTGCCTGCCCATGGGAAGCAGTGAACAAAATTCTCATTTTGCTTTGCTTGTGTGCATGGCTTTTGCTCTACCTATTAAACTGTCTTTATAAATGAGTTTTCTCACTTTTACTCTTCTGATTCTCTCCCCTGGGGGAGCGAGAGAGCAGCTGCACGGTTCTAGTGGCCGGTTGGTGTTAAACCACCACACTCATGTATTTGTATGCCAACAAACACAAAGGGAATGGACACTGCCAGTTACTATAAACAGGAAATCCTAAGTCATATCTCTTTTCCAGAGCAATATTACTTTCTTCTGAATAATAATTATGTAAAGGTTTTTGAAGCTAGTTATACTTTTTTTCCTTTTTAAATGAAAGCTAGAAGAGAAAAAGACTGCAACAGTCAATATCTTCTGCTTACCTGACGCAGTCATCTGTGCCAAGAAGAGGAGGTAAAGGGAAGTTGCATCCACTTGTAGATGCCCCCACTGGTCATCCCCAACCACTGTGGCACAAGTTGCAGAGTTGTACTTGGCATGTAGGCAGTCTCTGGTACTCTGCGTGCGTTTGAACTTCTCTACCTTATCTACCTAAAAAACAACACAGATCTCAAATCTGAAACATTTCAGAAGAAATTTTCCAAACCATTTCAAAATGAACAACTTTTCTTAAGTGAGGAGAAACTTGAGGTCCTAATTCCTGTTACCGCACTTCAGTGCCTTTTGATTGATCAGAGTGCTTAAACACAACTCTAAGTTCCAGCTAAATCACATGTCTTTGGGAAAGAATAAGTTAAAATTACCTTCTTGAGTTCAGATCTTAGTTACAGGTATGCATCTTGGTGAAAATCAAAGGCAAAACTGTGATTTGCTACAAGCACAATCTCAAAAAGGTGCAAGTAAGATCAGAGTTTCGCTCAAGAGTTTTAAAGAGACTCCCCACACCACCATTTACACACATGCAAAAAAATCAGTCTACAGAAATAGCACAGGAAACACATTTTGGATGAAATGCTTTGTAAATACAACACGTACTAATTCAATTCATACTTATGACATTACCTGTCTCATCATGCACTGTAGGAGTCCCCGCATGAGCTTCACAACGTTCTGCAGGAACAAAACAGACCAGTGACACCCTCACAGGGCCTCATCAGCTCTTACAAACAACATTTAAAAGTGACAAAGTTCACACCCCCTACTAACCTCCTGCCAAAGGTAAACAAATGTGGATGTGGCTGAAATGCTTTACGTGCCTTTTTTTTTTTTTTTTTTTTAATATACTGGTTGATTTTGATTCCCACATCCCTATCTAGGAGAAAAAATCTTTTTCCAAAGGCCCTCTCTGAACAGTGGAGCAATTCTCTCTGGTTCTTCTACCCAGCTAAAGAAGCAAGAGGAATGATATGTCCTGTAAGAATAATAATAATGATGACAATTGGCCAATTGATAGAAGTTTGACTCCTACATGTTTTTGTTTTGTTTATACTTTAATTCAGATGTTAGCCTCTCTGCCACCCAGTTCTCCAAATCCTGCTTGCCGGAATGCTGCCAGGAACACTGCACACCACATGCTGCATTGATGCTGCTGTCAGAGGAACAAGACAGGTACTCCAAGCTAGGAAAACCCTGCCAGATCCTAGACAGCGCAGCAATGCGAATGCACCATTCAAAACCACTACCACATGACAAAAAGCGAACAGTATAACTGGTTTATGCCGAACTTTGACATACCTGCTCGAGCTCGTAGGCTTTGGCCTTGTCCTCATCCCGGTCCGCATTCTTCCGATAAGCCATGCCCAGCCCCCACACAGCCAGGATGCTGTAGATGTTGTCTCGTACCCAAGCATCTTTATGGTCCCTACCGGCTGAAAGCAGCCCAGTCACTGGATTCTAACCACAGCAGAAGGAATAAAGAACAAACATTACTACCTGAAATCCCACCTGTTAAGAAGCACCAGTTCTTTCCATATCAAAGGGTAACAAAACAAAAGAGGGAGCCAAAGACAATTTCACACTGATTACACGCTCTGGTTGCTCACGCTTTCAGAAGTGAGGGCCCATCTTTCTTTCCCAAACTCACATGAGAAATTTATTTGAACACTTCAGGATGTAAAGCTTATAGAGTCCAGCTGGGCATACTCATCCACATATGATTATTAGCGAAGTCACTGAGTGAAATTTGAAATACACTGAGGAAATAGGAATTTAAAATTTTACATATTTGTGAGGAAAAGAAGGTACCGAGTTAACATTAGAAATTGAGTCTGGGATCTGTTCTCTATGCAACTGGTCTGTGGCATAATCTTGAAGAAGTAAAAAAACACTACTTCCCTTCTAGGAAATTAATGAAGTATTTCTATTTATTTACCTGCTTGGTTTATGACAGCTAAAGCATGAGTGCATGCAAAGCCTTTTTATATCCTCCTTTGGAAAATATACAGAAAGAGAAATTCTGATGGTGTTGAAAAGCAGCAATGTCTGAAAACCAGCACACTGAGTAGTCTCCTGTGCCCCAAATACTCCATTAAATTTTTAATAGCTTCATTAATTCCCATCACTTCATTATCATTAAATTTTTAAGACTTTCTCTCTCAGCTGTATGTTCCTCCCCAACAAAAAAATGAGGTAGAAAGTCAAAAGGTCAATAGAGCTTTCAATCAAGTCAAGCCTTCACAGCAAATTTCAGTGAATGAAGACCAGTTGCCAGGGCTGGTGTGACAAGGGGCAAGGACTACAATAATAAAGATAAGTAAAATTAAAAAGAATACGTGCACCAATTTTTCATTTGTGCCACACAGTGGTTCACGCAACTGCTTCCGTAGCTAATTTTAAGAAAGAAGTTTTGAGGGGGAGGAGCTTCAATTACAATTTCCTGGGCTTTGTGTGTGACAGCCTGACAGGCATGACTGGGCACAGTCAGTGCTATTGTTATGGTTTAAATACAGCAACGTCTAGTGGCTCGCCAAGGGTACAAACGTGTAGTTCTGCTGAAACAGTCCCTCAGTCTTTACAAACCAAGTAACAACCAAAGGACCACCAACTCAAAAAGAACACCTATGAAACCAAAGAGCTTAAAAAACTTCTTTCTGAACTTCAAAAGTCAAACCAAGGAGTAACAGAAGAGCAAGCAAAGAAAGGAGACCCTGCTCCCAGTTCAGCACTCCGCCCACGCAACAAAAAACAGAACCTCAAAAGGCAGACTGCATATTCCCAGTATTTTTAGGGAGCACTTCGCTTCCCTCCCTGCCATGCGGAACAACAAATGTCTATGTACCTACAGCCCTGACTTGACAGGGATTGCCCTGCTGTCTGAGACATGATCACTTTGGTTTATTTTTCCCCACCCTCCGTGCCGGGCTGGCTGCCAGTTGCAAAATAAAAATGCCTCCAGGTACCAAAATGGAAATCCCGGAAAAATGGCTCATGCAAGACTTAAAAGATCATTCAGTCCCCAGGGAGGGACCCGCCTGCCTTCAAGAGGCTGCATTAAACACATCCGAGGGCAGCTATCACCATTTCGGCACCTTTGGCTCCTCTACTAGAAGATCGCAGCTCTTGGGGCACACTGGGGCTGGCTCTCACGGCCTGACAACACATTAATGTCCTTCCTCATGCACATTCAAAATGTTGGCAGAACAACACAATATATTAATATTTTAATTGGTGCGTGGTGGTGCTTAGGAAGTGCTTACTTTTAAAAAATACAATTATTTTCTTCTGTGACCTGCTAACACCATATGAAAAGTACAACCCTTACAAGGTGCTAAAGAACCCAAAGAAAGACTAAGTGGGCTTAACCCCAAAGATGTCAAAGGGATTTTAGCTCAGCTAGTTCTTCAAAGCATTAAGTCTATGCAGTGATCACTAATTGGACTAGCTGGTCTCATCCTGCAAATCACACCGCACATGAAGCAAAGAATTTTACCAGCACCCATGGGCTCTGTGAGCTGCGAGCACTGCAACAGAAAGCTGATTGCTGGACTAAGACTTTAAGCTGTTGTATCATGTCCAATCCTATTTTTAAGTCTACCTGTTAGTCTGGAGACCAAAAAAAAAAACCAACAACCCCAAAACACAACACCAATTCCTACAGGGAACCAGACACCAATAAGAACTTCAGCAATACAGGCACAAAAATAGCGGGGTTGTAACCAGAGCAGCAATACAAGCAAGCCCATATTTAGCATCTTGCTGAAAATCTATTTAATTTGCACCTGTCTCATTGATCCGTCAGATGAAAACTGATGTAAGATCTAGCAAAGCTTGCAGATAGATTGTTTGTGTGAAACCAGACCTAACACAATTGGGGTTACCCATAAATGTGTGCAATGTGCTTTCTTTGTCAGCCGGATGTGCTTTTCTCTTATAGTACCCTAGCAATACTTAAAATGTATACAGACATTAAGTTTTGCTATTTTACAGACATATCTTAAGACTCATATTTTTTCTTATCTCATTCGAATTAAGAAGTGTAATCAGCAGCTGAGAACAGCCTCCTGGTGATGCTCTTCAGTGCTTGCTCAGCTACAGTACCGAAGCATCCCTCTGGCCCCTGGCCCCAGGGCCGCATGCAATAGCTGGCAAACCCCACACCACAGCAGGCTACTAAAATCAATGCAGGGGCACGAGACAGGAGCCAGTAGTTTGGTCTTAGCCAAGTCTGCACATCTGGCACGCTTGTGGATGCGAGGTACAAGGTCACAGTCACACATCATCCCTGTGCTGAGCAGTGGCACCTCAGAACCATCTTAAATGCCTCCTGGCTCTTCTGCCAGGCTTAAATTACCCTCCCTGGCTCTGTCCTGAAAGGCACCGGGAAGGCGGGAGCAGCAGTGAAGCAGCAGCCCAGCCCAGCCCGCCACGGGCTATTCTGCTCCCAAACAAGACGGGGCTGCACATGGCCCAAAGACAGGGGTTCTAACTTGCCCAAGTAAACACTGCATCTCTTCACTCAGCTGAGCAGGTCATTTTCAATCTATTTCAATGGAAAACTGTGAAGAGTTTAGATATAGAAAACAAATCTAGATATCCACCTTGCAGCACCTCTGTGGGCCCTCTTGTGATATTTTGGTCCCTCTGCCTTGCTGCTGGCCTGTGACTTACTCTCCACATACAGAAGAAAACTTATTTATCTCCTTCCGCCACCTCTGAATTCTTCCCAGCATTGAACACTTAGCTGAAAAGGCAGCACTGAGCTATGAACACGCATCCAAGCACTGTAAATAGCAATTACAAAATTCTGGCTCACACATATGAACTCTCTTATTACCATTAGGGTACCCTTTTTATTATTGTTAACTATTAATACCACTAAGGTACAGCTTTCACAGGGCAAGTTTGATCTCTGGATCTCAAGAGGCTTCACGTCTCCTCTAATGGAGGCCGTTATCAGCATCCTCATCCTATAAACATGGAAATCAAGACAGGCACTGGAAGCCAAAGTGACTTGTCCAAGGTCATCCCACAGATGAAAGGCAGAGACGGGAGCACAACTCAAAGCATCTCCTGCACCCCAGCACAGTGAGACAGCAAAATGATCTTCTCACTCCACTTATATCATGTTCTTGCATTTTCCTCTAATGAGTTTGCAATAATTAGTACACAAACATTAATTCACAGGTGTCTGGACCCTGTGCCCACAACAACAGTCAGTGACAAAAATCCTACTGACCTAAGTGGATTTGGGAAACTCTTCTTTCACTGCTTTCCAGTTTCTCAGCAACTAAGTATATTTGGGAACTGATTTGTGCAAAAAAAAAAAAAACCAAAACCTGTTGCTCTTATCTTTAAGTACTGGACTGTTTTAACCGAAGCACAACACTGCAGAGCACACTGCGAGTCCTCGGAGCCCACCTGGCCGAAGCGAGCACACGAAGCAGAGAGCGCCATGCTACACGCTTATGCATATTCGCTGGCCAAAACCCACACAGTGGCTAATAGTTTTGCCCCTCCGGCCCCAACATCTTCGTTCTTTTGCTGCTCGCACACGCAGGCAGCCCTGCCCGACAAGCCATAGCCCATGCAGTGGTACCGCCGGGAGAAGCGGCTCCGCTAAAGCCAAGGCCGGACAGGCCGGACCAGCAGCAGGCCGGGACGGGAATCTCTGGGAGGTGCACCGCTGCGCACACACACACACGCACCGTGCAGCGGCCACTGCCAACCCTGCCCTGTCCGGGATTCACACCCGGGTGATGCCGACAGACATATTTCAGAGGCCCTGCCAGGGACCTCCATGTTACTGGAGCTTACTTGCATTACAGGCAGGTGTATATATAGTGTTACAAAGCATGAGTGTATATAGTATGACCATGAACACATTCTATACACGGTATTGCTTTTTCCAAGATCAGAGTTGCTAATTTTCCACGTATTTTCCACCGTGCATGTATAAAAGCGCCGAGCGAACACCCCCGGGGACCCGCACCGCCTCAGCCTTCCCCGCGCTCCTCCTCAGGCGGGGGAAGGCGGCGATACCGCACGGAGGCCGTGCGCCGGGGACAGGAGCTATTTTTCTTCCACCGGCCCCGTCGCGCCCCTTGAGCAAGCAGCCTGGGGTCAGCGGCGCCGGCGGCTCCGGCCTGAGGTCCCCCGTGCCCCGGCCGGCCCCATGGCGCCGAGCAGCCCCAGCCCCGGCAGGCGTCCCGCGGCGGCGGCTGCCCTCACCTGGTGGCAGAGGATGGTCCGCTGGACCAGGCGGGCGTAGCCATCCAGGCGCACCCCAGAGTTGCTGCGGCTCCTCATCGCCTCACGGCCGGCCCGCCCGCCGCCTCGCGCCTCCTGCTTCAGCTGACCCGGCTGCCAGGCCCGCCCCCTGCCCCCGGTCGCGATCGGCGCGGCAGCAGCCGGAAATGGCGGCGGCGGCGGCGGTGACAGCGGCCTCCTTCCTCCCTGCCTGCCCGCCTGCCTGCCGCTGGCGAGGCGAGGCGAGGCGAGGCGAGGCGAGGCGAGGCGGGGCCGGGCGCTCGGCCTCCTCCCTCCGGCGGGGGTGGGCGAGGGCGGGGGCGGGCTGTCTCGGTGGTGAAATGAGCGGGATCCCCAGCGGGCAGGGCTGCTGCTGTGCAGGTGGGGTGCTTGAAATCCAAAATTCGGCTTCTCTGAAGAACCAGCAGACGTGGGAAGCGGCAGGAGGGGGGAGGGATGGCACCGCAGGGGCACCGCGGGGCGGGGCGGGAGGGGGTGTGTCAGTGCCGCAGGGACAGGCGAGGAGCAAAGGCAAGGCCGGGCTGCAGCAGCCCGAGCGCGACAAAGTGTCAAAAGTCAGGGTAAATGGTCAAAAGGCAAGTAATTTTGTAAGATAAAATGCAAAAGGCCAGAACATTTGTTGGAACCGTTTTTTTTTTTCCATCCTTAAAAAATACTGTTTTGAGATCAGGTAGAATGAATAGCAAAAAAAAAAAAAAAAAAAAAAAGCAAGACTTTATCAGGTGTCTTCATACCCCAGCCTTGGCTTTCCAATAAAGAAACAAGATTTAGACATTTCTGATGGAAATGAACCTTCTATTCCCACAGAGCACTCACGAGGGGCGTTTGGCAACACGCACGTGTCTGACCCGAGTTGCCTTTGCGTGAACTCCTGCAGTCACCCAGTCCTTCCCAAACACGGACGGGACAGGAGCCAGCAGAAAACAGGGAAGTCGGGCAGAGAACCAAGACTTACACACTTGACAAAGACTTAAAAGAAAAAACCAACCAAACAAACAAAAAAAAAACCCAACCAAAACCGAAACACATGTGTTAGACGCAGTTTCAAAATCTTCAGTGAGTTCCCTCTGTGCTCCCGGGGACGGGTGCTGAAGATGACTGCATACCTGCTCTTAGGGAACAGGTTTGCTGAGTGAGGTGGTGCCAGCTGTGCACAGCACCGTTGCTGTTTATCTATGACTCAGCTTAAAACCAGATGTGCCCAAGTTGGCTTTGCAGCCACAAACTGATGAGCAGAATTCTACTTTGCGCTCTGGGAAGGGGCTGCAGCTTTCACCCAGCTCTGGGCTGCCCTGGCTAAACTGCTAGCAGTGCGCACGAGACCCAAGTACCAAAAGATTACTACGACACCCAATATGCAAACACTTTTTCAGCTAGTTTAATGATGATAATTATTCACTGAGCTAAAATAATATGCTGCTCTTGGTGTAAAATTGTACCGCTTTCTTTGTGTGTGCTTTTAAGTGGCAAAGTCAGAAAAGACCCCCTCATCCCCAGGAATAAACCAAGTGACACTGCCAGTGACAGTGGAATATGCATTTCCACAGGGTATTTAATTACTGAAGCCAAACTCAGCTATGTGCTTTTGCTTATAGCATTCTTGTGGAAGAGCTTCGGCAGAATAGAGGGCAAGCATTGACTGGGCGGACTTACGTCAGGGTTTTCTCTGATAAAAACGGATCTGCTAGAACCATGAATGGTAAAATATGTGGAAGACAAAAAAATGCAAGGGGTAGGTCAGCATTTCCTCCAAGAGGTTACGTACTGCAGCTCTTGTAATCTGAAAAATTGTAACACAACCCAGTATAATGACACGTTTATCTAAAAGACAAAAGTTTATGTATTTTGTGTTGTACTTGCTGTAAATTTATTACTTTTTTACAGTTGAAAATATAAATACAAGAACATTAAATAAATTTACAAGAAACAGTGCAAAGGCAATTAGCCAAATAGTTAAAGCATTCACAGAAATGCATTCCAGCTACTAGCATTCCAGTACCATCTTTTATTGACATGCAGTTAAAACCTTGTGGATAAACACAACAAATACTTTAAGTTCTCACTTTAAAAGCAGAGTAGTCTCGGACATAGGTGACCAAAAGAACCCATGTGTTGCATATAGAACCACTGGAGGGTTTGAGTACTGAAGAGGTTCAATTGCTGAACTACAACAAAGCCCCAGACAGGAGGCATTTAACGGATGCATTTTGTTGAGAAGAGGGTTTCCAGGGCTCCCCACCGAGTGCTCTGGGAAAGCAAAACCCTTGTTTCCCTCCAGCAAGCATCTGCCTCAAAAAATCCCCTTTACAGGGTCTGGCACTCTGTAGTGCCAAAAGCATCCAACCTTTGCCCAAGAACGCAAGGAAAAAAAAAAAAAGGAATGGCCCCAGCTGCACACCTCTGTGAGGAAGAACAGGCAAAACCAGAGCTCATGCTAATTTCTGTTCATGAAAAATCTTCACAATGTTGTATAGGCACTATTTTCTTTCAGCTGTTGTGCACAAAGAGCCAAAATCCAGCTTTTTCAGAAAAATATCACAAAGTGAATGAAATTTTGCTTCAGGAATTACTTAGCAAGGGGTTCAGGATTTGGCTCACCAACCAAGGGCCAAAGTACAAGCAGAAAAACTCAAAAGAATAGCCTAAGAGCTGCCCCCTAAAAACCAGCCACATAATGAAACAGACAATTTCTCAGCTACTAAATACAGTAGCTAGCATGTATTCTCTGTATTTTTTCTTAAAAAAAAAAACACTTCTCTACTTTTCTTTACCATTGCAAATGAGAAATAGCAGTGTGTTTAATCTCTGAAACCACCTGCTGAAATCAATGGCAAAAACTTCCATTGACTAACTCAAGCCACTAACATAACTCAGTTGTATTTAATAACCTACTGGCTACTTTATTTATCACTCCCTCATTCATGGCACTCTACTTTGAAGATACCCAGTTTCCATCCTTCTGTGGTGTACTAAGAGGTCGCTAAAGGTTCAAGATGGATAGTGCTTGTATTTACAGTTCGGTATGTAGTGAATATATTTAAACCACTGTAAGTGATTTCACTTACTGAACAAATTAACTTCTGTATCATTCTATGTTGAAGTTAATTATTTCAATTAAAGACAGATGCAAACTTACAATAAAAGTCAAAACAAAACACCAATTATTTTTCTATACATACGAATATTTAAATTTATATTACAAGAAATAAATATAAAAGTATCATTAAGATGCTTAAAAGTTGGTATTTTTCTGCTTATTTACATCACTATAGAGTTTGCCACTACAACATACAAAAAGTTGAAGACAGCGTAGCTAACATTTTTAAAGATAACATCGTTTGTACTCACAAGTTGTAACTTCCTACATTTATACAACACTACTATGCATTACATCCAGATAAACTTAGTTGTAATGAAAAAAGTCTAAACAAAACTTTCCTTTAAATGTAAAAAAAGTCAAAAAAAACCTCTAATGAAGAAACAAAATGGAAATGTGCCAGCTGTAATCCAAAGAACTTTGTCAAAATAGTAGCTTCCTTTTCTTTTTTTTTTGGTTAATAATTGTCCTTGTCAATCCATGGCTGCCTTGAAGTTCCAGTACCATATATTAAATAAAATCAGTTCTTGGTCTGCTCACATTATGTAAAACTGTTAAAGTAAATTTCTACTTCACACTGTAAAACAATGTGCTGTTTAAAAGGAAATCACATTTTCTCAATAAAAGTTAGGCTTCCCCTCTTTGAAGTCCTTCTGAGCGAGATACGACTTTTTTGGCTTGTATCATCCTTTTCTTGAAATACAAGTTGTTTGCCTGAAAAGTCATGGAGACACACATCACCATTCTGTACACTGAAAGAAACACCATTCTTCTCACTGGAAAGATGGCCTGTTGAAACAAAAAAAGTGCATCCCCTATCAGAAAGGTTCAGAATCAAGTCTCCCATGCTTTTTCAGTCACTGGAGAGAGTTCATGCACTCTCGTTTTATCCCTGCAACAATTTAAAAATGTGGATTTTCCTGTACATATTCTGTATATTTGTCTTCTCCTGTGTGAAATCAGTAAGAGATCTGAGAGACGTTAATATTTATGCATGATAGGATTCTGTATTTTAAGCAGTGAAGGACACAATTCTCAGAATGCAGACTTTGACTTGCAACAAATATCACTAGGTAAGATGCACGTAACTTAAACATCTCAAGATGGGAGTTTAAGGGAATGGGTTTGTGGTGATGGCTGTCAAACATTACAAATTCTATGCCGAACTACTGAGCTGCCACCAGACCCTCAAAATGTAATCACTGGCCCAACAGATTACGCAAAACCTCTTAAATATAAAGTCTAATATCTAATTGTTAAGTTAAAAGGCCATCAAGCACTAAACCAGGTACAAATGTAAACAGGGTAAGATGAGCAGCTTTGTTAATCAATTCAGATCAGATAAAGACTGAAATGCCAGAAAATCTCCATGCTTGCTGACACTGTAATTGTGCGTATATAGTTGTTTAACCCCCTGCCTTACTACAACTGTTTTGTTTTAGAAGGAGCATTCAAAATAGCTGTGCCATAATGTTAGGGCAAAATCTGAGAAGAAAATAAAGCTATTCTATGAACAAAGTCAGAAGGGTGGTTTCTGTTCCTCAGTGAGGAAATCTGCAGGTTCGGCCATGTGATACCTAATGGTAGTTTCCCAAACATGCAAACCTGTAAGAGAAAAACTGAAAACAAGGAAATATTAGTATGCCATGAAAAGATGGATTTACACAGTTCAGTAGGCAAGCAAAGCCACAGGCTGTATAGACACCCCAAAATTAACCATGGCAAGTCATTCAATCCTGCATCTGGAATAGCATTTCTGGGGAAGTAGTGAAGCCAACACCATTAAGTGTTTACATCTCAGTACATTTACGGCATAGGTCTTAATTTCTAGAGTGGTTGGTTTTTTTTTTTGGAGCTCACTTTTTAAAATGAAGTATTGAAATTTTAAGTTCTAGCTGTGTGTCCTGGTTAGAGTGACACAGGACTAATTTCTCTTCTAATATTTGGGAAAACTGCAATCTAGTGTCTGATTTTGTGAAAATATTTACTTAATAGCCAGCTATGGTGTGTGGGTTTCAAGGTTTCAGTGTTTTCAGGCTCACCAGTTGAAGGGATGAGGAGGAGCGAGATCCAAGCACTTGAGCCAAGCTGGACAACAGGATTATTTCCTACCATGAATGTTGCATTCAATATAAATTAGAAAGTTTGCTGCGAAGTGCTCTCTCCCCTTGATGGCAGCGATGCAGAGAACTTCTTGCCCTGGTGCCAGACCCCTGAGCCCTTCCCTTCCAAAGCCGTAGTGCTTGCAGTGTCCGACATTTGCTGTCCGCTGCTGGGAGTGCACAGCTTCCGACTAATATAATTGGCTGAGTATAATCCTTGTACATTTTATATTTTTTATGTATTTTATATTTTTATGTATTTATATGTATCCTTTATATTTTGTATTGCTATCAGGATCAGTAATGGTTCGTTAGTGTTATTAATGTTAATCATCTATTCTTATTCTATTAAATTTGTTCATATTTCAACCCCCAGGTTTCCTTGTTTTTTCCCCAATTCCCCTTCCTCGGGGGGGGGGGGGTGGGGGGGGTGGGGCATGACAATAAATTGTGTGTTTCTCAAATCAAAACACTATGAGAGCAGGGAAATCAGATACAGCAAATTAGAAGGTCCCATGTTTGTATCTAACAGCAGTCAACTACCTTTTGGAGGCATTTGCCCAGCTCTTCTGAGATACAACTGCCCCATGTTTGGAAGATTAAGTGTCAGGAATTGTCTCAAAGAGCTTTGCTGGGAGGACTAACTCTATCCAACCATTAGTTTAGCCTCTTCTTGTGGAAGTCCTAAAGACCCAGAAGAATTATTTAGTCAAACAAACTATGCAGGCAAGGTATCATACAACCCTTTTGATATGAATGGAGGATGTGGTACAGGGTTAACAGCATTCAAAACATACAACAAAATACAAAAGGAGATGAGGTGGGTCATCTGAGACATCTGTGTTTATAAGTGTATAGCAACAAAGCTCTAGAAAAGTTCTTTCAACTGCTTTGTCTGAGAAGCTGCTGGCACAGGATATACAGACTCTCACACTGGAAAGATCTCATTATGCGAATAAACTAGGACAGAACTGGAGCACATCACACAGAATTGGCATTACTCAATGGTTTAGACCATCAATTTTGCATCGCATTCTAAAATACTACCCAAATCAACAAAAACTTGTTCCAGAAAGCCACAACAGGACCATTCACTCAGTTGCTACAACAAACAAGTTCAGTAAAACATTACTGCTATCTTTCTTTCTGTTGAGAAAAGTAGCCAAAAATGCTTTTGTAGCTGTGTATAAGCATGTCAAATGTTGCATGGAGAGGTGGCATCTTTCATCAGAGTAACTAACATAGCTGGAAAAAAAACCCTCCTGCAAGACACAGAGGGGTTTGTTCCTGAAAATTTCTCTCTCTTTGAAAGGTACTACTTCTACCTAAAAATATTGCCTTGCTTTGTATTTGATGACAGTGAGAGTTACTGGATTCTGGTTCTCAACTGACCTGTTAAATACAAAGTATATTAATTATTGCATTGAGTGGTATGCAAACAGAGATGTTTTCTAAAGAAATGACAAAAAAAAAGGAACTAATTTTACAAGCTCAACTTGGAAAGCTATTCAGGGCATGTCAAAATGCTATTTCCTGAAATATGATTTCTTTACAATATGCAGCTAGTACATCCAAATGGACAGTAACCTAGTAAGGGCACAGCACATACGCATTCCATAGCTTTTACTCTGTACATCTGAGAGATTATCTGCTGAGATAATCCCGCTGATTATCTGATGTCTTCTGACAGCATATTTCGGGAAATGAGGACAACACAGTCTCCCTGAGCACGTTCTACAACTTCACACTAAACAATCTAGCTGATGGCATGACTTTTTAGCCTCAACTCTTGATCAACTGGGAAAAATACCTTAAGAACACAGGAGTAATGTCCTGTAAATTTTGCTCAATTTAGGCTTTCATACATTACAGATTTGTAAGTTATTTTTCTCTTTGAAAAATTTACTCTCTTTACTGAGAGCTCGTCAGCAGCATGACACGACTAGCAAAAGTGTGAAAAACTAAGTATGTCCACTGCAAAAGGATAATTTTTTAGTAAGTACATTCAGTGGAGATTCATATCTATTTTCTCAACAGACAAATAAGCCACACCAATTTGCAAGTGAAATTGATTGGAGTGCTACGGAATCACGGAATCATGGAATCGCGGAATTTTCAGAGTTGGAAGGGACCTCTAGAGATCATGTAGTCCAACTGCCCTGCCAAAGCAGGATTGCTTAGAGCACATTACACAGGACTGCATCCAGGCGGGTCTTGAAAATCTCCAGAGAAGGGGACTCCACAACCTCCCTGGACAGCCTGTGCCAGTGCTCTGTCACCCTAACTGTAAAGGATTTTTTCCATGTATTTGAATGGAACTTCCTATGTTCCAACTTGTGCCCATTGCCCCTTGTCCTGTCACTGGGAACCACTGAAAAGTCTGGCTCTATCATACATACACCTGCATTTCAATTTCTCAGGAACAGAGCAGAGGGTAACAGTTCAGAGGACAGTACTGAGTTAGAACAGGAAAGATAGAGAATTTTACTTCTGAAGAATTGTTACCTGCAACAAAGATAGACTCCTGTGAGGCAAAAAAACATCCTTAAAAACCCCACAAGGGAAATAAAGACCTTTAGAGAAATTCAGTTTCAATACTTACTCTGCAGCCAGCAGTGAGGCACCCGTCTCAGCTGTGCTCTGTTCACTGAGGTGATTTTATAAGTTACAGTCTCTATTGTCTCTTACTACTTCTCTCATAAGCAGTTTCCATGTGAGCATTCTATTAATGTTCTGTCTCATATTACTTCCTACATTATTTCTTTCATACTTTCAAGCTATATTATTATCCTATATTTCTTTCTTCTTCAGGCAATGTTTGTTTTAATAATGTTTAAAATATGAACTGTTTTAAAACATGACTGAAGTTTATTGTCATATATTCAGGTGACAAGAAAAGTGTCACCAGCAGCTTCTGGTAGTAATTGCTCTAATAATAAATATTATCTACTACTTGATATATAAATCAAGAGTTTCCACTGAGTAGGAGAAGTGAATATTTTAAAAATTTGTCTATAGTCCCCTATAACATTTGGGAGGACATCCTGAAATATTCTGACCCTATACTTATGAATAGTATTTTGTCAGCACTTCATTTTACATAAGCATGAACGAGCATAGCGCTTCTGTTTTAAGACAGAAAAAAAAAAGCTTGAGAAATACTATTTTGCATTATACATACCATTTCCATTTGCATGCACTGAGTAATCATTATTCATTAGCAGTGTTGTAGAGTTAGTGGAGTTACTGTTTGATTGTAAGGAATTGGAAGAACTGGATACTCCTTGATTTACAGTCTGCTTCTTTAAACCATTAGTAGCAGTTCTACTCCAGTCTACAATAGATACAAGTTACAGAAAATAGCACAACTCATACAAGCAAAATACAAGAACAGATTTAATGATGCAACTGAATTAAAATAAAAACAAGGCTCTACCCACTCTTCTCACAGTATTCTAGACAGCATGGTATTCTCCTAAGAATTTAATGATTCTTGATGTTTAAAATTATTTAAATCTAGTTCCTTTTTCTCTTGACCCTTTTTAAATACAAGCAGCCATAGTTTTATGACCACAGACCAGATTAGAAAGATAACTAAAGTAGAGTGGTCCTCTAAGTTAAAGTGTATTAGAAGTATATAGCTTTATGAGAAGTCAACTACCGAACAACAAAATAACATAAAATCATTTGTAGGGTTTTTTATTTAAAACTATGCTTCACCTTGTTTTTGTGGAAGTCACTGGTAAAACTACAGTTGGCTCAGAAGCTGGAACAAATCTTACAGTTTCTATGATCAAAATTCTTCTGCAAAGACATGACTTTATACTGCAGTGGAAGAGATCAACTGCAGTTAACAGCTTAATGCAACAGCATGTAGGCATGAAAGAACTGCATCAGCTACCAACTTTAAAGAGGATAATTTTGGAGCTTTATTATACCTTGGATAATACATTAGACCTGCAACTGCAGCAACATTATTTATGGAATTTTTTATAAAAGTTATTACAAAGTACTAGGAACTTAACATTGAGTATAAGTATTCAGAAGTTAAAAAAAAAAAAAAAATCATATTTACCAGAGTTTTCAGCCAGCCTGAATTTCCCACAACAGAGGTATCTTCTCCACTGTTTACGGACGTTCTCCTTTGTTACACAATAGAAGATAAAAATGAAGAACCCTGCAAAGCAATAACATTAGAGAACGTTGCAAAATTTACTTTTGCTACTTCCTAATGAATGATGTTTTGGTTTTCTTTCGTTTCTTTTAAATTTCTAATCAAAAGTAATGACACAATTCTTTGGTGAAAATGTTTACCATTCTGAACCCTGAAGAGTACTTTTCCCTTACATAGGTGAGAGGAATCATACACACAAATGGAAGAAAAACAAATATAACCAAATCTACAAAGTGCATAAAGTTTCCTTTTATCAAAGAAGAAGTGAAAAATTCTGTGGATCCTGAAATTTACTTAATGCTTTTGGAAAAGAATTCAAAGCAGTGTCAAACAGAGGGTATGATACAACACTGTCAGACTCTGCAGCTGTTAGCACATGGTGTGACCCTGACCTATCTTTTATTCGCAGCTAACCTGTTACCACCACCTGTAACAGAACCAGTAATGCTACAAAATTTTGAGAGTTCATACAAAGAAAATAACATATCTAAAATGATAATAAATGGTACTCCCTTTATCACAAATTCAGAGCCAAGGATTTTCTAGAAGGGATGGGACTCATCCCTGTCTTCTGGCGGTGCCACATTACAGACTCATTGTCCGCTTCTCATGCAGTTCTAACTGACACAGGGTGGGACCTAACTTTTCCTGCTTAAAAGTCCATTGTGATTGTCCCCCTTTAAGGAAAAGTGGCACTCAGATTTAGCACAATTTTGCAATGTGTCCCGGAGAACAGATGTTAGATTTACAATGAATAGAAAATAACATGAAGGAAAACTAAATGATGTGACAGGTGCAGATGTGCATCTATGTTATGTTTACACTGCTTTTAAGGCTAGTTAAGCATGTAAAATCCCACTAGAAGAGATTACTCTCATCTTTCTTTGCATAAATATCTTTCTTAACTTTGGCTTTTAGGATGAATTTTTGAATGTAAAGTGTTGCTCTACACAGATGATTCTATACCATTTTCAAATACAGTTTGAAACACTGGCATGAGCTTAATTAAAGTCAATACAATTTATACACCTATATTACTTCTAACATCAAAATTTGCCCAGCACCTAACTTAAAATTAGGTAAAAGGGGAACTTACTTTCAAATAACAGATTACTCTGCCCACAGAGAATCTAGTCTTGCGTTAGTTGAATAAAAACCCATGCAAGACCTGGGAAGATGTGGGTTCAACCCCTCAAGTTACCAAAGAGTCAGGTACTCAACAGTCAACATAGCAAATAGGGAAAGGGGTATGTACACTGACCTGCAATTTCATTGCTTTAGTCTCGCTGGGAAGTCATGCAGCCAGAGGTTTGTTATTTGCCATTTAAGTGCCATTTAAGCAGAGGTTTGGATCCAAACTTCAGTAGGGCAATTCAGGTATACTTAGATAACTGTAGGCACTTATGGTACCTCATATTTATATGAAAGCTTTTGCAGCCTCTCAGACTCTGCTTTTGGCTATGTGCAGTAGCATCCTGGTCTTTGCAAAGCTTCATGCCTTCATATCTACTTCCTATATGTTCTACACGCCATGCTTAAGAGTTAGACCACTAACTTTTAGGTGTTGCAGCCTTGCCTGTCTCAATGGCCCTTTGTTGAATGTCACACCTCACCCCTAAGCCTTAGGGGTAAGTGGAGAAATGATACAGTTTTCACTACATTAATTGCAATATTTGCAAACACTTACAGTAACTGAGTATTTACAATTGATCTGTTGAGAAGAGAAATACAGTCACTTCCAGTGGTGTCTGGTTTGCATACATTTTAAAAATTATAATACACTATACATATAAATAGTAGCTAGCTCTCCTATACCTTACTGTAACATAACTGTAATTTAAGATTACAATAAAGCAGTATAATCTCTAATTTAATTAACGTGTTAAAGCACGTATAAAAATTACATCTTTATTGCTGAATCAAGAAAACGCTGTTTCCAAATGTTTGGTCATTATATTGTACACAACAGTCTGTCACATGAAGGATAAGCTTACCTTGCAAAGTGTTGAAAATGGTAAAGAGGTAAGTAAATACCTCATTTACAGTGAAGAAAGCAAACCCCCAAGTAATTCCCAACAAGAACGTGAGGCCAGCAACGCTCCTAAGGTCTTGGATACTGGTTTTTCTTTGAGCACCAAGTTGTTTTTTCTTTTTGATACGACAGAGCTGGATCAGCACAACAATGAACATGCTGATATTGATCAGGAATATCAGGCAAAAGTATCCCACAGCAGTAGTATAGAAGACAATTCTATTTTTAATCCAGCAGCTAGAACACAAGAACAGTTTATCAACCATTATTAGAAACAGAAATTAAGTAAAATAACCATGAGATAAAGGTGTGGTTTGTTGCACGTGCAAACTATTTTTGCCTCTTTAGTAAAATGTATTTTTTTCGCCAAAGGGTAAGAGCTTTCATATAGGCAATAACCACAAAACACATGACATACTGTAGAGCTATACCATTTCAAAGCTCTCCCATTCATCCCTTCCATTCCCCACCTTTACTTTAAAGATAATCAATTTCATATGACCTCCTTCCCACCCGCCCCCATAAAAGCACCTCCCTTTAACTCACAATTCATCAGGTCTGTTTATTGAAACCCTTCCAGTGGTTATAAGTCCATAATTATCTGGTGATACTGCCAGCACAATGGACACAACTACTGCTGGTAAACCTAAAAGATTTTGAGCAAACATGTAAGTGAAAATCATGACAAAGACAGCATTATGATGATTTGAAATTATTATATTTTTTTTGTGAAATCTGCAACTTGTTTCTGAAATTTCTCTGTTGAATTCTGCTGACTACTAGCTGTCTGAAAGAATCAAAAAACCAGAGCAGTCAAACTGCTCAGGAGTGTAGCTTGCAAAGAAACAAGAGTTCTCCGCAGCTACCTTCAAACTTTTCTGATTAAGGTAACAAATACCATCATCAAACTGATTTAAAACATCAAATGCAGGATACCTGATTTTCTTTCTTAAATCTGTTTTAAGAAAACAATTCTATTGATTTTAGTGCCTTCACTCGTGTTTACTCAAGTGACCAGAGAGGATAATCAGGTCCAGAATCTCTTCATCCTTTACCAAGTTAGATCTATTTTGCTGCTTTTTTGTTAGCAACTGTTTTACCCCAGAAATGGAATATATATACTTATTGGCATTTATTTCCAAGCAGAACTGACTCTGTCCATCTGGTAAATGGAAATGGAAGTATGCACATTCAAAATTGGCTCTGCTGCACTTGCACAAGGGAAATTCATTATCAATTTGCATTGCAGCAGCCTGAGTTCTGCAGTCAGGGCGGGAGTTCCTTCACTCAGAAAGGTGGACTATATAGGATCAGGTTTACTGATAATGAATACTTGGTCACTGCAAGGTCATAACATTTAATCACTGCTTCATTTTCATTTCTGAACTATGTCACATTCACTGAAATACTTGATAAGAAGATTTATCTATTTGACATCCAAAAGGAAAACAAAAAAAAAAAAAAAATAACCAATAAAAAATACATACCCCAACCAACAATGCAAAATTTAAGAATGTATTTCCGTACATAGGTATTAAAGACTTTCACAAGGGCCAGGTACATGTGGAAAGCTTCTAGGCCCATCCAGGTGAAAGAAACCAAGAGGAAATAGTGAAGAAACACTGCAACTGCAATGCATAGGCCTCGTGTATCATACAGTGCAATCCATGAGTCAAGGAGGAAAACTAAGTTGAGCAGAAGTAATGCAGCACACAGCTGAATAAGGATTTTGGAGGGGTAGTCTCTCCGGATCTTCCTAAAAAAGCAAAGTAGTGCGATAACATCAATTGTCCATGGCTTACTTCCTCTATTCTAGTCCTTACTGCACAAATGCCAAGAAAAAAAGAAAGTATTTTCATTCATATATAATGCTTCATATATTAGATTTATACATGAAGAGAGTAACTTACAAAAGATTTCCCAATTAATAGTCTGTATGAATAAAGTTTGTTATAACAAGGTTACATAAATACAAACAATAACTTGGATTCTTAGAATTTAGCACCATGATTATTTATTTTTTTTTTACATTGTACATTGGACTTCTCCTTGTTACAGTATTTCCAAAAAACAAAATGTGACTGTTCCTTATTCCTAAAATAGATTAGGCTTTTTACTGGGCTTCTAAAGCCTTGATAGAGACAAGCAAGTCCTTCATGACAGGGAAACGAGAGAATGTGGGCTGAATAACTTCAAGGAGGATTTCCAAAACATAGTATGGAAGATTCAATACTTAAGGCTCAAACGTGAGAAAATGTTCCATCAAGCAACAAAGTATACAAATGTGTTTAAAAATGCTATCATTCTGCACTGCTCTATATATGTTGTATCTTAAACACATTCCTTCACACTTTTATTATGCTAATCCAGTATAAAATATTTGAGTGCTACTTCTTCACTTCTTACTGCATAGAACCTCATGGTTAATTCACTTGTCCAAGATTAACATTCCTGAAGACTGAATCAACACCTTCCTGGTAAACTAGACAAATTTGTGCATTATTAACGGTGACAGAATCCATAACTATTGGAAAGGACTTTGCAGTGAAGACTACAAGCAATTATAATTGAAAAGTAATGGGAGCTTAGTTGAACAGGTACTTACTCAAAGGCTATGTAGGTCACAAGAGTAACAGAAAGAAAAATTGCAGAGAGGCCACAGCCTATATAGGATATAAAAGTCAGTACCAATTCTTGTGTGGGATTCAAAGGAGTATTTCCATATAAGTTCTAAAAATGGAACAGAAATTAATTTTAGAAAACATATTTATTAAATGGAAAAAGATCAAACAACCTCAATACACCTTTCCCTCTGCAGTTGAAAAAGAAAAAAAAAAAGGAAACAGTTATTTTCATCATGGATCTTATAAAAGGCTAACTGAAAAACAGAAAAGCAAATCTAGTCCTGCAAGGAGCAGGAGTTGGACTCCACAATCCTTATGGGTCCCTTCCAACTTGAGATATTCTATGATTCTATGATTCTAATTGTGAAATCCCATTTGATTAAAAACCTGTTTTAAATTTCTTTTATCCTAGGTTTTGTTTCCCACAACCTAAACAACTGCCTAAATGTAAAACCTGCAGTTTAATAAGCACTTAAGGAATTTTTTACTTCAATGGAACTCATGGGCTCCCATTCAACAAGCAGCTTAAGCACATGACTTAATTGTATAGTTATATGTACTAACACTGAAGTGAATAAAACCTCAGTAGTATTTCATAGGTGGTACGTGCTTACTGAATCCTCATTTGCTAAAGATAGCACATGCTTAAATATTTTCTTGAATCAGGGTAAAACTGCGTAATTTTTTAAATAATTACCATCAAAACTGCAAAGCTTGTGAGGTGGTTGCATGAACAGACTGTTTCATTTACTCTACTTTCTTTAACTATGCAACCTTCATATGACCAGCCTCCATGTCCACCTGTTAAAGAAAACAGCTTTGTTATAAAAGCCTTTATTTATATTAACATGAGTTAACATTGCTAAACCAGCATGATATCTTGGGTGGTCTCCATTACTTACCATTTTTATTGAAGTCCCAAAAAACGCATCTAACTGTTGAATTATCCTGTTTGGGAGGTAAAAAAAAAATGTTTTACTAAACTATGAGTTTATGATAAAGTAATTTATGAATTATCTACAAAATGCAGGCAAGCATAAATACTGTACACAGCAAGTATATCTGTTTTACATTAATGGAAAACAAATTTATGTGCATAGAATGGATTAATATTGCAATAGGCATGTGAAAATAAACTGAAGAAGTTTGAAGTCACTATACAGGAGCTAACTCTCATGCTTATGCTAAGATTCGGTTTCTGGCAGAACGTTATGAATGCTGTTTCGTTGCCTTCCCACACTATACAAATTCTTGGGATTTCTAATCCTTCCTGATTTTGTAAGTATCAAGAAAATGACCACACAGAAAAGAAAAAACTCTTTTTTATTTGCGAACGTTTGATCGCTTTATATTACTATGATGTTAAAGGTTTACATATAGATTTCCCACACACACGAGAATCCTCAAAATAGTAGCAGTAATTCAGTATACTGCTATGAATACTAATATTCCTACAGTTATTTCTCAAAACTCAGTATTGTATCAATACAAGTAAAGATTACACTAAGCCAGATCTAGTAAAAAGCTTCAGGTACATTAGTGGAATCCCTACATTTTTCATTTCACAGTATTCCATTTTAATCCTTGATGGTCATTTAGGAAAGAGATGCTGTATATGAGCCCTAATACTTCCAGATGACACAAAAGTGTTCCAGTTCAAGGAACAACATTCCCCCTAAGAAAAAAAGACTTATATTGCTTTCTGGAGATGCAGCACCTATAAATGTCATGACTGCAGCACCTCCATAGCAACTCCCACCATCAGGCTTTCATCTGAGAGTTTTTATTCATTGAAGAATAAAAGAGAAGGCAAGGCAAGAAAGATAAAAACTGCATGGAGAACTGATAGAGCAGAATTACCCAAAATCATCTGGAAACAACAATTTATACCAGTGATAAATAAGCAAAGATGAGTGATTTTGAAAGTCCAGATGGAGAGACAAAGTGTCCACACCACTAAAGCACAATACCAACCAATCTGTATTCTTAGTACAGTATTTCTTCTACAACTTCTCCAATGGAGGCAACAAAATCATATTTTAAGTCTGCCAAAATGTGAATCATACCTGATTAGGTTTGATATTCTGTAAAGTGACAGTAACATTTGCCTTTAAGTTGCTAATTGTGAGGTTAGAAACACTTGACGATATAACATTGCTGATTAAAGTTGCATTCTTCAAGGACAGATCCTGGAACAACAAAAAATAATTTTGAAATCTTAAGGGAAACAATAGTAGAGTACAGCACCCACAAACTCAGTTATTATTATTATTATGCGGAGCGAGCACTGGACAAAAACTTTTGAAGTGTGTTTTGTGGGGAAAAAAGTTCATACGTATTTTATTGTGCTCTAGGCTTGAGTTTAAAACCATAAGAACAGAGGACCAAAAAGATACCTGGAACACAGTGGTCTTCTTAAAGAAGTTGAATATAATTCTAGAAGCCAAGTCCAACTCTTCAGGAGGTAAATTTGTCAGCAATGATGAAGGAAGTGTGATTGATCCAAGATTATTTAAGTCATGAATTGCATTAATGCCTAAAGAGATCTGAAAAATAAATGCAATGTTTATGCTTCGTTTCAGTCACAAAAAAAAATTAAGTTGTGATTTATTTTCAGTTTAGAACTTCAAAATACATATCTCTGTAATCACTGTCAGGAACTCACTGATGCTCTCTCATTCCTCTGCTGCTCCAATGAATAAATAGCATCTGCAGTCCTGAAAATGATGCAACTCATTTCACATCTGCCTACCATTGAAAATACTCTGTCTTTACCCATTTGCTTACAGGGACAGAACACATCACTGTGGTGGATAATACTGATGTGAAAAAGGTGAAGAGCAACAACCTATCTAAGTCTATGCAACTGTGTAGGGAGAGTAACATTTCACTGCACAGAAGCCTGCAAAGGCAAAGAATTCTTATACTCCATATGAAATATGTCAGAATTCAGAAAAACTGTAGCCATTATTTGTCAATAGTTTTTTCAGTACAGTAGGTTAAGCAGAACCTAAGAACATAAACCCTAACTTTATGATCATCTGGCAAAAATGACAAAAATAAACTGGATAAGCTACAATTCAGATATCTCAAGAGCTTAGTGATCTAACATTATAAAAAGAAGATCTGAACTTTCACCGAGTTTTCTGTGCTGTACTTATAGGACAGAGAGCTTTGTTTAGTACAAAGTCGCTAACATTTTCTTGTCGCATGTTAGTGACTTTACATACAAATATCATCATCTCAGAGTTCCTGAGAGATGTGAAACATCAGCAGAAATGAAAGAAATTATCTATGTATCCAAAGAATGGTTGTAATGGGAATAACAGTGTGAGCTCTCCATAGTGCCCTAACAATATAGTTTAACTCTTCTGTTTAGACCAATGGTCTCCAAACTTTTTTCATCATGCACCCCCTAAAATGTTTTTGAGCATGTACCCCAAAATATATCTACTTGTAAGTTATATGCATGTCATACTTTACTAATCTATTATGCACACTGTAAATCATACACAAAAATAGCAATTTTAAAAAGAATTTTAAAAGGATGAGACAAAGATTAAACATTATTTTTTAAAGTATATTTTAATTTATTAATCATTAAAAATATTTTCTTCCCGCACCCCAATGGATTGTCATGTGCATGCCCTGGGGTACTCTCCAGTCTGGAGATCACCAGTTTAGACAGCCACCGGAGAAACCCTGAATCAATTCCACAAAAGCATTCCTGGTGCTCTGGTTTGAACTAGATGATACTTGTTGAAAATTCTGTGTATTTGATTGCCAGTGCCATGAGATTTCCAGAAAATCACTACTTAGCAAATATCTGTTTTTCAGCACTAACACTTTCTAGTAATCTCACATCCATGCACCACATATTGCTAAGAAAATAGAAAAGAATTCAAATGTTAACATTTCATATAATTTTCAGTATCACAGAACAGTTCCAGTACTACTTATGGGTCACACTAAATTAAGCTATTTCCTTCTCTGAGAGGACAGAATGTGCCAAAATTTGTCCAGAACTTTCCATCTCTCCTTGCTTAAGCCTTCAAGGCTGGTATTGTCCAAATTATTTCCTCAACCAGGAGGGAGGTTTTGAGTGAGACAAAGTGGATCCAAACTTTCTAAGCACTTATTTCTTGGCAAGACCAACTAGCCATGAGTGACAAGTGTATGAATGTCATTATCCAAGCAACATAATAGATCTTTCCTGGAACCCTCTGCAATTAATCTCCTTCTAACAGATGAAGCCATCTGGCAACATTCCTTGACAGATTTCAGCACTGTCAGGATGGGTGATTAAGTCACTCATGATTCGGGGTTTTTGAGGCAAAGTTATTCCGCCAAGCAGTCTGTCCAGTTGGTGTTCTGGCTGTACCCTCTCTAAAAACTTATTAGTCAAATGCCAGTTTCTACTAAGTCTGTTGTGTATTTGCACCATAATAGAAAATGAAAGGAAAAACTATGGAGAACTTCAAAAACAAAGTATTTTTTTCTCTGAAACCAACACAAACAAAAGACCCTGAAACTGTGACATAAACACAGAACAAACTCATGTTACATATAAATACAAAACCATAAATACTTAACAATAAGTGTTTGAGAATTTGTAAGTATTTAGAATTATCATTGTTTAACCTGGAGATCAGCTGAGTCCTGGACAGCAAAAGACATTTCGTTGGAGCGGATACTATTGGTTTTGACAACTGCCAGAGCCAAGGAAGGGGAGGAAAAATCAGCAGACGTTTCTGCAAAGTTCAGTTTTAAGCCGATATAATCCACCAGTTTTATAATTCTGTTAAAAGAAAGAAATATTTAGTATTATCAAACACATACACCCAAAATCCTCAGGCAAGTTGTGGTTATGGAGCAGCAATCCAAGCATAGTGTAAAATATAGCAGACTCTGCTCGTGTTTTGTGGTGTCAACACAAAAAAATACACTGCTTTCCAATTTCCGTATATTATAGTAGAGCTGGTAACACTAGAACAATACCCCTTACATTTTTTGTAAATACATTAAAGCACAAGAAGTATTCTTTTGGATTATGATTATAAAAAAATGAAACTTGCTGAAACCAATTTATCAAGACAGTCAATACAACACACCTTTAATCTATTCCCAGGATGACCTACCTGTTAGAAATTCGGGGTGGTAATGGTTGAGAAGCAGTCAGGACTTTGCTAACCTCACTAATCATCCTTTCTATATCTTTTGGCTCTACTTTTCCAGCTGCTAAATCATTTTCTATTTTGGATACGATTTTCTCAGCTGCAGTGCTATTAATGGTGGTATATACAGAAGTTGTGTATGTGGTAGTTGATAGTATCTTTCCTGTAACAAAAGAAAACATTGTGTTCAACAAATGAAGTAAGCTTTGAGGAGCAGAAAAACTGAGCAATTCTATTGACCAACAAACCTTATCATAACCTGTAAAGTCTCTCAACATGTTATGTGAGACAGAATATCTTTTTCTCCCTGTCAGCTACTTTACAGATAGCAATACTTTAAATCTTATGAAAACATAAAGCAAGGTTTCAAATGGCCAGCATTAATTCCACTTTTTATTGATTACAAAGTTCCTCATATCAGACCATTAGTGATGCTAAATAATCTATTATTTTGGATTTTTAGCCACTGGATGCCTGAAAGTAGAATAAAATCAAGATAAGGTCAGCAATTTAAAAAGAAGCTTGTAAAGATGCATATATTCTTTATAGGAAAAGACATAGCCACTAAGAATATTCCTAATCAATAATACTTTAAGGAAGATCCAACATTGATTTGCAATATTTTAAATACTAGCTTAGTGAAAAAAAAAAAAAAAAAAGGCTACTTGGCTCTGTAACTAATTTTTTTCTGATAAGGTACCTGTTGGGAACTCAGCACATTACCTATGTATCAGGGATACCAACCAATGTGTCGGGGGAGGTATCACTCATCATGGCCAAAGGCATCAGAATATATTTCAAATAAGTATACACCTCGTGAAAGTTGTCTCAGGTTTTTCACCGTAATTGGAAGGTCACAGCTCAGATATATAATCTTGTTTAATAAAGTTTAAAAGCAAATTCAGCATATCGCATTCAAATAAAAAAAAAATAAAATAATTTTACTTGTCATATTTACCTGTGCTTCCATTAGGCAGGCTACCATGGCCATCAGCAGTAAAGTGAGGATGAGAAGCTGAGACAGAATGGTTGATAGGACTAACAGTAGGGGTCAAAGTTATTGTGAAAGGAGTAAGGGGAAGAATAGGTGCTACAGTAATGTTTTTGTTAAGAGAAACAGGTTTGGTCGAATCTGTAGCAGGATGCATTTGTGCAATAGATTTGGTGGTAGTCTCAAAGGGGGGAATTGCTATTGGAGGTTTGGAGGGAAGCTCAGAAGAGGAAACCGCAGAATGTTTAGTGAAATCTACAGAAGGAGAAATTATTGTAATAGGCTTGGTAAGATATGCAGCATCAGATTTAATGGAGAAAGCAGCATTAGTGACAGATTTTGTTGCAGGGGTGGAAATAGTGACAGATTTATTAGAAGCTATGGAAGGAAAAGTTGGCATGGCAGGTTGAGGAAGAGACCCAGTAGAGGGAAGTGTAGTGGTAACACTGGTAGAAGACAGGGAAGTTTCAGTAGTAGATGTGATAGAAGTTTCAGAGAGAGGATTTTTAGCAGGAGATGTGGAGAGAGTTTCAGAAAAAGAAATTTCTGTGAATGGTGGGATCAGTGGTCTAATTGTGGGACTTTGTTTGGTAGAAAGCATAGTGGGGGAAATAAAAGTATTAGATTTGGGTAAAGTCTTTTTAGGGAGAGAAGGAGAATGAAGGAAAGGAACCCATATAGAATGAGGTGGCACTTGTATAGTACTGTAAAAAAAAAGAGCACAGAAATGCATGTTAAATTTAACATTGTTTATATTGTAAAGAAAATTAGTTATAATAGAGGAATATATATGAATGATATGGACAGACTACTAATAATGCATCTTTTTAGATCAATCAGATTGGATGTTTCATGCTCTAGTAACAAATATGAATTCCATAACATTTTGATGGTTCTTACATTCTATTTTGCTTTATTTATTAACTAGTAAGTCCATAAATACTACTACTGCCTTGGCTGCCTATTCTGGAGATGACCTGATACTGAACACAAAAGAGGAGAAAAAAAAAAAAAAAAAAAAGAAAAAAGGGGGAAGAGAAGGAAAGTGAGTGAGGAGAAGAGGGAGGAATGGGGAGAGAACTATATAGGAAAATGGCTGTCAGATAGTTCTTGTGGGGTTCTTCTGGCTATTACACTACAACTCAGAAGTCGACTCTATTAATGAGTTAGGAAATTTAGGAAATAAGCAAATCAAACGTTGTATTTATACTTACTACATTTGTAATTCTTCAGCACTCAAGGAACAATACTTCAGTGATGAACAGCAGCACCGTTCTGAGATGACAAAGAAGCATTAACCTAGTTTATCCTGAAGCATAAAAAATGCTAATACTGTTAAGTAGGATATTCAAATAAGCATGTGTTTTATGTTTTTTAAACAAAAATGTCTCTTGCATAATTGATTTTGAGTCTTTTTCTGAAATGACATTTGTGAAACAGATCTTGACCAATCAGAATACGGCAATACTCACAGATATTTGCTCAATGCCTGACAAGTACAGATTTCTCTTTTTGTTATTGTAAACAAACCAAAATGCAAAGCTACATCTTTTGAAACAAAGAGACAAATGGTATGAGTCACTACTCCATACTGTCATAATATCACTAAGAAAGCTTGGCTACTTTATAAACTTTTAAATTCGGATTGCCATTTTGTAACACATTTATGTTATCAAGTAATTTTACATCTAATCCTTTCAAAGTCTGCTTTATTAATGTAGTCAGCAATTTTACACTGAAGTTTTTTTAAACATATCTTTCCCCTCCCTACCCAAAAATCAGAAGGCGGCATTTTGATGTATTTATATTGTTCAACAAAAAATATTTTTATTTAAAAATAAGTAACAATCTTTTCTTTTAGCTACTTGGAGGTGATGTGTAAAGATATGATATTTAATCTGAAAGGGTAAATGTGATGAGACTGTTTAGAGCATAACTTACCAAGTTGACTTATTTCTGCTTTGTCTGTTAAACTGCTTATATTCTCTCTCTCAGCTAGCTTCATTATGAAATTGCAGCGTATACTATAATGAGAAGAAAAATCTTTAGACCCATGAAACAGATCTGCCTTATCTTCACAATGTATGAAACCAACATCAAATGCTAAGTGAAAGCATATTAGCACAAATGCTAAGTGTGAAAGCAAGTTTTTCCTAGGCTCTTTCAGATTTGGGTATATTTTTAATGAGCATAAAAAAATCATGTCAGGCTAAACAGAAGAGTCATAGATCAGTTTGAGGCAGCTTATTTTCTCTTTTCTCTATAGACAGTGTTGATTCTTAAATGAGGTCCTCCCTAATTAATGTTAGCCATTAAAGAGTTGATAATTTTGTAGAGATAATAATGTAATCTCCACTGTTACTATAAACAAACTCCAGAGTGGAACTAGCAAGTGTCCTAGGTAGCTATGTCAGTGTGTATGAAATCTCCATCACCTGGGGAAAGCCAATGTTCTCTCTTTTGAGTTTAGAGAGAACTTAAATGACCCGCTTAAGCATGTAATTACACATTCATAATTATGGTTCGATTATGTGAAACCCTGCCTAAATTAGGAAACCTACAATAAGAATTCTTCATGTTCAGCAAACTCAAACACACAGGTGAATGAAAAGGCAACACATAAAAGATGAAGTGAAGATTCTTTCCAGATAACAAGAATGAAAACAGTACCCTAAGTACTGCTAGTATATGACATGAAGGTGTGATCTGACTTTCTGCCTATTACCATTTGAGCTTTTTGGACTCTTCTTCAATCCTAACCTAGGAAGATAACCCCCAAATTCAAGTATTTGGGGAAATGAAGTTCCACATTTTGTTTTAGAAAATAGTGTTTCCAAACTGATAAGTTTAAAGGACCAGAAATTTAGGGGTGAGTAGCAATTCAACTGACACACATTATCTACATTCCAAGGTTGCCAGGAGCAGCCTTGCCATTCTGATTCGCCCATGGCTTCCAAACTCTGAACAGGTTACCTTCTCAGGCTTCCCCTACCCTGAGGATGGCTGGTTTCCCAAGCCAAAGAACAGCAACTTGGGATGTCTGAAACAATTGCCTCATAAAGATTGTATTGTATTCACAAGCTCTATAAGTTTGGTAGTTCCATGTCCCATAGCCTTAGGGGTTAAGTTGCTATGTGAGTCAGCTAATACAAAGATGCAGAAGAAATACGGCAGGCAAGCCTGTGCTTCACCAAAAGATTAATGAAAAGCAATAGAGTTTGTTTAAAAAAAAAAAAAAATAAAAATCACTAATGCTAGGAGAATAATGGGATCAGAATTTCTTTGTCAGTCTATATATATTTCTGTAGCCTGTTTCTCAAACTTAACTTCCTGGAAAGTTTGTTTTTTCTTCTGTAACATAGCCATTCATACTTGATACATCACAAGACAATATATGAGCTTTTAAATATATGAACATTAAAAAAATTAACAGCAAACCTCTGGTTTTCTGCACTGCATTCCATAACAGAGGACTGTAATGACAAGTGAAAATAGAAAAAAATTGTTTTGTCAGGAGGAAACAGGACTGTTACTTAGATAATGACATTATCAGAAATAAGTTAAAAAAAAGTTTTACGAACAGTAACAATAATTGGTAATCTTACCTCACTTACTGCTTGCAAGGTTTTGTTGAACTCTGAAATTCTTTAAAAAAAGTTACCATTATGGAGGATTCCTAGTTATGTTTCTAAACGCAGTTACAGCAATACAATGAAAAGTGCAAGCAATTACTGAGAAAAAAAATATTTTTCTAGTTGATCAGTGATTTATTTTTTTTAAAAAATCATGCCAGTTCTAACATTTTAAAACCACTTTCCAAAGGATTGCAGATGTTAAAAGTTGCCTTTTATTAGTGACTCCATAAATTAAGTTTAAACCTCTGTCATCACATATTTTAACATCAATCCACTTCTTTAAAAGTTACTAAAAAGAACAAAAGATAAATCTTAATAAAAAAATATAAATATTTTGGCAAGCAAGCATTTGGAACAGAATTCTAAATCTATACTCAGAGTCACAGAAATAGAATGAGTAAGAAATATGGATTTCATCTACAAACAAGAGCTGTTGGCCAATTACATCTTTTTGATGTTCAGGGTAAGTTTTGGGAATAGTGGTAAATATTCACTCATTCAAACCTCTCCTTATAAAGACTGTGAAAGAAGAAACTACACCAAAATAAAAATATAGGAAAGACTCCAAGAATATGTATTAAAAAACATGCAGCTATGAAAGTTCTCTCAGTATTTGCCTACAAGACAGAATGAAGCCCTGAATAAATAGTTTTTATAATTTCAGGAAGAGCAGCAGCCAGACTGGCATTCTCAACAATCCACAGCTCATGTTTCTGAGGTATTATTATTATTACTACTACTACTACTGTTATGACTATTATTATTTCTATTATTAAGATCATCAGCATATAAACAACAAGGCCTTGTTGAGCCCCAAGGAAACCGAATGAACTAAAAGGAAATCATCAATTGTACCATTTCTTAAAACAAACTCCACTGGTGCATAAAACAAAACTAAGGCTATTCTAACCAATATGAACTTTATGTTAAAGAACAATAATTTGAAACTTCTGAAATTGTTAATTTATGAAGTGCAGGAATAATGCAAAGTGAAGAGTCTACTAACCACATGGAAGGTCTCACTTCATCTTTTTCAAATATAACAAAGATTTCAATCCTTATTCAAAATTACTTACCTCAGTTCTTGTGTGGTAGTTGCTGGAATTGCAATTAATTTTGTAACTTGATTGTTCCTGGTTATGTTATTAATCTGTTAGAAACACAGATTCCATGGCTAAGTAAAACCAGTAATTTTTAGCCTTAAAAGAAATATGTGTATTTCATACATTTTAACAGTCTGTAATTCCAAAGATAAGAAGCACATTTTCTCATTAAGACACTTCAACAAATATTTACCATGGCATTGTTGTCACAACTTATGGAAGGAATTGGCTCATCTAGTACAGACCAAATAACAGGATCTGATTTGTGAAAGATATGGGCAAGTGGATAGTGACCTCACTATATCTCATGTTGGAAAAAGAGGAATTTGGCTTAGTGTGCAACAAAGACAGCTTAGACTAGACACTAAACAAAATTTCTAACTGTAAGTGCAGCAATGGGACAAGCTCCATAACAGACATAAGTAACAGTAACATAGAATCCTGGGAGTAAGAAGTCAAGAACTGAGGTAAGTGACATGGTAGGAATGATCTAAATATATATGATCTAGCCTTAGGGCTGGGGGATAAACTGAAGTTTATCTAACTATTTATAGATCTGCATTCTTATGTTACTCTGGTTGCCACCATTACTGGTTATTTTTGCATGCACACAGCGAGCACCATGATGAAAACATCACCAAACATATATGGTATTAACATTACCTAAGAAATATTCTGCTAAAAAGTAAAAGAGATACAAGAGACAGGAAGCCTGTTTTTCTAATAGCTCTAGGCATAATGTTAATACACTAGGACAGTACTGAAACACAACACAATGCAGAGGTGACTTTTGCCAGGGACCTACCCCTGCCCAAACTCAATGCTCAATGTGCACCTGTGCAGTAGCTCTCTGCAGTGATTCTGCTGACTACTGTCATGCTTGCAGAGACTGGCAGTTGAAGTCTCAGTCTGAGTGCAGACAGCAATGTGTAGGAGAAAGATCCAATGTCCTTTTTTTTTCCTCCCTCCAGTTTTCTATCTATAACTACTAAACTTTCTCATCCTCATCGTATTATTTCGATACTGAATAATCTATAAGGTCCTTGCTTTGCATGACACTGTTCTTTTAAACCTCTATTGTGTTGTATAAGTGGACACGCTCCTGTCACCTAGGCCTATTGCAAAATTAATAACTGATTAACCACATGCCAAAAAGCATAGAACGATACCCTGTTTATGAGAGTCTCAACATGAATTACTCCCAGGATGCAATCCAACTTAATTTATGCCCACACTGTTGCCATCTAATGATGCTCACATTCTAAAGTAAAGTGCCTAAATTAATTTCCAAAGGAAGATCCTGTATGCTTAAATGCAGATTCTTAATTAGGCAGTTCCTCTCTCCAGACTTGCCAGGGCTTCCCCCTCCTTCCAGTGGCTATATCAAGAATATAGGCCCTTACTGTAGGAATTTTACTTAGCTGGAGTTCTAAAATACAGCTGCAAAGCAGCTCTTCAAGAGAGAGAGAGAGAGAGAGAGAGAAGATACATTCACTGCAAATATTAACTTGTACTGCAAACTGTATTTGAAATAAAATACTGATACACTGACATAATTCTTATGTTTTTTATAGTTTTAAGTGTAGACAAAGAAACCATTTCAACCTTCCTTACAGTAAAGTATTAAAAAAGAGAAAACTTACTATTTCTACATTTAGTGACGTGTTACTTTCTTCACTTGCCTGAAGTTTTATCTTGCCCACATAGAACACTAAAAACAAAAGGCAAAAAAGTTAAGAAAATCAACACTAAACCACATCACACAAATTTTTTTGAGAATTTAAAAATTCACTGTTTTGTGTTACAATTGAAGGGAAATAAGACCACTTATACTAGCTTTTCTAATCATTCACTACTTTTGCAAATGTTCTTCCATCTCTTCACTTACTATTTCCACAAATGAACTAGTCCAATAACTTCATTATTTTCTGTATGTTTATTTTTGCTGGCTGTCTCTATATTCCTTTTGTTTCTTTTTTTGGTTTGTTTTCTAAAATAGAAAAACTGCACTACACATTACTGTTAATATAACTCCAACTCCCACAACAAGAATAAAATGTGTGGGTACAGGCAAAGCGATACTCTGAAAATTATTCCCTTGGGGATTAAAGAACTTTCAAGATACCATAATTCAAAGCATCATTCAACAGTCCTTGAGAGCCGGTAGGCCCATTTTGGAGACAAAAAGGAACTTCTATGACACTTCTGTGCTGAATGTGTGGCTTCAGGAAGAGACTATAGAGAAAGACCTGTACAGGAATGCATACATGACATCACCCAAATCATCTAGCGGTTTACTGTGTCAACGAGTAGGGAAACTTTGGGGGAGGGGGGTGCAGATACTTATTCTGTCTCTTTCTAATCTATAAAATACTCAGCATATGGATACTTGCCAGAAGTGACTTCATTTTCTTAAGTATTTCTCACAGAAGCCGTTTATCAAAGTGTTTTGGAAGGCAGCAATATATATCAACAAAATCTTCTTTTCACAGAATGGTCAGGGTTGGAAGGGACCTCTGGAGATCATCCAGTCCAACCCCCCTGCCAGAGCAGGGTTACCTACAGCAAGTTGCACAGGATGGCGTCCAGGTGGGTTTTGAATGTCTCCAGAGTGGGAGACTCCACAACCTCTCTGGGCAGCCTGTGCCAGTGCTCTGCCACCCTCAAAGTAAAGAAGTTCCTCCTCATGTTAAGATGGAACTTCCTGTGTTCAAGTTCCTACAAGCTTTATTACATTTTAGTAACACACATAAAGGGAACATCACTGCTCTTTCCATTTTCATTTGTTTGTTTGTTCTGTGACATTACACTTTTAAAATACTTGCAGGCTTTTACAATCATTTTCCTGAACACAGTTTCAACTTCTATTCCTGATACAGTTGGGCACAATATGGCAGATATTAGCATCTACCACAGCTTACTCGTTTCTTGTTTTCTCAGGCTTGTAATTATCTGCAACTGTGTATCCTCTGATAAGAAACCAAAGATCAAAAAGACAATAGACTAAAAATTACTTTTAAATAAAAAAACCCCACATTTTATATTAATTTTTTAGAAGCCATACAAAATGTCTCTAAATTCGGAAGAAAATTTATTACAGAGCTAGCTTTTACATAGCAGCTAAAAGTTGCTCTATTACTCAGAACAGAAAACAGCTGGACAAGTTTTTCATAAAAAGAAAAGGAAAAAGAAAACCACTAACCTGAAAAATTACAGGCAGGTGTTATGTTGCACAAAATGGTTTCTCCTGCTATAGTTTTATTGGGAAAAAAAAATCTAGTGAGTAAAAAAGTTGAACTTAAACCGAGTACTGACACAGATATTTACAATCATTTCAATACTTTAAATGAAAAGGTCTTTACATTTAAAAAATATTCCACGTACTGTCTAGCCTTCAATTCTCTAAGGAATTTACTATGACATTTTCCAAGACCTAGTATTCAGAGTGAAGCATGCTGGTTTTGATTAATTAATTTTGTATAATTTTCTGTAATGATTTCCACAGAAGACCTACATGCATGTAGTCTCTTTTTTAAAAAAAATCCAAATAAAACAGAAATCAGCATATCATAAATAAGCTCTCAGATATTACAGTATTCAATCACTAGGTAGTGTATTATTTGCTTCTGAGGATCCTACTATGGCTACTTATGATAGCATGAAACTAAAACTGTTCTACCTGATAGAATTCAAACTATGATGATAGCAAACACATACACTGTCATGTAGTAAAACATGTTTTTAGTTAGTTACAACAAGTTTTTGGCTGCTCCCATGTTTTTAATACTACCTACACTGCAAAGAAGTAACCCTGATCCCAAATTAAGGATACTGTAAAGAGATGACTCTGTTGAATAAAATCAAAATAAAGGACCAGAAAGATATTTGCATCCAAGACAAAACTCCTACACTTGTTCATAAAAACAACATGGCAGCACAACTTTCCTTACTTAAGCAGATAGACTGGCCTCCATTAATGGAAAAACAAATGCTATTTTCTCTACTGTTATCATTAGCTAGTACCAAATTAGATGGTTTGGGTTTTTTTTTTTCATTTTTTCTGTTGTACAAACATTTGCCTGTTATAGCTTAATGCTTCATCAATTTTATCATCATCAACAAACAGCCATCAGAGGGTATGGATTGTGAGGTGGTGGCAATATCCAAATTATCAGAAAAAAATTATTTTCAGACAGCAATTTAGAGTAAAATAAATTTGCCTTCCCTGTGTTGGCAGTTGTCAGGGAAATAGTTATGAAAATTATAATCAGCAGGTTTTTTTTAAAAAAACACAATCCTTAAAGAAACATAATGTTCATAAATAACTGAATTTGTAAAAATTATTAACTGCATAAAGAACATTTACGAAAAAACAACACAAAATCCAGGAGTGACACAAAAGGAAAGAGTAACATCAGCCTCTTTTTCTCTACAGAGTACTCATTTGCATGCCACCTAGCCTTGCTTAGGATCTCTGCATGCCATCAAAATGCACAAAATAGATAAGCAGTGTGGAGGATAAAAGCCTGATCAAAACCCACTAGTGCTTCCAGCCCTCAAAGATCATCAGATAACGTAGCTGCAAACTTCCTGCAGGTCACATTCACACAGTCAAATTATACTAGCCCGTATGACTCCAAGCCAGTTCTTTTACCACTTGCACTAATTCACTGCAAACACATTCTAATTGGTCTACCAGGCTGCTACATGGATAATAACAAAAATTAATTTAGTTTTCTGCTATAGACTGGACCTGCCCTGAGAACATCATGACTGTATTCAGTCTGCTTCACTCTACTAAAAAGAATGAGGATTTTTTTTTTTAAAGTAAACATGGTCCCTGAGATTGTGTTTCTTACATCTTTGTGGTAACCTGCTGATCTAACTTACAAAATAATCAAACCCTTGTATATGATCTAGGCAAGCTTTGCAGATTTGGACCTTCTACCAGACTGGAAATGAACGTGAAGTAAGGCAGACTGCTAATATGCACACCATAATACCAAGGAAAAAGATCCTATTCAAAATATTTGGGAGCAGATTTCCTGAACTCACACACACTTAAATTTTGAGGATCATAAAAGATCAGCGGTGATACATTAATCCTACCTGGTGTTATGGCAGAATAATAATCAGTGATGTTAAGAGCCTCTGTTAAAAAAAAAAAAAAGTTATAAAATTAACTATTCACATTTTAACTTAAAAAGCCTATGAAACATGTCACAAAAATAAGTTTCCTAATTTCTACCTTAGACTCTGTCTTCCCAAGAGAAGTATAAACACATGACCATTTATAAGGGAATTAAGTTACTTTCAGCATGGTAAATGAAAATGCAGCATTCAGAATGAGATCCATCCAATCAAATGTTTATGTCCTCATATGAGCCAGTTACTCTAGGCTCCCTATTATTCAGTGGAGAAAGTGGTGCTTTTAAGGGGTGATTCCCATTTAACCTATTCTACATGGGCATATCATGTTCTAAAAAAGTGTCTTTCTCTCCACCAACTATGAAGAATAGCAGGATGTCTAACTCATATACAAACATGTAGGAATTTGTACTGATATGGGATGAACCTCCTCCTTGTTTTCAAATGCAAATATCAGGAAAAAAAGGGGTAGTAATTCCTTCTGATTGAGTCTTTACTGATCTTATTTGACAAACTCATTGCAAGAACACATATCATGTAAGTTTCTTTAAGGAATGGGGTATACATTTTAGTTCTGTAACTTTAAATAGTATCAGAAAGTATAGAAAACATTATATCTATGGATATACAAAAAAATACATAATTGCTAAAAATATATATGCACAGTTTGGGCTTTGTTAAGCAATGTAATATTTTGAATAAAAAAGAATGGTTAACAGCTCAGTGTCAGTTAAATGTGCTTCAAAACCCTACCCATGCAGACTTAAAATACAGATTGGAGATAAATACAAATTTTAAGATCATGTAAAAAAATAATTTGAGCTAAACAAATCCCAGTTATAAAATAAAAGCAAACTTTAATGAATGCAAGAAACATCATCCTTCAGACCTTTCTCTCTTCATGCTAATTCTCACCTGCAGTGTGTGTGGTCTCCTCTGAAGTCATATCTGAGGAAAAAAAAATTAATAACAGTAAGAACAAAACAATAAAATAAAAATCTAAAAAAATCTAAATCTAACTAAATCTAAGTAACAGAAACATTAATAAAATCTTGCCTGAAGGATTAATGGGATAGGTGATAAAAGTAACAATAGAGGATTCTGGAAAAAAAAAAGATAAAAGAAGTAAAAACTGTATTAATATATTATTTTATTTCTATGAATTTTGAAGGAAAAAGATCAAGTATACACAACTTTGAACAGGAATTGAATATTATTTATCTAAGTTCCACTTAAAGAACAATTGCAAAGCTTGTTAAGACTGTTCACATTATTTCAAAAATCTGAGTATCTGAATATGAACAGCTGGTATTCGAGTTCCTTCAGATAAGTTCCTTTTATTGGTTTCATTCTTTCAGAAAATGCAGGTGAATTTGGCATATCCAATAGCAATAACTGCTTAGCCCCAAGAACCTTTTCCTGCAGGAACTCCCAACACTCATCAGCAGAGATGACACAATGAGTTTGGCAAACTGTCTCTCCAAATAAGCTATTGGTGCCAGTAACCATAAATAAGTAAAGTAGAGTGAGGATGAAATTTTTTTCAGCTGTAGCAAAAAAAAAAAAAAAAAAAAAAAAGAAAATTACATTAAGGCAATAGAAGAAAATTTAAAGATTGCTCAGGAAGGATGTGCTTAGTAAGCATATTTTAGGTGTCAGCGCAGGAATACAAAGCGCTTAGAGGACCACTTTATATCACTCCAATATGACAACTTAGTGACATTTTTAAAATGGGCCAGAGCAGCTTCATAACAGAATAACATTAAGCTTTCCAAATGTCTTTATTAAAAGCATCCCTGTCATTAGTAGGAGCAATATCTTAAGTATAATAATGAAAAGTTGGTGGCTCTGCATACAGTCGCATAACAAGAAAGAAAAGCAATCCACTTCATTACATAGAAAGGGAAAGAGAGCTTTTCTTTCCGATACATTTATTTTGACAAACCATTTTGAACTTTTTCAAAAATGCCCTCTTAATTCCATATGCAGAGTAAATGCTAAGCATATTTGGTTCTTACGTAACAATGCTGATGACAACTGATTTTCTAAGACAAGTAACGAGCAGCCAAAATATGAGGAATCAGAGCGAAAACTAAGTGCTGACTTCATCTGTATTATTTGGCTTGGTATAAACTACAACAAATACAACAAATATTGAACTGGCTGCAGTTGCTAAAGATGAACCATTCCCAGAGAAAGACTATCTGTAAGGAACAAAAGCATGTGTACTTGTATCTGTATTACTTCTTTTCTCCAGAGCACAATATGTCAGTATACATTAAGGAAGAAAGCAACTGGCTTTCACACAGCTATTTCTGTGTGTCTACATTCTTCATTTAAAAAAAAAAAAAGAAAAAAAAAAGCTTTCATAGATAATGTTTATCACCTCTGGTCCCAGAAGTTATTAGAGTCTCGTGTGTGTGTGTGTGCACGTTCTTGTACGTAGTATACCACACTGCATGAAATGACATGCACATCTGCTGGGGTGAGAGGAGATGTAAAGGAGCTCTCTCACTACAGTGCTCCTCCTCTGCCATCTCTGCAAACTGTTCGCTGTTTAGGCTACTGGGCAAAAGGCTTTTGGTCAAGCAACTTGCACCTACTTCATCCGCAAGCATCACTGCCACAAACTATGAGTGATCCTATAAGGTAAGCTATTTCATTACAAAGTAGAATGAAGAAATTAAATTTTTCTTAAAAAAATACAAACAAAATATTAAATGGTGGAACTCGTTTACGTTACAACTTTTCTGCATTATCTCAGATAAAAGCAGAAGTTTTATCTAACAGGAAATAGCAAACATTGCAGTAAAGTCATAATTTTCTTACCAGAAATAGTTGTTGCAGCCGATTCTCCTGAATTTGCAGCTTTTGTTTCAGACAGGAAAAAAACAAGAGGACCATAATGAAGTTTCAGACACATATATAACCATGCTCAGCAGCCTTTCCTTATATTATCAAGAGTTTACTGCATTCACCAGAAGAGGGCAACGCCTGCTTATCAGAAGAACGCTTCCAGGTTGTCAAAAAAGACAGCTGTTAAAAATTGTCATTGTTTTTACAAAAGATTGTTATGAACTCAAATAGAATTCAACTGAAGACGATTTCTTTTCAACAAATAATGGGCAGTTTGCGTTGTAGAATGCTAAGAAAATAAAAATCATTGACCCAAATACGTGCCATGCTAGCCTAAAAGCCGCATGCCTACCCTGAGTGCCTTGCTAATTCTGGGAATGGGAATCAAACGTACATAACAAGATGGCTGTACTTGGGTATGAAGAACTCCTCTCATACTTTGTATAACACTGAGACTTGCCATTTAAAATGTATCCCATACATATCTGTTCTCTTTTCTATCCTTCAAAAAGCAGGGTTACAAAAAGCTAATTCAAGTTTGAACCTCTGATCTTGGTAGGAGCCAGCCAACTATTTATATAGCAAACACTAGCCACTAAATCTTTGATGTTGTTACAGTCAGTATTTTGATCACAAAAAAAAATAGGAAATTTGATATCTAGTTCACATAGCAACTTCAAAGTTATCCCTTTCATTCACTGAGTGAGGTTTTTGACAGTGCCACAGATAAGTCAAGTCACAGTTATCACAGAAATACAATCTAAAGAACAGCTGGCTGCAAATATGAAACACTATTTAAAAATATATACTTAAGGTATTTCAACATCATCTCAAAATTCAAAAGTCATCCTATTATGTTACTTAAAATGCACTAATTGTACTGTAAAGCCTTTCCTACTGTTGTAGGAGAGTTAAGTCAGAGATACCAAAAGTCTCTGCAGAAAACCAGCTTTTTTTGGTTAGACATAGTAAACAAGGAGTTCCTGAAACGCTAATCACTCACATGATTCCTTGCTCAGACTATTTTGCTTGCCTTACTGAAAACTAGTAAGAGCTTCTTTCCAAAGGATAAATGTAATATAATTTCTGCAATGAAAGGAGAATCGGAGGCATCTCAGTGACCTTATTTTCAATTTCTTTGGAAATTTACTGATGCTATTTGCACCGTGAAACATGCTGATAAGCCACAGGATGAAATGGATAATTAATTTGCAAATATTTACATTTTCTTAACTATCTCCATAAATTAAAAAGTAAAAGCAGCAGCAATCTTCCTATGCGCTTTCTAAAATACAAGAACAATGGGGAAAAAAATTACATAGAACCAACATTTACCTGTTTCCTGTTTTCTGCCAGGCAATGTAGCAGTAGTTTCAACTACAAAGGAAGAAGATTTTTTAGGAGCAGAAGTTTTTATATATATTTGTACACATGCATATATACACACACTTTTTAAAACACAACCACTTTAGATGTGCTACTCACCTCAAGTCAAGCTGGTTGCAAAACTACTTTGCACCCATTGAGAAATGTGTGTCAAGTCTTTTTGTAAGCTAGAAGCTGAACTCTTGCGTTCAATTTTTTACTCAGTTTATCCCTTTTATACTTATGGAAGACATGGATTAGGCTGTGAGCTTTCCCACTGCCCTTCCATTGCCAATGTCTTCAGAAACCTTTTCAATGCATTTGCTTGAGCGAAAATGAAGTAGACTAAATAGCAGCAACCAAAAACGTAGCAGGTACACACAACTGTGCTTTCACCCAGCTATTTTTGCACAAATGTGGAAAAGAAATGCTGATGAATTATTCAAGAAGTGATATTTTATTAATACAAAGAGAAGCAGAGAAATTAAACCAAAAAAAAAAAAAAAAGCAAGGGGCAGAAGAGTTGGGTAAGACAGGGATACTTTATTCATATTTACAAATTACATAAGATGTACTTTGAAAATACGTCTACAACATGATGTGCATATACATCATATAGACACTCACATGCCCAAGAGTTGCACCACCAAAGAACATCTCAGCAAAGAACAGATGGATCAGGCGCCAGAAATGAAGCGGCTCAGGTGGACCTGGACTGGGAATTAAAAAGTGAGCTATTTCTAGCTCAAAGGACCCATGAAACATGTCCCTAGGGACACCTAGGGAGTGATAGAACATACAGAAGGGCTGTTACTCACAATGTGGAACTGACAATTGAAGCTATTGCACAGGCTACCCGTGAATGTGAAACATGTGCCATCATCAAGTGAGGCAAGTGACTAAAGTCTCCCTGGAATAGAAGACGGTGGCTAGGCTATCAAGATAAGGTGGCGTAGAAAATTTATTATATCAGACCACCACTGCGAACCTGCAACCAAGGCAAACGCTATGTGGTTCCCATAGTGGAGGCAATCAGCAGGTGGCTAGAAATGTACCCTGCAGCCCATGCTACCAACCAAAACATCATCCTGGGCCTTGAAAAACAAGTGGCAAAACAGCACAACATACAGATAAGGCACTGTCACATACTTCAGCACCCTTGATAGCTGAGACCCTGGCTGTTGGGCCAAGGAGGAACAGATATTACTGAACTTGGTGGCAGACTCTAGCTACAGCCACAGCCAACATGGTGGCCCACAGGGCTGCAGAAGAAGAGGGATTCTCTTTGGATTGCCAGAGCTGGTAGGACAGTTTCTCCACAGTTAGTACCTTGATATCTGGCCAATCCATCATCACCTAGGTGTTGGTGCGTACTGTACTAACCTCTGCCACGTCGCCTATGTGCAATGGATGTCATCCAGATCTTTGGAGACCTGGTTGTTGTGTAGGTTATAGTAGACCACCTCCACCACCACCAGTACCCTCATGTACTGGACACCTTCCTTCTTACATCAGTGATGGTCCACTTGCATCAGTGGTATACAAGACCATCCTCGGACTCTGAATCCAGTGATCCAAGCTCAAATCTCTGTGGAACCTCCAGTAACCAACCAGTTGGGGGATGACACACAGAAAAGTACTCTGAGGCAGCAAATTCCTCCGTAGCAAGGTGTGTGGGACAATTTGGTCAGGTGCCTAGAGCAGTTTTCACCTCTAATGGCCTGGGAGTTTACACCTGAACAGGCATGGAAACCTGTTGAAATGGCAGACCACTTGAAGGATTTCTTGCTTACACCAAAGACAGAGACTTTTGGTGCTGTGTTGGGGCCTGGCCTATGCCTACCAGGCCTGTGCCCAACACCCTGAAAGGAGCAAGACAGTCTCTAGATCTAAGGACATACAAATGGATGCTGTGGCTAAACCAGAGACACAACCCTAACCATAAAAGTCACTCCTGCAGCCAAGAGGAAACAATAGAAATAGCAGTTGACCCAAGTCAGTGAAGGAGGAAGAAGCTCCTCTGGACAGGATGCAGGAAGAAGACTCAGAAGAGGCAGCCTGTTCTGCAGCAGGACAGCCACAAGAACAGGAGGGGGAAGTGACAGAAATCATAAAAGAGACAGAAACCACCCAGTCCCTACTACTGAGAGAGCTGCAAGATATGCACAAAGATTACAGCTGCTAGCCAGGTAGGCAGTTTGCTGCCTAGTTGCTCCAGTGTTGGGATACTGGGGCCAACAATCAGGACTACATGAGAGCTTGATGAGATGTAAAGAAACGTCAGTTCATTTTTGTTGAATGTCATACTGAACTGAAGCAGTAGTTAGATAAAGCTGTTCTGTATTGTTTAAACAGTAAATAGTTTTTTACGGTAGAATGGGGTGAATAAAAATAATTGAGTCAATTCTACATAAAGTGGACTTTTGGTTAGAGAAGAAAGTATTCTTCCACATGTAGGCAAACTGGCTTTCCTACCACAGGAAGTGAATTCCACCTCCAAAAATTTACCTGCTTAAGGTAAATCTTTTACCTGCTTAAGTCCCGTCTTATTAAGTCATTAGCACCTTGTGCATAAACCCTTTTCTCCAACCAAAGGGCCCTGAAGGAAATTAAATTTTCAAAAGGAACCCACCTCTTGAACTACGAAGCATCTCACAGAAAAGACCACCACACCACTTCTTCTGCGCACTAAAACAATACAAAAATTTGCCTGGGGAATCTGACCTTAAGGTCTTTCTCACATACTCTTGAGGAGTTAGTATAGACATAGTCACCATAGACAAACTGCATTTCCCATCCTCCATATCCCTTCAGCTTGCTTTGTGAATTTTTGAGAATACAAGTAGTATCCTGAGGTAGGTAAGAAAATTGTTCACTAACATGTTTAGTACTGTAGGTTAGTAAGAAAATAGTGAACTCTAAAAATGCCAAATGCTTTTAATTACAAATCCAGCAGTACAGGGAGCAAAATAAGCTAAACACAAGCCATGAATATGGAGCTAGCAAATAGTGATGAGGGCATGCATAATTTGAGGAGCAATTTCTTCTGGACACAAATATAACTATGACTTTTCTTAGAGTACAATATTCACATGCCTACAGTTGCAAGAAATTATCCAAGAGAATGAAACTTGTCACTGACCGAGGTGCAGCATTAAGATCACTAACCAAGTCTCTCATCAGAATCACATTTGCACATAGAAAGGGGGAAGGAGGAAAGGCTGTCATACATTATTTAATTTCACTTACATTTGTCAACCCTCCTCCTTTGTTGGATTTAAGAACTAGAAAAGTGAACAAGGTTTATTTGGAGAAGGATTAAAGTCCAATCTATAATATCCCTAAAGTTGACATGCAAAAAGGAAAGTAAAATAACTGGTGTGTGCTTGTTACAAGCTAACAGAAAATTTATTTCCCTTCGATTGTTTACTATCAACAAGAGCAAGAAAATCCTTATGTATATGAAACCTCATTATATTTGCTCCATGCATTTTTATTTGTGACACTGTTAGTTTAGGATCATCAAGTCAACATACCTGATATCCTATTCCAAACTAAGACATTATGTATTGTAGTAGGACTTTTCTATATTTTTTTCTAATAGAGAACATTACTGAGGATTCAAACAGCAAATAAATAGTCAAATGACATTATTCAGTATTATTCTTTGCTTTTGCTGCAAGGGAGGCAGACTACGTCCCCACAAGAACTATTTTTTTTTTCTGAAGGAAAAGGCAACTCCATTAAATGAGATAAGCACCAGTTTCTGTTACTAACATGCATTGTTAGAAACAAATGCAGCAAGTCCTTTACCGTCTTCACTTTGTACTGTTCTGACACAAATAGCTAGCTAAGCCAAGACTTGAGAATCCCGTCTGTGTAGGCAGAGGAAACTGTTCCACTGGTATTAAACCTGTCTAGCAACTCTTGCCTTTGCTCCATACCACAGCTGCAAAAAGCTTACCTGGGAACCAGTATTTGCATTGTGACAACCTTCATTTCCCATAATGACGTTGTATGACAACAGGAACCAGTGTAAACTTAGCACCTCCCATCTGGTAGGAGACTAAATCCATTAATAACAGTACTTAAGCCTAGGTCCACAAACAGATATAGGTCTGAGAGAGGCCGTTGCCTGGCTCTGTCTACAAAACAGCCTTATGCTTACAGTATTCCTTAGCATGAGAATCTTAACTATCAGTCTACTGGCTCTTTTAGGATGGGATGGTCTCCACATGTCCCACTGAAGCTGTTCCACCAAGCAAAGCAGAAATCAAAAATCAAGACAAAGGGAAGAAAGGAAGAAGGAGGCCTTCTAACACAGTGGTGAAGATGGGATGGATGGTTCTGTTCCCTGCACCAAAGGCATTGTCACTCATAGCATGTCTTTTGTTCAGTAACTTACACAACAGGATACAGAAAAAGCCCTTAAAGCATGAACAGTGTACAATGTTCTATCTCCAACTGGAAGAATGAAAAATATCCTTTTCTTCTCTGAACCACCAATCTAACTTAGGATCAGCACACCCTTTCTTAAAATTTTTGGAAAGGCAACACCCTTTCTGATTCACCTGTCTTCAGGCAAACCCCTCTGCCAGAAGCAGTTCAGTTTTTCCAGGGTGGAGGAGTGCGAAGCAGCTAGAACCTGGCTGCAGATAACAACATCGTACAAGAGCTAAGTAACTGGCAGATGCTTCTTCCTCCCCTATCTCAGGGGAACAGTGTTGCTGCTGACTAATACCGTTTTACCTAACACTTCATGATTGCCTTTAAACTTTTGCAGAAAGCAATTCTTTGAGCAAGCCTGACACAGCAACTGGAGTGTTTTCTTAGAGAAGGAGAAAAAGAATCTGAACTGTAGTGAACTAGAGTCTTCACATGGACACCCAGCCTGCCCAGTCTGTGCAGTGTGGAGGGGCAGGGGATGGTACAGCAAGAAGGGTCATGCCTGCTGGCCTTTGTCTCTCAGGAAACATGGTGAGAGAATGCAAGGGGCAGTTGCTTTCTAGTCAGGTCCAGACATGAAATAGGCACTGAACACTTAAGGAGCAGCAACAGCCCTGGCAGTCTGTAGAAGCACAGACAACATTACTGGCAGAAAAACATACATTTATGGACTTACGTGTTCTGGGGCCTAGATGACAGGTTTATGAAATGCAGCGCCTAAAATTTTATTTATATTAATTGAAAAGCATGCCAAAATGAGAAAAGTTTGTACTATCACCCAGGACTATTCTTTCAAACTAAAGGTACCATTGACCATGTCAGCTCTCACAAATAGATCAAGAGCAGAATCTGAATGGAAGAATCCCAAGGGACACCTTGGTGTCTATATAATATGCTCTTCCCATGCCGCAGTACTTGGCTGACACCACAGAATGGCATTAGATAACCACGACTGTGTATTGCTGATAAGATCAGGTTTGACTTACAAATGCACATAAAAATACCAGGAGATTAATAAAAATTAGATTTTCCAAATAAGATGTGATAGCAAACTTAGTGCTGAAAGCTTTTTCACCAAAAAAATCAGGCAGGGGAATTGATTTGCACTAAAAATTCCCATCAGAAATGTCAAAGTGGAAGCTTTAATTCCAAATAGATACATAATACAACTTTCTGGCTGAAAAACAATTAAAACCATTTTACATTAAAAAGTCAATTCCACACTGTAATTTTAAGGCTATACAAATTCCCTTCTAAACATTTGCACGGGCAACAGTTATCAGTATGTATTACACCAGGTATCAGTACTGTGCAGCAACTACCGTTGATTTGTATTCAGTGTTACTAGGATAGAACCATATGAAAATACCTGACATTAATGCATTTCACAGGACTTGCTCATGAACAAAACAGAGTAGCCCAAACAGCAAAATTTCAAAATAGTACTGTTCTAAAATCCATTTACTTACAGAAATAGGCACAACATTCAATTCTGATATTCAAATTAAATCCATATTTTCTATTAAGAGATTGGGTCCCTTTAGCATTTGATAAACCTTTCAGTTGGATAAACATTCGGCCAAAATGAACCATGCTGTCACACAATTATCATTAATAACAGTAACATGTAAAAATCCTCCCCGATTGTTCCACTGTAGACATTTAGCCCATATTGACTTCTTATGTAAGTTAGATTTTGAGGCACACTGTATACGTTTATAGGATAAAACTAAGTGCAATCTTAATTTTATGTTTTGGTGCCTCTCATGACACCTTATGTCTGCTCTGACTTAGCGGTGGCACCATGGAAGAAAGGATGAATTATCACTGGCTATTGGACAGAAGCAAATGCAAGAAAACAATGAAAGTGCTTGTTCACATCAGGCTCCATCACTTCATCCAGTTCATTTTAGTATCCTCAACAAAAAATTTAGGTGCAATATTTTTAATTAAAGTTTGATGTTTGTCCTGGTTTGAGGTAAAACAGAATCAATTTTGTTCAGTAACTTTGCTTCTTAGCTGGGCCTCTGTAACTACTGAAATTAACAGCATATTGTGCAGACAATGTTCACTCTCTCAGAGTGATAAGACCTATGTTTATAGCTGATGCCCAGGCATGGTATGCAGAGAGGCTCTTGCTTATACTTATTGCTATAACAGCCAAGGCCAACCAACTTTGTTATTTACCCCGTTGGAGAGTCAGAAGCGGAAAAGCATAGTGGGGTCCCACCTGCAGGGAGGAGTGGACAGGACAGGTGACCCAAAACTGACCAACAGGGTATTCCATCCCATCTGCCTCATGCTCAGTATAAAAGCTGAGAGATCAAAGGGTCAGCTTGCTCTTCCTTCAATGGCCGACATCTGAGGAGGACTCTTGTTTGTCTGCCTGTGATCCCCATCCTGAATGCAGATCCGGAATCCAGTTCCTGTCCATCACTGAGTACAGCCTGGGACTGCCCCAGTGCCAGCCGGTGTTGTGATTGTCATCTCAGGAGCTTGATACAGTTTTGTATACTTTTCATTATTTCTTTTTATTTTATTATTAATATTTCATTAAAGTAGTTTAGTTCCTTCTAAACTCCTAAGTGTCTTTTTCCTCCTCTGCCTCTCTCTTTGAAGAGGGATAGAGGGGAGCATCTGTCGGTCCCATCTGGGGTCCCCCAGCTCCCCAGTAGCCGATTTGGCCTAAACCACGACAATGTTACATGGGTTTTTAGGAAATTAGGTTATAAATACAGTTTTTATCTGTTTGTATAAAGTTCCATTGTATGAAGTTCCATTTGTATAAAGCTGTACATTAGGTACTGACGTGAATCAAATCACCTCTTCTCTGGCAGGCTTATTTCCAAAAAGCTACTTCCTTTGATATCACAGAAGAGGGAGGCAACAAGAGCAAAGAAAGGGAAGGTTAAACACGCATTCTGTTAATAGGTACAAAGTAGATTGGTACATGACTCATCAAATAGGCACTCCAGAGTAAGGTACTTGTTTCCCCGTCACATTTACTTCCTTTAAGACCTTCTCAAGGTTTCTGTAGTAGTCTGTCTTTACAGTTTTAGAAAGAAAATAGTAATGGGGCAAATAATTTATTTTTTCATCTACAGCTTTCATGATCCACTCAGTAAACGTAACAATATGTCCCAAAGTTTGGTACCCAACAGACTGAGATGCAGACTGGATGAGTGGAAGAGCGGCCACTACTTTTCCACCTTCTGCCTGAGGAGGTAAAGCCTTGGGACTCAACTCCCCCTTCCAGGAAAGCAGATCCTGTCATCATAAGTGCACACAGCTCAGGAAATCTTTAAAAGGGATTACATAAGCCTAAATCATACCTCCTATTGCCCACACCTGCAAACTAAAACAACAGCTCACACTGAAGTTTTCCTCTTCCTTGAGCATGCGAATGTAAAACAGTCACACAGGGCACCAGTCACTTGCCATTTCTCCCATCAGCATTAAACTGCCTTGTTCCCACAAGCCTGGAAACCTCCTCCTGCATCACCAGTAGCAGGCTCAGCAATATTGGGAGTGAAAAAGGCACATGGAAAAGAGGATGCAACACCTTAATCTTGAAGGCTGGACAGGACAGTTTAGAAAAATCTAAAATTCCACATTATAAACACTGAGTTTTATTTATGCAAAAAAATGCAACAAAAAGCAACAGGGACTGGACTCCTGCTAAAAGTTAGGGCACCAATATCACAAAGGAGATGACAGTGCTTTACTGTCACTGATACTACTTACAGTTATGCCATAAATGATCTATTTTATTTATTCACTGAAGTTTGTAAAAAATATCCCAAAGATATCCCATCATCTCTGTACTCCTTGGATAAATGCACAGTGTAACAGTTTGTATATGTATATTTGGATTAAGAATGTTACTGTTTAATGTGTAACTGAAATGATTAATGTTTAAACAGTACATTTCTTCCACTTGTCAAGTTATTATTAAAGGTAACTTGCAAATATCCCATGTAAAAATGACAACTGAAGAGCTGGTGCTCACAGATGACTGAAGTTTCTTTTCAAGCATTTAGCATTTTAAACTCACCTATTTTCTTGTGTCTTAGAATTCTCTTAAATGACCAAAAGCTTTGTATTACTTAGTGCAATTTTTTCTTGGATTATGCAGAGACAATAGTGATATCACTCATATTGTCAACATTAAAGTATGTAGCTAAACAGGAATCATTCATCAAGGAACAAGATAAAGAAATTTTCCAAAGTTGGCATTTGGAACACTGAGCACATCTTTCTTCACTTACATATTTTTAAATACCAGGAGATGATCTTTAAAGCGAGATACATTCAATCTGTGGCACTCTTTCTCTGTATCACAGCTGTTAGGCTACTTCTCATTCTCAGCAAAAGGGGAATTATCAAAGGAACCTGAGGAATGTAAGTGGAAGGTTAGTGACGCACAATGTGTGGGGCCTCCTTCCCTCTTTGGCCCTACCTCCAGTATTTACACCTGCTCAGCATGCAATGGCTACACCAAGCAGAGGAGAACCGGAAGACTGTGTGACTGGAAGAAGCAAGAGTGGCATTTTAAACTCAGATCTAAAAGTTTTCTATTGCTAAATTCCATTAGTCCAAGAAATGCAATCAGCCCTCACCACAAACCGGGAAGCAGTCAGATATGTCCTTTCTTGCAAACCTTCAGATGCATAAAATACTACTGCTACTGCAAAGGTAATCCCATCCACACATGCTTACCTTTAAGTGCTAAGCATGTGTGTAAATCTTACCAGAATTGGGATTCTGGTCCTTATTAGACCACACATGGTTAAGAAAAAACTAAATACATTTTTGGTAATCTGGATAATTATTATAAAAATAAATAATAAAACCAAAAGAAAAAGAATCTAAAGAGTCAACAAAAAGAAAGGGGGGAAAAGGAGGTAAGAAAACATAACCAAATAATGTGATGTTAAGTAAATCTAGATTTATTAATGGAGTGCATCACTGCCTATAAGACTCCAATTTGATATGTCTTACACTGCACAAAGATTTTGAGTGGTTAAACAAAGGAGAAATCACAGAAATCATGGTAAATTTTGAACATTTTACAAATCATTGTTTTATATATGTGTAAAATGCCAACTGGGTCATAAAAAAAATTCTGAAACTTGTCCTCCAGCACAATTATGACTGTAATGAAACACTTCCTTTTCACCTTTTGTGCCTACACAGGTGGCATAGCCCTTTCACAACCTTTAGCCCTTTGCCAATTACATTCTTTAAGCATACAAAAACAGATCTTTCTGAAGACTTACTACTAAAAGTCCTTCTCTTTTAACAAAAACAGAGAAGCCCCCAAAATCAGACAATTTTTACACAGGTGTACAGAGGAACTTACAGAAAGAAATCAGATTGTAAGACTAGTAGCACCATCAATTAAAATTGCCTGACATTGACTGCCTGACGTTGACTATTATATGCTCCTGTCAATGCTTGGTTTTCATTAAATCATTGGACAGATATTTGCTAACTATGTGCCTTTCACAGGCTGACTTGGAGGGGGAGGACAATCAGCTAAAACGCACCTTTTCCTGAAAACAGGCAAATAAACTGTTAAAAAAATTCCAGTAAACTTTTCTGCAAAAAGCTGTTATTCTTCCAAGTTATCTAGAGGAGAAAACTTATATTTGGCAGTAGAGATGGTCTCTGTACTGAAACAAACCTCTGTCAGCATAATTAAAACTCAATTTGACTAAGTGACAGAGCTTTGGAAACCATACATTTTACACACTCACTAGAGAGCTCTTACAGTTAGACAAAGGATTCCACAAGCCCCTAAATCACTAATTCTAAAATCATTAATCACTTGGGGCTGGAGGTGGGCATTGTCTAACCAAGCTGCCCTGTGATGCTCAAGGATGCTCTGGATTCAGGGCAGAAAGTGCTGGAAATGAAAACAAGAAGGTTGTCCTTGCTGTGCCTCGGTGAAAGATAACCAGATGCTCCACTCTGACCTAGGTTACCCACTATCCAGACAGATCTCTCTCAGACTTTCTTTGTACCAAACTTTTGTCTGATAGCCAGAATGCTTCCTCTTTCATCCCTAGGGCTCTGTTCCTTCAAACAGAGTCAAACATGAGAGAGACATCTTTTCTTCAGCTCGTCTCCCAAATCACACAACTCAACAGAGAAGATGTGCTCCCAACTACAGCATCAGGCCAGCAGAGGCATTTCATTCATTATGACCCAGTGTTAGAGGCATTCTCCACGAGTCCTGGTTTGTCAGACAGATTTCTTTTATCTCCCAGAAAATGAAATCTGGTCTCCTTATTTTAATGCCCTTACTAAGACACTTTTAATCTACCCAGACAGGCAGCGATTATAACATTACATAGCTAAATGATATTATTTAGTCTGCACAAAATAGATAGGCACAGTTTTTAAGGATAAAGGTGATGAAGACCACAATTAAGTTTCACTGAAGCACCTATGCTATATAAGAATTTTACAAATCAATTGAGCTAGTCACTTCAAAATCCCTGAAGGCCTTAGGGGGTGATACCATTTCCTATGGTTGATAAATTGAATACTACCCAAGCTTGATTCAAGTTTGTCTTTCTTGTCAACAGATATGATAGCAAAAGCTATCTCTTGCTTTAGAGACTATTCTCTTGCTTTAACTCCATTTCAACTATATCAAAACTAAGTTTCTCTGAAAATAAAATCTTGGTTTGGTCTGGTTTAAAGCTTTTTGCGGTTCTTTTTCAGGGTAGAGAGGAATTTTGAGAAATGCGTGAGAAACAATTTGGTCATTTTAATAAAAGAAAACATTACTGATACAGAAGCAAAAAAAAAAATATCAGAGCCTCAGTAATCTTTACAGATGTAGACCATACCTGTAAAAGATGGTGTAATGTGCCAGTGAAGCAGTGAAAAATTGATTGTTGAAGTTCTGACCCAGTGAATGTGCAAAATGAGGACAAGCAATGCTTTCCTATATATTTATTCTCCAAATAGAAGGTGTGTAAATTAATTATTTTAAGATTACATTGATAGAAAGCCGTAGTACTCCAGTAAATTTTGGTTGGGTGCATCCTTCTCTCATTACCATTACATGGACAGTAGACAGACACAAAGTTGAAGCAATTTGAAAGTCTTTAAAGGACTGCTGCTATGCTTTTTACATTTGGATAAAAGCTGGTGAAAGCTGCAGATCCTCACATGACCTTATTAAGCATTTAGCTATAAATGACGAATAGACAAAGACTTTGTAAAATCTGGAACAGAAATGTTAGACACGTTCAGATCAACTTTTGACCAAAATTCTATTATAAAAACAGGGTGTAATGGTACTTACCACATGGCAACGAGTCATCCTCTTCTACTGTCTTATTATAGACCCAATCCTCCTTTCTCCAGCGTATAACACCACTATCTTCACAGTCCCAAGATTGCTTTATATTTGCTTTATCCCACATTCTGAACATGTACAGCTCCCCAGTCATACCCAGGTTGGGTGATATAACTGTACCTGGCAGCTTTGAACAGCCAAGCAAGAACTGCCCTTTTCCAGGGAGATTAACTTTCCCAGTTATTTTTTTGTTTACTTCTTTTGTTCCATTTATAAACACCTTCATCTCCTCATCTTCACTTTTCCACTGGATACATATGTGGTTCCAAGTGTTGTCATAAACTCTTGCTGTTGTATTTATTTGATTTCCAAACAACCATATCCTCAATTTACCATGATCTCCTGTAAGTCCAAGATCATATTTATTTGCAGAGAGATCGCTGTGAGATGTCTCTTGATTGTATACATATGCTGTCCAGGGACTATTTGACGAATACAGCTTGAGGTACACACAGACAATGAATTCTTTCAAGGGACGCAGAGAAATTCTTGGTGACATAATCCAAGGATCTTCGCATGCAGTCTTAAAGACGGCTTTATACTGTCCTAGGAAACCCTCCTGATCTAAATAAAGAAAAAGTGATTTGTAAAATGGTTTTGTTTTTAAAAGGATTATCTATATGAATGTTATTCTTCCATATAGCACTGTTCCTAGGCATTTACCTAGGAGTTTTCAAAATAACACATTAACAAACAACCTTGTATCCTTCTCTTTTGTTTTTTTTTTTGTGGCATGGAAGCAGTAAATTTGGAGGCATACACAAAATGAAGGATGAGCATGTAGTTCTCTAAGGTAGCACTCAAACGACAAGTGGGAAGCAAAAAGAGAATCACAGATCCTGGTTCCTATTCCCAGGACTGCACAGGTATTTTGCATTTAATAGATACTGGATAAAATACAGAAACAGAGCTAGAAGAAGGGACTACAGTCCTTACTGCCTTCTTATGTCCCAGCCTTGCATGCTGCTTCTCTGAACAAGATCATGCTTCTCCGTGCCATTTTTTTCCAACCCTGAGATTCTTAAATCCTCTGCTGCATACTGGCAGAATTTCAGCAGGAAAGGTAGAAAACAGCCATGTTCTAGAAGACAATGAGTTTAGGTAACTCTCAGGAAATGTGTTTAAGTCACTGATTTTTTTTTTTTAAATTTAATCCCATCTGTCCCCCATTTACTGTTCTCTATCAGGGGATTTACTTGCAGAGACATCTGGTCTGTGAATCTCAAATCTACTAAGGCATTGAGATGATGGCAACCCAGAGTTGAGTTGTAACAGTAAATAGAATTTTAGGTGCTAACAGTAAATTTACTGGTGAAAACAAGGTTTCAGGCTCTGTCAATGCTGGTAAAGCCAGTAGTGCCAGACAATGCCCCAAACACTGGAACTTGATCATAGCTTTTAAGTTCTTATAGGTGCTTCATTTCCTCCACTGTCCCACTAGAGGAAAGTACAGGCGTTTGTGGATGTAGGTGTAAGGTCTTTGGAGCTGACTCTTATTTTGTGGAAAAATGCACATTTCAATTGCACAATCATTATCAAGATTGCTTGCTTTATGGTATACCCATCAGCAACAAAATAAATCCAAACTAAGAAAAACTCCTATGGGACATGAAGTGGAACTACAGAAAAATGAAACAGCCTGGTAGATGCTCAGCCAGAGCAAGAGAACACATTACTGACACCTTTAAGTAGGCATTTATTTATCAATATATGCAGAGCTTTTATGTACTGTCTAAAAGAGGTATGTGATTAACCATGATTGGTCAGAGCTGGACAGCAGGAAAAGATCAGTCAATACAGGAAGAAAACTCTTCCATTAGCTCCCCTGTGAAAAGACAAATTTCCAGGCCACTGGGATCAGGGTGGGTTTTTTTTTTCCAAGGTAGGTTTCATTCATAGTGCTAGCTACCTGTCAAGGTCACAGCCAGCTCTTCTGTGATCTTCTCAACCAACCACAGCACCAGCTTTCATGAGGCCAATTCTCAATCAGGAACGTGTTCAACTTTTCTGCCTCTTGACCACAGGGCTCTCAAAATTTCTTTTTCAAACAACAAATGAAAAAGGAGGAAGTTCCTAACTTCCAAGTGCAGCTTTATAGCTACAAGCTACCAGAAAAAGTTTGAAACACAAAATATATCAATCCAGTTTCATGGAAAGTCATTGATAACTGTTCTTGTTGCCTACTATAGCTTTGAGGCTCCCTTTGGGATGCTAATTACAGAAATCTGTAGGCATCTTTCACAACCCTGAATCATTTCTGAAGTTCAACATACATCATGAAAGTGCCATACAAGGCTATAGACCAAACACAAGACTCTCAGGGTACAGGCTGAATTTGTTGAAAATCCTAACTATCAGACTTTGAATGGTGAGGTAATACTTAGAATGGTTCTACGGTGATGGAGAAGAAAAGCATACTTGACCCAACAGCAAGCAGAACTACTCTCTTCCTGCCCAACCATAAAGCCTGAATTCACTCATTCAGTTTGGCCATTTGTCAGAGCCTAACAGGCAAAATCTGGGATACTCAGCTAAGAACAGATGAGCATGGAAAATCAGTTTTTAAAACATGACTTAAAAGCTGGTGAGGAAGATTGGGAGGGAGGTGAAAGTGTCACAGAAGTGGAGATTTTTAGATACAGGTTCAAATGTAAAAGAAAAAAAAAAAAGTTCAAATGTAAAAAAAATCCTTTTTAGTAAAAGGATTACTACAATTAAGATAGATCTTCTACCTTCCAGTTTGGACAGATCACGAGGAAATTGATTTTATAAAGGAAACAGCTAGCTAGATATACAATTATATGTCAACACCTGTGATACAGTCTCTCCAAAGAAAAAGAATTGTTCATCTTTCATTATTAAGTAGGAATTATGCTGAAGGTTTTGAAAGATTTGAGGCAGCTGCTGTTCCTCAGAGACAATATGTCAGAACTATATTTGCATGACTCATATACCCTCCAAAATTCCTGTAAGCAATCTTGAGCATGCAGAGATGGCCAAAGTGACCAGTTAAGGAAGTCCCCTGACACAGCTTCAAAACTTGAAGTCACTGTTAATTTTACAGATTGGAAGACTGGAAGTCCATTCCTGAGAAAAAAATGTTGATCAAAACTTGAAGTACCATCAGCATTCTTCATATTGGAAGTAACCAAATTCTGAGAGGCTTGATTTCATGTTAAGCATTAAATCAGTGTTTATGTGCCAAGACTGAATTAATTAAAGGGCAGCAAAATCCTGTTACAGTTAGGGGAGCTGACACTACGAAGTTGTCAAGGGAACTGGAGGGGACATAAACTTGAAGGTGGAAACAGCCTTAAGGCAGGTAACCAAGAGAAATGATGCAAAACGAGCTCAGTCCTGCTGATGATTCTCCTAGTCTGCTTTGTATCATTCAAAAAGACTTCCATTGATCAGCATGTAAGGCCGGACAAATTAATTTAAACTAATAAAAGAGTTTACTTAGAGAGGTCTACCCTTCTGGAAACTGGAAAGTCTGGCCCGTTTTGCTCCAAACAGTTAAAAAAAAAAAAAGTACCAAAAAGTGGTGCCAAAGTTAAGAGAATAGATACCAAAAGTTAAGAGAATAGATACCAATACTATCTGAATTGTTACAAGAAAGGCTTGGGAATTTTTATATCGTCAGTCTACTCAAAGAATGCTGAAAAAGCACAAAGGAAATCATAACCATAGTTAGAAAGTGCACTTCGCTGTTTGAACTGGAGCACACGCAGTACAGTGTTAAATCAGCTAGAAATTAATTATCAACTTCATCTTGGCTAAGTCTGTTTGATATGTTGGTGGGTGCAACGTAAGTAGGAGATGACATTACTTTAAAGTTTTTGGAAGTTCTGTTAATCATCGCTTATTTTCTCTAGTAACAGTACTAGTGGGCAGTGGCCCACCCTTGACCGTAGAACGGAGGAGCTGGAACTGGCTGTGCTCTGACAGTGGCATTTCTGGCTTACAATTAGTTCCTTTGGGTCCGGATGATACAAATCACATTCAGAAACCTTGGCATGAACATACCTTCATCACCACAGCACAGAAAAGGTAGCATAGTAGAAAGAATGCTCCAAACATCTCCAGAGTCGGAAAAATAAGCAAAAATCACAATTTGGAGTCAAGGAAATTCCATACAGTAATAATTCTGGGCTGACATTTCAATGTTATTCACTGTAATCAGGCATTTAACCTCTTTCAGAAGTGCAAATTGTTTCTTCTTAGTATATTTATCTCTAATAGATGTGAGAACTGATGTTTTTTCCCCTCACTAAAACTAAGAGCATCCACTTAATAAGCATGTGTTCTTAAGGCCTAAAAGAAATCCCGAAATGTATGCACATACTTCCAAACATTTAAAATAAACTTTCTGACAATGTTAGGGTAATGCAAACATAAACCAAAAATGTAATCTCTCTTTTTTCAAACATTTTCAGATAGTAATAATCGACAACTTTACAAAAGACAGCCAACCATAGGTAGTAAGAATTAGACATACAGAAGCAGATTCTCTCAGTACATAAGCACCAGTGTTATTTTGCTTACATTACTAATAGCTACTGTATCAGTATAGTTGAGGATTAATACAGTTGAGTATTCTCTCGAATAAAAATAGTCACAAGTTTATGTGTCTGCACAACCTGGCTTTTAACCAGTAACAATAGTCAATTTCTATGCAAGTGTTTGCCACCTGTAACACATTTGGCTTGCTACAGTCCATTAAAATGACATCACAAGAATCTTGTATCCTAATGTATTCCACCTAGAGCTCATAACTATTCTTTATAAAAAGTTTAAAACTCTAAACTTTGTACATGTGGGTCACTTGATTCTGCTGAATGTTTTGGAAATCTAAAGCTAAGAACTGTTTCCTCAAAATTAATTTCATCGCTCCTTTTTATTCACAGTTGTATTTGGATATGTGGGGATAAACTATGCCACATTATCCAGAGCGTCCTAGGCATCGGAAAGAACATAGTCATTTCTTTTCTTTTCATATTTCCTGGAGAACAAACATGCTTTGGCACCTTAGATGAGGAGAGAACTGAGCAGAGATGCTGCTGACAGTGCTAACAGCCTTAAAAAAAAAAAAAAAAAAAAAAAAAAAAAAAAAAAAAAAAGGGTGGAACCATAAATAAACCCTTGCATCAGTTTATCTGTTCTTGAAGGACTGCTGACACTTGCAAGTGATATGTAGGTGAAAGAAAAAATCTCTTTTCCTCAGAACTCTAGATGCAGTTGAATTTTCCTTAGAGAAATTCTTGTATCACATCTGTCCATCTGCTCAGCAGTGCTGTCCTTTTTACTATTCAAAAATACATGAGGTGAAAACTTCACCATCTTAGTAATAGTTTTATCACCTGAATCTCCAATTCTGTCTCAATAAAATCATATTTTTATGAAAATTAGTACATTTGGAGAATTAGAATCAGAATTAGTCTAGTCTGTGAACCTATGAAATTTCATTGCTAGTACAATATCATTAGGCAGGCGTACTTACTAAGTACATTTGAACTGCAAGAAACTCTGACCTTCCAGAGTAAAACAACAAGCCACAACACAGGAACCAGTTTCTAAAACTAGCCATTAAGTACATGGCAAAAATACTTCTAATTATTTAATATTCCATGCACATTACTAACATGATAAATGTGTCACATACTATTGATACAAGGAAGTTTTACAAATTACAAGCTCTATTATCTATATCAGTTGAGGTCCAGAATAATGACAGACTTGTATCTGCCAGCTTACAGAATAGCCATTAATATAACACAAATTGCTGATTCTACTGTACCTCATACAAAAGCATTACAATGTCACTTACCCAATTTGTACAAGAACTTTATAAATTTATTTTTCATTTACTTTTATATAAAGAGCATAGACTGTTAAATTCAAATACATCATTTCTGTTACATGTTTTGGACCTTACTAATTTTTCGTAGCCATATTCAGATCCACAACCAAGAGCAATGCAGATGTTCTATGCACTAAGTAGAGTGAAGCTCAAAGGATCTTGTGGCATTTGTGTAAGAGCAGTGTAAAAGATTTAAGAACACGTTCTGAAAATAGTGACACTTCTAGTTCAAAAAAATGAAAAGAAAGTAATTTGTCTTGTTATTATGCACTGTATTTACATTCTCTCCTCATCCATTGCCAAAAAGAAGTTATCAATGATGATTTTTTATGAAAACAAATACTTCAAACATAGAGTTTATCCAAACTTTATCCAAAGGGCTAAGCACTGTTTCATTTCTTGCTAATGGCAGTTTTTCCTCTTGATTTCAAGAGAGCAGAAACTTGCCTGTTCTGAATATATTCAAAAGTCCCATTCATCAAGACTAATACTATTTTTTTGGAGTACTAACACTATATAAATCAGGAAAAAATTGTCTTACCTTTGCTTGCTGTAGCCAGGAACAAATGAAGTAAAAGGACTGTTAGAACAATCCTGAATTTCAAGAAAACGTCCTGTATTCTGCCAATACAGCAGTGCTGTTTTCCCCAGGCAACCATTCTGGGAGAAAAAATAAATAAATAAACCACAGTGACAAGAAAAAGTGCAGGTGTGCAGATATTTTGACAAATTATGTTTCCAACCCAAGAGTGTAAATCTTTTCAGCCCTGTTATACTGTTGGGTATACATTGTACAGAAATGCACAAACACCCTGTATATTGCCAAGTCACCAAGAAAGAAAGAGGTGTTTGCTGAAAGGAAAAAAAAAAAAAAAAAAAACACACCAAAATGAAACAAACCCCACCAAAGCTCTAATTCTCCCAAGACTCACAAATACATCAGAGCATGGCCATGAGTCCTTGCACAAATAAGGTTTTCAACATTTGAAAAACAAACAAAGAACAACAACAAAAAAAACCACCTACGCACAAAAAAAAAACGAACCAAAAGCAGCCAGAGAGCAAGCTTGGAGAGCTTATCCAAAAGCTTTGTTAATCTCAGTAAGTATATAGAAAGCATCTCTTTAGTCCCCTACCCACAGGTTCTATCACCTGACACGTTAATAAGAACACTGTGAACTCCTAAGGAAGAGTTTTATTCCTGATCCTCATCTCTTTCTCAAGGCAAGAAGCTACTGCAAAAAAAAAATAGAAATGTCACAAGTAACTGTGGGCAGCAAGTTCATGGAGAGTTATCATGAAAACCTGGTTTTGTCCACATTTCTTCCTAATTATGGTGGCCTGATGTGAGCGATAGGACATGGTGGTTGAAGAACGTGCCTCTTACTATAAAAGATAATGTTCTATGAAATGATAAAATTTTTAAAGAGAACTTTTCAAAAAAAGGTAGATCATCTGAATATTTTGCATGCTGAAAGAAACGCTAAGTGAAACATTCATGTGCTTTTTGCATGCATTATTTCCCAAATAAGAAGGTTTAGAGATACATAGTTAGAAGTGATTCTATAATTGATTATTGAAACAAATGCAAAACAGTAAACTTTATGTATTGTTTATCTTTAATGTATCAGCTTTATGGTAGACCTGAGCCTTCTGCATAACACCAGAAGTTTAGCTTTGCCATCACAGGACAGGCTGGAGAGCTGGGCAAAGAAGAACCTAATGAGGTTCAACAAAACCAAGTGCAAGGTCCTGCACCTGGGAAGGAAGAACGTAAAGCACCAGTATAGGTTGGAGGCGGACCTGCTGGGAAGTAGCTCTGAGGAGAAGGATCTGGGGATCCTAGCAGACAGTAAATTATCCATAAGCAAGCAATGTGCCCTTGTTGCCAAAAAGGCCAATGGAATCCTGGGCTGCATAGGGAAGAGTGTGGCCAGTAGGTCGAGGGAGGTCATTCTCCCCCTCTACTCTGCACTGGTGAGGCCACAACTGGAATACTGTGTCCAGTTTTGGGCTCCCCAGTTCAAGAGGGACAGGGAACTGCTGGAGCGAGTCCCGCGAAGGGCAACTAGGATTATTAAGGGATTGGAGCATCTCCCTTATGAGGAAAGGCTGAGAGAGCTGGGACTCTTTAGCCTGGAGAAGAGAAAGCTGAGGGGAGACCGTATTAACGCTTACAAGTATCTAAAGGGTGGGTTGAAGGAGGATGGAGCCAGGCTCTTTTCAATGGTTCCCAGTGGCAGGACAAGGGGCAATGGGCACAAGTTAGAACATAGGAAGTTCCATTCAAATACACGGAAAAACTTCTTTACGGTGAGGGTGACAGAGCACTGGCACAGGCTGCCCAGGGAGGCTGTGGAGTCCCCTTCTCTGGAGATTTTCAAGACCCCCCTGGATGCAGTCCTGAGTAATATGCTCTAGGCAATCGTGCTTTAGCAGGGGAGTTGGACTAGATGATCTCTAGAGGTCCCTTCCAACTCTGAAACTCCGCGATTCCATGATCACAAGTTTGGTGCATGTGTGAGTGTATTGGTTAGCACTCATTCTGATCACAAACTTCACCTTATTTTTGAACATGCTGTATCAGGCTGCAATAGGTTCCCTTCTTTTCAGGGACTGTAAATTGTGAACTCTTTCAGGAGTTGTAGATTTGTGTTAAGGTTAGAGCTAAAATGTATTTTTTGCAAGAATTCACATTAATGTAAATATTTATTAGCATAAAATGGTTACTATGGGCTGAAGTCTCCCAGAGAAGTGCTAGAGGAATAAACCGAGAAACAGTGAAGTTGCTAGGTAATTAACATTTTGGAAATTCATTAAATGTACTTGCAAATAAATTATACACATATAGTAACATAACATAGAACACATAAACGAGGGCTTTTTAAAAATTAGAGCATTGCAACATTTTTGCGATACAGTGTTTTCGATAATTACACAGTATGTGAGATTTCTAGCAGAAAAATAAGACCATACTGACTGCGTTGAAACAGACCAGTCTGGATGATGACACATACTGCTTCCACTTGGCAGATTCTGGATGCTACACTTAAAATTGAAATGCACTAAGGAAGTAACAGTCAAATTGTGGCAACATCATGAATGACATCTGCATGGGTGCTGCAGATGTTAACCAGCAGGAAGAAAGGCTACTGATAAAAGGAATACAAAAATCAAGCATACTAAAGCCGAGAGAAAATAAATGGTATGTTAAAACAATAGACACAGCTAATACACACAATCCTATGCAGGAAAAGAAGGTAGAAAGGTGGTATTTCTTGTTAAAGAAGCAACAAATGTCAAAGGCGAGCTAGCTTTCTAAAGAGTCACAGGAAACATGTCCAAACCTGTCTTCAGCTTGATTCTCTTGAATGCCTAAAAATCATGCATTAATAAAGTTGTTCAGTCAGTAAACTAAGTAGCAGTATTACATTAATTATCCTAAGAACATGTAAATGAAAACTGCCACGCTTAAATATATCTGACAACTTCAAGGACTGCACCTACAATATAATTTACTAGGGTTAAAAGGGATGCCCATCCATAAGATCACAGAATTGTCTAGGTTGGAAGAGACCCTTGGGATCATCTAATCCAACCATCTACCCTACTCTACAAAGTTCTCCCCTACACCATATACCCCAACACCACGTCCAAACGTCTCTTAAACACATCCAGGGATGGTGACTCAACCACCTCCCTGGGCAGTCTATTCCAATGCCCGACCGCTCTTTCTGTGAAAAATTCTTTCCTAATGTTCAGTCTAAACCTACCCTGTTGGAGCTTGAAGCCATTCCCTCTTGTTCTGTCATTAATTACCTGTGAGAAGAGACCAGCACCAACCTCTCTACAGTGTCCTTTCAAATAGTTGTAGAGAGTGATGAGGTCTCCCCTCAGCCTCCTCCTCAAACTAAACAGTCCCAGCTCCTTCAACCGCTCTTCATATGATTTGTTTGCTAGGCCCTTCACCAGCTTCGTTGCCCTCCTCTGCACTTGCTCCGGCACCTCGATATCTCTCTTGTATTGAAGTGCCCAAAACTGGACACAATACTCGAGGTGTGGCCTCACCAATGCTGAGTACAGGGGCACAATCACCTCCCTAATTCTGCTGGCCATGCTATTTCTAATGCAAGCCAGGATGCTGTTGGCTTTCTTGGCCAGCTGGGCACACTGCCGGCTCATATTTAGCCGCTTATCAATTAGAACCCCCAGGTCTCTTTCTGCCAGGCAGCTTTCCAGCCACACTTCCCCAAGCCTGTTAGGCTGCATGGAAACAAAAGCAATGTTTCCTTTCTTTGCTTACTCATGCTGCCCATTCTAGTCTCAAATGAGATCACTTCCAAACAAAACCAAGCTGCATAACTATTCCTCCATTTTATGGGGAAATCTCTTCTTTTGTACAGTAAACCAGCTATCCATAGTGATGGACTTAGACAACTAATCAAACACAAATTCCAGCATCCTTTGCCTCTACTACCTCAACATCAAGAGTTGAACTCAGGCCTTCCAGAGTGAGCTTTGCTAATATTTGTCCAGTGTTTAAATGAAAGGCTGTAATAAATACTTTCAGCACATTTAGGTTTTTATTCCCTCTGGGTTTTTTGACATGGTTCTCACTTCCTGAGATGGGCCTGGCAAAGACAAATGGGGACAGAGGCACATCTTCTTGTTGACAGAATACAGTCACATCAAGAACTCTGAAGCTATTCAAAGCTATAAAAGCAGATTAACGGTCCCAGGGACAGCAATAAAATCCAGATAGCAGGAAAGTGCGTAAATGTATAAAGCGAAATCCTGACATGGTCACAGGAAAATTGACTTTTTGCAAGACTTTGGACATTAATGTTTGCTCAAGATTTGTTCCAATGTCCAGATAAAAAATACAATTAAAAGAGTTAAACAATGCTGTTTAGACACTACCAAAGAAAAAGATGCTGCTAGCTTTGATAGATTTTTTTTTTAGATTTTTTAAAGAAAAAGCAAGATGTAAAATACAATTTCACCATACCTCTTGAAATAAGGATCACATGATACATGCCAAAACATTTGAACATTATGTTTCTCTTAAACTTATTTAAGTCCTTCTTTGTATTGGAAATCTAAAGCTCTACTCTCAGTAATGATCCTGAAAAGTAATGTAATTGTAAATATATAGTTGTGGACATTACAGAATTAGGCATAAGTGTTTTTTTCATTTGTTATTAATTTTGTTCATTTGTTCAAATGAACATTTTCATTGTTCATTATAATAGATGAGTAGAGCATGACTCAGAGAGCCCAGCATGAATCTGCATAGTTTTTGCAGTAGGATGAAAAATTTTCACTTGTAAATCAAGTACATCTAATCAAGTACAACAGCACTGGGCACAACTACTGAGCCACCCAAGTGTGGGAAAGAATTCTATGCACAGACTGCAGGTAAAGATATAACCGGCTGCCCTGTTTCCAGCAGGGATGGGGTTAATTTCCCCAAGAAGCCGGCAGGGGATGCAGGCATTCCATACCACGTGACCCATGCCCAGCTATAAGAGGAGCTAGCCGGGGAGAGGGTCTCAGTCGCTACTCGGGGGCTGATCAGTTCGCGGCGCGGTGGTAGTGTAATCGCGTCTTTATACTGCTTTATCGATGTTATTGTTTTTCTTTCCTCTTCCCTTTTGCTGTTCTGTTAAAATGCACTATTTCGACCCACGAGTTTTGCCTTTTTCTGCCGATTTTTCCCAAGGCTGCGGGAGTTGAGTGAGCGGCTTGGTTCTTTGATGCCGGCTGAGGCCAAACCACTACACTGGCTGTCTTTACTTTCTCATTTACTATTCTCAAATAACAAAGTCACTTTTATTTACAAAGAGCTAACTGCCTGAAGTAAAAGAGAATATAAGCAATTACTTTTCTTCATGGTCAGGTAATAAAATGGAAATTCAAAAAACAGAAAATAAGAGCTCAGGCATAAATCTGTTCCTTCCTGTTTGCTTTCCATGAAGAGTGCTCTATTTTGACCAGTGACAATCTTGTAGCACTGGTACTCAGGTTTCAGAACATTTCATTCCATATCATTAATTTGCAAGCTCAACTAGAATTGATAAAACTTTTCTTAAAATACATGAACAAACATACTTTGAAAAATTAGATGGTTATTTTTTATGTTGTGTAGTACATGGTGCAATTCTGTATTAATATCACATTCTCTGGAAATTAAAGAGGTTATGGAAATGAAGACAGGAAGACAGTATAAAAAGGAGCCTGTATTCTTATCATTTGTATTAATTAGCTTACATCATGCTATTTTACTATTTTTTGATAAATTGTCCTTCAACACAATGGGAGTCTTATCTGCCTAAAAAGTATAGAGTTTCTGCCGAAGATTTCAGTAGAAATCTAACAGGTTGACCAAGACAAACACTGTGACAGGGAGCCTGCTGCAGAAGGACAGGCAAAATAGAGGGATGAGGGTCAGTAAGCCAACAGCAACTTACAAGGGCAAGCAAAGAAAACTGTTAAAACCAAGGCCTGTAAGGCTTTTGCCATGTTTACTCTGCTGTACCCAGCTTTGTACCTCTGAAGGATGAGTAGCATTATTTGAAGTTGATGTTTTTAAAGCCCTTCAGCTAGCTAGTCAGTCACGGGTATCTACAGTGAAAGGACTTTGAGGTGCCCCAGGAAAATAGGATTGTGTTACAAACACAACTGGGAGGCAGAGAAGATGGAGTTCGTGCCTCTGTAGGCAGCCTCAAGGTGGACTGCATGTTGCAGCTCCACTCAAAGTGCAGTGTGAGAAACCTGGACTGCTTTCGAAGTGTGCACCCACAGATGAAATAGGAAGAGATACAGGGCTTACCTTAAACCACTGCTTGCCTTGTATTACAGCAGATATATTGTCAATAGGCTTAAAACCAAAGAAAGTGCAAGACATAAATACAGCTGTTCTGCGCTGTAGCTTTGTTAAATCACTTTTTGAAAAATACATTCAAATTTTACAATTCTTGGCAGTCTTTAACATTTAAAAAACTATGCCAAGTTTCAGCCAGAGCAGTTTCTCACTGCCAATGCATAAACTGTTGGTAACAGAAACTTATGTTGGCAATCATGACCTGTAACAATCACCCTTTTGCTTCTAACCATGCTGTCTACTGCTGCACTTCAAGCTATATTGTTCAAGTCACACTTATTTCATCCATAGTCTTTGGGGCTCATTCTGTCTACTTTTGTAGTTATTCCCTATTAAAATCTTGGATTTTAATAAAAATATTTCCCAAATTTATAAAGCTTACTTCTGAGGAGGAAGGTAATAATGAACGGTAAGCTCCTGGCGGCTGTTCGGTGACAGTCTGTATTATTCAAATCTATACCAGATGACAAAAGGCAGAAAAGACCAAGAGAAACACCATGCTGCCTAGGTATGAAAGCTTGTTGATACCTTTAATTACTTTCAGAATCGTAACATTGTAGGCTTCTTCCATCAACCCCTTATATTTTCCAGACTGGAACCAAATGTAGTAAAGTTTTTATGTTATTTTTAAATTTTGGCTGAAGCAAGTTAGATGTAATAGGGAGGACACTTATGTTGGAAAGTCTTACGTCACTGTGAATTTTGGCACATACAGTATTCACTGACTTAACAGCAGAAGTAGCACCATTGATTTAAAAATGTTGTTCCATGGGGTTTTTTTATGCGTTTTTCCAGAAGACAGCAATAGGGTTATTACTGTTTGATAATACCTTGGTTTTCAGTAATTTTCTCCAGTGTTTATCAAAGGCTGTAAAAGCAGGCAGGCATACTGTGTTCTACAAAATTTAGTCACTTTATGTAAAACAACAGCTTTTTCTAAGACTACAGTGATAATGTGTGGAGCCAGTTCAATGACCTTTCAAGTATATCCTCCTGACATAAATCTTTACTGGTTTCAAAGATGTTAAATATTTTACTTTTTAATAAGTTGGCTTACACAGACCAACAAGCCACTTAGGTACAGATACCATCTTCTGCAAAACTCATAGCTTATTGGTTCAGTTTTTAACAGAAATAAACAGGAGGAAAACTCTCTGAGAAACCCATTCTTTTGTTTAGCCTTTCAACTGCTGCAGGACACTGGTATTAGAAAGACTTTTTTTTTTTTTTATTTTGTACTTTTACAAATGCCAAGCTGGGTAAGCCAAGGTCTGCCCTCAGTTCAACTAACAGATCTCCCCTTAGATTAGTGTAAAAGTGTAAGCTTAATCATTAAGGTTTATGTGAGTGGATTCACGAGTGTAATATGCTATTGGATGGTTCTCCATTACAGACCTCAGTGCCAAAAAGCACTTTTAGTACTTAATTCTCTCTTATAGTAACTTGTGTCACTGTATCTAGTGCAAGTTTTTGTTCCCTCTTATCCAGTTTGGCAATGTTTCACCTCCTCATATCCAGCAGTCACCTGGGAGATGAGCAAGAGGCTTCTTTCCAGCTCTTATAAAAGTTCTACACTATCCAGGAAATCCTCTTCTGCATTGTGTATTCCCTTGAGAGAACAGTATTATCCACGCACCCTATTAAATCTTCTAGAGCAAACTAAAAAGCCCTTCAGTGACAATACCTGAGCAGGTTTCCACTGCAAAGAGTTTACAAAGTACTGATGAAGCAGAAGCAGCACAGTTGTAATAAAGTAGTTATGTATTACTTCAGCTACAGGCAGGTTGTTTACATTTTCATTAATAATGCTTTGGGGTATGGAGGTACGGGGGCGGTGGGGGGAGTGGGGGGGGGTGGATAATAAAAGAAGCATTCCGCAGAGTAGAAAACTGAAAGTATAACAAAGACTAAATTTAAGTTGGCACATAGAAAAAAGATTAAAGGAAGGCTAGACATGCACCTTGAGCCATGTAAAAGGAATAAGGAAGGGTGTACAAAGATGTAAGCATAGAAGAGTAGACAAATAAAAAGTTTTGCAAAGCCTTTATGTTCAATAACAGGGCTTGAATTTGATTCAGAGAGAAAGAGGGAAGGACAAAGACTTTTCTAAAGCTGGAATACTCAAACCAGTGAACAATGTAAGCAGGCTGGAAGGAATAAAGTGAGGGTCAGACATGCCAGAAAGACAACTGTTCAGCTCATGCTTTCAATTTTCCTACTTTTCAAAAATGAGACCTGAAAGGCTATTGCTATTTCATCTTACGGGGGGCGGGGGGGAATAGTTGTTTCTGCTCAGTTTACACTTTCCTTCCCCACTTTCCTTTCCATGTTCTTTTGGCTTGAACAGCAGCGCACACCCCCCCCCCCCCCAAAGTCTTAAAAAATAAATTATATTGTGATTTCATCCTAAGCCTCGCGTTATGGACTTAACGGGTCTCTTGGATCTTGCACTTGGAGCTGTTAAAATTTCTCTGGAAGCTAAGAAGCACAATACTTGGTGGATTTTTTTGTTTGTTTCTTTGAGTTTTCTTTTAAAGTCTCTCAGACTGTTTTAATCAACAACCCAATGACCAAAATTAATAGTTTGTACCAAAGAAATAAAGCTTACCAGTTTTGAAAGATGGGTGCACTGACGCAAGCATCTTCCAGAGCCCCACTACAGTTCTGATTAGGAATATGGCACCACTACCTTATACAGCCTAAGGAAATACAGTCACTTTGGCCCCTCAGTCTTCGCATGGGGTAAATATTTGTGGGTCCTCTATTAAGGGGTTATGCCAGAACAGCGTTCTGTGCCTCTTTTAGCACTGCTCCTCCTTAGGGTACAATGCAAGTCTATGAAGCACAGGATAAAGGAGATGACACCATTGCCAGGATGAGCCCCATAATCAGTTGTCAGGGAAAGATGGGGAGGCAAAGTTCCGACTGGAGTGCACGTTACACTAATACAACTGAAATAAGTTATTCAAGGGCAATCATTCTTAAATACTTGAAAGTGGTCACTCAAGAGAGTAGATGACTTTAAAGCCACTTCAGAAAAATTTATTTAAACCAACATCATTTCTGTGTGCAGCCCCCATGAACATATCAGTTCAGAAAATTTACTTTGTACGATTACATTTCACATGGCTTCTTTCACCATCACCACCTCTATAAAAAAAAAGTGATTAGCCTTCTTACAAATAAACCAACTTAACCACAATGCTAACTTGCTGAAACATAGATAAGGGGAAAAAACAAACAAACAAACAAGACAGCACTTTTTAATTCATGTTATGTGAATACTTGGACTATGCTACGAATAAGTAATGATGGAACAAAGTCCCCCAGACTTCAAAACATGAAGTGACAAGTATTATCCAAAACTCATTCAGTCAGCTTGTGTCCATAATTAAAGTGCAAAAGAAACAAAGATAATCAAAGTCTGGTTGGGATCTCAGAAATTAAATGTGGATTTTGGCAACATTCACAATCAGGCATGCCCAGATGTCTAATAAATCCAGGCAGAGAGCCACAGTGATTTTTTTCTCTGAAGAATATAAGAGGGATTTTTAAGAGAATGTTCAAAACACTAAAAGCATAAGTAAAAAGATGCTGTGTTTTGTTACCTATGCACAATAATGTTTCCATAATCAGCATATTCACATCACTCATTTTCTTACTAGTTCTTCCTTTTCTAAATGTGTCACATCTTGCCAAACATGACAACTTCTGGCAAACCTACTGATGGATCTCTTAGGCCCTAACTCTTCAATAAGTCCTTTAAGGAAAACCATAAATTAGAACATACACAGTGCTTAATTTATGAGCGATTGTTCTTTTTTTTGGCAACTAAGGCATCACCTGAAGTATTCATGTCATGCAAATCTCAGAAAACAGAAATAATGTGATAAACTGTAGCAATTTCTTCTAAATTCTGTGGAGTGAAAAAGTATATTTAATAGACTGGGGAACATTATAAACTACTTTTCTATGCAATGTCTCATCTAGTACAGTTTTAAAGCAAACAGAAGAAAGAACAAAATCACTGTATTAATAAGGCACTAGCTGAAAAGCAGCTCTTGTGTCAAACAATAATTAGATTTCTGGGCTACAGTGCTCATCGATAAAAAAAACAAACAAACAAACAACAACAACAAAAAAAAACAAACAGAAAATGCTGAGGCTGGGACTTCAGCTGCCAAATACAGTTCTAAAATCTTGTATCAAATCCACAACATACTACCTAGAATAAAACTGTCATGAAGCCAACGTAAGTAACACTCACAGGTTGAGCACCTGTGGTATACAAGATGTTCAGCTCACAGCTGGAAACAAATCCATGTGAATCATGCAGGGAGGAGTTTGAGATCCATTTTTTTTGTCTTTGATTTAACATCAACTACAAAGGATCCTTTGTCCACCCTGAACAACAATAAATTTCAAAGATATTTTGGCACAAAAAGAATGCAAGACTCCCAAATAATTGAGTCCTATTAATTACTGTATAGCTACACAAGCCTATCTTTTCATAGAGCAAGTATAGATCCTTTCCAAATTGTAATTCCACCAGGCATTTATGACTGGAAAGAATAAGACCCTCATAACCATGAATATCTATCTAATAAACATGAATTTATTCACTCTGCTCCTTTCTTTTTCACAAGCTGAGTAGCACCTACCAGTGTCCTGCAACAAATCAGTATTCTCTAAATCCATGCATCTGAAAAAATAGCAAAGCTTTTAATTGGACCTAAATACAATAATACTACTAAACTTACCATTTATCAGAAAGCTAACATTTCAGGCCAAATAGCATGCCTTATTCATGCCAATTCTTCTGTTGAAGTCAACGAGATTAATTGTATGGGGTATCCTGATTTTGGCCTTCCAATAATCTAACTTACTATTCCACTGAAAACATAAGATTCCAAACTCAAGTATAGCGATCAGTTTTAAAGTTATACTGTGTTTGCCAAGGACACTGATCATGTTACATATTAAGAACTATAAATTGTCCAAATTTAACAACAGTTATTCTCTCATGAATTCCAAAACTTTCTCAATCTGCCAGCATTCTACAGTTATTAGTGGAAGACCTGACTAAAAGCATTCACAGCACAAAAATTGTATAAACTGAGCAAATAACTTGAGAATGGGAATTTAGTCCTTTATCTGTCTCCAGCTGGCTCTAATTTGAGCTAATCTCTTGATGTATTAGAAACAGAAGTTTAACATTAAATTTGGAAAGCACTGAAGAGAAAAAAATGTTCTCACAAACGTTGTCTAATGTATAGAATTACCTTAAGATAGTACAGTAATATTAATAGATACTAATAACATTTGTTCATTTGTTGTCTGACTGCCACAGCAGAAATATAATACTACTAGCTTACAGTGTAAGTAGAAAATTTTGTGGCCTCAATTCACATCTGAGCAAACTCTTTACACAGAATATCTTTCCTGGATCTTCTTTCAAGGCGTTTCACTTTAGAGATTGTCTTTATCGATAAGTTTTAAGTGTGCTTCTTCAGTGAAGACAAGTACTTGGAGACCCTCCTAAGCAAAGACATGTTTTCTCTTTTTTAATTCAACAAGCACATTTCCAGTCACCCAGCAGAGGACCAAATCCTGCTTGCTTCCCCCATGCAAACAGTGATAGAAGTATACTTTTCAGCTTAGGAAGAAACAGGTGAAGCCATAAGCTTAAAACTTAAGAACAGGAATATCAACTTGCACAGCTTTCTTGTGATGATGATGTACACTGTTAACCTATGCAAGCAAAACATATTTTGAGCAGACATACATAATGCCAGCTTTCCCTTTTCAGCACAAATGTCCAAGCTAAATACCCAAATAGTTTGCTTTGGGATGAAAGAACACTTAGAGCTGCATGCCTGAGGTTGCAAACTCTACTTTTGCTCATGCTGAAGCTCATTCTACCACATTTTCAGCATTACAATAACTGATTTCATGTAAGTCAAAACCAGCCTGGGCTTGTACAATCACATGTTTAATTTGCTGGGTAGGCATGCCTTTAGAAGGCTAGTGAATTAGTTTACAAACATTTCTTCAACATTTCCGCATAAATCAATGCAAGACAATCACAGAGTAAAAGCAACAGAGTTCAGTACTGTTATAAATACTACCCATGAATGATAAAACCTATACATTTGCAAAGCAAAGCAAAAATAAACGCAGCCAGGAAAGGATGCTTCCATACCCTGATCTTTTGTCACTTGGCCAGTGTAAAGGGATAAGGCAAAAAAACCCCAACAAGATAAAAAAAAAAAAAAAAAACAGCCCTCAAAACAATTATTGTGCACAACAGGTGACGCTGAAACCATTTTTCTTTCGGTGATACAGGTTCCCTTGCAGAATGTATGAGAAACAAGCAGCAAAACCTTTCGAATGGAATATATTCTCAGTACCCATTCCCACAGAAAACGTGTGCGACAGCAAAACCTGACCCAGCCTACAAGTGCAGTCCCAACGGGACGCTGCCCCAGCTCTTTATTGTAAACCGCATTCAAACCTGTCCTGGACTACTGACGGATCCCTCAAAATCACTCACTTTTTAAGCCGATTTAAATACGTTACTGATTTTTCCATCACCGCTTATCAGGCGCTTTAAATAAGGCTGGAAACCAGAAGGAAACCTTTCCACCAGCAGCACCGAGAAACGTACCTGGTAAGAAGAGCAGTCCCCCACAAGACAAACTCAGAAACGTGTCCCCCGCAGCCCCTTACCGCGGCCTCACACCCCGCACCGGCCCGGCCGCCAGTCCCAACGGCCCCCAACGGCCGCCAACGGCCCCGGCAGCGCGCGGCCCCCGCCCCGGTCCCACAGCAGGCTTTGCGGTCGCAGGCGGGATCTCCCCTCAGCCCTCCCCGCCCCGGACCGTGCTTCCCTCGGCCAGCCGAAAACCCACAAGTGCCGCTCAAGGCGAGGGATCCGTGAGGAGGGGCGACGTGACTAAGCGGGGAGTCTAAGCTCCCCGACCTGCCCTCCTCCGCCAGCCTCGCAGGCAACTTCCCGCTGGACCTTTCTCTGCCCTCACCCCCGGTCGTCCCTCCGGGGCGGGTGGACGGGAAAGCTCCATCCCCAGAGAGCCGCGCACCTCTGCCGCCCAGCCCCGGAGAGTCGCTCACCTCAGTCCGGTAGCGCAGGGCGAATCCCACCTTCGCAGCCCGCCGCGTTGCCTGTCCCTCCTCACCCTCCACAGCCCACCGCCTCTGCCCCCGCCAGCCCAGCAGCCGCTCACCTGGCCCCGGGGGACCACCCGTCCCGTCGCGTCGCGTCACGTCCCGTCCCTCACCGCCGCCCTGCCCGCTTAGTACTGGGCGCAGGAGACGCGGCGGTCGGCCCCGGCAGCTGGGACAGCCGCTGGACGCGGCCGGGGGGCGGAGGCAGGCGAGGGAGGTGCTGCGAGAAACCGAGAGGGAATCCGACGCGGCGGCCGGCCGGCGGGACCGCCTGGCAGTGGCTCCCGCGCCGCTTCAAGCAAGGCGGGTCGGGGGGCGGCGGCGGCGGTTGCGGGCGCCTCCCCGCCCGGTGGCCCCGGGGGTGCGGGCGTCGTCCCGGGCCGCTGCGGGGAGCGAGGGGCTGGCGGGGCAGGTCCCGGGGCGTGCGGCGGGCCGGGGGCGGGCTGGAGGCAGCAAGCAGTACGGGCTAGGTCGGGAGAAACCGTGGGGGCAGCTCGGCAGCTGGAGGCAACAAAAAGGGGGAAGGGATTACCTCTCTGGTTAAACTGTTTTAAATTCCCTGGTGGGACAACGTGTTCAGTGTTAAAACGGCCTTTTTCCATGTTTAGGCTTACTTCACTTTTAGAACAGACTTAACTACATTGAGCCTTAATGTAAATGTAGTTTTTCAGAATGAGCAGCCTTAATTCAATTTCATTTGAGATTCGTACCTTCTGTCAGTTTATTGATGGCGTAAATGAACTTCACTTGGCCATTGGAAGGGCAGCAGTAAAATGCAACTATGGACCTCCTCTTCCTCCTTTTTAATTGTTTGGGATGAAGTATATTCTGAAAATGCAGCATTTTCAATGGCTTTTCTTTTTCAACTGCTTAAAATACCAAAATGTTTAGAAAGTGTTTGTTCCCATGCACAAATACAGGCTGGGAAGAGAATGGATAGAGAGCAGCCCTGCCAAGAAGGACTTGGGGGTGTTGGTTGATGAGAAGCTCAACATGAGCTGGCAATGCGTGATCACAACCCAGAAACCCAACAGCATCCTGGGCTGTATCAAAAGAAGCGTGGCCAGCAGGTAGAGGGAGGTGATTCTGCCCCTCTACTCCACACTGGTGAGACCCAACCTGGAGCACTGCATCCAGCTCTGGAGCCCCCAACATAAGAAGGACATGGACCTGTTGGAGCAGGTCCAGAAGAGAGCCACAAAGACTATCAGAGCACCTCTCCTGTGAAGACAGGCTGAGAGAGTTGAGGGTGTTCAGCCTGGAGAAGAGAAGACTCCAGGGAGACATTATAGAAGCTTTCCAGTATCTGAAGGGGGGCTACAGGAAAGCTGGGGAGTGACTTTTTACAAAGGCATGTCATGATAGGACAAGGGGTAATGGTTTTAAACTAGAAGAAGGTATATTTAGATTGGATATCAGGAAGAAATTTTTCCCTATGAAGGTGGTGAGGCACTGGCACAGGTTGCCCAGGGAAGTTGTGGATGCCCCATCCCTGGAGGTGTTCAAGGCCAGGTTGGACGGGGCTTTGAGCAACCTGGACTAGTGGAAGGTATCCCTGCCCATGGCAGGGGGGTTGGAAATAGATGATCTTTAAGGTCCCTTCCAACCCAAACCATTCTATGATTCTATGAACGGCTTGCTGAGAAAAGCCTAGCTCCAGGGCATAGCTGGGGAAAGCAGTTCACACTACACATCCTGAGGGAAAGGCTGGAGCTTTAGGCAACAACTGTTCTCAGTGTTACTGAAGATTAGACACAGACAAATTCTATGAACTCCAGACAGCAGGTCTTCCTGAGGATGCAGGGTGTGATGAGTCCACATGATGAGCAGGATTTCGTAGAGAAATACTTGTAAAGAAGAGCTGTGGCTAGATGAAGAGGCATGTTTTGTTTTGCTTAGGTCGATAGTATCTTTGGATGCTTTGGAGCCACATCTAGTGGAACACAGGGCCATTGCTTTTGCAGTTCCTCACACAGGAAAAAACAGGAGGTATTTATCTTTCCCTACCTTGCTTAATTCAGTATCTTTAACTTCCTCGGATGTTTAAGTACCACAAATGATGTTTTCTTCCTTGCTTATACTGCCTGTGAGAATTAGGTCTCCTCCTTCACTTCTGATCTGGATGTCTGAGGTCAGTCAAGAAGAGAAGGAAAATTGTCCTGAAGTTAATGCTAGGGGTGTGATACATGGTGTTTATGAAAAGACTTGCCTAGTGGTTCTACATCAGTGTTCTTTTGACACATCCACAGACAGTGGTCTTTACCAATGTGGCTTAGCGGTGTCTCAACAGAAAGGCTAAAAATGTTGAAGGAAGTTGCCCAACTTACCCCTGGGCACATTACATGTTGGCAGTGCAGGGTTAGTAAGCCTGTTGTGTTGCTTGGTGTGTGAATAGTTACCAGTGTAGAGATAAATGGAAGTCTGCCTCTGCCCACCCAACACCTCTGACAAACGGCATGTTCTTTTGGATAAAAATCATCCAGTTGCTGAATTTTCAAGCACCAAAGTATAACTGTAGGCAAGGGAATTACCTTAAAATACCTATTCCCTTTTCACTCAGAGCCAGTTCATTTATTAGGAGAAAATACTGTGTAACTTACAAAAGGAAAACACTCAATTTCTATCTGTAATTGCTTGTTTAAACTGTGTATTACATACAATCGGGTAGTGTCCAGTAGCATACAAAGAAACTAAACAGAATTGATTGGTAACGACCTAAAACCCTGGACTAAGTAAAGAATTTAATTCCCAGAGTGCATTTTTGTAGCTGTGCTTAGCTGGAAAAGTCCCTGAAATCTATGCATATTCACTCAGATACCAGTATGCCAGCTATACAGTTCTAGGACTACACTGGATCTGTCCAGTGTCTCATGCAAGCCAAAGGCAAACTCCTATGCACTTACCAAGAAAACCTAGACTATAGCAGGCCTGAAGAACAAGCATAGATAACTGAACGATAAAGAACTTTTCAGTCCCATTAGTTTTGTCATGTTTTTGAGAAAATGACAAAAAAAAAGAGTTGTCATAATTCAGATTGCTCAATGCCTCCTTTATTGTGTGCTTGTGCAATACTGAACACTGGCTTAGTAGGAATGGCAGGTGACAAATGCAGGTTTAAGAGAATGATACGCCCTCGGAGAGAAGGAGGCAAATCATCTCTCCCCAGGAAAAATTATGATATTAAATAACATGTTGAATAAAGCTAATATTTCCTGGAGCTGGAAGACCCTCCAGAAATTTGCTGATCAAAAGGCAACTAACTTGCAAATGGGAGCATGGATACCGTAAACTGGTGTTGATATAAGTGTGGCCATGCATCCTCTTAGTAGAGAAATACTGCATTTTGAGGGTCTGACAATTCAAGCATTTTATTTTCACCTGTGTTCAACATGATTGAATGTAGAAACCCCAACACTGACTCCAGCAAAGCCAGTGCTTAAATTAGTGTTAACATCACCTTAGCCAGAATTTCATATTATGCTTCTAATTGGTTTGGGATTTATTTATTTATTTATTTTAAACTCCTTCTCTCTTTATTTATATGTGTGTTTATATGTGTTTCCTAGGGAGATAAGACATTACTGTGACATATTGCAGCATTCATTTCATGTTTATAATTTATGTGTCCAAATGGGACTTGTTCTAATGATGTAATTCATGTCTTAGTAGGAAAAACCACAAGTAATTGACAAGAGAAAGGGGAGAGGAGAGGTGGTGGAAGAGGTGAGGTCTGTTTGCCTTTTCATTTATGCTGTGAAGGTAGGATGTTGCTGTTTCACAAAGGTGCTTGACAGGACAGACTTGTCCTGTGCTTGCTTCTCCCTGCTCCTTTCCTGTTCCTAGTGCGCAGGATTGGAGGTCGCTTTGCCCTGTGATATGTATATAGTCAATCCCAGGGAGTTAAAGCCAATTATTCTTTTAAAAACAACTAAGCATAAAGTTAGGGGAATAACTGTTTCAATGAATCACATTAACATAACAGCATTTGTATCAAATCTACTCAATTTAAAAACAAAGCCAAAAGACCTTCTGATAATTTCCATGGCTCTGGATTTTGTGGGGTTTTGTCTTTTACTTTGCCACCTTACACGTTTCTGTGAACACCAGAAGCTGACTGGAGGTAAAAAGCAGTTAAAATGGTTAAACTTCTCTGTCTAATACATAAATATAGCCACCCCCAACAAACACTCATGTTTTGTTTTATAATCTCATGTACTAGTTATGAGTCATGTAAATTACAGATTATTAGGTAAAAAAAAGTTAGATTTTTTTTTTAAACTGGTATTAACACTGAAGATTAAATAAAATAATCTATGAGTCTTTCGGTCTTTTTTCTGCTTTCGGTGTTCCAAGGATGTAAACAACAAGTGAGCAATTTTAGGATAAGGAAATCATACGGACTAGCTGTGATGCTGAAAGGAGTTAAACATATCAAGGGAGGAGGATCTTAAGTCTAATCTTAAAATTGCACATACTTAGCACAAAGTTGAGAGCTTGATTTGTGAAAAAGAGGCTGCCTCTGTTCAAAATTTGTGCCCGACCAATAAATCCATATCTTACAAAATAGTCTTCGGAGTAGATATACCTATCTAACATTCTAATAGAATAACGCATTATTAGTATTCTTTTGTCAGAAAGTAGCATATAGGTGTGGATACCATGAGCTCAGTGTTTGCTGAATGTTAACTGAACCAATATGTAAAAGAAATCTCTTAGATATGTAATCATTAAATAAGGAGGTTTAGTCTATCCAGCTGCGATTTTACACATGTTGTCAAATACTAAGTACAACACCCAGGGTAAGATTTTCTTTTGACTGTTGCAGTTTCTTCATAAAAAAAAAGAAATATGTAGTACCTTGTCTACTGAAGGTCCAGGAGGGGTATTAAAAGAATAGTAATAATAACAACTGTATCTCAGTGGTTAAATTCTAAGCCTCAACTCAGCAAAGAAATATGCATTTCACTAGTTTTTAAAAGAAAGCACGTTTAGAGAGTTGTGTCTTATATCATTACTGATGACAAGTGATATTTATGTTCACCATGTTATTTGACCCTACTGAGTTTCATGCTGCAGGGACTCCTGCTTACAGACGTATGGCCATATCCTATCAGACTGTATTCCAGATCAGTGTCCCTATTGCATTTACATTCCGAAACAAGATAAAGACGGGAGGCAATTTGTTAGGTTCCCAGACCAAAAAAAAAAAAAAAAAAAAAGAGAGAAATCTTTGATGCTTTTCTGTTTAGCAAAATTTCATTCTACTTATATGAAGAGTGGTTATATGTAGGAGCAGGATGAGCATCCTGCTCTGTTGAGCGATCAGCCCTTCAATACTTCAACCTCTGCCTATGTTTTCATGCAATGCTCCATTTTATGGAGTTGAGAGTCTTCATTATTACCTGTTGGAGTTAAAAGTGAATGACACACAAACTGAAATGCAAGAAATTCCATTTAAACATAAGAAAGAACTTCTTTATGGTGAGGCCAATCAAACACTGGAGCAGGTTGCCCAGAGAAGTTGTGGAGTCTCCATCCTTGGAGATATTGAAAAGCTGTCTGGATACAGTCCTGGGCAACCTGCTGCAGCAGCCCCTGCTCTGAGCAGGAGGTTGGACTAGATGATCTCCAGAGGTGCGCTCTAGCCTCAGCCAGTTGTGATGCTGTGAGACAAACTGTTGCTAGCACTCTGCTTTTCCTCAGTATAAAAATACACTTTTGGCCACGGAAAGGACAATGAACCTCAAACTGTAAAACCTTGAAGGTGATGAAAGGCTCATATACCCCAAAGCCCAGACCGAGGTGCTAATTAACATTATGGGAAACTACAAAGAAGAGTTGCCAAGGAAAGCAGTTCTGAAGAGAACACCTGGAAAGCACTATAAAACCTTTCAATTCTCTATTTATGAGACTCATGCTCTTTAAATTGTACCAACATTTGTATTTCCATTAAACAAACATTTTAAAGGACTTGTAACTTGTCCATAAAAAATGAGTCTGTGTGGATCTTGGCAGGCAAATTCTCATTCTGGGTCCCTCGCACATTTTTGCTTTTTCTTTTTTTGAAAAATTAATTTACAAAAAAGCTGTGTTAACCTCTGAAAGTTTACACTGGCTCTAGTGATTCCACATTAAATGCTCTGGTGTAGTAAGGCCTTGATCGTAGCATGAACTGTTAAAATAAATTTAAGGGGGTTATTATACCTCTGTTGCTTCCCATGTCTATGTACCTTGTAAAGCAACAGAGAAGGATTTTTATTTATTTTTTATCAGGGAAAGCTTTTCCAATGTATGATCTGCAATGTGTATCTTTCACGTACTAGGGAAAGGATTTTAGCTTTCATGCCAAGTCCTTTCCTCCCTGACAACACTTTTCTTTCTTCTTTTCTTGACAGGAAAACTTGTGTTCATAGTTGTCCCATCTAAACTCCGTTCTTGGCTTTTTAAACAAAGTATGTGCATCTCAGCTGTAAAATAAGAGGTAGATGGTGTCAGGCAGAGTAAAATGTGAGATGCCATCATGTTTTGAGAATCAGCGAGGAAGACAACCTGCTTTTGATGCACCAAAGGAGAGGAGATTTCCTTCCCTCAGTTCAACTCTATAATTTTTTCCTCTGTTTTGCAGTGTTGCCTACACTTTACAGCAAGTAATCGAATTGGGGAGAGAGGGAGTACTTCTGGAAGACCTTTCTGCTGAAGTTTCAGCTCCTATGGTTTTAATGCCACTGACCATGTCCCTTTTTAACCTCCTCCATTTTTCAATCTTTTTACTGGTTTGAAAGTGAGGAAAGTAGTTCCTAAAAGGTCAACTAATCCATGCTGCCTCTGATTTTACACCAGCATAAATCTGTTTCACAAAGTTTCTTTTTAATCATACTAGAACATTTGGAAGGAAACCAGAGTTTGAAAAGTTTTCAGCTCAGAAGAGCCCTTCTTCCATGGCTCTGTCTCAAGTGCAGGAGAATATACATATAGAAGTCACAAAACCAGCTGGTAATACTGGTATTCCATAGCAGGATTAAGGCAAAGGAGATATCTAGCTTTCCAAAGAGTTCAGTGTATGTAGACTTTACAATAAATTATTTTTGAGGCAAATACTGGAAGTTCAAGTCCTATTCAAGTGGCAGCTTCTGAAACAGGCTATGTGCAGCTAGACAACCTAGTAGAGGTCAGCTACGTTTCAACAATCCTTACGTCTAGTTGGATGCAGATACTATGTGTGGTAAGAACCATCACATATGATATGGCTAGTTATCTTCAACTGGGATGCATTGAAATCACTAGTGGCATGCCTGATATCTGATGGAAAAGGACAATAAAATGGTAGACAGCAATCTGATTGCTCATCTGTAGACCAGAGATAACATTTCAACCTTTTTTCTGTATACGTCAGTTGTTTTATACTAAGTATCTTTTTATTTAATCATTTAAAATGTTAACAGTGATGCTAATATGTCATTCTTAGTAGTGCCAGAAAGCTCTTTGGCTAAGTGAACCACAGGAGTTTTAATAAACCTCAGCACTGCCATTAGTTGTAATTTGACTGACATTCTGAATGCTCTGTGCAGAAAATCCACTTCTTGTTTCTACCTAGGTCAAATCATTTGCAATATTAAATATTAAACAACCTATAATATTGGATGATTGAGATAAAAAAAGAAGCACATAAAGCCTCAAGTGCCAGGAAATTAATGTTTTCTTTTACCCTTACATGCCTGTCTCCTCAAATAGTTTGGAATGTCTTCTTAAAAGCTCTAGATCTTTCACAAAACTTGTTTTTATTTTTAAAAAATAATTTTTCCACCTGGAATGACTCAATTGAATAAAACAGATTTTTTTTTTATAATAGAAGCTATTATATTTTGTGTCATGGCAGAGCAGAACCTTTTTTAATTTAAAGAATTAAAAATTTTTTACTGTAGACTTTTTCTGTATTGTATCCCTTAACAATTATTTTTGGTCTTGACTTTTCTTCTTCCAAACTTCTTTGCTATTTGCCTTGTTTTTCAGATATTATATGTATTTATCCAGATGAAAGCCTCCATTGGGATAAGCACAGTGAAGCTCTGCAGAGGTTCCTGGGTCAGCAAAATGCCCATGGCTGTGGCCACAAAGCAAGCAAATAAATAAAAGGGACAGTGTTACATGTCTGAAAATAATATTGCCAAACAAAATTAATGACCGGCTGAGATCATCATGTCAGCTGACACCTGGAACATGCTTTAGTAATATACAGTTTTGCTGAGCTTGACATCACAATAAATGCTTGGAGCAGACCATAATGGATATAAAAATGGTTTTCAGTTTTCCAAGAATACTGTGGAATAAAAGGATAGTATAATGAAAAAATAAGCAAGAATATGGATGTTTGAACTCAGACAGTAGAATCTAAATGTATTTACTCAGTAGTCAGGTTTGGCCTTACATTTCTAGTTATTCCTAAATTCATTGCATACTGAGATTCATGTATGATATTTAGGGACCATATATCATATTTCATGAGATCTGGTCTTGCCAGTTTTCCACCAGTAATATAAGGGCTAACCGTATACCTTCCGGTAACTTCAGGAAAATCATATTTGCAAAGTTTTCTGGGAATACAGTCTTGGATACCTTGCATCTTTTTTATCTGCTAAGTTTTTACTTAGTCATGTATTAGTTGTGGTTTCTTTGTTTGCTGTTAAGTACATTATCATTTTATTCAATGGTTTAGTACATTAAAATATTGCCCCACAGAAATATTTCCATTTCAAAATAATTAGTCACATTAAATTAATGATTGGCTCTTTAAAATATTAACTTAGCTTCATGATATCTTCAGAGTTGTCTTCAAGATTTGTCTTTCATGATATTAAAATATTTGAAGCTGAATAATTTAATTTCAAATTTATGACATTCACAAGGTAATTTCTGGGGTTTCCTAGTTCCAGAGATTGTTTTGGGCATAATAAGTGTAAGAACGATTAATGTCACTAAGTGCAAGATAAGCCAGAAATCACAGTGAGTGTCTGGCATGTGTTTCCCTCTGCCATATCTGCACAGCTCGTGAGTTCCATATTTTGCAGTATTGTGAAGTGAGAACACGGTCTGAGCTGCACCAAAAACACTTAAGAAGTGGCATCATATTGTAAAAGAAAACAGATATTGTTGCATGTGGTGGGTTGGCCTTCTCCAGCTGCCATGCACCCACCCAGCCATTCTCTCATTCCCTGTCCTCTACAGGATGGGGGAGAAAATATAATGAAAAGGCTCATGATCAAGATAAAGACAAGGACATCAGTTACCAATTACCGTCACAGGCAAAACAGACTCGACTTGGGGAAAATTAGTGTATTTCCCAGGCTCAAATTCACTTCTTTGTTCCCAACTCCTCTCCCTCCTCCTCCCAAGCGGCGCAGGGGGATGAGGCATCGGGCTTGCGGTCAGTTCAGGACAGTTCTCTGCTGCTTTGTCCTCCTCACACTTTTCCTTGCTCCAGTGTGGGTCCTCTCCATGGGCTACAGTCCTTCAGGATAATCCTGCTTTGGGTCCACCATGGGATGCAGTTCCTGTCAGGAGAACCCGCTCCAGTGTGGGCTCTCTGTGGGCTGCCATGCCTTCAGGATATATCCACCTCCACGAGCAGCAGTGTGGATATCTGCTCCACCATGATGCTCTCTGTGGGTTGCAAGGAAACGCCTGCTCCACTCTGATGTCCTCCACGGGTTGCAGGGGAGCCTCTGCCCCAGCACCCGGAGCACCTCCTCCCCTCCTTCTCCATTGACCTTGGTGTCTGCAGGGCTGTTTCTCTCACTGATTTTCCTCACTCCCCACACTGCCCTGTGGTGTTTTGCCCTTTCTTAAACACTTTTTCCCCATGATGCCGCCATCTTGGCTGCGGGCCCTGCAGCGGGTTGGTTGGAGCCGGCTGGAACTGGCCATGTCTGGCACCGGACAGCCCTGGTCTCTCCTCACAGAGGCTGCCCCACAGCCCCCCTCCCTCCCCCTCCCCCAAACCTTCACTACCATCACCCAAGGCCTCGCATTAACTTTCAGTATTGCTTTTCAGACAATGGTAAATCAGAGTTAGTTTTCTGAGCTGCATGGAATTAAGTTACATCAGGTGAAGAACAACTCTGAAGAGAGGATGGACCTCAGACATCGTCTCGTGAAAGACAGACGTTTTGGAGTACGGACTGTCACCCTAATGACACAAGGTGTTGCATGAAAAAAATGGCCCTTTTTTTTTTTTTTGTGAAGCCTGAAAAAATGGCTAGTTTTCTGCAAAGCTAATAAAAATGTATTTCTCTCAATTTAGTTGACTATCTCTAATTCAATTTAATTTAAATTTGCTGACACTTCAGATTTCTTTTATGTGTACTGGCTCTCCAGCATTTCATTAAAAATATAATTGTCATTTAAAAGATGTAGCTATTGAAATATAAAGATGTTTTTGGATTAAAGGTAATGTAGATTCTTTAGGCCCTGGTAACTCCTCTAATCCTGGTAACAGATATTTCAGCTCTATCTTCAAGCTATTGTTATGTGACCAGGGAGACAAAAAGATACTCCAAGCGTTCCTGCATGACTGTAATTTATTTTTACGGTTGATAGCTGCTTATCTTAAGACACAGCAAACCTAGCAACAGAAAAGTAGTTTACTGGGGAAAATGGAACTTGCTGCCTGGATTCTTCTTCTGACTTGTTTTGCAATATTGTAGCTCTTGACTAGTAAATATATCTCCACATGTGATAGTATATAATATGTAATTAGTATGTGATAATATGATAATATGTCTCCATCAGCCTGCAGTATACACTCTTAATGCCTGATTATTCTCTCAGTTTGCGTTTGTAAAATGTAAAGTTAGCCTGAGTTGCAACTGTAAAACATGTATTACTCCTTGTGTGAGGTATATAGAGTATTTAATATCTATGTGAATTTATGCTTATCTTTTAGGTACGCGTATATGTGAACAATAAAGATAACCATCAACATGATTAAAAGATATGATTTGGCTTTAATTATTTAGCATCATAAACCCCCAAATCAATCAACTTTCTCTGAAATGTATAAATGAAGTGAGTTTGATTACATATGTCTGCAACTATGCGTATTCACCGAACTTGAACTGAGAAGTACCCTTAAGTGACTTTTCTCAGCAAGTAGTTTATCTGAAAACATTTATGTTTGTCTGAGCATTACTTTTTAATTTGCTTTTGCATTACTTTCAAGTTTTAGGTCACTATTATTCACAAGAAATAAAATGAGAGTGTCTGATTGTTGAGTAATGGTATGCTGTTTGTTTGGACAAATCCGTTTCCCTTCAGCAATCTGTAGTACAGCTGGTGAAAGAAGGAAGCAAGTTCACCTGCGTGTTACCATTGCATGGGCTAAACACCAAGTCTTCGCTGGCTTAGATCCGTTGAACTGGTGTATCTGCACTAACTTCATTGTCAGAGTAAGATGGATTATCATTCCAAATACTTACATGTATTGATAGCTTCAGGTACACTATTTACAGACAACTTAATGGCCAGAATGGGGAAATGAAAATTGAAGCTTGGCTTAGTGGCTTCAGACAAGTATTTAACTGTTCACGGTTCATTTTGCTTGCAGGTAAAGCGGGTATATAGTGCTCAGGCCTTTGGTGAGCAAACCAGGCCCTGATTCTTTCCAAATACTGAAGTAAATCTGCATGACACTTGGCTAGATGTTATCTTCACCCCTCTTCATCCTCTTCCACTGAAAAACAAGCTAAAAGTTTGGAATTTGCTATCAGACATGACTGCTTGTGTGAAAGCTTTTTCACAGCTCTTGGTTTCTCCCAGGCTCCATCTATTTCCTAGTGGTGTTTTTCCTGAAGGTAAACGTGATGGCTATAGTAGACTGTCTCTAACACAGATTATAGCACAAACACAGTAGGTGATTTTATCAGCATTATCAGGAACTAGCCTGCTCAAAAAAATTTAATCTGAAAGATGCTCACGCTCGCTTATAACTTACATATCCAGGGTATTTTCCTGTATCCTTGAAACAAGAAAAACATTCCTTTGCTGTTGTCAGACACATGGATAACCCACTACCATTGGAGCTTCATCTGCTCTGCACCTTAGTCAGAAACCATGATTTTTGACGGAATTCTGTTCAGAGAAGAGGAGGAAGCATTTCCTGAAGGTGCATAAATATCTCTTTGACGCACATGGTTTTCAATAATTTCATCAGAGTTTGAAGAACAACAGCGTAATTGCAAGCAAGTGGGTGGAGCTGGGACAGGAATAAAGATGACTGGGTGTCTTTCTAGTGACTTGCTAACAGTATGTATCTTGGTGTCATTCAAAGAGCAGGAGAGAAAATCACTTTCTGGTTCTGGCAGGTTCTGAGATCTTGTAAGAGAGACATGAAAGAGCAAAAAGCTGAATGAGAAGCTTCCTGATCTACTCTGCGAAGGTGCACTGAAGAGATGTGGGCAACCCAGTATCTACAGGTCTTGTTTCAACTTGATAACAACAAACTATGTATTCAGTTCAGTTTGGGAGGAGAAAAGGAAGTAAAATGTGTCCCAATCTCAAATCATCAGAGCAAATAGGGGAAGGACGATTCTCACTCCACAGACAATGAGCTACAAGGAAGCAAAATTTACAGGAAATGTGTGGGAGAAATCAAAGACATTATTTGTCCGTTCTGACTCCCAGCCCTGTGTTTGGGTGTGAGAGCGTTGTTCTTTTGTTATAATCTGTATTTCTGAGTGGACCAACTGTGTTTTCTCAAAAAAAGTACTTACTTGCTCTTTGTTGATTAAAAGTTTGCTGCCATACTGTGCCAAAATTTGACATATATCGAATCAGAATTTTGACAGCCTTCACCAATTTGTCTCCCAGAATATTCCCCCCGATACTGAATTATTTGAGCAGTAATGAAAAAGAGAGGCTGGGACCTAATACTGCTACTTTCATCTACTTCTTTGTCTCTGGCCAAGAATGACAGATAATGACTTTTTTACAGACGAATGAATGAAGATTAATAGAGAGACACATAGTTGTGAGGATTAAATAGCCTAGAATCTCAACTGGATGGAAAAAACTCTCACAAAATGTGCTGGAGAATGTAATAAGCATTTTAAAGAATGACTGTCAAAGATAAATCATGTTTTTAACTACAAAGCCTGGAAGTTCATCCAGGTTTATCTTAGTAATAACTTTGATGCTTAGCTTCAGAAATACTAAAAATTAATGTGAGTTATTCCATACACACAACTTAGATACTGCTGTCTCCCACAGGAGCAGTCAGTAAGTATGAAGGATGAGGAAGTCCTCATGAAGTTTTCTACAGGGAAAAGTAAGCAATGAAAGGCCATTACAATTACGGACTGTATAGAAAGTCTCTGTGGGTAAATTAATTAAGAAAGGCAAGTGTAAATTCCCTAGACATACCCACTCCCTGTTTGTGGATTTTCAGGCTGGTCATACTTGCTGCAGAGTGCAGGATCAAGAGATCTGCTGATACCCCTTGAATCATCATTCTTTGTGAAAGGATGCTAACCTCGAACAACAGGATTTTCAGATATAAAATTGCAATTTGAATTGTACTAATGTTTTTGTTCCATAATAAACATCTGTGAAATCACCAAATATACCTGAGCTTCCACAGCAATAAATAGCGATATCCAATTATAAAGAAGGCAATTATAAAGAGATTCAGTTGCTGCGTGTGTGTGAAGCAGAAGTCAATGTCTGCTGCTGCAGATTCATGCGACGTCTAAGAGAGGCCAATCCAGTGCCCCACATCCTCTGCTTTCCTTCAGTTGCCCATCTCTATCGTTCCCTCTCACCTTTTCATACCATGTCCTGCTTTGGACCAGCACAGCTATTCACGTGCCCACCCAGTGAAGCGGGGTTGCTTGCAAGGGTGGCTTTCACCTGGGTTTGTGCCTCAGCCCAGGGGATGAGGAACCCCATGGGAGTCTTCCGATGGCTCTGGGGCAGGAGCAGGGAGCAGCACGGGTGGGGGTGGAGGAGGGCCACTCCTTTCAGTGGCAGTCTCGGCCTGAGGCACTCATGGGACTGCTGTGTCAGTTAGTGCAATCATTTCCTGTTCTAAATTTAGTGAAAGTGGTAACGCCAGATACCGCTGCTAGCAAATTCCTCCCTTTTGAAATAATGAGCACCAAATGTGCAGCCAGTTAGACGTTTGTTGTTACATATTCAAATTATATTGCGGGCTCAGTCACAGAAGCAGGCATGTTCTTAACAAGCCCATGGCGTTTATTTTCATTTCACTTTTGGTGATGAAACTGTGCTACATCTTTCTCAGGACATAGTACTTATGTCCCACTATTTAACATGCAGGCTTTTGGCCTGGAGATTCACTTTAGAAGGCACAAGATATCCCTTTAAAAAAGGTGTATAAATAAAATCCTGCATTCAGTTAATGTATGCATAAGTGAGTGGAAGGTGATTAAATTCCTAGTCTCACCTGTATGCCACATACATACATCCCAAAGAAACAGTGCCTAAATTACAAACCCTGTAAAACACTCCTGGGTCCTAAGAAGCTTTGCGATCTGCATGGGAGGAGAAGTCAGGCAGGACCTGATGCCTGAATCGAACAGGTTTACTGATTTCTGGACATCCAAAAAACCAGAACAAAAATATGATTTTTGCTACAGGACACAGGTGGTAGAAAAAAATGCTTACAATATCACAGTTTTTACCGCATCTCTTTCCACTTAGCTTATTTTTTTCTGTGAAAGGGCAAGATTTGAGAGTCTTTTCATTCATTTGACTTCAATAAAACAAAAGTGGAAGGAGAAAACACATGTTGTTCCAGGCATCCTGTCTGATGATATCTGGGCGTTTATTTGATTGCTCAAGTCAGGGGTTCCCAAAGTGAAGTTACAACTCAGTGAAGGCTTACCAGGCCATAATAAGAGGTTGGAAAATATATATTGCTAGGTTAATAGGTAGAATAGATAGATTTTTAAATTAAAATACTTGTGATAAAATTGTGTGAAGATTAATGATAATCAGAGCCTGTCTTTCAGTTTGTGGACACAGACATAAGAAAAATGCTCATAGGAGACAATAGTTTCTTAGGGAGCTATTGAAAAAGTTTTAATTAATTCACAGTAAAATCACCTCACTTTTTAGGGGTTTCTCTTCTCTTCTTTAAGCACCAGAATGCCTGAGCAATGACCGAGACTTTTCTCATCATTTACCAGATAGAGACTGTTTCCAGGAGCTCATTATGTGTGGTGATGACCCAAGTCCTGCTAATTCTGATCTGTACCTAAAGAACTCTACCCCACTGTATTTGGGTAGATTGCAGTTTCGTGTGGATTTGCTATCTTGCTATAAACAAGAAGTGATTGGTTGGGAAACTTCTGTAAAGCCTATTTTTATATACTTGAATCATCACATGTTCCTGGTAAGGTAAAGAGCAATGTTAGTAATGTATTTTCTCATGTACAGCCCTGCCCATGCAGTATGTACACAAGAAATGAAAAGCAGAAATGATTAAAGACAAGGAGCCATTGGGATAAGAAAAACAGGTTAGGGCAAATCAGAGGCAAGGAGGCTACCTAAGATTAGACGGCTGGGGAGGAAACTTCCCCTTTACTCCCATGTTTGTACTCTACAAAGTGCAGAATGTTGTGTGGGGAGAGAAGCTACTGCGACCTACTGTTTTTTCCACAGGCATCTATTGGCTGTTTAACTAGAAACACAGTACCGGGAAGCCAGTTGGTTCCCTGTGAGAAGAGGTACGCTTCCCAGATGAGGTAGTCAGTGTACAGATTGACACTGAATGCCAGAAGACAGCAAGGTCCTACTTCTGCAGACAGGAGAGAAGGTGTATGCTGAGCCATACTCATGCTCACAGAGTTTAAGACCATGGTCTGGTGTGGCGGGCCTGACCACCGTAGTCCAACTGGTACCCAGTAAGAGAAACTTTACTATAGGACCAGAACAGTTACCAAAGTTTTACAAAACTCATATCAAACTTAAGGCTGTGTAAACACCTAGAATTCCTGCACAGAATATTTACAGTCAGTATAAACTGGCCAAGTTTTTTCTTAAATAATGGGATCTTTATGTTTTGATGACCTCCTTGTCTGCAAAATTAGAGTTTTTAACAAGTGAATTTTGCAAGCTTTCTTCTCAATAACTGATGACAATTCCAAGGGGTATTGTGAAACTAACTTGGGATCTGCACAAAATACAAGTTAGTTTATTTCCAGTGTATTCCAATTATGACATCTTTTTGGCTCAGTGATATCTAATGGTGCCAAGATAACTTCTAACATTTTTTGAATAATTGGATGATTTCACAATAGTATCTAAAGTCATCTGATTTTTCTTGGACAGCTGCCCAAGATTTTTCAAATGACAGAATAATGACCTAACTGCAGATGTAATGTATGTAGCCTCCTTAGAAATTGTATTCAAAACCTTGCTAAAACCTACCATCTTGAATTACTTACGGAGTTTTTAGGAGACTGGGCAAATTGTGTTACACAGAGGATGAGTTCCCCTCACTTAGTAGAACCAATTTCTCCAGCAACGATAGGTCCCCAGGTATTTCTGTGATTACTCGCGCCTATTAGTCACGGAAAAGGAGCGTCAACCTGATCCAGAGACGAAGCAGAACTGATTTTCAGTGTAAGGGTTGCAAGAATGTTAAATGAGTCAATTTCTTTTGGCATTTCCACCTGGTAAACCATTCACCCTATCTTCTAAAATAAAACATGCAAGGTGACCGCCATGGCAATTTTTGCAGGGGCAATTAACATACTGTCCTGCCCACTCTTGTCATTGACCTTCTCCCATGAAAAAAAAGAGGCTGTTTGACTTAGACATCTAAATCCAGATGTCAATGCCTAAATCCATTCTGTTATTGGAAGATGACTTTGAAAATTCTGGCCACAGCATGCAAAGAACTTTAGGATTTATTTTTTTTTTTTATTATTTTAGGAGTTTCAGGATTTGGGGGCTGAGAGGGGTTAATTATTTTTTTTCTCTTTTAGTGAATAAAAAAGGAAAGGGTGGTAAGATCGGACCTACTTCTGTAAGATGTGGTGCTCTGAAATAACTGTTCCTCTTACCTAACTATACATGCACATTGCTTAATAAATCAATCATCTTGAACTTCAAAGCGTATTTATAATCTTACTTTTTATTTCGTTTGCTATTTCAAAAAATTCACCTAATGATCAAAATGCTTAAAATTCATTTTAGGCACGTTAATTGTATTTAAATTTTTGTATAAATGTACCTTGACATAATTAAACGTTAACATTCAACATTAACTAATTAGCACAGAAGAAATGTGTCATAGAAGATTTGCAGTAGTTTCTCTTCCGTGTTCCACCAGCAGCTACGACTGCAGAGGGGGATAATAAGGGTGGGGGCGGTTCAGAACAGGTTATTCTTTTACAGAGCTTTAAATGAATTTTTTGCTTCCTCTAATCTAGAGGCAATCATCACCGTTTTCCCTAATTCACATTTTGGTCAGCTGAGAAGACTGCATCATTCTTTTAGAAACATTACATGTACAGCTTCTTTGTTGATATCTGCCAAAGTTCCCAAGAGATTCCAAGGAGGAAAAGCGTTTCATGGCTTATTATGATCACATCGGTGAAGTATTAGGGAAAGCAATTGTCTGATTTGGAAATGCAAAAATCCATTTGATTTAACCTAGGGCTCGGCTCCCCAGAATGCCGGAATTCTGAAGGCTGCAACTTTCTAAAATGGACAAAATGTTAGTTGCTAAAATGCTCTGCATTTTGAACAACTTCTTTCTAGCTGTTTATTTCTAGCAAGTTACCAGCAGCATCCATTACGTACAGTAAAAAGTTTATAAAAAGAACTTTCCATGTCTAAAACTAAAACATTAGTTTTGCAATATGATTAGGTTAAAGAAGCAAAGCATCCCATAATTACTGTAGGAAAATATTATCAGAGACTTTGTAGTGATTTCTGGTTACATCAGAATACGTAAATAAAAGCAATGAGCCAACATAAAAATGTTGCAATAAGAAGGAAAAGCTATTACATGAGATCACAGACACTATAATTTATCAAATCGTATTTACAATTTGAATGGGCCAACTTCAGTTCTTGTTCCTCTACAGCTATTAAAATTTCTACGTCACAGGCACAGCTGCAGAACCCCAGCCCTTTATTGATTTCAGGAGAGTGAGATTTCAGCTACTTCGTTAAACTGGATATTTTACTGCAGAACTTTTGAAATTAAATATATAGTCGATGTTCAACTTAAATAATCATGACGCGTCCATTTATTTTGGAACAATATGCACAAGAGAAGTAGTATAAGAGCGGAGTCTCTGACATTTTTAGTGTTGCTGTGCCAGTCTTTCCATTCTAAATCCTTACTTTGATGTGTTTTTTAGTAAACTGTAACATTTGGCAGAGAAGTTTTTAGGACTGGGGAGATTTTTTTTTTTTTAATAAATAAATATAGAACTAATATGACTGTTCTATGTTCTACGTTACAGGACACAGAAAAAGATATTGAGTCTGTGGTTCTTACCTCCCCCAATCTGACGGCCTTAGAAAGAGCCCTGCTTTTAAAATGTTCTAAATCTCTCTGGCCTCTCGTGTGGGCTAAGATATTTAAAAGCTGGAGAAAACAGAAAAGGATAAATGACGACTAAAATCAAATTACTTTTCTAATAAGTGGTGATTTCATGTATTTGTAATGAATAAATGAATTAAGTTGTTCAACATGTATCCATGATTCGAAGTGAATCAACAGTTGATAAGGGCCCAGAGTCAGTGTATCATATCTGGGTTAGGAACATGTTTTGGAAAGCCTGGGGAGCCGCGGCGGCCTCTGGGCTGCATTAGGGAGTGGCGGAGCAGAGCTCGCCGCTGGGCCCCGCAGCTGCAGCTCATTCCATTTTCCATGGACCGCACAGCTGCTGCCTTCGCAAAAGCGAGCCCCAGGGTGTGGTGTCCCAGACCTTGGAAACTGTGGCCAGCCCACGCGCTTCCCCCCAACCAAACGAGGCCTTTTCAACACCTACTTAGCGTCAGCCAGAGCCCTCCCTGGTGGCCTCGCCACCAGCATCCCGCGCGCTCACCTCTGAGTCTGGGCTTGGCTTCTGGCCAGGGACAGCTGGAGAAGGTGCCCCTGCCAGCATCCAGCCACACGGCGAGATGGACCGGCTCATGAACAGAGCTAAATGAGCCCATTAAAAAGTACATAGCTGTCAGAGGAGTGGCTTGAGCCAGTCGACCATGTGCTGTGTGATTGCTGCTGCTGACACCGGCGTTACGGTAGGAAACCATAGCCGGGGCAAAGGGATAGGAAGGAACGGTCCCCATCAGCCAGAGCAGGACCGCAGAACGGCTGGCTGAATGACGAAACTCAGCCTGAGGGATTTCTCATCCCAGCTTTGCTAGCCTCACACAGACAGCCTCAGGGAAGGAACTCAGTGTACTTTTGTTTGCGTTAACTGCAAAAATCAATTTTTAAAAGTCTACTGAAATAAGCATGTAAAAAAGCATCAACAGTATTTGTCTGGCTGAAGAAATCCAAAGACTAGATTTTTTTCTTTTAAACCTTTTTAGCTGTTATGCCCAAGTTATTGTCTGACATAGCATGGTTAGCAGCTTGGCATAAACATAAAAATAATGAGATATCTTGTAGCTAAATAGACAGCAACAATAAATTACTGTAATAAAAAATTACTTGTAATAAAAAAGCAACACTAAAGCCCAAGCTCACCATGGTCAAAGGAGCTTCAAATGCAGTATGGATCAGAAACTGAGTGCTGGGAAAATTGTTAAAAAGTAAACAGTTTGTGCCAAGGCAACTGGGGAAAGTCCTTTCTACAAATTTATTTTTTCTCTATACCTGATCAGCCAAATATGGAAGAGGATGGCCCACAAAAATTTTGTATAAACAATTTCTTCCAGTGTTTCTTCAAAAGCATACATAAATGTGATAGTTCGTTAAGAAATATTTGAGGGAACGCCATACTCAGCCTAAAAATACCTTAAGCCTACAACACTTTTATTCTGTCAAGGCATACATTCAACTAACAATTTGAAAGAAAACAATTACCTCTTCTCTATGTTTTTAGGCCAACACAGGGAAATGAAAAGCTAGCACGCTGTAATGGAGTTGGGGATACGTAAAATTAAATATCAGTGTGGTTCCAGGAGAACCCAAAGTTCAGGCTTATGTAGTCTTTAGGACTGGCAGATTTATTTTCCAAATCTCTCTGGAAAGGGAGTGGGAAGTCTTTTCACCCAGGGCAGACCACCCAGTAACACATATATAGCTTTGTGCTATCATGGGTCTTATCATATGACCTTAGCCTATATCAGTTCTGGTCTTTCTTTGCCAGTTTTGTTTACCTTTAATGCTTTCTTATCTTAAGTTATAACTCGAGTGTTCCCCTGGGGCAGTTCCCATTCACTGCACAGTATCACTAACTCCTGTTAAGCACTGCCTAATCTGCAGGTAGGTGGCCATCGGTTGATACTTGAGCTCATGCTTGAACTGGGGATGCTGCTCAACCCAGGTACCCTGCAATCCTGCTCCAATCAGGATGCATCTTTATCCCCAGCTGGGATTGTTCACACTCCCACTAAGCTAAATCAAGTGAATTGTGATAATTGCTGGACACCCAGGGTACTGCTGTTCCTGTCAGTTCCAGCTATGAGGGTGTTGTGCTTATGAAGCTTATGAGGCTGGCTTTGTTGCCCAAAGATCTTGTTCCTACCTGTGAATAATTCACAGGTTCGCCGTGATCACTGTAAATATATTTTGCTATCTTTAAGTTTGAGCCAAAGAGCTTCGGAAATAAATTTCAGGGTTGGTGGTTTGTTGTTTTTTTTCAAAGGAGTATTCAATTTAACTATTGGCTCTTCTCTATTAATGGTATGTGATTAGTCACATATGTCTAACAACATTTTCCAGTTGACTGCTCAGATGCCTGAGAGCTTTAAACCAGGAGAAAAAGGAAGGATGATTTTCAAATACTGAACAATTGACAAAAGCGGCATTCTTGAAAGAATTTCTTATTGCTGTATATTAGAACATGTACTCTGTAAACAAGACACTGCTCGTGCACCAGACTATATCTAAAGTTGCATTCTCCTGTAAAAGAAATTTAAGTTACAGCCAAAGTCACTTAAATGAATATGTTCATCATTTACTCTCGGTAAAACTTGGATCATGTATGTTTTATAACACACCAATACCCATGCTCTTTGTCTTTCCATCTGATCATGCACAGCCAACTTGGGTGTTCCCCCTTGTGACTCGATGGCTTGCTCATGTTGATTACATAATGGCAGATATTTCCACGGCTGTGGTTGGGTGCAGGTGCTAAGATCAAGTTCTTGGTGTTTTGATTCTCAGGAGGATCTTCAGAAAATGAAGCATCTGTGGTCACATTTATAATCCTAAATCATGCAGTGAGATCATCGTAAGGCTCTTTGTTTTCATAATAAGAGCATGTAACATTTTAAAACACATAGATTGTATACTGGAAAAAAGCATTTAACAGGAAACATCCCAAGGTAAAGTGCCCTGAACATTTGTGAAGTGCTAATTTTTATATGCTTGGAGGTAATTTTAAAGTCCTCTCACCTCTTTTTTTAAGGCAACTCCTTCACCGATTGTTTCCAACTCTTTTCAAAGTAGACAAACTGTACTGCAAACAAAGGCAATACCTAAACTACGCACTAATGGAAGAATCTTCGTTTAATAAGTGAAGTTAAAGTGTGAAAAATCTGTAACCACTTTATTAGTCTGTAATAAAAATCACCTTTTATTGGCATTACTACCTTTTTTTCTTATTAAGGAAGTGGCAGTTTGTACATAGTACTGTTTGCTCTACATGATACAAATGGAAATAATAAGCTAGTGGCTAAATATTTACTTATTACATTCTTCCCCTATATGCTATTCACCAAGTCATGCGACTTGCAGTTTTACATAGGAAGATGATCAATGATTAACCATAGGTTACATCAAATTCCCTGGACAATCCCATAGAGATTTCTGCAAAAAGGCTAATGTTTATTAGAGGCAGGTACACACCCAAAGATTATGTCCTCTTTTTTAGATTAATTGCTTCTCTGTCCAACATATTATTTTCTTCTATATTTTTTCTGTTCTACAGTATTTGGTAGATACTGGAAGACAAAATGGGTAATTGGTGTGTCAGGACACCAAAAGTGTTCAAAAAATCTTTTTAAAAGTAGAACTAATTTATCACAAACCCCAAATATTTTCAATCAAAATAATTAACTGTTTAGGCTTGGAGTATCCTAAAAGATTTCTGATTTTCTTAAGGATGACAAACATTTTCCACAAGATGCTTTGCTCATCCATAGTATTCTCTACGACAAACAAACAAAACCCAGCTTAATGAAAATGTCATGCCCTAGAGGGTAAGAACAGCAGACAAAGGGAAAGGTGTGCCTCTGCGGCATGACTCACGGTGCAGGGCTTCCTGTGCGTCAGGCAATGGTCTCCTGGATTGGTTTTCTGTAGGCAAGGACTGTTCTGCTGCGAACTCTGCCACTGGGAGGCATGGTGGTGGTGAGGGCAAGAGGGACATGACAGAAACATGTCTTAGGATAACTTGGAGAGAAATGGGAGTCCAGCGTAGGCAGGTGAGAGTGTTGCGCAGAACTGAGCAGATTACTCCATCATACACCAGCTGGCTCCACTGGGTGGAAAAACTGAATGTGCTCCACGTCATGACAGGGAAAAAGGCTCTTTTGAGCCAGAAGGGTATATATAGAATTAGTCTTGCCAAAAAATGTCAGCCCTGCAGAGCTTCTTGAGGAGCTTGTCACATCCTTCCTTGAGCCCATCTTCAGAGGGACTTCATTTGCCATTAAGGATGTGCAGATCAAAAAGTTGTCACTGTGCATCTCTCAGATACCTGAGCACTGTGCCGGACACTTCATAATCCATTGACCACTTTCCCTTGGTGAATCTAGGAGCAAATCATCATCATCATCATCATCATCATCATCATAATCATCTTTTTGATGGAGTGATCTGTAGGAAAGCTGAAACTTACATTTGCTTCATCTCCTGGTCTGAGTGCATGCTTCACTCGCTGGTGTGTGTATAACTCTTTATACTGCTATACCCTACCATGTACTGCACAGAACATTTCTTCTGAAACCCAACTAACCCCTTATTCTCTTAATTTTGGCCTCATTTAAGTCAAAGCAAAATGTACAGTGGCAGGAACATGTTTACAGACTTTTACATATGAAAATGAAACACCTTTCTTATACTTCTGTACGCGTACACACATTTTAATACACCGTGCTAAACCACCTCAAACCTTATCCCTGAAGAGAATGCTCCACTTCTGCTTTCATCACAGCAGTCTCTGTGCCACAACTGCAAACAAACTATTGATGGCAAAGGTGAGGCTGAAGTGAGTATGTTGCCTCCTCAGTGATTTCTGCATTATATATTCTGTCACATTACTCCCAGGAGACAAAGGGTGCTAAAAATACCTGGAGTTAAAAATAATAAGTGACAAATATAAATTCAAAATATTTTAGAGGCTACAGGAAGAAAGCAGGAAGTCACTGACTGTTATGTAGAGTTCTAGATATTTATCTGAGAGATTCACTGAGTCACAGAGTTAATGGACTCAAAAGATAGCTCATCGCTTCCATGCCACTGCTAGTGTGGAATTATTTTTTACATTGCTTTCTCCAGTGCTTTAATCCACTCCTATATTAATATTTTCTATTTATACTTATTTTCCTTAAGTGCATTACATTGATTTTGCATTTCAGCACTCCACAAAGGCTCCCATCATCATTAGGGTATAAACTAAACATGAAAAAAAAAAAACCAAACATAGTCCCAAGTTGAGAGCTTACAAAGTAAAGCCACAGAATGCCATGTAAAATTTTAGACATTTATCTGAGAAATTCAGTGAGTCACAGAGTTATTAACACATTAAGGCATTTGTTAACTTTATGTGTGTGGGTAGTCCCTCTGAATATAATGAGAATGCTCTTGGTTCTTGAAAGTGTTAGTGTTTAAAACACTGCTTTATGTTCTTTGCCATATGTCTAATCTTACTTGTTCAGCAGCATCCTGAAATGGGAAATAAAACAGTCAAGACATGAGGTTTTAAGAGAGCTTCAATGCTGCATTATAAATGTTAAAAAACAAACAAACAAAAAAAAACAAAACCCAAAACCAAAAACACACACACACACTAAACAGGAAAAAAAAAAAAAAAAACCCAAAAAGAAATTTCCCTCTCCCATACAGAGATAAATTCACCCTGAGCAGAAATCTAGCACAAAATTTGTGCACTCCTTGAATTCAATTTACATAAATGGGTCTATTAATTAAATGGAGCACAGTATTTGCAGATTTCTCTTTTAAGGCAAACAACATGCAAGTTTCTCTATTCTTTCATGTTACAATATAGATCATCTCATTGCACTGGATTCTGAAATCACACAAAAAATTCCCCCTTCTGGCAATCAGTGTCTACAGTCTCTTGTGAAATATCTGCATTTTCATATTATGAAACTGCTGACGTGAATTTACTACTAAGGTTCAATGGTAACAACTGAATTTCTCTTTTTAGTAGCATTCTTCCATGATATTTCTAGTTTAATTATCAAGAATAATATGGATATGTTCTCTGTGTAATGTTTTTAGTGTTTGTGTTGGGTCATTCCTAAAACAGTTTACGGATTACTTAGCAGCACCATAAATGTTAGGCCCAAAAGATCATAGAATCATAGAATGGTTTAGGTTGGAAGGGACTTTGAAGATCATCTAGTTCCAACCCACCTGCCATGAGCAGGGACACCTCCCACTAGACCAGGTTGCCCAAGGCCCCATCCAGCCTGGCCTTGAACATCTCCAGGGATGGGGCACCCACAGCTTCCCTGGGCAACTTGTGCCAGTGCCTTACCACCCTCAAAGGAAAAAATTTCTTCCTAATATTTAATCTAAACCTTCTCTCTTCCAGTGTAAAGCCTCATCCTATCACTACATGCCCTAGTAAAAAGTACTTCCCCAGATCTCCTGTAGGCCCCCTTTAGGTACTGGAAGGCCGCAATAAGGTCTCTCCAGAGCCTTCTCTTCTCCAGGCTGAACAACCCCAAAAAGATGACAAAGTTTGTAGCCTCAACTGATTAGTAGGAATTCAGAGAGACTATCATAGGAAAATACCTGTTTGCCCATCCTGAAATTTTCATTTCAGAACATCTCGGATTTTAACAGTGTTTTGCAGAATTGAGGACAAGGCTCCTAAAGCTTCTTGTTGACAGTTCCAGCCCTCACTGAGGTGCATTATATCCTCATTATACTATAAGAAATAGAAACCACCACAGTTTGAAACGAATAAACTTTTCTATTTAATTCACATTAAATCTATATATAATTTTTTTTCTAAAAGCGTAAGGTTCATAACCACACAGTCACTAGTTGAACATCTGAGCTGGTTTCCTGCAACACCCAACTTAGTATAATGATACAACTTATTTGAAGCTGATGTATAGTACACCAGATTTAGCCAATGAAGAACAGGATTGGCACTTTGCTGGTGTTTGTTTAGTCTACAATTTCCACTGGTGCTTTATCTTCCTCAAGCATAAAATTAGATTTTCATTAGTTCTTCCATATCTGTGCAAAGAATTAAGTCCCACAGAAATCACTGAAGTAATCCATGCCTTCCTGTAGTGAACAAGAGGCTCAGTCTATCAGAAAGGTGACTTTCACTTTGTCGTTCTTTTTGCAACTACCCGGAGAAAGAAAAGGCAGGAGACTGAAGGACAGGCATGCAGTGTGCTTATTCAGGGGATACGTGCATCTTTACATGACTTACTCTCTGGGCAAAACTTATGCTTGGAAAGATTATGCCACCTTCTTAAGATATGCAAGTGTCCCTGGCAAGTGCACCTGCTGCAGTAAAGTCTTACAGGTTTGCATTTCTGTGGAAAACATCTGAGTTATTTGGGAATGGAGCAGAGAAAGACCAGTAAAGAGGCAAGCTCAGGGTCTTCTCTTTACTTATTGCCCCTTTCTGCAGTCCAAGCCCCTGTGAACGATGAAAGGGATATCCCGTCTCCCTGGGAGGATGTCCCATCTCCTGTGGCTTGTCTTCCTGGAGAAATCTCCAATGTTCGGCAAAGGTATGTGTACTTGCAGCTCACAGATGCATATCCTTGCATATATCCTAGGATATATTTACGCTTTGATGTCTCCTCTTGGGAACTGGAATATAAAAAAGCTGTCCCTAGAATAATGTATATTATTTGCTCCCTTTTCTACATATTTCTAAACACAGAAACATAAGTGTGTGTAATGATTTGTGAAAAGGTTGAAAAGTTAATTCTCTCATTTTATTCTGTTTTTGAAAACTAGATTAAGAGAAACAATGTGAAACAAGACAGACTAAGTAGCATTTACAAGACAACTGGGAAAACTGATAAATACTAATAGGTTGGTGGACACATTGGCAGAAACATACTGTCTACCATTTGGTCAATAGCTACTGCTACCTAGTTTTAGCAATAGCACTTTTAAATCAATAGCTCCTTTTTAATATTTAATGTCCTCATACCATTAGCCTGTTCTTGTGTCCCCTTTTTATTGCTAATCAAAGCTATTGGCAATGACCTTGACATTTTTCTAGGGTTTTGGTGGCTCAGGTTTCACTTAAATTAGCAAGCACGGGAAGGGCTTCTTGTTGATTTAAAATTCACCCGCATTTTAAGAACTTTGGATGCACTTTGTTATTTTACCGGCAAGCAATTCTATCATGTTTATGTGAAATATAAGGCCTCAGTTAAAATGCTTCAGGTTTTCTGTTTTCATTGTATATAGTAGCCAGATAAAATCAAAATGTCTTCTTATATATATATAATTTTGTGTCATGGCTGCAGGATACAAAAAAAGAATTTCAATCTTCCATTGTAATTATCCAGAGAAGCCATTGTCAGTTTGGGTTCCCAGTTTGGGTTTGCAGTTTGTTTGAAAGGATATTTAGGACATTTTCTTATTTCACAATTATTGTGTAGCTGTGGTGGAAGGTATTCAAGTTCAATTACGAGTTTTTCTGTGTTTTGTTAAATGTGGGACATACTTTTAGCTTAAAAATTCTTATTTTTAGTAATAGAGTTACAGCATAGTTAACTGCATCTCAAGCATTTCCTTGTATATTGAGGACAGCACATGATAATGTTCTCTGTGACAAAGAAAAGCACACAGCATCTTGTTATTTAAATTAGGCAGGTAAGAATAAGGAACAGAAGGAACAAAATCACACAGCAATTAAATAAGAATTGATCCAACACAGCTTTTTCACACAGACTGCTTTCCGGTTAGTGGTGTTTTAGCAATTAACTTATCAGTTGCTACTAACTGAATAGTGACTTAGATAATTCTACCTGTGTATTTAGACTGGTGTTAGATTATATCCATTGCAATGAACGTAGCAGGCATATTAAATAGCTCATTTACTTTTCAATGAGTCACAGGAAATACTTAAACCACTTTACTTTGTACTAGAAAAAGCTTTGTACTAAAAGTTACAAATAAAAGCAGGATCTGATCCAAAGCTTGTTGAAGTCATTCAAATCTTTCCACTAACTGCAATCAGCCTCTTATATACATGCATCATATTTAAAACCCAGCGTTGTTCTCTCCTTCCGTAATTTCTCCTGTCTACAGTAACTCCTGCAGTTTTCCTAGCGTGTACCTCTCACTGAAGCTAACCAGATCCCTACACAGAGCTAGGCTGAGAGCTCAGGTAAGGGTGGTGTTAATCTTCTGCGTTCAGGGCTGCATCTCTGCAGGTGAAGTCCAGAGGGGTCTTTCAAAGTAGGCTTGGCTGGAGGCAAACTTGGCAGCTTTCCTAGCGTTAGGCAGTGCTTTAGCAAGGCGCTGAACACATCACAGGGAAATGTAGGTGCTGGTTGCTTAGAGCAGAACTGCACGTGTTCTGTGGGAAGGCGTCTGAGAAGCATGGAAGTTGAATGCCAAGGTCATGACTTTGTTCTGCAAATCGCTGTTTATGTGAGCCAGCCTTACATACATGACTCCACTGAGAGGCGTATTCATTACCCAGAGACAGACAGGAGCCAAAGAGAAAGCTGCCCACAAAAGTTAAAGAAAATTTTGACAAGGAAGTAGTTGTGGAACAAGTTCCATCGCATATACTGGAATAAAAATGACATTATATGTATCTGAACAATTCTTTTCACATGGAGATCTCAAGACACTTCTCACACATGGATAAATATTTTCCTTCTCTGTGGGCAGGTGTGCAAAATTAATTGCAAAATAGTGGCTTCCCACAAGTGACAGTGAGGATGAGTGGTAGACCTAAACAAAATTATGTTGAACTACCTTCTAAGGAATCCTTACTGCAAACTGAATGCCATTTATTTCTGTTATTTCTTCTATTATTGCTTGTTTTTCAGAAATATGCATACTACCTTTTCACACTTAACAAGCCTAGCTTCACTGAAGTTACTTACGCAAGAAAATACCACCAAGAGATCTGTAACAAGAAGATTATTTCTCTGCCCCCAAGAGTCTACATTTTTATCTCCTTTTGCAAAAGGAAGCTTCTTCCGTTATGAAGCCTATGCTATACATTAATTTTTTGAAAACTTGCCAGTTTTCGACGTACATTCTAAAATCACTGGCATCCTACAAAAGCTGTCTAATGAATTCTATAAGTTAACCTTAAACAAGCAAAAGAATCAATATTTTAGCAGCATGGATCATGCTCTGCACCACCACAATCTGGTAATTAACATCACTATCATAATATTAAAAGTGCTAAGAAATCTCAGGCATTTTTTGTATGACTCAAATGCCCAACGCAGGAAATGCCAAAAGGGCCTGATTATTGTGTGCCCAGCATTTCTTGGACATCAGGCTTCATTTAGGTGGCTCGCTCTCAAAGTATTACAAATTATAACTCAGCCTTGAAAATATTGGCTGATCTTTGTGGATGTGCCAGTCAATAGCTCAGTTAAGTGCAAAGAGCTTAAGGTTAAGTTTCTTTACTGTTGAAACACGTAAAATGCATGCTGAAGACTCAATTTCTGCTGGCTATTGGCACACTAATAATGTACAAAGGAGCAAATGCATTTGCAGGGCCCGTTCCTGATGTTGCAATTGCTTAGTAATTTTCAAAACCAGTGAATATAGAGACAATGGTGACACTGGGCCAGGTCTGAAAAATTGGAGCTGTTCTTAGATATTTAATTTCATCTCTATACTTAGAACCACCATACATTATTCTCTTCTGGAATGAGGTATTTACCTCTTGAGTATGATTTTAAACTAGGACTTCCATTTTCAGGTAATGAGACATTTTGGTTACATTTTATAGTAACATTCATTGTATAACAAAAATTAAGTAATAGATTCAGTAGTCATATGTTCTAGATTGTTATAAGCACCATACCAGAGGATGTATAAACCAGAGGGTTTATACCATGAAAATAAACAACATGATTATCTGTTGAACACTTAACAATATGTTGTCATAAATCTCTAGGTTTTTTGGCCATTTATTAGTTTTATATACACAAACCTTTACAGAGAGTGGCACTAGGTTCACACTGAAGGAATGTTAATAACACAGCAAATGTGCTTCTGAAATATTCACGTTCTTCTTGTGCCTCAGTGTCTTCAGAAACCATCATGAGATACCCACATCAGAGGCAATTTTAGGAGTGCACAAGCACAGAAATGTCCTTGTATCCCATGCTACGTTGTGAACAAGGAACTGGAACAGGGCAGAGTACTCAGTCAGACATGACTTGACAGCAGCGCAAGTCATCATGTAGCTAGGGGACAGGAGAAAAAGCAGCTTTCGAGGGCTTCTGCCACTCCAGCTGTGAACCACAGTAAAAACCAGGCTAACACATCCAACGGCAACTCAGCTTCCCAGTGTGTTGCTGAAGAGCATAGGTCAATAGGCTCATCTTCTCAGAACGCAACCCAATTTCCTAGAAATGGCCTGCTGAGGAGCAGAAAGGACATGCTATTTCTATTACAGAATTGCCTCGTGCTCCTGGGACACTTCCTTCTAAGTATGGGCCAGTCCTAAGAAAGAGGCCAAAGACAAAAATGTTAATACTCTTAATTAAAAGATGGCAGCAGAATTGAATTTATGCCTTTAACTCTTCTGTTGAATTTCAACATTAGCATGCGCCTCTCTGATGGGGCCAGTGGAGTTTTATTTTGACTCTTGAAGTCATCTTTCACTTCAGATATGCTGGGGGAGAGGAACACAGTATTTCTGTCAATTCTTATTTAGAAATCGTGAGTCTGAACTACCTCAGATTTCAGCTACATTTGGATCCAGATCAGGATCATGTAACTTGGATTCATCTCTGTTATTAATTAAGTTCTCAGAGGAATACTGAAAAAGCAAGTATTAAGGTTGCACTGAGTACAACAGGTCATGGTGATCTGAATAACCTTTGCCCAGCTTTCTTGTGGGAAAGCATTGTGATAATGTATTTAACTACGGGCTCTCAGCTTTCTAAAAATATGTCTTCCATGTAAAATTTCAGAGCATTTGTTACTGTGAGTGCTTCACAAATATTAATTTGTTTTTAAAGTGTCTCTTTGTGGTGAATAGGTACTATTATAGTCACTTTAGGCTAATATAGATGAGTACTCAAAAAAAAATAATCGGTTAATCTATATACTCAAGAGTGATTGAAGTTGAGCTACCCTGGTACTTCATAGCATAGCAGTTTAGAAGTCCTGATATTTCCTGGTATAATAACTGACAAATATTGGTATGCAGTGTATTCATCCTGCAGCCATAACAGAAAAGTGATGATACACACTTTTTTAGGTGCCAGAATGACATCATGGGCCAACAGCTATATGCAAGCACATATTCCCATATACATTCTGCCCACTGTAGCATGGGAAGGGCTTGAGTCACTGGCTTTTTCAGCACCACACAGAAACTCCATGTAGGTGCATGAAGTTTATGTGGGTTCAGGAGGGACAAACCAAGTACATGGAAGTGAGATCCTCCCTGGGAGTTGCGAAATAAGCCACAAAGGATATCTTTTGATTTCAAGGTATTTCAAGGCTCAGGAAATTGCTTGAGATTGTAAAGAAGGCTAGGAGAGTACCGGGGCAGGAGAGAAAAGGGAGTTTACTTGAGTTATTCTTCAAAGGGGTCTACTTCTGGCTCTTGAGAGAGATAGAAAACTGAGCCATGTGTCCCATGGACTGAACTAGAATTTCCACTCTTATAGAAGCTGCCACAGGGGCACTAATGGAGAGACCCAGTTGCCTTCAAAGGCAGTAGCACCGTGAAGAAGCAATGGTTTGCCTTCCTATGGTCTCCTGCATGTCAGACTGAGGAGATCCTGAAGAAAGAGACGATGTAGAAGCCTACTGGATCTTTGGCAGCTAGAATATAGATGTGCAATCCCTGGTCTGTACCTCAGTAATCAGACTGCTGGCAAGCCAGACATGTTCCTGCTAAGTGAGATTAGACTACGTTACCTGATGCTCTCTCTCAGCATGAGCGCCGAGGCAGGTGTGAGCTGCTAGGCTAGTGCAGCCATTCCATACTTCAAATAGATGAAGCGCACTCTTTCTCTCTTTTCTTCACCTTTGTCTTTTGTAAGCCTTTTAAGCTGCATGATCTGCTTGGTTTCGGTGAATGAATGCTTTTATTTGCATCTTTGGTTAACTTGGCGTGCATTAAGTGCAATTTCAAGATGACTGAATAAGAACAAAGCACTCCCCACCCAAATACACAGAGAAAATATAAACCACAGTGCCTTAACAGCACTGTAATATGCACCTCCGGTGTATCAAAGAATAACAGGGTGTTCTTCACAGGGGCCAGGACAGGAAGAAATGCCTAGTGATCATTAGGTAACAGGGAAAGCTCTCTTCCAAGCAGCAGGACACTGGGAGCCATGGCTAGTTCCAGAGAGCAATCAAGCAATTTCTTTCAGTGGCACTGCTGAGACAGGATTCATGCCTGTTTCTAATTAATGGAAACCAGGATTTATCCTTGACATCAGCAACAGAAGTTGTAGCGTTATAAAGACACTCTGTTTCATCAAGGGCAGGGTGTGTGGAGTGGTGTTTGTTTGGTAGTTTGTTTTATTTTTTTTTTATTTGGGTATTACAAATTAGGGAACGAGGGACAGGACATTTCAAGCAAGAGTGTTTTTGGAGGCTGGGCTGCAATTTCATACTGACTGGAAAACAATCGGTGTAGAAACCACTGATTGTAGGGAAAACCAAAAGCCTTTCTCTGGTGAGGGGCTTTTGACCTATTCCGATTGGCATTTGAAGTTCAATATATACAAGGGTATTTAGATCTTCAGAGCTTCAAGAAACGCACAACTATGTTAATTCATCATTCTTATGATCAGACAGGAAGAGCGAGTTTATTCCTAGCAGATCAGCCCTGTTCTGGGAAAACCAGGGGTACGCTTGGATCTTAAGTACAGCTATCTTTTGCTGAGACAACTGGAAAAGATGGGAGCTGGAAGAAAGGAAAAAGCAGCCTGAAGGGCTCCAAAGAACTGAAGGAAGAGGGACTTTGTGGCCATGGTATGAGAGTTTAGTGACCCAGAGACCCAGGCGGTCATTTGACTTTGAAAGACCCTGCCTCTAGGATTCTGTAAGGAAGGTTTGTGTTAAGGCTTATCTTGCTGTCTTTGAAAGTTTATTGAAGAGCATAGTCACAAAAGAACACTAGGTGTCTGCTTTACTAATCGAGCTGGAGAGCCACGCTCTATTTTTCAACAGCCTCATCAAGGATGAGCGTCAGATTACAGTCAGCCTAAATAAGCTTTATTTTAAAGGTTTTGAATCCAGACTTTCAAGGAAAGGAAGGCTGTGATTTATTCATGGATATGGTTGAACTGCTGGAAAACCTGCATTAGATTAACCACTGACTTTAAAAAATTTACCCCAACTGGTTCACTTTCGTTAGCATCAAATATGTGACGTAAACAAGTCTTGTGAAACTGTCTTCCAAAGGATTGCAGACCTCAGCTCTGCCTTCAATATGCCTGGATGTTTTATACCACCTCTGATCTACCCTGCAGCCACAGACCTGCAGTTAGAGATTTCCCAGTGCTACATCCCACTCTTCTCACACTGTGAAAAACAACAGAATAGCACTTAGTTGCTTAGTGTGAATGCTGAGATGGTTAAGTTGAGCAGTCTGAGACCCTTAAAAGAAGGATGTCACAAAAGCTCCACTGTATTGGTAATATTATTGTTGATGTTGAAACTTTGCTTGGATACAACAGCAATGGGCCCTACAGAACATGCTCTAGAAAAAGAAAGAAACTAAATATTTGCACATGCTGCAAAGTGAGTGAGTCAGCAATTGACAGAGAACTTAACAATGAGCAACATTGTGATGGGTCTTGCTTTGAGCATGGGATTCACCAGAACTTTCTCCTAAAATAAAGTTTTAAGGAATGGGCTTAGCTGGAAATTCGTTTGCACAAAAGAAGTGCAAAAAGAGGTGGTGTAAAATTATTATTAACTGGGGGTACATTCAAAGGACTAGAAGGAAACAACTCCTCATTCACTCCTGAGACCTCATTTGGCTGCATGTAGGCTACGGAGAAAGGTTAATTGGCTAAAAAGACTCTTGGGCCATGTAAAAACTCCTGCCTGGAAAACCGCTGCTGCCCAGACAAAAGGAAAGAAGGCAGCGAATGGAATCAGGGAGGGACAAGCCAGGAGAAATAATTTTTAAACCATTCCCAGAGTTCAGAATAGTCAAACAACTCAGTTTTCCCATTTGTCTTGGTTACCCAGATAGTCATTTTGATACCCTGCCATATTACACATGCAAGCTAGTAAAATGAATACATCCTGTTCATAGAATAAAGCCATCAGTCACACAGTTGTGTCTCTACGAAACAAATACACAGCATTGTTCAAAAATTAGCCAGTGTCAGAAATTATGCAGCCTTCTGTATCAATAGCATTCTGGAAGAGGTCCAGACCTGTCAACACCAGAACATGTAATATAATTTAATAACTATAGCAAAAAAGTTTGGGTCCAACCCATCCTTAATGAAGATGGAAAACTCTTGGTGTTCCCACACAGAATATAGCATGTTTAGTTTGCACGTGTTTTTATCCTGAAAACACGAGTTGTTATTGTGAAATCCATTAGCAAATGTTTGCTAAAGAGGGAGAACCTTGTTAAAGTTTTTTTCCCGGGTATTCACTTAAAATTTCTGGACCGTGATTTCAAAATAGATATACCTAGCTGAAATACTTGATAAAAGCAGCAAAACTGAATCATGGAATGCTTTTACATGCTACATAATTACTTAGTGAACAACCTATGAAAGACTTGAATGCCAAATCCGCTATCCAAGAGTGTTTCCTGGAACAGGTCTTTGCATATTCCAGGTAGAGGAAGAAATCAAAGTGTTCAGAGAGGTTTCTTAGTTTTTTAGAAAGTTGAATAACATCCCTATTCACAGCTGAAATATGGTGAGAATCACTGTCTAGCTTGAACTGTCCTAGCTTGTATTAAAAACCAGAATGACTGCAAGCCAGCTCCAAAATCTGGAAGACCCCGACAGGAAGGTCCATACAACTCAGCCCTTGCTTCACTTACTCAAGTTAAACTGCTTGGGGCTATAATTGTGCACTTCCACTCAAATCTTTGAGTTATTTTTGCTTTGGGGGACAGAGATTATTAATTATGGGGTCTGTGTGTCTGTTTGATATGCAGTCCCTAGTGTTATTATTTTCATGTTCCAACACACTTGAAAGTATCTTCTTTCTCTCCTTCCCAATATACAGGGAAACGATTATGAGATTGAATACTCAACTCATAAAACAGACAAAGCAAGAAAATGCTCGAGTACCCACAATCAAGAGCGACAAGTGTAAATCTTCCTATCTGTCTCAGGTATTCACAGTAGCTTTTCAGAAGTCTTACATGTCTCTCTATAACAAGCCTCTGTGGCTAGTATGAAATTTCCAAAGGTTTCTTGATGCAAACAGGTGACTCTGCTGTAAGTTGTGGCACTGTGCTTGTTCTAAACATTGAAGAGGAACAGTTTTCAGTCAAATTTTAAAAATCAAGTACTTTTTTTTTCATTAGAATTCAATAATGTGTGTTGGTAGGCATAAAAGAGCATAAAAGGAGACTCAGGATGGGCCTCTGATTACTTAGCTAGAAGTACTGCTGTAATGGCCTATCATATAGACCAAATACAGTGGTTCAGACAGCCACCAGCACGGTGAAATGAAATGTTTCCCAGACACACCTGGTTTTGACATAATCCTCAGACTCATCATAGGAAGTCTGCTTCAAAGCAAGGCAGAACATGGCTTTTCTAGTAGGATTCCCTGCAGCCACCTCTGCAGAAATCTCTGCTCCTCATTTCAAAACATATATTTTGATGCTGTTGTATTTTCTCAAAAACTTTTGAAAAGTTTTGGTTTTATTTCAATGAACACAGACACACACAAGAACAACTCACATTTTGAAACATCACTGTGAAATGTGATTGTCTGCCTCTGGGGAACACCAGCGATTATTTTAGCACAAAGTGCTTGCTCATTTTAGGTTTTGTATGAAATCTTTACCACAGCAACTAGAGAGAGGTGTCCTAGTGAGCAATTTTTCTGCGGGAAAGGTGAAGTCTGGCAGTGTCCAGAACACTTGGCTGAAATTTTCAAGTTCATTTAACATAGTGTTTTAAATGTGGCAGTATAAACTGGGGGGAGGGGGGGGGGGGAGCGGGGAACCAAGAGAAAAAAGTACCAAGAGCTAGAAGTTTTATCATCATATGGAGCCACGCAGGCCACCAAACTGCATTACTGGTCAGGTTCGTACCTTCAGCTCTACAGCAGAGACTGTTATTTCCAGAACAAACAAGGTAGTAGGAAACAGTAAAATGCTATCGTCCCCCCTATGGGGCAATCACTGGAAAGACATAAGAGACCAGTATATGCGGCCAGCAGAGGATTATAGAGTTAGGCTTGACTCATGTCTTTGGCCCCATCCTGTTCATTCCACTTGCCCCTGTGCAATCATCTCATTGCTTTTACTTCCATACTGTCAGTTCTCCAGCCAAGAGATTGCTGAGACAATTTTCTCCCTTTTAATCTGCAAATATGGTGCCATAGTAGCCCTTGCTGATACAGGAGGACTCTTCAGTCCTAAGAAGATCTGCTTGATCATCCTGTGAAGCTCCATTGCACACATATCGAGTGTGTGGATGGCATATGTTCAGTGCAGATGATATTCTTGAAGAATATGCCTATCACGTGCCTAATGTTTCCACTGAGGGTCCATGAACGCTTGCCTCAGTTCCAGTTTTTAGGTGAATTGCCCTGGGGGAAATAAACGAGATGTTCTTGAAAGAATAACCTCGCTTTTACTGTTCTCAAAAACAGTTCCTTGAAGCAAAGAACAAGAATATTTAAACTCTTCTATTTGTTGGGAAGCTCAGTGTTGGGAAAATAATGTACTCCTTCAACATCAATTCTCAGGTTTCACCTGAAAATTCAACAATTTCACCTGAAAATTTGTCCACAAAGTTCAACTTGAGGAAAGGACCTACCATGATCAATTCCATTTTGTGGAAGAAACTGACAATAGGAATATAAAAATTAAAACATTGGGAAATACCAAGTCACCTTAGCCACAATCCCACCTATGTCTTCTCCTAAGCTATGTAATCAGAAGCTTGCTTTTCCTTACGTCTTCTCTTTTCATATTAAAAAACTGCTAATTGCCTGTTATGTCTAAACTGTGTCTCTTTAGTTAAACTATATACCTTGCTTGGGACAGGTTCTTTCCACAACTTAAAAATTCATGCTTTACATTTGTGAAAAATCATGGAACAGAAACCCAGGATTGTAGCCAGCCTTTGTGCGAGGCAGGAGGTACAGGAAGTAGGTACCTGTTATGCACATAAAAGAAAGCACAGTCTAGCCAAAGTTAAAATCTTAGCTTAACTGGAAGGGAAGATGTGGTTAAGAGAGTGAATACAGTACTGGAAGTACAATATTTCAAAGCTATGGGACTCCAATCTTTGAAAAAAAAAAAAAAAGAAATCACTGGGGTTTTTTTTGCATTTCATCTTATTATCTTATTGCACATCTTTGCATTTCTGTGTGTCAGGTATGTGGCAACACTTTGTGTTGAGACAGCTGAACCTTCAATGAAAATGTACCCTTGACTTGCTAATGAATATAGAGATGTTTTGAGGCAAGTCCTGTAGGGAAAAGTCATATTTTTCATGAGACCCATACAGATATCTGGGGAAAAGATGTGTGGTTTTGGCCACCCCAGCCTTTCTTCCACCCTGAAAGAGCAAGTACCTTCAAGGTTTGGTTTTGGTTTGGTACAAGTTTAACTTGTTTAAGAAGGTGTCTGGTACCTGTGGAGCTGGAAAGGAATGTTAGCTAAAAAAGGGGATGATATGGTCCTTAGCCTGATATGGTCCTGACCTGAATCACTCAGATTACCCATATCGGAGAATACACAGCCCAATTTCTCTCCTCTGATACACATACTGGGATTTCTTTGTGTGGACATCAAGGTGCCTCCAGAGGAAAGGCCAAGTGTAGTCCCACAGCTCACACCAAAATAGAGTTTTAATGTGGATCTGGCACACCTTCAGAACCACCAAACGGGAAATATTCCTGGTCAAGCATACAGGGTCAGTCACTGACACAGCTGGAGACACTTCTTGTCTCTCAAATATGGGAGGGTTAACTACAGCAGAATTGAGCAGAATTATTAATTATAAAATAAGTATATATCTTGAGTTCAAAACTTATATTGTCAGGCAGAGTTTTGAGTTTAAATTCCCATGCCTGCAATCTCAAAGTATTTTTTAAGTCTCCTTTTCTGTGTCAATCCTCCATTTTTGTTTAATCTCTCCAGTTTTCACCTCATCTCCCTTCAAATTACAGGGAGGACTGTGGACTGTTTTATTTCTTCAGTTTTGTTTGCTTTGTTAAGAATTTGGTTGTTGCTTTCCAATCAGGCAATTACTGTCTGCCTCACACTAATTGCTTCAGCAAAAGGCCAATAATTACAATAGCATCTCTCCAAGTCTCTTCCAGACCACGCCATGTGTGATAACAAGGGGTGCGGTTCCATTAGCCTCTGCTAGAAATCTTAGCACAGGCCCTGAAGCAAGCCTGGAAATGATTTTTCAGTCTCTTATAATTTGTACTTTAAATGTTGTTTAAATGTTATTGAGGGGATTTTTTTCACCCTGAAGCCAATTGATGCACACCCTTTTCAGTCAGTAGCATGTGCCTGCCAACTTTAAGAATTATCCAATTTCTGCCTTAGCCCCGTTCTGATTTGATTTAATTTATTTTGTTTTGAAGCATGGATTTATTTATTTTTTTATAAAAGAGGCTGTGTTTGGGTGTTTCTTACTCTCAGCAAAACCAGAGCGCCCAAAGTGACTTGTTCAAACTTGTAAATAAAAAAGTACAGCACAGACAATTTTTGGTATTATGCCCCTCCTGTTACTTTGGGTCTAAAAGAGGAGATCAGAGGCTTGCTACAGTGCAAATCAGATGTCATCAACCTGTTGCAAGCAGCTAAAATGCATTCCATGGGTTAAGCCTACATTACCTTACTGTGCTAGCACTGATATTCCCACCTCCAGGAGAAAACCATCAGAGGCTGTGGGATGGTATCCTGGGTCTCCCAACCATGCCCCAGTTGGCACACTGCCCCCAGCACCCACCCAGTGCTGGGTCACCGCTGTCCCCAGGAGCCACTGGCCACTTCTGCTTGTGACTCATGCTCAAAGCCTCCTCTCCCTTCAAGTTCCTGTGGTGCATGTGGTTCTTGGCCATGTGAGGATTTCTGATGTACGGCTAAGAAGGGTCAGCTACGTTTGATGAGTTTCATCTCTTCCACCACTTACTCTCCTCTGCAACATCAGAGGAGTACTCGGATCATATCTGGAGGTCTACTTGGCACATCTTGACAACTTTGATATTGTTTAATTCTTGCTGTAGAAAAAAAAAGGAGAAAAATACAATTAAAAAAAACAGAAGGGTGGGTGTGAACATGTAATTCCAGAAATCCCAGTTAAATTTGCTGCTATAAATAGCTTTCAACTGGGACTGGAACATGAACAACCAAATTATTTAGGAGAGTGCAGCTTTAAGGAGAGGTTAGCATTGCAATGGCTTTAGTGGGTGTAGGGGAGAAATACAAGATAGAATCATGTAGAATCATAGAATAGTTTGGGTTGGAAGCGACCTTAAAGATCATCTAGTTCCAACCCCCTGCCATGGGCAGGGACACCTCTCACTAGACCAGGTTGCTCAAAGCCCCATCCACCCCTTGAACACTTCCAGGGGTGAGGCATCCACAACTTCTCTGGGCAGCTTGTTTCGTGTCTCACCATGCTCAGAGTAAAGAATTTCTTCCTAATATATAATCTAAATCTACCCTCTTTCGGTTTAAAACTGTTACCACTCATCCTATCACTACACTCCCTGATAAAGCGTCCCTCCCCATCTTTCCTGTAGGCCCCTTTTAGGTACTGGAAGGCTACTATAAAGTCTCCCTAGAGTCTTCTCCAGGCTGAACACCCCCAACTCTCTCAGCCTGTCCTCACAGGAGAGGTGGTCCAGCCCTCTGATCATCTTCAGATCTGGAAAGTAAGACTGACACAGTTCCAAGTTGTTTGTTGCTACCGAATGTTTTATTTTGCTGAAGGAACTCTCCAAATACCTCACCCTTGACTAGTGAAAGCAGCTGTTGAAAAAATACTAGCAGACCTGCAGGGAACAACGACCTAGAGACTTTTGGCACAGCAGAGAATGGACATCATTCTGGGGGGTGTTTTCTGCTTAGTTTTATGGAGTTCATCACTATGGAAATTATGCTTGTTGGTATTGGTAAAGCGTGGCAGGTCTGATGAGGGAACAGCTTGTATTCGGTTATTTATGGTATTCTTTCCACTGAGAGAACACAGGGAACTTAAAGGAGAGCAATAAAGCAAGAGAAGACATAAATCCCATATAAGGGGGAAAAAAATAGCAAATTTTTGAGTACATAAGGAAAGAGTAAAAAACAAAACCCAAAAGCCCATGTTCTTACCACAACAGATACCACTTTATGTTGATTATTATCAAAAAGGCATATAAAGTTTAAAAAGAAACTCCAAATAGCTTTCAGTAATGGCAAAATCAGATTTATCATCTGAAGACACAGCTAGTATTTTGCTTCTCAGTAGCAGGCAGTATTACATTTCCATTTGGATCTTCTGAAAATATGGATGAATGAGACAGAGACCCATGAGATATCTGGTACTGATTCTTTTCAGCCTGTTTCAGGCATTTGTAGATGTGAAACTCAGATAGCCTAAAGCTGTATTCAAGGTTTATGGAGCAGAAATAACCGAGAGGCTAAGAGGACTTTTCTCTGTGGTAAGCCAGATATTAAAATGGAATGGTTTAGACTGTTTGTATGTGGAATGTGCCCACTGCCACAGGCCAATATACATTAACACGGTCCAAAAACACTGACAAAACCTTTTCCTGGTGTTGCAAAGAAGACAGCATGGGAAATATTAGGACAGTATTCCTTTCAACAGGCCAAAACCAGGAAGGTAACAACACCTCTTCTTTGCTGGCATCTTCATTCCTCTGCTAAGCACAGCCCTGTCTGTTACCCCTTCATGGAAATTAAGTTACCCACTCCAGGAGCACCTAGGTCCTCAGGCTAGGACTACCACAGACTTCTCCGTATCTCTATAAATGCACCTTTCTGGCACTCACATCTGGTAGGTGCTCTGGATTACAATGCCAATATGACAACCGAAAAATTTTGTAATGGTTCCAAAATGCCAATTTCTTCCTTTTTAGGTAGCATGACAAATGTACAAATTAGACAATATTATAAGTATTTTCACACGTCTTTTCCGTGACAGTCTCATAAGCCCTTTTGTCAGTATCCTGTCAGGATTTTTCTCTCCACACATGCCTTCTCCTTTGATTCATGAATTCATAAACAGCAGGGCTGAAAGGAACATAATCACTTGGTGTACTTTGGCCTGACATAATATCAAATGCACCTAAATCATTCTAAATGGAGATTAGTCTGACATCCACTGAAGTAATTCATACTATCCAAGCAAAATATTCCAGTTCTTCAGTAGTCTTACTAATAGCAAGAGTCTCCATGTGTCTAACTTGCGCTTCCCTTTCTGCAAGTCCGTTGCTCTTACATAGAAGAAAAGTGTAGAAAACACTATACAATTTTTCTTTTCTCTATTTAGAGACTTTTATATTGCATCTTCTGTCTCCTTCTCTCTAAACTGAGTCACTTTCTCTTCTCTCCTGTAATGCTCTTAGAGTTTATCTAGTCGAGCACCCCATTCCCCTGAACCAAGGAAAGCTCTCCTATATTTAAGAAATTTCTGATTATCTGTTCAGCGTTTGTTTGTTCTCTTAATAAAACAGATTATGTGATCAGTGTAGTCATAGTTGTGTAATTCTTGGTTTCTGCCTAGTCTTCCCCCATTAATTTACCTTCTGACTTACCCAATGTCCAATAACCACTTTCTAAATCTGTAATGGAGTATCTGCCCATATGCTGCTCAGTGGGTTTCACATAAGGAGGTGTGAAGTCCCCTTATCATGAAATAAGATAGAGCAGCAGGTGCTGGTTGCTTTTAATGTCATTTATAAACATTTCTAAAGTGAATATAGTATTTTATCTAGGGTCCACTTCAGATGCAATGCAGAATGTATTTTTCCCTCTGTCACAGAGCTCTGTAACATTATACTGTGGTAATTAAGGCAAAGTAGGCTTCATTTTTAGCAGTACAAAAACAATTTCAATGCTTTTGAAAACGCTCCACAAAGAGTTTTGCTGTAACTTATGATAATGCAAAAAAGCACAGTAGTGATGTGTGATATATGTCATGCCTTTTTAGGATGATCTACGGAGTAGGTGGATGGCTTTGCCATTCTTCTCACATATGCAGCCCTAAAACATAGACACTTACACAATATTTCATGCATAAACACTGTTTAGCACCTCCAGTGCCTTTCTGGTAACTGGGGATAGTTAATAAGGTATAATGACACAGGCATACACTGTCCTGTGGCAAGCAGTTGTGAGAAAATAAACTAAGCATTGTTAACATTGAGTCATCTACAGTAATAAAACATAAAATAAAACAGGCTAGAGAGGGAAAAGACTTATTAAGTCATCCACTCCATCTCCTGCCAAGGCAGGATTCTTTTCTGCCATATATTATTAAGTGTTTTGTCCAGTCTAGTTTTAAATTATTGAGGCAATTTGATTTCCACTGTTACCTTTGGGAGACTACTCTACAGTTCAATTCAGAGGTATGCTTATTTATTCCTTGCTCTTTAAATAAAATTTTCCTTGCTTATCTTCAGTACTTTTAAAATTCTTTTCTAAATTCTTTATTTTATTTTATTTTGTTTCATTTCATTTTATTTAATTTTATTTTATTTTGGTTTGGTTTGGTTTGTTCTATTTTGATCTATTTTGTTTTATTTTATTTGTGTTGGAACTGGGATGTAAAATGGGTGATGGAGAGGACTTTGGATGAAACAAAGACATGAAGTTGTCCTGGGAAATTGAATAAAGGGAATATGTTTGCTTTGTTGTGTTTTTTTTGTTTGTTTGTTTGTTTGTTTGTTTAAATCTCACACCATATCTTTATATACCTCACAGACCAGAGCCAAATATAATTGCAGCCTGTATACACCATTGAACAGCTTTTCCTCGTCCTGCTGGTAACAATCCTGTGACGGTAACCATCCCCAGTGGTGGTGGAGGGGATAGCTTGGGGGCCATGCCCCAGAGGAGGCAGGGAGGCAGGGAGGGATGGTCGGCCCAGCTCCCTGCCAAGATAGCGCCCGGCCTGCAGAGGTGCCCAAGCGATGGTACGGGCTGGACTCAAACACAGCAAAGGTTCCTAAACCTCTGGGCTGCTCAGAAATGTAAGGTCAGCTCAGGCAAGTCCTGCCTACTCCAGAACCTCGCTGGGTCCCGCGCGTCGCTATGCGGGCTGCCGCGAGGGGAACGACTAAGCACTAAATGTGCAGGACAGCAGAAAGCACAGGTAAATGATCACAAGGAATGATTAGAAGGCATGTGCGTGGCATAAAAAGGTAAATAGTAAAGAAAGAAATCCTTAATCCCAGTTGTTCAGCTGTGCCTTGTCAAGTGTTTCAGCAAGCTCGTCCCCAGACCTACGCTCTGGTACACTTTACAAGAAGTTTTCTAGGTAATGGGAGTTTAAAAATTAACTGGTGCGCCCTGTGCTGTACACCCATGAGCCAGGGCCCTTTGAAGTGGGTAGAAAAATCCCCATCAATTTCAAAGGGCTTTGAAGTGGGCCCTGGGCCTGCAGAGATGGTAGTTAATTTTACACTGGGGAGACAAAGACGCCGCGCCAGCGAGAGACGGGGCGGCCAGGACAGCCAAAGTCTCACCTCCGCCACCCCGCCAGTGGGAATGGCTGCCGGAGAGGTGGCGGGGGGGCACAGAGCCAGTGCACGGCCGCCTGGCACAAAATGGCAGCCAGCCAGCACGGCGTCCATGCCGCAGCCGTGCCTCTGGCAGGCGCGTACCTCTTGTTAGATAGATTAAGGGAAGGCAGAAGGACACAGAAAAAAGTAATCTGCCCTTCCTCTAAGCGAGGACAAATGTTCAGTCTTGGGAAGAGCAGCAACTGCGAAGTTGTCTCCTGGGAAACCACCTTCGCTAGGCATGAGAGGAAGGTACATACAGTACAGGGATAGCTGAAAGTACTGTGAATACTAAGAAACACATTAAAGTGTAAAACAGCCAGGGTCTTGGAGTAAAGCAGACATAATGTGGCAGCAAGCTGCTGCTTTCCCTACAGCTGCAAAAGAAAATGAAGGTCCCCTTTGAGCAATCATACAGAAAACTGCAGGTTTAGGTGGCAGCCAACAGCAGTGGCTCCTTTATTTAGGTCTCCTTTTCCTATCTTTCGATGGAGAAGAAGGGATGATCCTGTACTTAGTGGAACAAAAGTAAAAAACTTGCTCCTGAGCATCTAGAGTGCACTGCAGAGGATGATGGCAGTTCCCCTGCCAGCACCAAGGTGCATGCACAGCTAACTATCACCTAACATGGCTGCCAGCCTGTCCCACCCTGCCGCCAGCCCAGGTCCTGCCTCACTCAGCAGCTCCTGCTGGGGACGAGCCAGGAGGAGGCCTCCAGATTGCTGAGATACCCCAACCTCCACCTCATGCCTTTTGGGGAGCATGGCAGCAAGGGCTTCTTCCACACCAGCCCCTTGGGACCTCCCTCCCCACGTTGTTGTGTCTCGGCCCCAGCCCCAAGTCCTCAGGGCAGTCTCACTCAGGCTTGGTGGCACCACTGAGATGCACGATGCCGGCTCCGAGGTGTTGGTAAGGGACTAACCAAGGCCAGGGCGTAATACCTAAACATCACTGTATGGCTATCAAGCTTGGACTCCATCTTCAGAGAGGATTCCTTGTAACCTCGGTCTGATTCCCCTTGCAGGACAACATGGCTCCCTCAGAGTCTGGGCACACCCATGTTGAGACTGAAGGCTTTTTGCAAGTCGTTTTCCTTCCTTTAAGAAAATCAATTGTGTTGTGCTGTTGCTAGTGTCTGATTGTAGTCCTTAGAATAGTTTTAGAAGAAAAAAATGTAAAAAATAACAGCATATTAAAATAATAATTCATATTGTGAAGCATAAAGACACATGAAGTATTTCGCTAGATATCTTCAAAATATTGGTTACAAATTTCCAGTTTGTAAGAAACCACAGATGTTTCCAAGGAACTCATTAATTTTTCCAATTTTTGTGAATGAGCTTGAGCACATTAATCAAAATGGCGGGTTTTATTCAAACAATACCTTCTTCTTTTAACTGTATGAGCTCTGTTTAGCATTATCCATCTGGATATATGCAGTTTGGTGTGAGATTCCCCGAGGACAGCCACCATTTCTGGCATGCCATGAGAACAGCTGCATTTAAGCAATTCAGTTTGGGATTCAGGCAAGTAAAATTCTTCTGAACAAGGCTTTACCCACTCCAGCACCTGAGTTGAACACGAATAAGCACTTCAAGCTGTTTTAACTATAGTAATTATTTGCTACCTTGGCAACTCTATTTTAACTCTATTTATGTGAAAAACACACAGAATAGTATGAACTTGTGGGAAAAATTATTTGGTAAACTAAGAATGGGACTGGAAATAAGAACTCCATAGGAAGCCCACACATGGCATATAAAAATTTCCATTATTGACAAATAGATTCAAAGTATCCCCTTAGAAATAGTTTAAGAATAGCTGACCCTGTCCTGGAGAGGAGGAGGGACCACAGTGGTGCCTTCTAGCCATGGTCTACTCTATGGGGCACACAAGCTGACAGCAGAACAATGTTCAAGTGAGGGAGAGTTCAGTAGTTGATGGGTCTTAGCAAAAGGAATAGAATCTTTGCAAAAGCTGCCTATTTCTACTTGATCATTAAACGTCTCTACTCAAATGTGTTTTGCTCTATTCGAATATGTTTAGCCATTTCATTATAAGAATTACATGAAATTTATTCCTGGATTGGTTAGTGACTCTATATTGCTGACAGGCTATCCATAACTTCTTTTGTGCTTTAAATATGTAAAGTAGGCACCCCTTAGATGATATAAAATACATTTTCAGCTACCAGTTGAAACAAAGGTGGTATTTGAGGTACTGTATTTAAAAAGAAGAGAACTTTTACTTCCCATATAGTCAAGATGTTCATGACTTTGTCTTTTATATTTGGATAAATATTTACCGGTTTTGTCATTAAAGTAAAAACTTACCTCACTGTTTCATCCTTATGATTTTGTGTGGCACCTTTATAGCAACTGTGTAGTCACTTATTTTTGATGGTGGTCTGTACTTAAGTTAGGCTACCAGTTGAAGAAATTTTTTTTCAATAATTATCATTTTTCAGTAATTATCATTCATTATACTAATATTAGGACCATGAAAACTGAAAGTGCAGTTTGGTTTGAATTTGATGTCTAATTCTTCAATCTAAGAATTTTCTTAGAGTACTTTTTATGGATACCCTGCCCTAGAGAGATGGACCAACATGCAGACTTCAGCCAGCTCCTATAGAAGATGAAGGCCACTTGCGCTCTCCTTTACTTCTTTGTTGGGAATGAAAAATGAGGAAAACAGCTCTTCAGCCTTGCAAGTCTACCATGATGCTGGGTAACACCTTGCTCCTGGCACAGACCCTGCTTTTTTGTGGAGTAGCATTTAATATAATTATTACAAAAATCCACCTCCGAGACTAAGGGAGGTAAAGGTGTATAAATGACTTGGCCCATTACTTCATGGTATCACTGCACATCACTACACACTCTTCAGGACTGAAGGGTAATGTCTACTCTGTGCCATATAGTACGGAGCAAAAACCTCTAAACTAGCTCCCAGCAGTTCTAATGTAGCCACGTGGCATCATGTGCTCCATAAAACTCTGTAGCTTGCAACAATGCCCCTGAGCTAAATTAGCTCTACTTCTTAGCACAGTTAGTTAACCTAAGCAGAGACCACACTGACACAATACTGCCTTTCATTCTAAAGCCGACTGGGTTGCTGCTAGCGTGAGGATGTCCAATGGCCATGCTCCATTATACAGTTTCTATGGACCTGTATGTGGATGTTTTCAAGCGTTGTGAACATTTCAATCCAGTGCCAGTGTGACATAGCCAGTGGCTTGGCAGATGGAGTCAGGAGGCTCCCATCAGGCCAGGGGCAGCTGTAGGCTGGGATACCAGATGAAGGCAAACGTTTGCAATGCTGTATCCAGTCACAAAAGAAATAATTTTTCTGCAAATGGATTTATTTTCACCTAGTCAAATGTCTTTGTGGAGAGTAAAACAACTAACTCACATGTATTGGCCAATCCATCTCCCTCCCCAGCATTCCACTGATATCAGGGGACTTTCTATCAGGGTTATAGGACAATGGGAACTGCTGTCTAAGGAGGAGTGCCTGGCCACCAGGTGGGAACTGAGTGCCACCTTCAGACTAACACATTTCTTTCCTTTCCATTAGCCCTCCTGTGCAGGACAGCTTCCCAGGGTATCCAGAAGAAATGACTCAGGCAAGACAAACAAGGCAAGTGGCTTCCTTGTGTACTCCAAGGCCAACCTCATCTGCTAAGTTACACACATGTAAGAACACAGTTAAAGAAAATATACGTACTTTGCCCCTGGAAGACACATGCAAATATTTTTAAACAGAAAACATGAGCTGGTAGAGTCCACTAAAAAAAGAGGATTTTCAGTAAAAGGAATGTTTCCAATTAATTATAATTCCAGCCTCTTTTTTTTTTTTTTTTTTTATTAAACAGCATGTTCCATGATTTTAGAGGGATGATTTATGTTCTAAAATATCTTGCTCTCCTTTAGCCTCCATTGTAAATTTGACACATCGGATATTGCTATAGCAACAGTTTGCTTTCAGAAAAACAAAATTTGTAAGGGAATATTTCACTTCCCTACAGAATTAAGGAGTTGGTAAAGACTAAAACAGAAACGTCTGAAATCACAGGTTAGGGAATATAGGAGGATGATGTACTACAAACTTCTTACCCAGAGTGTTTCCAACTTTCACAATTACTTACCATCTAAAAGTTCCAACACTTGGCATCTTTCTATTTGAATATTTTTATTTTAAAATAAAATCAGAAGGCAGTTTGAAGAGAAGATAAATAGATGATCTTTTGTAATGGATTTTGCTGTTTATAGGGAAATATTTGCCTAGTTAAGCTACTTGAACAAGAAGCTTGGAAGTACTGGTATGCAACAATGACTACTAAATAAAGGATACATATAAGGTAAATGTGCTTGAGAAACTGAAGGGTTTACTAAAGTTGATAGATGATATGAGAGAAACTGTAATAATGAATTCCAGTGGTTTATACAAGAACAGACAACTTGAAACATAATTCATGCATACAAAAAGTCTATTACTTATGGAAGACTAGTGGGTGTCACGCACATAAAATGCATGCCATAGAGTTGAATACCTCAACCTCATGCACCTTTCTTCCCCAACAAATAAACACACTGTCTCTCTATCCCATAGTTACAGATGAATTTTTTTTTCAATTACAAATGTCTTTAAACTGAGCATGGTGTTAGTGTTAGAAAACTGGAGTTTATAGGAACACCCTTCAAGTCATTGATAAACATAGAATAAAGCACATTTTGGATCTTGACTATATGACACCTCGTAATCAGTTTTAAAAAGCCAGAAATGAAAAAAAAAAACCAAAACCTTGCCTGAGGAAACGTAGCCTGCAAGTGCCAGAGCTAATGCTGAGGACAAGACACAGCAAGTAATACAGCACATTAGCAGAACAAGTAGCTAGAACAGGATCTTCACAGACCCCTGTCAGACAGAGAAGGAACAGTCAGTGCTAGCTTGAGTCCCATTTAAAAGCACCAGAGTGGTGATGACTCAGTGCTGAAATATTAAAACACCCACAACTGTGTTTTTGAAAAAAAGCATAGCTCAGAATGGTAAATTTTATGTGTACATATATATTTATATCCATATATCTGTATGTTAGGTTTCATATGAGCAGTGATGTTGTGAAGAGCTTGTGGTATGTTAAAAGAAGGGAGGAATCAGGTAAAGGAGCTCAGGATACTGATGCATATTTAGCACTATGAAATGACAGAATGACACCAAGACAGCATATGCTATCACCTTTAGAAAACTAGTTCAATTAAGAACCGAAAATCAAAACGGTGTATGGCCCTGACAGGGCATACGTCACATAACTTGTCTAATGTGCCATACAACACCATTTTTCTATCAGTTTTATGTTCAATTTACAGTCCAGACACTTGTAATTGATAAAATAACCTCTGTATCCACAGGTTACAGAGACATTCCTGTGTATTATCAGGGGGAAAAGGGGGCAAAGTTTGAGTTATTTGCTGAACTCTTTATAATGGAACACAATCAGAGGCTGATGTCTGAGTCGGACTGCCTGGTGTTCCGAAGACAGATAAAACAAACCCCTCTGATTGAAAGATCGTTGCAAACAGCAGCTGTACCATGACATGTAGCTACATACAAGCTATGGAGTCATAGGCACCTTCTTCATGTCCCAAAAACGTGGGAGATAACAAGCACAGAGCTGCTCCTGTTCCTGAAGTCTACGAGGGAAACAACCGCTGTGGGCTGAGCTGACAGGTGATACAATCAGGAACAGATGTACCAACAACAGGAACACAGGTTATCTTTGGGGAGACCTGCTGATCAGGCAACAGTTCTGATTTGCACAGGTTGAAACAGAGACAAATTGAATGTAAATTGCCTATCTGGATTCAAAATTTTGCTTACATAAACATTGCTAATTGATTTCATTATTGTTCACTTGGAACAGGAAAAAGTGGGTAACTGAGATTTCTTAGGAGGCACTGTTGTGTTAAACAGTGCTGATAGTGGTCATCGGTTCCTGCTCAGATACTGAGTGAAGCAAAGCTCTGCCAAGTAGAGTTATGTGTAAACAGCACATTGGAGACAGTCCTTGCATTCTGCTTTCCAGGAAAACAGAGACAGGATGCCACCTACCCCCACATCTACCAAGAAACTGAATCAGTCAGTAAATCCCAGTACTTTTAGTACTCTTTAAGTTTCAGGTATTAGAGTGCTTTATGCAGAATCTAAATAGAAATATTTATTTTAATCCTATACACGCTTCTCATTTCTCAGAATACCCCTGGAAATTGAGACAGAGGTTGTTTCTTGCAGAGTAAGCTAGACTGTTAGAAGAATCGTCTTTTGGATACCCTCCGTATTACAGCAGGGAGTTGCCTTGGGAACCTAAATTCAAAAGCAGAGAGAAAAGATTCTTAAATGTTACTTAAAACCTGTAGGAAATGTTAGCAGAGTTTTAGCTGACTTCACTACATATTTAACGCTAACTTACTTGTCCCTTAACTGTACTAAATCTTTTAATAGCACTTTTTCGGGATTGGAGCAGTCCAGGAAAATTCCAGACTTCACTTTGGCTAAGAAAGAGAAGAACAAAACAATCTGCAAAGCATAAGTATGTTAATAGGCAAAGCCTGAAGTGTTCAGACGCTAGGGAAGGTTGTATCAATTTTCTCAGAGAACGGGACAAAGGACAGGTATACACAAGTGCCTATGGCCTCTGTCTGAAGATTATAGCAACTATTCTGTTTTTAGGTTTACCTATGTTTTTCATCCAAGAATGATGCAAAGACCGTACTGTTTTTCTAGAGCACTTGCCAGAAGAGGAAATACAGAAGAATACAGTTAACTTATTCTAGTTATGGATGATGTATTATAGACCGATTCTTTTTGCTGAATTTTTAACCTTTTTTAGGGTAGAAAGAGACACTTACTACCTCATCACTCAAGAATAAAATTATTTACTTAGTATTCTTCTTAAGAATCAAACCTTTTCTGTCTAGTCCCCCCAAGAGTCTTCACTTTCAGTTGATTTTACATGAAAAGTGCTCCATGGAGGTAGTTGGTCTTGCAATGACCCAGGTAGCCACCTTTACAAAGGTATTTATTGTTTGTAATCATGAATATAATACCTCCAATCAAATAGATTATATTTTGCCTTCTTGAGTCTGCAGACATCCTGAAACAATTCCTCTGAATAATATACCTGTACAACTAAGATGACCACCATGAGAAAGAGTTAGTGGAAGCTTTTATCCATGTTATTATCTCAGGCTCTCAAAATTTACCACAACATTCCCATTACGTCAGTTTTCAACACTGGAGCAAGAATCAGGCAAGATAATTAAATTTAAATTAATTGGCTACAAACACATGCAGGCATCTCTGTTTACTTTTGCGTTCTTTTCTTTTCCTCATTTCATGCATTTAAAAACATGCGTGTAACAAACATATATTGACACGTGCATGTCTTTCTCAAGACTCTTGGAGAATTTAGTGTCTTTGATAAAGACTTTGGGTACAGTTTACCCCAGTATACGTAAACATTGTGAACAATCCTGTATTTAGTTGCATTTGTAATTTGGTTAGTGACTTTGTTTTGGATTACATGCGTTCTGCCGTTTGCTAGCACGACAATGTAGTCTCCAACTTCAAAATCAAGTCCAGAAAAAACAGATCATTTTAAGCTCCATGCTCCAGGCTGTCAAACAGCCTCCAAACCACTCATCAACTGTGTTTTTCAGTAAGGTCAGGGGAAAGCCTTTTCATAATCTGGGTCTTGGTTTCATCTTTTCGGGAAAGGTATTCCTAGCTTTCAGAACAAAACGCATCTTTAAACGTTTTAACAATACAGTGTTTGTAAACTGGATACCTTTCTCCAAGCTCTCCACTTCTGTTTCATTCTTTTCTTCTGTGTTTCTTTTCATTAGTTATATATCACTAATTCAGTTTATGTTTTCTATATCGAAAGATCTCAACAATAAAGCTTTGGTATTTAGTCACCTAAATTCCTCCTCTTTCTCGTTTTGACTACATTCTTTTCTCTACTGGAAAAGATAGAGACGAGTGGATCTCCAAAGCCAAGCAACATTTATTTTTCCTTCATTGTCTTCACATTTTAAGATGCGTATTCAACCAGTGGAGAAAGGTGTAGCAATTTTAGAATAACAGGTGAGGCCCATCTGCCCATGGTGGTAGCAGAGGAAGGTATGGGGTGGGAGCAACAGGATGTTGCCAAAAAGACCATCAGCATGTACGCACAGAGCCAGGCAATGACACAGAAGAGACTGAAGCCTCTCACAATGCCATGTGGGATCTTCCAAGCTGGGATGGACAGTGAAAGGAAAGACATGAAGCAGATGGCTTCGCTCCAGGAAGAAGGGAAGGGATGGCAATAGCAGGGAAGAGATCTTGCTGGAAATATGTGGGGCTTTTCTTGAATTCTGTCTTTAATTTTAATTAGGCTGTTCTACCAAAACACCTCCTGTATAGCCCCAGGCAGAACAAACTAGTTAGTCTGAACCAACAGTGAATATTTTGACAAAGTTATTTGTTGGAGACTCAGACCACTTTCACTCCTTTTTTCATCCCTTTTCCATCTCACATTCTTCTGGACTTCCTCACTCTATCAGATCCTTCCTCTTCTGTCTGAAGTGCCCTTTTATCTTCCATTCCTCTTTTTCTCCTGACTTTTTATCATGACAATCTTCTGACTTATCTGGCCTTCATTCAGAACTCTCAGATCCTCTTTGTACAAGACACTAATGTAAATAACTTGGAAGATGTGAGAGAAGAAAAATCAAGACATAAGTTTGGAAAGAGAGCTGTCAGCACCTCCTCCCGTTAACTCTCTTGTTGCAGCAATTATGACAGGAGGATGCAGCAGGACGTTTTGTCTGATGGTTTGGTAGGAATTCAAACAAGATTTTTATCATAATGGTCCTCTCTGACCTAGCATCTGCACATCCCTGGATCTTCCCTGCATTATGTTTCACATGCAGAGATCACAGAATCACAGAACGGTCAGGGTTGGAAGGGACCTCTGGAGATCATCTAGTCCAACCCCCCTGCCAGAGCAGGGTCACCTACAGCAAGTTGCACAGGACGGCATCCAGGCAGGTTTTGAATATCTCCAGAGTGGGAGACTCCACAACCTCTCTGGGCAGCCTCCTGCCAGTGCTCTTCCACACTCAAAGGAAAGAAGTTCCTCCTCATGTTAAGATGGAACTTCCTATGTTCAAGTTTGTGGCTGTTACCTCTTCTCCTATCACTGGGCACCACTGAAAAAAGACTGTTCCCATCCCCCTGGCACTCTCTGTTTAAGTATTTGTAAGCATTAATAATATCCCCCCTCAATCTTCTTTTCTCTAGACTAAAAAGACACAAGTGCCTCAGCCTTTCCTCATAAGAGAGAATCCCCTAATCCCCTTCTAATCCCCTAATCATCTTCATAGTCCTTGCTGCACCCTCTCCAGCAGATCCCTGTCCTTGAACTGGGGAGCCAGAACTGGACACAGGACTCCAGATGCGGCCTCACCAGGGCAGAGCAGAGGGGGAGGACCTCCCTCATCCTGCTGGCCACATTCTTCTTGATGCAATCCAGGATGCCATTGGCCTTCTTGGCCACAAGGGCACATTGCTGGCCCACGGGCATCCTGTTTTCCACCAGGACTCCCAGGTCCCTTTCCACAGAGCTGCTCTCCAGGACGTCAGCCCCCAACCTGTACTGATGCATGGGATTATTCCTCTCCAGGTGCAGTACCCTACACTTGCCCTTGTTGAATTTCATTATGTTCCTCTCTGCCCAACTCTCCAGCCTATCCAGGTCATGCTGTATGGCGGCACAGCCTTCTGGCATGTCAGCCACTCCTCCCAGTTTTGTGTCACCAGCAAACTTGCTGATGGTACACTCTATCCCTTCATCCAGGTCATTGATGAATATATTGAACAGGACTGGATCCAGTACTGACCCCTGAGGGACACCACTCGTTACTGACCTTCAACTAGACTCTGCACCACTAACTACAACCCTCTGAGCTCTATCTGCTCAATCCACCACACTGTCTATTCATCTAACCCACACTTCCTAAGCTTGCCTGTGAGGATGATGTGGGAGACAGTGTCGAAAGCCTTGCTGAAGTCAAGGTAGACAACATCCACTGCCCTCCCCTCATCCACCCATCCATTCACGTCATTATAGAAGGCTATCAGATTAGTCAGACATGACTTCCCCTTGGTGAATCCGTGTTGACTACTTCTGATAACCTTCTTTTCCTCCAGATGCTTGGAGATGACGCCCAGAACAAGCTGTTCCATCATCTTTCCAGGGATGGAGGTGAGGCTGACTGGCCTGTAGTTTCCCGGGTCATCCTTCTTGCCCTTTTTGAAGCCTGGAGTGACGTTGGCTTTCCTCCAGTCCTCAGGCACCTCACCTGTTCTCCAGGACCTTTCAAAGATGATGGAGAGTGGCTCAGCAATGACTTCTCCCAGCTCCCTCAGCAGTCGCGGGTGCATCCCATCAGGTCCCATGGACTTGTGGATATCCAGTTTACCTAACTGATCTCTAACTTGTTCCTCATCAACCAAGGGAAAGTCTTGCTTCCTTCAGACTTTCTCTGTTAGCCTCAAACTCTGGGTCTCCCGAGGACTGGCCCGAGCAGTGAAGATAGAAGCAAAGAAGGCATTCAGCAACTCCGCCTTCTCTGCATCACCACAGCACCTGTCGCATTCAATAGGGGTCCCACATTTTCCCAAGTTTTTGCTTTTTCCTTCCTGCTGCTCTTCAAAGAGCGTGTTTACCTTCTCTTCTTTTCAAAATAGTGCAGGATTTCCATAGTACCAGTCTAACTGATGTGGGTTTTTTTCATTTGCAATGACAGTCCTAGAGACTTCAAATTCATGGTTTAATTTCAAACCCACAACATTAAATCGCCTTTGATATTAGGCAGGGAGAGTCTGCCTAGCCAACTGTAAATACATGTAAAATACTTACACTTATTCCATTACAGCACGCATTGGTTATTACATTAAATCCTTAATAAAGTTATATTAAAAGGCTTGTAAGAGTGAGACAGAAACTTCCCACAGAAGGGAAATATTGAGTAAGTATTTCTGCTGTGTCTTTAATTCCTTTTGTCTAGACACCACAACAGCTGTTAGGCTTATCCTGCCAATGTTAATAAAGTCTCTTGAGGATACATGGTAAATTAACAAATATAGCAATAAAAGTAATGGGATGAGAATTATTGAGCTGTAATAATAATACAGCATATATGAATAAAATATACAGACACACACATGCATACAAATATATGTACTTACAGGCACATACATGCATATGTGTAACTTCTGAGCCAAAACCTGCAACTCACATCATACCATAGCAAGTCTGTTTTTTTCCACGTAGATTTGTACATGCACGATTCTTCGTGGCAGACGGATCCGATGATTAGGCCATTACAACCTCTATATATGAGAATAACAACATGTATGCACAGTGCCAGATCTATGCACATGCATAATTGTGCCTGTGCACGCTACCACAGCCACCCTCCTCTGAGGCGAATGAGCCCAAGCACCCTCTAACTCTCAGTAGCCACTGGCGTGGCGGTACCTCACATTTGTGCTTTTGCACACTCTCTGACCTCTGGCTGAGCTCAGATGGCCCACTAATCCCAGAGGCCCTCCTTGCAGATGGAGCTGAGCCCACTCAGGAAGACCCCTCTGCCATCTTCTCTGTGACGGTGGCAATGACATAGCAGGACACTCAGATGATCCCCTGAATGTTTTGTGAGCACAGGGCACTGGCCGCCCTAGTGGGTTGCCCAGAGCCCCATCCACAGGTGCCCCTGCAAGCAGGCAGCAATCAAAGAGTGTCTCTGTATCCTCCACCGCTAGGAAGATGAGGGAATTGCACCAATTTAGGCTGAACTTTTTCTAGTTAGAAAGAGGACTGAGGCTCTCTCTTCACAAAGGGCCACATGGAGAAGACAAGGAGGGTAGAAGTTGTACCGGTAGAGGTTTCATCTTCAATTAAGAAAGACATTTTTTACAGTGAGAACAATCAATCACTGGAACAATCTCCTCAGAGACATGGCGGAGTACCCATCAATGGAGGTTTTCAAGATGCAATTGGACAGGTAGCTAAATAATCTCATCTAGGCTCCCTTTCCCATGAAACATTGGACCAGATGATCTTTTGAGGTCCCCTCCAGTCTGGGCTGTGCTGGGCTGTGCTGTGTTTCTGTGATTCTGTTGAAAATCTGCTTGGGTTCTCCAGACACTTCCAGGAGGTCCATGAGTTCACAGCAAATGACAGTTTATCACGATCATCTTTAACCACAATTCTCTTCTAAAACAAAATGTATTGAGAGAAGAAGAGAAAGTCTGTTCTTTTACTGCTGTGCAATGGACAAAACTGTAATCACAGGTTTTTAGCAATCACTATAAGTGGTGGAGGGGTTGAAGAAATATGGCCAAACTTCCCATTTGTGAGATCTTTCCCTTAGTTCTTTATTGATCAAATCTAATTAAATAATTTGAGGGAAGAGAACACAATAATCTCCTCCTGATACACAAATCTCCTTTCTATATGAACCCTTTCTAAGTAACCTCATTTTCCCCCAAGCTCCGTCTCCTTCAGCATAGAGCAGATAACAACTGAGCATCCTTGCAGTAAACTGAACCACAGTTTATGGCCACCTTATTGTCACTGGATTGCATCTGCAGAGCTAAACATTACCAAGCTCAAAACTGAAATAGGGACTTGTAAAACATTTTTTCCTCTTTAAAATGAGAAATCTCCACCTTTTCATAGACTGCATGACCCACTATGCCTTTCTTGAAATTGTTAGTGTTAGAAAATGAAAGCAATGATGAAGATAGTAATGACCTTCATTTTTGGTGAGTTTTCAGGGATGTTGTACCTCTCTTTTAAAACAATGCAATGTTATATTTATCATACCTTATTTTCCAAATGCCCCCATTGAATGTTATAGTTGATTTCAGGTTATAAAGGTATTGTACTGATTTCAGCACTAGATGAACATTATCTGCACCAACAAGCTTAGATTCTGTCTTCATGTACCTCTCAGAAAGACAGGGGGGTTCCACCAACTGTGGTTCAATTTGCTATTAGGGAGACAAACTCCAGATTTGCTTGAAATAATGGCTATAGACTATAGTATCTAAAAACACTATATGCAAAAAAGTCTAAAGACTTTGCAAACAGTCTTTGCATACAGTCTAAAGACTTGTATCCAAAAATTTACAAGATGTGTGAAACAATTTCCTGGAGGGAGACATAGATAGTCTTAGGATGATATTAGATGTTTACTGGAATGGCTGAACCTCCTTTTAAAAGAAAACAAAACAAGAAAGTTTTAGAATTTTAAGTGTGGATGCTGTCACTAAACTGCTCTGAACAGTCCTGAAAGAGTTCATGATTTTTTTCTGTTTGTTGGTTGCTGTCACCACAGCAACTAACTGGTTCTACATGAAGTTAAGGTACAAGCCAGCAAGGCTGTAATGGAATACATTCCTTAGCGTGAGTCAACGCCTGCACTGAAGAGGAAGCACACTGTTTTGGAAATAGGCTCTAAAATAGGGTGTTCTGCTCAGAGACTGGAAATAAGAAATATTGTCTCGAATCAGATCTCTCCCTCGTCCGTGTATTTTTAATCATAAATACTTTAGTTATGCTTGCTTTGTGATGGATTGGGAGTCTTGCTCTTCCAGTGTGACTGCAGCAATGCAAAGGAGGGAGCCGAAGCTGAGGTTGCTTTGTGCCCTGCAGAACAGAGAGATCTGTATCGGTCACAGCGTAGGCTGGCAATTATTTCCTCTATGAGTAGCCTTCGGTGAAGTGGTGACCCCACAGAGCCCTGGGGATTGTTGAATGCTTCTGAAACGTCTTCAAAAATGGGACTATAAAACCCAAGAATACTGGTATTATAATTTTAAATTCACTATCCAGGGATCTGTATTTCCCTTGGAAAACCGTGAAAGGACAACAACTCCAAAAAAGTTGAAATTCACTGATATGCACAATGGAATAATACTTACTGTATAAAGTGAGCCTCATTCTGCCTTCCTAAAACCAGCATTTCTCCAGTCTGGAGAAATTCTGATTGCAGTGGAAATTACACTTGTGAAGATGTAGAAGGCCAAAACTTTTCCCTGGCAAAACTGCTCTGGCTCATGTTGTAAGAAAAACTTTAGACACTGATTAGTAAATGATCAAATATATTTGGTCATGTGATTTTGGGGGGAGAGTTATGGCTCACTTTTAAGTCATTATAAAGGCAAATTTGAGGAAAAGCAAAATGAAGTTGTATCCCAAATGGCAATTCACTGTAATCATTAAAATTAAGTAAATTATTAACACAGTGCATTTAATAAGATGTATTTGACGTTATCAGTCTGTGGAAGGAGTTGCATGAATTTTAGATTTCTATTTTAAAGCAACATTGCACTGCCCAAGTTCATAAATCAGCAACCACATGAAATCTTAGGGTAGATTATTTTTGTGCCAGTGTAATTCTCTGTACAGAGCTACTTGGATGTTTTTTTCTGAGAACAGAATGAGAGCTCACTTTGCATCACAGATATTATGTCATCTGCTTTAAAAAATAAATCTACAATTCCAACCACAGGCTGGTAACCTCAAACGTAACATGTCACATTTGTCTTAATAAATGCAACACAATAACAATCAGAATTTTAATAATGACTTCGTCTTGGAATTGGTGTTTGGAGTATGATTTAATGTTACTTTCCCTCGATCTTTCCTTTAAGACATTTATTATAGATGTCTTCAAATTGAGCCAAAATTTCCTCAAAATAAAACCAGATGACAAAATACATTTGCTCCCTTAGCAGTCAAACTTAGGCAAGGCTTAATGAAAGGCTTATGTGAGATATCAGAGTTAGAAATAAATTGGTTAGTAAATATATTATTTTTGTTCTCAGTTTAAAGTAACTGATTGAACTTATTTTCTGACCCCCCCAAATTATATTTTCACATATGACTCTATAAATCTTGACAGCTGTGAAGCTTATTTTTATCCTACCACTAATGGGCAAATTGTAACCACGGGAATCTCATGAATATTTTCAAGTGGACTTGCAGGGGCCGCCCTAACAAACTGTGATTCATTGACACTCTTGGGTAGAACACTTCCTCAGAAAATGAAATGAAAATAATGACTTTGCCTTCTCTGTTGCAACATATGGGGACAATACATAAGACTAAAGAGAAGAAAATAATTTGTAATTCATCTCTGTCACTTTGATTAATATTAATAATAGTATTGAAATCTGCAAGAATGTCCACAGAAATAGCAGAATTTGGCCAATAAAATATTGTGGATTGTAAAGTTATTACACCACCAGCCCAATTTCCTGCATAGAGTCATCCATGGAATGGTGTCCAGCGACTCATACATCGAGTCTAATAACTTGTGCTCAGCACTGGAAAGTATTTCAGCCAATTTCAATTTGAGGATGGAGAACCCCATGATTCTCTTGATAATTTATTTGGGTCTCATTATCAGCACTATTAATCTGGTCATTAGTTCTACTTATGTTTTTCTCTAATAGATTGTCCATCGTAAAAGTATCAAGCATGATATTTTATATATTAAATTATTGTTTTGTGTATATAAACAGGTTGTGCTTTTTAAATTTATCACTGCAAAATTTGCAAAGTAACAATTTTGTTATATAACCTTAACAGTACTTCTGAATCTTGACATTAATTTTCCAAATTTCTTTGCTTCTAGGAAGTGGTTAAAAGGTCTGGACTCGAAGCTTTTGATGAACTACCAAATATTAGATATTAGAATCACAGAATCATAGAATGGTTTGGGTTGGAAGGGACCTTAAAGATGATCTAGTTCCAACCCCCCTGCCATCAGCAGGGACACCTTCCACCAGACCAGGTTGCTCAAAGCCCCGTCCAACCTGGCCTTGAACACTTTCAGGGATGGGGTATCCACAGCTTCTCTGGGCAGCCTGTTCCAGTGTCTCACCACCCTCACAGGAAAGAATTTCTTCCTAATATCTAATCTAAATCTACCCTCTTTCGGCTTAAAACTGTTACCACTCACCCTATCACTACACTCCCTGATAAAGAGTCCCTCCCCAACTCTCCTGTAGGCCCCCTTTCTGTACTGGAAGGCCACTATAAGGTCTCCCTGGAATCTCCTCTTCTCCAGGCTGAACACTCCCAACTCTCTCAGCCTGTTCTCACAGGAGAGGTGCTCCAGCCCTCTTATCATCTTCATGGCCCTCCTCTGGACCTGCTCCAACAGGTCCATGTCCTTCTTATGTTGGGGGCTCCAGAGCTGGATGCAGTGCTCCAGGCGGGTCTCATGAGAGAGGAGTAGAGGGGCAAAATCACCTTCCTCTACCTGCTGGCCACACTTCTTTTGATGCAGCCCAGGATGCTGTTGGCTTTCTGGGCTGCGATCATGCATTGCCGGCTCACGTTGAGCTTCTCATCAACCAACACCCCCAAGTCCTTCTTGGCAAGGCTGCTCTCAATCCATTCTCTTCTCAGTCTGAGTATTTGTGTCCCACAGTTCTGCTCACCATAACCTGGTTATGCTCAAGTCCATTCTGTACCAGTTTCTTAATTTTCTGTTAGAAAAGGCAGGATGTTCCCTGTTTAAAAGGGCAGCTGTCTCTTCTGTGTATCAGCTGTGTCCTGAAAAGGAACACTAAACCATAACTGGATGTGAGCTCTCCACTTGTACGTAACTTTTTTTTCGGATAAGAAAGCCAAAGGTCAGGGGTTCCTTAGAGAATGTTATAACTTGTGCCAATTCACACATGTAGAAGAAACAGGACTTCTTTTAGCTGTTGATGAAATTCATCCTGTTGCAAATTAGACCATATGGCACATGAAAGCTCGCTCCAATCCAATTTGTAAATTACACAATGAAGGGGACCGAACCAATTCAGGATTTCCTTTCATCCTGCCTCTATCCTTCCCCACAACTGTGCAATCACTAGACATATGCTCAATTTTACTAAAATGAGCAGACCCATAATGGGATCTTTTTTTCTGGTTGTAAAATTAAGCCTCTGCAAAAGCATTTGCAGGATTGGGGCTAATTTGGCTGGCAAGCTAGAGAACTTCACTCTGATGTCCAATACACTTATTATCTACCAGAGGCTGGAAATGTAAAGATGTAATCCTCAGTTAAAAAACGCTGGTGGTATAGCTTTGTCAGATTGGAAAGCTATGAATCAGACATATCTTTATCTCTTGCTTACCGGCCCTCTGTGACTGGAATGACTTTATTGCACAAAGTATCAGCCTAAGGAATCGAGTCCAGATTGCAAAAAGGAGAGTTACTATAATAACAATGACCCAATGTGTTTATTTCAGAGAGGGAAACCTTCATGTTGTAAAATGTACTTCAAGAATCTCTCTACTGCACTCGGCAAAATAAAAGTAACGGGTAGGAGGTAAGTAGACTCTTGCCCTTGACTACATGGAGAAGAGACTGTTTCAAAAGCAGTGTACAGAAGTCCAAGGAACCAAGATTACCTTAGCACAGCCTTCCCATAGATCTGTTTTGCATTGTTGGCTGGAGATGGAGGATAGTTGTAGTAATATTTTAATAATAATAAAGAATGAACAAGATTTCCATATGTCTAGTGACTAAGCCAAACTCCTGTGCAAATTTCAGCCTATGTAGCATTTGGCAGGGTCAGAGTGTGAAGAGATGGTAAAATTCCCCTTCTTTTTTAGTGTGCTTTAAAAAAATCCACTAGAGGTATCTGTGTTATTCCAGCAGTGACCACACTGAAGAAAAAAAATTCTCTGAAATCCATTGGGAGTGTGACTAAAAAGCTATTGTGGGTTTTGCTTGTTTAACAGGAGCTATGAAAAAGGAAACGAAAATATTATTTCAGCAACTGTTGGAGAAGGAAAAGATGGGTATCACCAAATTCCTAGATTGTTTATGTGTTTCTGTTGCTCCTTAAATGAAAAAAAAAAAATTAATGACAGCAAAAACTGTAATATCCTCTGATATTTTAACGAGAATAAATGCACCAATGAAACCCACCTAAAAACCTTTCTTCGCTCTGAACTTGCATCTAAACCTAGATGAATAGTAAACATGTATTGCTTTGAAGCTGTGACACTGAAGCTAAGATGTTTGTTTTCATGGTTAAGAGGGCCCCTTTAACATTTTCTGGTTTATTCTATTTAGTACAAACTAATGTTTTACTCCTGCCTTTCTTTTCTATCGTGATCATGTTACATGTGATTCTTCTCACCTACATATGGCTGTTTCAAATTAAGTACGTATTTTAAGCCAGTATCTTCTAGAGGCCCATTTATTTTACTGGTGATATTTTAGGGTAAAGTGAACTATTGTGTAGGATTGCCTACCTCTCTTCAGTGACCATAAAGTCTAAATAATGAGCTCAGACAGCATGCCTCAATTTTATATATGAAACTATGCAAGATGACTCCACCATTTTTCAGGTAAACCTGTGAATCTTTTCATTTGGCCTTCTGGTTCTGATTTTTCATTTGCATGATTTTTGCTTCTAATCTTAAATTGTTGCCCGTAAGTAATTTTGAACTTATTTTATACTTCACTCCCATGAACTTTTGCATGAAATCACAGGCTTTTATTGTCCGCAGTAGATAGCTATTGCCACAGAATGACCCCCGAGAAAAAAACATGTCATCACTGTTAACCTTTTGTCCTTGGAGATGTTCTCCAATTTCATGCACTGTACTCCCTGTACTCTTCTGTCTGCCAATGCCGCATCTTTGCGTACATGTTTGTTTTGAGGCACGTTTTGTATGTGCTCCTAATACTGGCATTCTTTCTGTTTCGCATGACAGACATTTACTGGAAACCTGTTCTCTCTGTGCCTTTGCTCTGACTTGATGCTCTGCGTGGATGGGACCCTGTTCTTTCCTCCTCCTTTGGTTTTTGTGTGCATTGGATTCTTGCCTGAGAAAGTTTGCCAACAAAAGGTGGAAAGTTCTCATTATTTAATTGAGAACATAAATAATGCCACCTTCATACTTCATTTCCCAGAGGGAGATCTATACTGTTTGTGTACCATTTTATGTACGCACACATGCACACACAATTACAGCACAGCTGCTACGCAAAAATGCCCAAGCTAACTCAAATGTGAATTTCTGAATTTCTTCTGGCATGCAGATTACTTGATTTAACTCTAGCTCAGTAGCTCTATAATATGCTGCTTTTCCATGACAGAATAATTTTTTTTTAAAATCTATTCAAAACACGGATTTTTTTTTAATTATTCTGAATGGAGGTCCCTTTGGGGGAGTAATATAAAATAAGACATGCCGATATTACCTGCATGCAATTTCATAAGACTTATTCCCACCAGTGAAAGTCCAAAAAGCATTTCCCTGACATGAGTGAAGTTTGGCTGATGTGAAACTTGATAAGAGATAGAACATCAAAAAAGGCAGTAATCTCAAAATTAATTTTCATTGTGATCTGAGTTTGTTCTCATTCTCTGAAATATATGGATTCAGATCTGCTGTGTTTAGTCACCCGAGTGACCATTTCTTAGAGGACTAGTCAAATTAGTATCATTGTTCCTTAATTGCAAAGAGACTGTTTGCACACGGATTAGCGTATAATTATGGGTTTCTGAAACAAGCATGGATACTTTTATATTGCTTTTAATGATGTCAAATTTCAGTTTGACAACTTCAAATGTTCAAATCCATTAAGAACCTAATTAACTGGCTGCCTAGAGATTTTTCAAAAAGCCTTCAGGGCAAGCAGGTAGATCCGTAGATCCATAGCTTTTTTGCATATAAACATCCCACTGATAACAATGCAGCTTTGTACATGCAAGAAGAGGACGCAACCCTTTGTTTTCAGAATTAATGTCCTTGTAACAATGGCTTGAAAAGAAGCATTGTCAGAAACTCTCGTTTTGAGGTCCTTGTGTTTGGATTCCTTATAGACTCATTTATATTCTTACATTGGTCCTCTGGTATTACAGAGTTACAATTAACTGCACCTTCCCCGATGCTGAATGATAGTCTTGTTAAAAATCTCTCCTCTTGAAGTGCTCATCCGCTCAGTTACAGCAGTTTTGCAGCTATGGAAGGAATAACAGCCTTGCAAAACCAAGGTCTGGTAAGAAATAATACCAGAGAGTAACAGTCTAGATCAGAGAAGGCAGCTGGCAGCTTGTGGGGTGATTTTACGCAGCCTCTAAAACTGCAGACTTAGCCTACTGTGATTGCACATGCTTGGGCCCTTTCTTTGATGAGCAATAACCCTGTCTAAGTGAGTTGAGAGAGCAGCACAAATGCACGGCAGATGTGCCCCAAACTGGCATCTGTCCCATTAAACTGTTAAGTAGCCCTGATCTAAGCGGTAATGAGTCTCAGAGGGTGACAGTGTCTCACCCCGACTTTCAGGGGGCTGATAATGATTTAAGAAAACAAAGGAAAAAAGCAGTGTTTCATATAAAATGCTATGGTAGTAGCCTCAAGTGCTCGTTTCAGTGTCATTGTGCGGCTTACATTAATTCTGACATAATAACAAGAAAATTAATTACTCTTATGAGAGCAGGACGGCACTTTTAGAGTCAAACATTTAGGCTGATCCAAGGCATACTGTTCTTTGCAACATGTTTTGGTCTTCCTAGTGATATGTCTTTTGCTGGCACGGGCAATCTGCACCAGAGGCATGGCTGAATCAAAACTACATGCGCTAGGAGAAATGAAGAAGTTATTCCTATCTACTGTCCAGGAAAAGTCAATCCAGAGGCAAATTGTTGAGTATTTTATTCCGTTCCCATCCTGGAATAATTTATGCTCTTGAACATTCTTTGACATATAGCTAACAAGCGAGCTTCAGACTACATGAGTCTTTATAAATATTTCGGTTATACGTAGGCCAAGTGCAGAATCTAATTACTAAAATTGGTACCAAATAAGGGCAAACCAGAAAGAAAATCAGTTGAATACAATACCCTGAAGTACCACCAGTTTACATTTCCACCTCTGGCCTTTCTTCTGCTACACAAGTGGAAAGAAGTATACAGGACAAATGAGGGAGCTCTTCAGCTGACCGAATGTACGTGTTCGAAAAGTTTGGAAAAATAACAGGAAAACTCACACTGGCTCAGATTTCCTTTGCTTCTGTTTTCTGATCTGCTCTTTCAGCTAAACTTCTCCTAGAAGAGCTATAAAAAAATCCACACTGGAAATCTACAACATTTACACCGCTTTGGGTCAGCCAGCTGGATCACTTGTCCCAAACACTTTTCCAGCCATTGAGAAATGTTCTATCACAAATTCTGTTTGTCCGCCTTTCCTTAGTAGCTGTTCAAGTGGTTGGTGGCCCCACTATCATGACCCCATATACCAAATTTGTACAGTAGTCTTGTTTTCCTCCATTTCCACAGCCTGCCCAAGTAAAAAAATAGGTAAAAATAGTATTCTAATATTGTGTATCTCCTAGTTTCATTGCTGCCTGTTTCTCACAGATAGCCATGATTACCATCACTGAGTTTTCTCTATTAGAACTCTCTCGGGACGAATGTTAGCAGTGGAATTTAGTGTGCCATCATAATGTGTTCTGAAATGGGTTTACCCAACTCTTTTTTCCAACAGATTGAAGATTTGAAGATTTTCTTCAGATTCTTTAAAGCATTGATTGAGCTGAATAGCAAACTATATGTTGGAATTAGAATGGCTTAAAATGTTTCTAGGAGTTAAATTCTGGAGGAAAAAAAAACTCAATAAAAAGCATATAAAAAAAGCGCAAGATGTATCCAGCCACCCTGCAAATCTTAAAAACCTATACTGTAGTCTTTGTAGAAACCAGATGCTCAGTCTGCTTGTCTACTCTCACTGAAAAATTGATGAAAAATTAATGAAAAAAAAAATGAACCCATTTCACAGGAGACTAAAACAAATTGTTATGAGCCTTGCTGAAAATTACTGTCATGCTGCCATAGAAAAACATAACCCATTAATTTTTGTTGCCCGTACCCACTCCATCCAACTCATACAGTTCCTTTCCTCACTCAAATGTACTTGCTTCAGGTAAATGGGCTAGGAGAATTTTACAAGTTTGTTTTACTTGGCTACTATGTAAATCAAAATAGTTGACTCACTTGAAATTTTAGCTTTGTTTGAGGAAAAAAATAGCCACCTGCGAAAAAATGGGAAATGTTCCAACAAACATAATTTAAAAGAAATGAGTGACTATTGAGGTTTCTAATGGGAAAGAAAATTTGCCGTCAGCTACATTATATGGCACCAACAAGAGAATACTGGAGTCTAGCTGGCGAAGGATCTGGGAGAGCACTGCTTGTTGTACGAAATAGGAGACAGATGCTTGAAGGAAAAGTAGAGCAAAGGGATGCAGTACCATATAGTAAAACCGAGGCATATTTGTTGTATAAAGTTTATGGGACTCTAAAGCAGTTGAAGTTGGTCAGACAAAAATAAATAAATTCTGCTTTATTTGGAAGACACTGTAAAATTAACAAACACTTAAAAATGGTTTGTATTCAGACACGAACTCTTCTTCATGTGTACTCATCGTTTAAGTACAGCTGCAGTTATGCCTTCCAAACTCTGCACATAGGACATTCACTCAGTCTTAAAACCTTTTGATGATTTGCCTGTATTATGTCAAAGTGTTGCAGGCTTGCATGTTTGACTGCAAATATACACGTATTGATGTATTTGAAAGCTAATACACAATGGGTTTGACTGAAAACATATAGAAATCAATAGGGGGCTTCCCATTGATTTTGATTGAGTCTGGAGAAAACCCATAATGTGAAAACCAGTGTGGTAAACCTTGTTCTCATCAAGATGGTAGATACACAGGTAATCACCAGCTGCTTTCTGAACAGGCATTCCCCTCTCCCTCCCTCTCCTGTGGCTTTAGAGTGAATTACTCTTTAGCAAATATTTTTGCAAGCGAGTCTCCATTTCCAGCACGCCTTGGCCCTTCAGGCAAAGACCCCTAGGCTCTGTAGGCAAGGGAAACACACTGGGGAGATACAGAGCTGGAACAAAAGGCCATTTTTTGTGCAGGGTGAACTAGAATCATGGGCAAAGCCGGGATTTGCCTAGGACAGCTGATTGCCAGAGGCAACAAAATGGTCATGGCCCCACTCCTTATTTGGCTTGTGCCAGGGCCCTGGAAAGCCATGTTGGTTGCTGCTGCTTGCAGAGAAGTCCACGGGGCAGCAGTGCTGCTCAGGCAGGTCACAGTGTCGGTGCTCCCCATCTCCACCCAGGTCTCAGGAGCCACAAACCTCCATACAGCTCCAAACAGCTCTCCTCATAGTTTTCTAGCACTCTCCACTCCTTTCTGCCCCTTGCCCAGGACACAGCTCCAAATTTTGCTTGGCAAACTCAGCCTCGCCAAAACTGCTGAGAAGCCTTGGGCTAGCACTGCCTTTGGCCATTTGTTCAGGACTTGCCCGACTGATAGTAATGCAAGCGAAAATCTAATATCCAAATGTAACCCAATAATACTGTCAAAATATTCTGAGTTTTTAGGGCAAAATTGTATGGAAGATCCCATTTAACTTTACTGAGAAAATAACATTCAGGAAAAAAAGTGTAGCCATTTCCTTGTAACATTCAGGACCAGGTGATGCTGAATTCAGCTCTAACAAAGCTGTACTTAATTTTAAAACCTAAGAACAAAGTAATATATGGGGTTCATTTTACTCATGCAGGAAGTCACATGCAGATTTCCAGAAGAGATTCACCAGTTTGGTGAATGTCAGCCAAGTTCCCTTAACAAACTCTTGCATTTAAATGTCTTTCAACCATCTTCAAGAAAAGAAAAAAACTGAGGAAAATCATCAGACTGGAGGGATTACTCCTCACCTCTCTGAAAAGCAGAAATCTGTTTCCTTACTTAATTCACTCCCCACTCTCCATTCTACTTGTAAGTGTTTAGAGAAGTCTTAATTGCATAATCAAAGATAATTTTGAATGCCGTCACAGCGGAAGAAAACAATTTCTGAAAGTGTGAGATTAGAGAGATGAGTTTTATTCCTGACTCTTCCACAGAGGAGCAAGAGTGTATTTTAGTATCAAAGCTCAGGAAGCCAAATTAAAGAACATCCTTAATTCTGTTATTTGTTTGATCTGCTTTCGTAGGCATAGTGTTCTCTCCTATAATTATTTGCCGGGTTTCTGCACATGGAGCCAGACACACATAGGCTAAAGCGAGCGGCATCATATCATCACAAAACTGGGGTAAGCAAGGGATGAATTAGAATCCACTAAGGGTTGTCAGACACAACGTGACTCAGTGCAAAATAGCTTCAGATCATACGAGTCTGGTATCAAACGGTCATGACACATACCTCAGGATGGGGTTTTTTGGCGATATATGACCCTTACTGTATACCATAGGACTAGTTTGGATTTTGCAGAGGTTCAAAAAGCTTTGCAAAGAGTACAGTTGTTTCTGGGGGGTGGGGGGTGTTGTATAAATTTGACTCCACTCAAATTTATGAGCTTCATTAAAACCAGATAAACGTCAAAATTACTGCAGGACAAATCTAAACTAGTCACTGCTTCCCGTGAGGGAGTCAGGGAACTGGGGGCAATGGCAACAGGTTGGGTACTAAAACAGACCCTTCTTGTGCTGAGGGAAAGGACATAAATACCACAGATACAACTGGGGAAGCAATACCGAGCAGTCCCACCCTTTCTAATGCAACCAGTTTATTTTCAGTTTGTTCCCTTAATATTGTCCTAACGTTACTTTCTCCAGTAACTAAGCAACCTCCAGTGCCCTACTGCTGAAACGGTTTGAGTCACTGCTGGGACTGGGGGTGGTTTTGGGTTGGCTACTGGGGGCCGGGGAGAGCGCAGAGGCGGTTCCATCCCTGGGCTGCACCGCCGCCTGACGGCACCGCTTCTGCACTGCTCTTCTCTCCCACTGAGGCTCCCAAAAAACCATATTCAAAGAACAGTTATCCTTACCGGTAACACAGTTCTGACAAAATCTTTCTTTCTGCCTGTACTATTCGATTTCCTTATCAGCAGGGACAAAGAAATAATCTCTCATTTAGTCCACGGAGACATAATACCGAGAGGGGCTGCGAGTGCTCAGGAGCAGAGAGTTATTTGTAAAATTGGAAGAGCAGTCTGAAAGACAACATGTAAATTGGCGGTTTCTACTTGGAAGGAGAGAGCAGAAACCAGAAAAAAAAAAAAAAAAAAAGGCAGGCAAGGAGCAATGGGGCTGGCAACGATCCTGCAGACAAGAATTTGGAATTGTAGTGGGTCACAAGTGTGTCTTTCAAAAATATTATGCCACTGGGGAAAAAGGCAGGTGTTATACAGAGCTATATTGATAGGAATGTCATCTGTAAGGTGCTGTGAAATAGAACACAGCAGAATAAGGATGCCTGTGTAAAAAGCATAAAGTACAAACAGTAGGATTTTTAAAAAGCTTTCTATGTACAGAGGCTTCATATAATGTTTTAGAGCATTTGCTTGAGCCTTGCAGAGAAGAAGTCTCAGACCGTGACTTTGGATAAAACTATACCAGTGTATATACCTGAAAGACATGTATTATCTCAAAATGCAGGAGGACTGAACTGAATCCCAGACATAACATTTTGGTTATCATATCTACGAGATCCAGCAACAGCAGAAAATATTTCTGTTTTCTTTTCTTCCCTGTTTTCAAACTGATCAACTGTAATATTCAAATAACTCCACAGTAGTTGGGCTTAGCCACCAGAGTAAAATAACATCTCTTTTCCCCTAGGAGTTTACTATGTAAATGAATACAGCCTTTTCTACAGCAGTGCTTCTCTGCATGTTGTAATACTAATTACTCCTGGGACTGGGAAAAAAAAAAAAAAAAAAAAAAAAAACCATAATGGGAAGCACAGAGAGGAACAGCATAAAAGGATAAAGAATTCAAACATGAAAAATGACATTATAACTTCATTGGCATCTTGCTCCTTCAGTGTTTTCCAAATAATAACGCAGGAAAGCAATCACAATGGCAAACAGAAATCATACTTTTTTTTCTGTCACTGCTAGAAGCAAAACATCTGGAAGATCCTAGAAAACTACTTCTCATCCAAACTCCAACGATTCCAAAGGAAACAAATCATCTGAAGGATTTTGACAGTATAATTAATTTTTCTAGTTCCCCTATCAGTGTCGATTGCATGTGCCTCAGTATTAAAAGTGAGTTGGGAGCAGTGCTACTGTCTAAAGCAGGAACTACAAGAAAATGTTGGACAGAATGGGAATCCTGTGGAAGGCAAAATAGCAAAACAGAGAGAGTCTTTTTTTTTGTGAGAGATGTAGAGGAGCGATGTGGACCTGAGAAAAGGAAGAGAGGAATAGTGACAAAAGAAATGTTTGGGCAAGAAAATCACATGACATATGGGAGGACAGGAAGAAAAATGGGAGACAAAACAAATGAAAACTCAAAAGAAGGAATAATAAGAGAAAAAGGATTGGTCCTGCTGAGCAGTTTTAAACAGAGTGCACTATATTTATAACTGAAGGGTGCATCTGGAGTGAAGCTGGTGATTCAGGTCTTAAAGATGGAAAAGGAACTAAGGCTACATCTGTTCTGTTTGATAACTTAATTCTTTGGTTCAGTCCCAGGACCTGGTCCCCAGTCATTCACATCTGTGAACATGTTGTGTGCTCCCCTTTGGAGCTAACTGACTGCTTCCCCCTAGGAAGAAGCCAGGCCACAGTCCTGGAGGCTGCTGCCCTGCTGCCTGTGACCAGCATGGATTAGGCTGTGCCACCAACCTTCCCGGCCAGTCCCCAAAATGGAGCCAGCTCACCATGCCACCATACAAATTCCCATGCCACCGAGCATGCAGCACAGTCCCACTGTGCAATGCCAATCAAATGCCACTCAGAAGGGCTGCTACGTGGCCCCAGTTTACTTCAAGCATTTGGGACTAAATAAGCTCTAAGAATAGTTATTATGATTGAAGGGGCCACCATATGGTGCCACACACCTTGCAAGCACTCCATGGTGTGGATGACCCCAATAGAGGAAGCGAGGCTGAAGTGCTGTGACCACAAGCTGTCCTGTAGCAGCTGTCCTGGCAGCCACAGGTGTGTCCCCCATGTTGCTGCCTTCTGCAAGTTAGATCTACGCTGGCATGGAAAGAAGAAAAATCAGGCAGCAAGCTTCTGACTCCTGAAATGAGGCGAGGAATGCCTCCACCTGGATGGAGATAGCTGGCAAGCTGGGGTAAGTCCCAAATAGTGGATGCTCCCCTCCACCCAACGGCAAACATTTGTAACAGCAGCTGCAATCTGCAAAATTATAACATTTCAGGATCCCACCCAGAACAATAGAAAACAATGAGTTTTGGCCACCTGCCATGCAACACACCCTTGATGTGGTAATACTTGGGTCACACATGGCAAGGTGCTCCATTATGACATATTACATAATCATCTTTCAATAAATTATGTTTTAGCATCATCCTCTGCTTATGATTTCGTTGTTTTGTTTACCTCATTCATGAATTAGCTTTCTGCATTAGTTTTTAATGGAGAAAACATATGAATATTAACGAAATACTATGAAAAGCAAAAAAGTTGCAGAGCTAATTGTTGTGTTTAACTCCAGCCAGCAGCTAGAACCACGTAGCTGCTCACTCCCTCCCCCCTGTCATGATATGGGAGAGAATCAGAAAAGTGAGGAAAAGTGACGGTTTTGTTCTCTTGGAGGCCAGCTGCTATTGTTGCTCTTGCTGCTTCATGAATGATGTCTAAAGCTGCTTAGTAGCGTAGAGCTGACTTGCAAAATTCAAACTTCCTGCAAGTTGCGTGCCAGAAATGACTCCACAGGAAGCCCCTGTGTAGACTTGCCTTTACCAGTGTGTTAGCAAGAACTGCTTTGTTCCTAGCGACAACTGAAAACAGCGCTATCTGTCTACTCACGGGTGTATTTCATGATAGCAAAAATGACATTGTTTTCAGATTTTTTAAGGCTTTCATTCCTTAGATGTGAAAAGTGATAGCTTTATATTGCTGCTTTTATACATCTCAGCCTGTGCCAAGGTACTGTGTACCTCAGTACCTGCAGGGTGGCAGCACAAAGGTAGGATGCTGAGCACTACCAATGCTCTGCGCTGCCACCCGAACTTAAAGCTGAAGAAAGTTTAGTAATTCTGTCTTCCAGCAAGCTGATACCAAGCCTGGGTTTGCTTTTCTAGTCATAAACTGCCCAAATACATAAAGAGTTAGGCTTCTTCATAACATCTGTCTGCAGAGATGGTGACCTGCTTTCCTCAGCTCTTCCTACTTTGCGTTATGGAGAAGATGAAGAAGAAATCACATTGGTCCTGTGTAACAGAACAGGTGGGCAGCCAAGGAAGCAGGTGAACAGTGCAGCGGGGATCCAGATGCAGCTGTGTTTTGGAAACAGATTCTCACTTTCTGTCCTCTCTGATGGAGGCTGAGGGTATAGTTTGAGGAATGCATTTTCAGCGCCAATTAGGCCTTAAACATTTACCACTTGTGTTGCAAACCTGCTGAGCTCTGTGCAGCCCTCAGGAGACACAAACATTTGTGATGCCAACAGGTGAACTTTCTGTTGGTGGGGTTTTTTGGGGGTGGGTTGTTTTGTTTTTTTTTGGGGGGGGGGGACTATCTTTCAGCTGGATCAGTTCAGTGCTCAGCACCAGGGTGATGCAGGTGCTGATGCTGGCACTGCTCAGGGAAGCCAAGCAGGACGGGAACCAATGGTCAGGCATGGAGCCATGGTGGCATGGCAAGTGGGCAACCCGGTTTGGGCACTCCACTGGAACCCAGTGCGTAACCCCGGCCTGTGCCTGGAAACGGGCAGGAGAAGGGGAGGCTGGCGCAAAGATCGGCAGATGCGATACGGCGCGGGGAGTCTTCAACATTTTGTTAAACTTTAACTTTATCGCACATTTCCCAGGGGCAGGATGCCTGTGAAATTAAAAGATACTGGTTTAGCACTTTAGTTACTTTATGCATACGAAAATCCGCCAGGGAACGCTCTCACAGAGACCAACTGACGCGAAGCAGAGCGTGCAATGAGCGACCTGTGGCACTGCCCCAGCCTGTGCCGGGTCCGAAACCCTCCTTTTAGCATCAGGCTGGTCGAGGTCAGCGCTAACCCGGGTACCCTCGCTACGCTCCAACCTTTCGAACAAATTAATCTTTTTGCTTCCTTTTCCGCCGCAGCTGAGCCCCGCGCATGCGCGCCGCGGGGGAGGCACGCAGGGAAAGGCGTCGGTCGGCCCCCCGCTCGGCGGTGAGTCCCGGTGGGCGTGGCGAGCGCCGGCACTTCGGGGAGAGTGTCGGTTGGCCGGCGACCGGGTGGGTGGGTTGGCGGTCGCAGCCGGGGCGGCGGCTGAAGGAGACTCGAGGACGGGGACCTGCGCCTGGCACTGCCGCCCCTCCCCGCTCCATGCGCAAGATGCTGCTGGCCGCGCTCTCCCGGGTGCTGCAGGGTCCGGCCGCCACCGCCGCTGCTGGGAGGACGGTGAGTGCGGCCGTTACCTGCCCGGCCGGGACCAACGGCCCCAACGGGCGCGGCGGGGCCGCACGGGCCTGCCGCGCGTCTCTCTGCGTGGGGGAGGGGGGGTAGGGGTGGGGGGGCGCCTTAGGGGGGCCGCTCGTCAGGCGCGTGGGCTGGCGCGGGCCCTGCCGGGGCGTGGCGTGGGCGCGGAGGCGTCCTCTGGAAACGGCCCGGGGGTAACGGCTGGCGGTGCGTGTGCCCCCCGCGCCGCTGAAGCAGCGGGCAGGGCTGATGCTGCTGCCCCACGCGTGAGACCTTCGCCCGCGAGGCCACTTTTGGTGCACGACGTTGCAGTCGGGGGCAGACGCGCCGGCGGCAGCCCCCGCGCTGTCACGGGAGGGCCGAGCGTTCCTTCCGGCTGCGGCACGGGCGGTTGCGGCTGCCCGGCCCGGAGAGCCGCCGTCGGTTCTGTGCCAGTCAACTCTTGGCCCTGTTTGTTTTTAGTACGTGTCAAATATTGTGATTCACTTCTGAAACCCTTTTCTGGGCCCCTTGCTTTCATTTTTTATTGTTTATATATATTTTGACTGTCAGCACAGGTCAGATGCTAAACGGGGTAAACATACTCTTCTCGTTCCATTCTAAATTCAGCCATCTGACCTTTTTTGAGCTGCTTCACCTTTCTTTGCCCAAACAGCAGTCCCTTTTCATCTCTTCCTGGTTTTTCTTTCAAATGTTGTTATTTTTCTGGCATTCATGTTTCATTTGTTGTGTTTATCTCTTTTGCGTGAAAAACTTTCAAAACCTACTTTAACCTCTTCGTTCTCCTTATTCCCTTATAATGTCTGTGGCCATGAGGAAAAATTAACCCTGCTGAAAAAAATCGTTGGCAAGATCAAGTCAGCGTTAAAGGGTACTTCTTGGTAATTGGAAGTCAGCTGCCTTTTTGCCATTGAGAGCAAATCTGTTGCTGTACCTCTATTCTGAAGTAGCTCACTTACCTAAGCATTCGCTTCTTGCGGAAAAAGCAGGTGGGTGACTGGATTCGTGAGAATGACACGAGACAGCACATTTACCAAAAGATCTTCCTATATGTTTTGGGACTGTATATCTAAAAGTATTTTCTAATTTAGAAGTGAAATTTCTATATTGAAATTTTCAAATACGGGTGCCTAAAATTAGTCCCTTACTGCGAATACTTGGCCTGCTCCTGACATACTGCATTTACCTGGAATTCCAAACAAGATCTGGTTTGGATATCTTAATACAGGTTTTTGGATGCTAGTGATTACAAAATATGTAAATATTTGTCTTTAATTGTTCCTATGCATTTATAGTGAAGGTATAAATTACCAAATAAATAGAAGCAGTCTTAATCCGTAAAGGAGTATTTTATACCTACTTTATTACTTACTCGTATCTTTTTTCTTTTTTTTCTTTTTTTTTCCCCTTCCAAATGCTGCTAACCTAGGGAGCTGTTAGTGAGGTAAGGCCTGAATCAGTTTTGTCAAGGTTTGTTTTTGACATGTGTACTGGCCATGTATTAGAACTTTGCTTTTATGTCGTATTCAGGGCAGGGGGATTGGACCAGATGGCCTACAGAGGTCTGTTCCAGCCTCAGCCATTCTGTGATTCTGTGAATCCCAAAGTCTTGATTTACTTCCAGCTCTAGAAGTAAAATAGCTTTTATTCACCAATAATACTGATGCATTGCAGTAAACAGCGTAGAAACTTGGTTTAAATTAAAACTTCTAAATACTTAATCTCATAATGGGGCGGAGGGAGGGAGGGGATTGTGGTTGCTAAATCAAATATGCAACAGAGTAGGTAATGTATTGAGAAACTTCTGACTTTTTTCCAAGCTTTATGCCTATCAATAAGACCTTTTTTTGGAAACAGTGACCTGGGCGTTCTCAAAATTTTGAAATAATGAACCTTCAGCTAAATGTCTGTGAATTCCATGGTTGAATGAGCTACTGAAATTTTTGTGTAAATTAATCAGCAATACAATTTTGCCTCTAAGATCTAGTGCATTCCTTATGCTATGGCCACAGCACATGCATGGACAGATGACCATCCTATCTGATGCTGCAGTGAAACTTACTTAAGTTATCTAAAAATACTACATGTTCATTAGTCAATAGCTTCTGTTCATTCTTTAAGACAGAACAGTAATGTATTTTTAAACATCCTTCTTATTTCTTCCCTACCATGCCACCCTTTCTGTTGGTCTGTATTTCATGTATCCTCAGGTATGTCACCTTTTATGTTTCCATACCATTTTAAAGTAGTGGCTGTGCTGTTACCCACTGAAATGATACTCTCTCTTCTCATTGCTGTTGCCTTGCATCCCCCCAATTTCTCTTCCTACTGAAAAGAAAGAGAGTGTGAGTAGTTCATATTCCAGAAATCTGCTGGAGTTTTTTGGTTTGGTTTGTTTTTTGTTTTTTGTTTTTTTTTTTTCAAATATATATTTTTGGTCTATCAAGGCAAAATTCCAGTCAGTGCAGAGAGCCATCAAAATCTGAATGACTGTCTCTATTCATACAGGTAATCTGGCATGTGAAGGGAGAAATAATTATTTTTTGTGGCTTTGATGTTCTTCACAGTCATTTGAAACTTTATTTTAGATAATCAACAATATTACAAATTGAAAATTCCGTTCTCTTTTTCTAATCTTAATTTTAAATACTGGGTTTTAAAGGACTTAGAATCATAGAATCATAGAATTGTCTGGGTTGGAAAAGACCCTTGGGATCATCGAGTCCAGCCATCTAGCACATACATACAAAATGAAAGTTCTCTAGTATTCTAGGGATATAGAATCAAAGTCATAGAATAGTTTGCGTTGGAAGGGACCTTTAAAGGTCATTTAAGTCCAACCCCCCTGCAATGAGCAGGGACATCTTCGACTAGATCAGGCTGCTTAGAGCCCTGTCCAGCCTGACCTTGAATGTTTCCAGGGACGGGGCATCTACCACCTCTCCGGGCAACCTGTGCCAGTGTTTCACCACCCTCAGTGTAAAAAATGTCTTCCTTATATCTAGTCTAAGTCTTCCCTCTTTTAGTTTCAAACCGTTACCCCTTGTCCTGTTGCAACAGGCTAAAAGCCTGTCCCCATCTTTCTTACAAGCCTCCTTCAAGTACTGGAAGGCCACTGTACGGTCTCCCTGGAGCCTTCTCTTCTCCAGGCTGAACACCCCCAACTCTCTCAGCCTGTCCTTACAGGATAGGTGCTCCAGACCTCTGATCAATTTCATGGCCCTCCTCTGGACCCACTCCAACAAGTCCATGCCCTTCTTATATTGGGGGCTCCAGAGCTGTACTCCAGGTGGGTTTCATGAGAGTGGAGTAGAGGGGCAGAATCACCTCGCTGGACCTGCGGGCCATGCTTCTTTTGATGCAGCCCAGGATACAGTTGGCCTTCTGGGCTGCAATTGCGCATTGTTGGCTCATATCCAGCTTTTCATCCACCAGTACCCCCAAGTCCTTCTCAGCAGGGCTGCTCTCAATCCCTTCATCCCCCAGCCTGTATTGATACTGGGGGTTGCGCTGACCCAGGTGCAGGACCCCACACTTGGCCTTTTAGAACCTCATGAAGTTCCCATGGGTCCAATTCTCGAGCTTGTCCAGGTCCCTCTTGATGGCATCCCATTCCTCAGGCATGTCAGCCAGACCACTCAGCTTGGTGTCGCCCACAAACTTGCTGAGGGTGCACTCAATCCCATTGACTATGTCATTGATGAAGATATTAAACAGTACTGGTCAAAATACAGACCCCGGAGGGACACCACTTGTCACTGATCTCTATCTGGACATTTAGCCATTGACCACTACCCTCTGGATGCAACCATCCAATCAATTCCTCATCCACCCATCAAATCCGTACCTCTCTAAATTAGAGAGAAGGATGTTGTGGGGGACTGTGTCAAAGGCCATACAGAAGTGCAGATAGACAACATCCAAAGCTCTTCCCCTGTCCACTGATGTAGTCGCTCCATCATATAAGGCCACTAGGTTGGTCAGGCAGGGCTTGCCCTTGGTGAAGCTGTGCCACTGGTGAGTTTAATTCACAAATTATTTCAATTTGGGAGTACTGTTAGAAATTATTTGAGAATTCACCTACTTTTGCTTGATAATTATATTTAAATATTGCTCATCTTTTGTTTTTTTTCTTTTTTTTAAGGCATCCCGAGTGATGGTAGCATCACGTAACTATGCAGACTTTGCAAGTGAAGCTACTTTTGAAATTAAGGTAAAGAAGCCTAACACTTAATACCGGCATTCTGAGTAAGGCCTTGTTGTAGATTGTGACCTGATAGACTTGCTGCCTTATCTTTTCAATTATAAACATACTGTTTGAATTCCAGAACCAAACCCCTCCCTATCTGGCCTGATTTCTAAATGCAGCTGCAAGTACTGTCTTTGGCAGTATGTAGTAACGTTACTTGTTTCTTAAGAATGTGAAGTTGTAATTTTTTACAGCTGTGATACTGCAATGCGACTGTGAGAATGGAATCATAAAGGATCTAAAGAACTTTTTCTGTTCTGTGGGAAGAGTATTAATGTTGCCTTAATGTTTTTAGAACAAAATAGCTGGTGTTTGCTGCCTACCCTTCTTTCTGTCTCCTTTTTGTTTATGGAGTCATGGGTGCTGTATCCCAGATGTGCAGCTGACTGAGGTTCATATGGATTTTGGAGGGAAAAACATGGCATCCTTTTAATACTTGACTTGGTGCTGCTCGTAAAACATGTTACATTCTGTCAGCTTTTCACTGTCTTAGGAAAAAGATGCTTCCATTGACGGTAGCTTTTGTGCTGGCTTTTCATTCAGGAATTGATAAAAGAAAATCTGAAAGAAATTATTTGTTTTTCCTTCTACCCACTCCCTGTTTGTCCGTGCCGGTAAAGTATTAAAGTTGTTTCACAGGTGGAAGGAAGGGAAAATATGTTTATATGAAAAGTCATTTCTGAGTAGAGACCAGGTTTAATGTTTGGTCCTCTGTTGATTACAAGACTGCAAAGTTTCTATTGTTATGTGAACTACTCTGAAGCAGAACTGTCCTAAGACTAGTGTGCCCATGTGTTATATCCAATTCATCTAGGTGTCAGTGGATTTGCTCTGGAGAGATTTTTGCTTTAATATAAACTGTCTTTAACCTGTATAGCAGTATTTGGGCCATGTAATCTGCACTGACAGAGTAATTTGTTTGGTCTGTTCCACTGAACTTGAATTATTTTAATTTTTTTTTAATTATTATTATTTTAATTTTTATTTTATTTCATTATTTTTTATGGGTGCCTAAAATCAGTCCTCCCTCAGTAGACCCCATGGTTTAGGGATGAAGTTGTACTGTACACAAGGTGATTTTACTGGCAGGGTGGCTGCTGCAGCAGTGGTTTATTGCTGCTTGTTAGAAGTGGAGGTAGGAGAGGTGAGGTCCAGTCTTAGCACCAGATCTTACAAACTGTTTCACAAAGGAAACTCTCCACCTTTCTTGTCTCTTCACTAGGCCTCTGTAGCTCCTACCAAGTATTTGGCCTGCAACAACCATGGAAATGTGCTTTTCCCATATTTTGTGAGGGCCGTAGTTCATCTACTGCTAGTAGGAACTACAGAGCTTCATTTAATGAGTGGAAATCTGTTGTTATTAAAAGTAAAGCTTTTATTTCCCTGAATTTTGAAATAGTGCACAAACTTTACAGTTATTTTGACCTACAAATTTAGGTTTGGGGTTTGCTGGCTCTCTTTTTTTAAAGGATATTAAAATCTGAATTTGAAAATGGCACATCATAAAAGAGAATTGAGATATTCATAAATAGGATGAATTACTTTCAAGAAATGACTACTTGTTCAACTTCGCAGAAATGTGACCTCCATCGCCTGGAAGAAGGCCCTAGTACCACAGCAGTGATGACTCGAGAAGAGGGGCTCCATTACTACAAGACAATGCAGACCATACGACGCATGGAGCTGAAGTCTGACCAGCTGTACAAGCAGAAGATTATCCGTGGCTTCTGCCACTTATATGATGGTCAGGTGAGAACTTTTTTTCCAAGAGGTTTTATATTGTCTTACCTTATTTAATGTAGGGATTTGAATAGAGTGGAGAGTAAATCTAGAACTGAGTATTTATGTACAGTGTATGAAGTTGTAGCTGGGTCCATGATTTAGTTCATTATTTCTTTAAAAACAATGTCTTGGCACACAACGGTATCCCTGAGATCTTGGGACAGCGATAGGAAGAGAGAGAAGACAAGGTGCAGCTGAAGATCAGCTGAATGTGAGGAGTGAGCAACTGCAGCATATTAAATTCAACACACTAGGAGGCCCACATCCTCCTCCTCAAGCTTCATTGATGGCTTTTATTCCAGTGTCTCATAGATCATGTGCCAACTAAAAAGCAACAGCCAGGATAATGAACTTTGTGAAACTTAGTGAAACTTTGCTGTCTGTCTATTCCCCTCTGCCGTTTTTGAATTGCAGTTGTTTAGATGCTTCATTTGGGAGATGCGTGTAGCAAAAGTCTGCAGAACTCTCTGCAGCCTCTGGTTCCCCTCCTATCTGCTTTTGTTAGTCACAGTCAGGTTGGAATTTAGAGCCCCAGGCTGTTGTAGCTCCAGGTCAGCCACCTCTTGCGATTTGAGGCAGTCTCCTGTACCTGTGCTCCTCCTGTTTTCTGCTGCTATTTGATGCGTGGACAATCATAGGTAGCCCTTGCCACACCGCTGACTGTAGAAGTTGTGTGCTTTTCTTCATTGCTAAGCTTACTTTTCCTTTGTAACAGGAGGCTTGCTGTGTAGGGCTTGAAGCTGCCATAAAACCTACAGACCATGTGATAACAGCTTACAGAGCTCATGGCTTTACCTACGCACGAGGAGTGCCTGTTCGAGAAATTCTCGCTGAACTTACAGGTTTGTGCTAAGTAAAATAAGGATTTGCATGCTGCTGTACTTGCATCAGAATTTTTTATTCAAATTCGAAGTAATGTGGATGCACAAAGCATACTGGGGCTTCAGAAGCAGTTTAGTGACAGCAGAATAAATCAATTTTGTGATGCAACCACTTTTTACTACAAAACATAAGTCATAAGGAATATTTAAGTGCTGGTACTTCTAAAGCACAAATACTTGATACCATGTGCTGTATTTGTTGTGTTGCAGCAGCTCGTTTAAATGGAACTTGCTGGTGGTGGGCATTTGTTCTCAATAGGACAGAGCATTAAACTCCCTAGGAGGCAGCCGTGGATTTTCAGAATTACACTGCCAACATCTTAGGCAGACTGATAAACACTGCGTGTAATGGTAAACTGAATGTTTTGGGAAAATTTGACTGTAACAAGAATATTAAGTGGTCATCTAGACAGATCTAAGATTTTGCAGGAAGAAGAGATGGTTATTCACAATATAGGGTCTAAGAAAAGAAGAAAGTATGGCAAAATGTGACATTGGTCAGTCAGGAGTTTGTAGCTAAAATACAAGAAAGGATTGTACAAAAAGTGGAGGGAGATTACTGAAGTTTAGTTATTAAGAAAAATAGTTTTCTGATTAAAATTAGACAATCTTTTTTTTTTTTTTTTTTTTTTTGCTTTGGCCCTAGCTGGCAGAATCCAGAAAAGCTCACACGAAACCAATTGATAAGCATATGAAAGGTACAAGAAAGACCAATAATAAAAATGATCCACCAATAAGTAAGAAAGAGAAGTACAAATTCCAGAAAGAGACCCAGCATTCAACTTCTAAAATAAACACCATGGCTAAGGCGAAAAACCCAACCAAGCAAGCTGTGCTTATTAGAAATAAAATAGAGGCCTCTGTGGCTCCTAACAAGACAGGTTAGAATAAGAAACGGAGTGGGCTGATGAGCAGTTCTGTATTCGTAGATCAGTTCATTTAAATAGGGTTTGTTGTAATGCTTCACGAACCACCAGTTATCTTCAAACTGCAGCTTGAATAATGCTGGGCTAGGTGACTTTTTGATGTTTATCTTGGGGCAGGGTGGGGAGTTGTTGGTTGGGCTGGGGTTTGGTATTTTTGATGTCCTATCTGTAATTTTTACTTCTGGTTATTGTCACAGGGAAGACAAGTGTAGATTATTGTAACTATTGTGGAAGAGTTTTCATATCTTTCTTGCAGAAGCCAAAAGTAATAAAGATTGTATATACTTCTTACAGATTACATATATGACAAATACAGATCATGTTGGCTATTAAGACAAAAAATCCAACCCATACTTATCAGAAAGTGCTTTTGTATAGTAGGACACTGAAACTTCTTGATTGGTTTTAAAATTTCTTCTTAATCTCATCTGCATTTCCTGAATTATGTTTTCATTATCATTCTCTTTTTCTTCCCCTTCTCTTATGTGTTTTGTGATATATTTAACTGTAAACTCTTTGGGGAGAGGCCATTACGTCTTAACTGCATATAGATCTAATGACAACAACATGGTCTTAGTGTTACTACCTTTAGGAATTGAACTAGGTGTTCCCATTCATATAGTATTTTTCCTCAAAAAAACCAAATTGCTTGTTATTCATGTTTCAGGTCGAAAAGGAGGATGTGTGAAGGGAAAAGGAGGATCAATGCATATGTATACCAAAAACTTCTATGGTGGCAATGGTATTGTTGGTGCTCAGGTATGTACATGACTTCTACTTTAAAGCACAAGTTGAATTTGGCTCATGTCCTGTGTTAGTATTTCCTCACAGTTTTTGTGGTGTGAGCTTATATGCAGATACCATTGCTCTGCGGCTATTAAATCTATTATGTCTTTATTCTGGTTTGCTCACAGTTTTGTGAACTGTAGCAAAAATGAATCTAATTGAGAATATGTTTTATATTTTGGCTGTAATACAGATTGCAGCGAATGGAAGTAACAACTTGTTTGTTGAGCAGATCTCTAACAGTGTAAATGTCTCTTTACTGTTCACAAGCTGCCTGTCTCCAGCTCCTCTAAATGTTGTTCTAAAATTTTGGTTTGTCCTGTACTCTGTGATAGGTTCCTCTTGGAGCTGGGATTGCGCTGGCCTGTAAATACTTTGGTAAAAATGAAGTCTGTCTGACATTATATGGAGATGGTGCAGCCAATCAGGTAAATGAGCTTTGTCTGATGTGGCTCTGTGGCTGTGGGTAAATTTCCCTTCTGTGAAGTGTGAGCTCTGCCTTTCCACAGAGTGGTGGGAGACCACCTTTCACCCTGTCGGTGTAGTACCTGCGACCCAGGCAATGTCTGACTTGGAGCTTACACTCAGATTGTTGTCTTGGGCTTTCTGCTGCAAGGATGCTTTAGGAAAGGAGTCCGCTGATAGTGAAAAAGCAATCCTGGAGAGAGAAGGCAGTGTACACCCTCTGTCCTACAGCCCACTGCAGGTTTATTTGGGCTTTTGTTGTGAAGTGCTGTTTACTGAGATCAACTTCACATGGGTGGCTGGGCATCTTGCAAATTTTGGACACTGGCACATCTTATTTGTGTTGTCCTAGGCATTTGAGTAGGGGTATGTTTCAGATACCATATAGTCTTCAGAGGGGTGGTTCAGATAAACAGTTAAGAAGTTAATTGCTAGATGCTTTTTATATATCAGGAATGTAGCATGTGCTTGGTTTTTTTTTTGTCGTGTTTTGGATCTATCATCTCTGTCCTTCCCCACCTGCATTTAAAACTCTGCCCTTGTTGCTGGAGTGGAGGGAAAGCTGCTCAGCTCCTTCCCTCCTGGAGCGCTCTAGATGCTAAGGGAGTGAGTGGGCCTAATGGTTAATTATTTGAACACTGCACAAGTCATGGGAGGAGGGGTTTCCAGTTACTCTTGTTACCCTCTTTCCAGTTGCACATGGCTCACCTAAGTGTGACACCCTGAAGTGTCTGTGCTGTAAGGAGAGCTCTGAACAATAGCAGTGAAGATGACAATGCTGCTGAATAGGGAGAAACACGTAACTTAGATTTCTGAAGGCAGAGGAGAGGACAGAGCATCTTGCAGAGCCACTTACTATTGACATTCTTCTGGCCGGTCTCTTCATGTTATCAGCAGAGACATTAAGCCAGATAAGAAAATGGTGGTTTAGAGTGTACTGCTGATATAATCTACCACTTTCAAAACACAGGTGGAGATCTCGGTTCTTGGTTTTCCCTGTCTTTGACTTAGAGTAGCAAGGGTGATGCAGTCACCGTGGTTGAACTCTTCTTTGACTTAGCTATAGCAGCATCCTGCCAGATGCATCAACTGTGAAGTTTTTTATGACTGTAGCTGAAATACTTCAACTGAAGTTGAAGGTTTTGTGCTACCCTACCACAGATACTGAAATTAGTTTAAAAATTAAGTTCTGTAGACTACTAGTTGAGATGAAACCTTATATAGCATACCTTCTCTAATTCCAGCTGAGCTGCAGCAAGTTGCTGTTTTCAGATAATTTTCAGTATTAAAATTTCTCTGAGCAAGACCTCTGCAATGGAATGATTTTCGGTAGGGCCTAATGCTTGAAGGCCGAGCTCCCCTTCTAGATGTAAATTGCTTTTTTTCTTTCAGGGCCAGATATTTGAAACATACAATATGGCTGCCTTATGGAAGCTGCCTTGTATTTTTATCTGTGAGAACAATCGGTATGGAATGGGAACTTCGGTTGAGAGGGCTGCAGCCAGTACTGACTACTACAAAAGAGGAGACTTCATTCCAGGGCTCAGGGTGAGGACAAACCCACCCCCGCCATCCTCAAAAAAAATCTGGAAGTAGGGGGGATGTGCATCCATGCACCTGCACAATACATACATATGTATGTATTTCTTTTATTTACAAATATATTTACAAATATTTTCTTAAACATAGGAAAATTTGAAACTGAATTCCTATTGCATTTGTGGAAGTACTGAAATTGGAAGTTTGGGGTTTGGCATTTTTTTGCCTCAACTTAAGAGTTTCTGTTTTATCAGGTGGATGGCATGGATGTTCTCTGTGTTCGAGAAGCAGCAAAGTTTGCAACCGAGTACTGTAGAGCTGGAAAAGTAAGTCTGTAATCGTCATTCCTTTTCCATAGGTGAAATTCTTAGCCAGATTATTGCTGCATAAAAAGTTCTTCACGTAGCCCATTTTCTCCAGTCACTGTGGAGACTTTATTTGACCTTTATTTCCTTTTTTCTCCACAGTATTGAACCTGTAACTAATTGAGTGGTTCTTTAATTCTGTCAGAATTTATTAACATGCAATTGCTATTAACCAATCATTTTTTAAAAAAATATGTATGTCCTGATACTCTGTCATCCTTTTTCCCATTTCTACCCCAGTTAAATTCTGTTGTGAAAGGTGTTCTGAGTACCAGGCATTTGTGTCCTCTGGCAAGAGACTAATTAGGGGAAACATCAAATAAAGTGGTAATAATTTACAACAAATGCACAGTGAAGTAAAAGTTTTGAGTCACCATTAGTGTCTGTAACCCAAGAATGATAGACTCCTGAAGATTTTTAACACTTGGTGAAATAATGTTTGCCCTGGGAACATAAAACAGAAAAAGAAGGAAGTGCATACAGAAGAATAAGATTCTGTGAGTTACAGTCTTCCAGTGAAACAACAGGCAATTTGAAACAGTCTGAGTAATGGTGGAATGACATTGGAAGGGAATAAATTGTTTAATGCTGCTCAATAAGAACATGAGAATAAATGTTGACAATATCAACATCGGCTTTCATTTGAAAAGAGTTAAGTTTTATTTTACTAGTTGTGATAACGTTATGTAAATTAAACTGAGAAAAAAACATTGAATTAAAATCATTCATCACTGGTGCAATTCACCTATAGCAAATACTCACTGCTACAACAACAAATTGGTGACTCAAGGTGGTAACACGTTTTTTCTTTTTAAGGGTCCTATTCTGATGGAGTTACAGACATACCGGTATCACGGCCACAGTATGAGTGACCCTGGAATAAGGTACTGTGACACTCTTTCTTGGCATTCACTAAAACCAAATAAGTATTGATGGTCTTGGATTCAATGTTTAAATCCATTGTGCAGTGCATATAAAGGTTATGATGAAATTGCTATGAGCAGTCTGATCACTCATCTCATTGCTCAATTGATAATCCGTGGCCATGTAGCATACTTGTTTTACTTGCAGTATCAAGAGATTTATTTTTAGAACAAGCACAGTCAGGGAAACTCCTGTACTTTCTGTTGATGAATTCTGCTTTCAGTGTGTCTGTATGATGTGTTCTAATTAAGTTTTGACTGAAAAGTAGCATGCTTTTCCAGGGTTTTTAGCGTATTTAAAAATCCTGTAAGCTAAAATGACTGGACAGTCCAAATCATTCCCATCAAGTGGAGCACATCTTAAAAATACAAATATACAGTTGCCAATAAGACTCAGGCATTGCACCAGCTGACAAATCATAGAATCATAGAATGGTTTAGGTTGCAAAGGACCTTGAAGATCATCGAGTTCCAACACCTGTGCCATAGACAGGGACACCTCTCACTACACCAGGTTGCCCAAGGCCACATCCAGCCTGGACACCTCCAGGGATGGGGCCTCAACAACCTCTCTGGGCAACCTGTTCCAGTGCCTTACCACCCTCAAAGTGAAAAACTTCTTCCTAATGTTCAATCTGAACCTGCCCTCTTCCTGTTTAAAGCCATTCCCCCTTGTCCTATCACTACATGCCCTAGTAAAAAGTCCTTCCCCAGCTCTCCTGTAGGCACTCTTTAGGTACTGGAAGGCCACAATAAGATCTCCCCGGAGCCTTCTCTTCTCCAGGCTGAACACCCTCAACTCTTTCAGCCTCTCCTCATAGGAGAGGCACTCCAGCCCTCGGATCATCCTCATGGCCCTCCTCTGGACACGCTCCAGCAGGTCCATGTCCTTCTTATGTTGGGGATTCCAGAGCTGGATGCATTACTCCAGGTGGGGTCTCACGAGAGTGGAGTAGAGGCAGAATCTCCTCCTTTGACCTGCTGGCCACACTTCTTTTGATGCAGCCCAGGATACGGTTGGCCTTCTGGGCTGCAATTGCACACTGCTACTTCTGGGCTGCACTCGCACACCTCATATGAAATAGAGGTGTGGGAACTTGTAGTGAAGTCATTTAGCCCCACCTTAGGGGAGATGGGAAGGAGGAAATACGGCCCCTTGCAGTAACTGTCTCAGGCTGGGATTGCTCCCCTTTCCCTGCCTCCATTATACTCGATTCTGGAGCTATTTCAGCTCTGTGGCTGCTTACGGATCTAAGAAGTGTTCTAGATGTAGCTGTGCCACCCTTTGCATGATAAATGCTGCTGTATTGTCACTGCATTCCTGACAATTCTTGGGTCACACCTTTTTCTAAAAGAAGTGAGCTGTGTCTGGAACCTCACCTCTGTTCAAGGATTCCACTTAAGAAGTTCATGTCTTTGCTTGTCTTGCTCCTAGCTACCGTACTAGAGAAGAAATTCAAGAAGTGAGAAGCAAAAGTGATCCCATAACTTTGCTGAAGGACAGAATGGTCAACACAAACCTTGCTAGCATTGAAGAATTAAAGGTATGGCTTTTAGTTGCTATTTAAGCAAGCTTTTGAGCATTCACACACTAATGGTCTCTGAAAAGCACATCATAGGGCATTGCTTTTCTTTGAAGTTCTTTAAAGTTTGTTTTAACATCGCTTTTATTGGTGAATTTTTGATGCAGACCAATTAATGAAGTTGGACTTTGCTGGAAAGCCGTTTTGCTTTTGGGCACTGAGTATAACTCAGCAGTGCAAAGCTGGGTGGGGGGTGTTAGTGTTTCAAATACAGCTCTTGTCATATAATACCAATATAGAAATCAAAATTACCCTGGCTTTCTTGACTACCTAGGAAGGGGGTAAGTCTCTCAAAGGGAAATCATTGCTAGTGAAAAATCCTAGTGTAGGAGCCAGGAACCCTCTAAGCAAATGTTGTAAATACTTTCATCAACTCTGTTTTAAAAAAAATTGACACTGGCATTCTCAGAGGTTTGCAGAATCAGAACTGAAAATATAAAGGTCATGTTCCTCTGGCAGTAATTTACCTGTACTACCCAAAAGGGACTATGCTGCAGTTCAGTAGGAAGGAATTTTTCACAGGTTTTTTATCATAGAATTGTCTAGGTTGGAAGAGACCTTGAAGATCATCAAGTCCAACCATCAACCTAACACTGCCAAAACCACCACTAAACCGTGTCCCTCAGCACCACGTCTACCTGTCTTTTAAATACCTCCAGGGATGGTGACACCACCACTTCCTTGGGCAGCCTGTTCTAGTGCTTAACAACCCTTTCTATGAAGAAATTTTTCCTGATATCCAATATAAACCTCCCCTGGCATAACTTGAGGTCATTTCTTCTCCCAAGTAACAAGCAATAAGACAAGAAGAGGTCGACCCCCCGCCTCTCTACAGTCTCCTTTCAGGTAGTTGTAGAGAGCGATAAGGTCTCCCCTCAGCCTTCTCTTCTTCAGGCTAAACAACCCCAGTTCCCTCAGTTGCTTCTCATAAGACTTGTTCTTCAGACCCCTCACCAGCTCTGGACATGCTCCAGCACCTCAATGTCTTTCTTGTAGTGAGAGGCCCAAAACTGAACACAGTATTTGAGGTGCGGCCTTACCAGTGCTGAATACAGGGGGACGATTACTTCTCTGGTCCTGCTGGCCACACTATTCCTGACACAGGCCAGGATGCTGTTGGCCTTCTTGGCCACCTGGGCACACCACTGGCTCATATTCAGCCGGCTGTCAACCGATAATCCCAGGTCCTTTTCCACTGGGCAGCTTTCCAGCCACTCTTCCCTGATCCTGTAGCGCTGCATGGGGTTGTTGTGACCCAAGTGCAGGACCCGGTACTGGGCCATGCTGAACCTCATACTTTTGGCCTCGGCTCATTGATCCAGCCTGTCCACATCCCTCTGTAGAGCCACCCTCAAGCACATCAACACGCCTACCTAAGTTAGTGTTGTCTGTGAACTTACTGAGGTGCACTCAATCCCCTCGTCCAGGTCATTGTTAAAAATATTAAAGAGACCTGGTCCCAGTACTGAGCCCTGGGGAACACCACTTGTGACTGGACACCAATTGGATTTAACTCCATTCGCCACCACTCTTTGGGCCCAGCCATCCAGCCAGCTTTTCACCCAGTGGAGTACACCCATCCAAGCCATGAGTGGCCAGTTTCTCCTGGAGAATGCTGTGGGAAACAGTATCAAATGTATGTTTATGGACAGTGTCAACACTAATTCTGACCAATACTTTATCATTGTGTTTGAATTCAAAATTATGTTGCTTTTTCTGAGCTCTCTTATAATAAGCATCTGTTTTTGGTTTAGGAAATTGATGTGGCAGTAAGGAAGGAGATCGAGGAAGCGGCTCAGTTTGCTACCACTGACCCAGAGCCACCATTGGAAGAACTAGGTAATCACATCTACTTCAATGAGCCACCCTTTGAAGTGCGTGGCCCAAACCAGTGGATAAAGTACAAGTCTATCAGCTAAAGGCCTTTTTTTGTTGGTATGACTTATTCATAAGAATAAGTGAATGCATTTACAGGAACTATAATGACTCAGAAACAAACCTTAAGCTTATTTAAAAGCTCTTTCAAAAGAGGAAGTGTGTACGGAAATCTCTCTCAGTATGGGTTTTCCTAAACACACTGAACGTTGTTTCAGAAGGAGCTAAATTAAGAGAAAGCAGTGGTTTATTTAAATTGCTATATATTTGCTTTACTGAATTTTCTTCAGATTGCTGTATGTGTTATGTACAGTGTAAAAAAAATAAAAATTAAACTTTAACAACATTTATCTGGTGGTCTGTTTGCTGTATTTCTTGATGAACCACTTCCCCCCCCCCCCCCCCCAAAAAAAAATCAAAAAAGCCATTTATGTGCTACTATTTTTGCTGCAGAAAAGTTACTAAATGAAAACCACACCAGGCTTTTCTTAGTAGTTCAGTGAGAGTAGCTTTAATACAAAAAGCTATATACAGTCACCTATGACGGGGTGACATATGCTCTAGCATGTGCCCTCCCTGCTCAAACCGTCAGCCAGCAGAACTGTAACACATTTTAAGTTCACAGTTGTCACAATGCTAAAGCCAATTCAGGTGTGTGCTACCTGTTTTGCAGAAAAGATTTGTTTTCTCAGCTGATGCTTCACATTACAGTGATGACAGGCGTTTGACTTCTTCATTACTCTTTCATAAATAATTTTAGTGCATTGATACCGACTTAAAAGCTGTTACTATTCACTGTGTATTACACTGATGGTCAAACAAGCTATGTAATTGTGCAAAACCTGCAAAGCCGCTATACATACATCTGTACAGCTAATAATTTAAGTGTTAGGAATGTATCGTTCATTTGTTTATTACCATTACACATTCTCCATCCGAAGCATTAATCTTCTGCACTGAGGTCTTACCAGATGTTTGTCGGTGGTTTAAGACTGCATTCCAAATTCTGCAGAGAAGACCACCCCTGTATGAAGAATAATGGAGTACAGTTAGGGAAAACTCTCACATCTCCATTACTTGAAAATGAGCAAGAAGGAAAATCTAGAAATCCCAAGGATATACCAGTTACAACAGTACCTAGAAAAGACTACACTTCTTTAAGGTTATGGCTAAAACAACTTCTCCCAGGTCAGCCAGGGGTTAACAGAATGGTGATGAAAGGACTTGAATCAATGGGTAGGAAGACTAAGTTCTTTATACCTATTTTCCATATGATTATGTCATCCTGAGTGGTGCAGAAATAGCTCCCAACCTTGATAAATACCAGAACTTACATGGCTTGAAGCACCCTAGGGTGTGGTTGTTACGCTGCATCAGTTAAGACATGAAAAACTTTAACGGAAAATCAGAGATGAAATTCACAGCAGTTGCTATTGAACTATCACTGACCTATGTGAATAACCTAACTTCTAAAAAAGGTTGTGTTTTTTTTTTAACAAACTACTTTAATTAAGCACTTAACAATGAACTAAGAAGTACTTTCTCACCGCAGTTGAAGATACCGCAAATCATCTTTGGTGATATCATTAAGGACAGCACTTAGTGTATAGTCTTCTTCAGCAAACTAAAAGGCAAATTTATTCCTAAATTAATATTCCTTCTTTGAAACCAAAGTGCAAATTATGATGACAATGATCTTTTTTTAAAAGGTGATTTTTTTTTGTTTTAATTTCCTTTTTTTTTTTTACCCTCTTAATGGCATCCGAGTCTGCTCCTTGTTGTTTCAGCCAGTTCATGAGCTCGGGGTCTGCATTCTCTCTAAAAGTTGCTGCAGACCATTGGGAGTCTAACAGAAAACAAAAGTAAAGGTTAGTACACCTCAAAACTAGGACAAAAGTGGTAGTTTTCAGACTACTGCAGCTTAAAGCAGACTGTCTTTTAGCCTTTAAGCAAGCACACGATCTAATGTATCTGTGTGCAACTGTCAAAGCATGCAGTATCTCCTCATACCTCTGGGTTTAAGTTTTAATTGAAGCAAGCGCAATTCCTGGGTTTTTTGCTCCAAAGATTGTCGTAAGAGGGTCTGATACTCTTTCTCCTTCTGCACGAGGTTTTCCAAAAGCCTGTCAGCATATGAGAGGTCAAACACAACCATACTGAGAATAAGTCTAGCTGAAGAAAATACCATTTTTAACAACTGCCAAAGGACAGTGACACTTGACAGATACTGTCTTAATCAACATATTTATGGCTTAGAGATTTCATTCTGGTTGGCTGAGACACAGCTTAGTGGTGGCATTTTAAGGCTTTCATCTTTGCAGAATTTAGTAAATAGCTCATAAATTGTGTTGCTATTGTTTTGCAGCCTCAGTAGGCAGAGTTGCTGCCTTTATACTGTCTTTTGCTGAACAGTGTAACACTGATGTTTTATCAGGGACTTTCTGATCACAGTTTTATATCACATCCATAAAGAAGAATGAGACCTTCAGGTGTTAACACATGAGAAATAGGACAGGGGCTCTGCTGAGCTCTGCTTGTGCTAATTAGTGGGCAGCCTGTCCAGTGGGCCAGGACAGCTGCTCTGGCCTTTCCTTGCAGGAACAGCTTGGAGGTCACTGCCGCTGGGTCAGGTGGCATCCAAGGAGCCAAGGAAGTAGAAAGGAAACCGGCACAGTTGCACAAGCCTAATTACGTAACAGTAGAAATCCAACATGACATTCTGCAATTGAAAAAATAATTACACACAAACAGAAGTTGTACTGAAGGCTGTTGAATTGTCATACCGGTGCCACCAGCGTATTCTGAATCCATTTGTGTTCCTGGAAGGTCTGCTTTATCACAAGGCAGTCACACCAGGTGAGCAGTATGTATGTTATGTATGTACATGTCACTGCAGAAAGCAACATCTGAGAGCTTTTCAAAGACTGCCTGAAAATAAATCCACAGTGGTCAGAGGAGGGTTACCTTAAGGTCTCTTGTTTAAGTCTGCCCAACTCCAGGCTAAGCTGCTGTTGAGCCTCATGTGACACCACAGAACTAAGGGTGCTGACTCCTGATGTGATGGCGGGATCCTCACCCCCGTTTTGTTCAGTGGGCTGGTAACTGTCCTCTGCTTCATCACCATCCTTGTCCCCACCTTCAGTTTCTGATGCTGGCTCAAAGTGAGCTCGAAGCTCTGGTAAAATGAAACAGTGCAAGAACAAGAATGTTTTTGGACAAGTCTGTCTTCAGAGGTACTACAGTTCATTCTTTATTCCTGCAGGTGGGGGAGTGTCAGCTGAGGAAGGGGCCTGTTTGCACGATGTGCTGTTGTACAATACTGAGCAGGGGAGCAGCAAAGCCTTCTGTGAGCTGGGACACGTTCTCTGGCATCAGTTCTGAAATGAGTGGCACTCTAATAGCTTAGCAGTAGATTACAGCTGTAGAGATGACAAATACATTTGTGATTAAACAAATTATAAGATAGTTAATAAAATTTATTAATGAGAAAACCCTGAGAGCTTGGTGTTTTTAAAAAAAAAAAAAAAGTTGTTTTTCCCTAATGCCCTGGTCCAAAGAGTTTACAGAGCCTTCCTCTTTTCCAGGTAGCTTTTTTAACCTTGGTTCTCTCAGAACTTGCTACAGGTGGCCACTCTTCCCATCAAAGAATAGCTGGCATTCTTCTACAAATGAAATTTGGCTGATTTGGCTTGAAAGACATAGCAACTTTGGACTGAAAGGGCTCACCAGCACTAAGTGTGCTCAGAACATTCTCATACTGGAAGGTGTGCTCAGCACTTCAAAGAGTTACAAAACTACTTGCAAATCTCCAACTTAGTCTTATTCCTAGACAACTTTTAGTAATTTGTCCTCCTTAGAGGTGGTAATTTTTCCTACTATCCATCTGTAGACCAAAATCATACTACTCATATTAATGCACTCCCTTCTCTGCATCTGTTCCACAGCTTAGTCATCATTTTTCAGAACACGTAAGCAAACCCATGCGGCGTTACCCACCTTGGTTGTCATTAAAATGTCACACAGAATCATTTTCTTTCTTATTAGAAAAGCTCCAGCTCAAACTGAATTTAATTTGCCCTTTTTTTTCCATGGTTGGACCACACTGGTGGCACAGAACCGCTGGTTATCTCCTCATTATGTGCTTTTGTACTGCAAGTACAGCATTAATCCTCCAGATCAACACTTCTTTCAGTACAACATTCTGACCCTGTGCCTTTGATGTAGTGGCACATGGGATGCAGTTAATGGCATGCTGACAGATTAAACATCTAAACTGTTCCATTTGCTATAACTCTTTGATATGCGAACAGTCTTTTTTTGTTGCTGTTTAAAAGATTATTTTCAGCTGCTTTGATTTACCTGGAATAAGGATAGTAACTGCTGCTTGGACTGCACGGCGAATTATGTTATCCATTGCAAACATCCAGTGGGGCCTTATTAAATGATTTCTTAATACTTTGTTCACCTATAAAAAAAATAAGCAAGTTAGAGTAGAAGCAAAAAACATTTGCTTACACCTTAAGAAAGAGAACCTTGTTTTTCAATAGTCAGATGAAGTTTTATAAAGTAACAACTGCGTGAGTCACTAAAACCCTCCCACCTTTGAAAGTCTAAGCAACAGATTTGACAGTTTCAGGGTAGAGCTTTCAAATCATACTCAGACTGTGACATTCAAGCCCCTCTACAGTATGAGGAGGAAGAGGAGTGAGGAAGAGTGGGGAAGCTGCAAACCCCTGGGGTGAGGTCTGTCCTGGAAGAATTCCTCCCCCACTGCACTAGGCGAGGAACTCACTGCATCCTGAAATCCAAACAGCACCAGATGAATCTGATTGATGGAAGTGCTGTCAAAGTCCAAATCCATTTTCAACTTGGATATGGTAGAAGCCATCACTCTCTGCTCAGGAGAGCGTATGAAGTCCCTTAAAATCCCAATAATTTGCTTGATGTGGGCCACTGAAAGTTGCAGTTCTTCAGAGCTCTGGAGAAAAGATAATGAACGTATATCAAGTAAATCCCAGAGTCATTAAACATCTAATTAGTAGCATTAGTATTTTTAGGGTTACAATTTATAGCCTTACCCATGTATATTTCACACTGATGCACAGAAATCACAGAACGTGTGTTTCTGCGAAGCCTTTATTTTCTACCTGTTTCTAACTAGAATTTGTTTAATAGTAATTGCTATTTTGTGAAAAATAAATCAAGTCTGCTGCCACTGTAGCTGTCACAAAGGGAAGAGGTTCCAGATAATATCTACACATTTCTGCAATGTACTGCAGAGGGCAGCTCTCCTCTGTAAAAAGAACAGAGTGAGTCAGTAAGAGACCCAAATTTTTTAGCTGCTATCCTTTCAATAAACTGAATCTGGACTTATAACTAATTATGCTGACATTTGATTTCCTTAGGAAAAAAAATATGTTCATATACACATTCACCATAAGTCAGAAAAAGGTCTAAGGATACACAGTGATAGGACTGAAGTGCTCATTCTATGATTTGCAGTCCATAACCCCTACAGTTAAAGCCATCCAAGTGCCTGTAAGAACAACAAGCTGTATAATTAAAAGGTAAAGGGAGAAATATTACAGAAATTATGGAATAAAAGATGATTACAGCAATGCTGCAAAACAGCTGGAGACTAAGGTAGGACTTGCTGTTACTAAATAATCCTTCCTTATCCTGGAAAATATTTACAGCCTTGGTTATTTCTGACCAAGGTCTCACATACGAATTTTAGTCCTCCGTAAGGCTATAAGCTATTTTACAGTTTAAGCTCAGAGCGGAAATTTACTCCAATTGCTTCCACAGCCTGAGTTTATGGGTCTTTCTCTTGGGCCTGTAAAGGTCCCAGGAGCTTTACAGGAGCCCCCAGGGTCTGGGGCGAGCCGATCTACACCACGAGGCAGTTTGCAGGACAAGTGAGCCATGGGGGAGCAGCAAACCCCTGCATGGCGTGGAGCCGGGCTCGGCGGGGGCTGCCCCAGGAGCAGGAGAGCCCCCACCAGCCGTGCTGTGTCTGCACCAAGACCAACGGTTGGCCAGGGACACCACAAGAGTCAGCAGGCTCCCCTTTATGTAAACACAGTCCAGGTGAAAAACCATAGCTTTGATAAGAACAGATAATGTCAGTGGCATATTAGAAGCAGACATTAAGTACAGAAAGCTAAGCAATCAACTGTTACTGGTACATGGCATCGTTTGGCTACGTTAACTGAACACCTGACTTTTCTTGCTCCTCTTTATAGTCACTAAACCTTCCCACTCAGCCAATCCCTCCACAGAAATCTACTTTAGATTTTTTTATCATTCACATACTGTGTTCTTGGCACCTAGTTTACAAATGCTTGGAGTTTTAAAATTGTTAATCAGTTCTCTATCCTTAAATCAATTCATACCTATTACTACTTGGTGTTCCATTTCCATGTCCTTAAGCCAAAACAAAACACAACACCAAAACCACCCAACCCACCAACTTCAGCTCCTCAACCCCACATCAAATGCCTCAAACCTCCTCCTCAGAAAAAAACAAGAGCCTAGCAGCAGGCAAAAGGTGGTGTTTGCTATCCATTCAGACAACAGCAAACAGCTCACACAGCTACAGGTCTCAGACATTAAAGATATTCAGAAGGAACAGTCCTAGCACCTTCGTTTATTAGGTTTCAGAAAAGGAATAATACTACCTGGCTTGTCATTTTCCTTTTGACATGAGAAAAGGAGAGCTGAAGTGAAATTACCTGTGCAATACAGTCCTGCAAATTGGAAGCAACTTCATTCTGTTCTTCCTTAAGGATTTTATATAGGATCGCTCGGCGTTCACTGTCCTTCCGCAGCAGAAACAGACCAGAATCTTTATCCTCAATAGAAGGAGAGGCACTCCTGTCCTCCGAGGCCGAGCCCTCATCAGGCACACTGCGTCAGAAAGTGGGCCACACGCACAAGAGAGACCCCAGCATTAGCAACACAGCAGTACTGGCAGAAGCAAGTAGAGATACTTTAGAGGTTAAAAAGTGAGTTAAACTACAGCAGCAGATTGATCAGACTGTTAAACACCCATTCTGAGAGCTGAAAAACCTGAACTGAGACGACTATTAGGATTTTTTCTGGCTCCATCCTGTAACATACTCATTTGAAAGTATGGCTTTGTGCTCTCTGAGCAGGAGAACTGTTTTTCTGCTGTCCCTTTCCCACATTTTTTCATGAGTACATGGAAGGGTCAATTCTTCTGCTAATTCCTGAGTCCATATCCACTCAGTCAATAAGACGCTGACATTTATTCACTGAGGGGGGGAAATATATAAATATGTGGAAACCTTAGGAAAAAGAATCATTGTTCATTAATTAAATATAGACAATATTTAAATTAACTGGTAACTTGCCTACGCAACTTGCTCACTTTTTAACACAGCTGCTTATATAGTCTTTATGTGAAAAAATTGCCCTCAGATAAAATATAATATGAATTAAATCCACATAATTTCTCACGGGTGTCAAGCAACAAGCAAATGCTTTACCTTAGTAAATGGGAAATGGGATGCTTTGTCTGAATCTCTGAAATGGATCTCTTTGGCCTTTCAAAAAACATGTCATGCTGTACGTCAGAATCTGGTGAAACAGAGCCATGCTCACTGCTGCTACTGCCAGCCTGTTCTCCATGGATTGGCAGTGGGAAGGATGTATTACGATTGTAATCTAGGAACAGACATTGTAAAACATGTAACAGAACTAGGCAGGAAAGGGCAATGTGCTTAAAACAGCCGTGATCATCTTCAGTGATACCAAGACCTCATTTTGCAAAATGACTGAGGGAAACGTAACCTTGTTGATAGAAAGCAGCAATACAACTCAAAATCATTGTATGCATAAGCCATAAAAGGTATGAACAAGCTAACTGCTGAACCCAAAGACAGCAAAGCAGATTGATATTAATGTAAAAGGCCATTGTTACCCTCTCTTGCATACATACATAGACACATACACGCACTCCCTCCCTTGGTGCTGGTCTCACAAAGTGGTATAACTGGATATACAGATTTTTAAAGAGCCTGAATCAAACCAACAGGTTACCATCAGCTATTCCACCAGCCATATCTCTAAGCAGAGAGCACTCTGCTACCTGCCCTCCTCACCTCTGCGTGACTGGGTTAATGGACATATATTTGCTCCCTCTCTGACACCCCAGGCATTTGCCTCGCTTGCATGTCCCCTTGCCCTCAGTAAGGGCTCTTGCCCTTAGTACTAGCCTGAAGAAACCCTCTTCTCCCTTTCCAATTCATCTTGAAAGTAAGAAGAAATAAAAAAAAAAAAAATCAGACATCGAAAGCTTGCTACAATTCTGACTGCCAGTTTGCAGCTGTGTGATAGGAAACGTAAGGAAGCAGTTCTGTCAACTCACGTGCATCCATGGAGCTAAAATATCAGAAAAGTTTTTGATGCTTGTCACTACAAATTACGTGGAGGTGGGGGAGGAAAAGAGCTAGAAGTTAAAAGCTGTTCAGAAAGCTCTGACATACCCCATGGTACATAACTGATGCTCAAATGGCTGAGGTTAAACAGTCAAAGAAATGAAACAATATATGTCGCCTTGTGACAACTGGTTCAAGGCGTCTCAGCAGTACAGAAAAATTGAAAGTTGCTGTCCCAAGAGCAAGGGCTGAGATTTGCTCTGGGCTGCCTTTATTATTGGAAAGAAAAAAAAAGGGATAGAGACGGGATGGAAAGATGGAGGCAAAGCTGAGGAAATTGGCAGTGAGGGAAATGGTAGAGGGACAACCAGAGTGAACTGCTGCAGATGAGATTGTGGCAACTGCTGGGCCATGACCTGCCTTACATCCCCAAACTCCCCTTGGAGACATCTGCGACAGCCAGCACAGCTTTCCCCAGCTCTGGCACAGCAAAGCACACACTCGGCTGCAGCCATGTTGCCTTTTCCTCCCCTCACCCAATAACACCATTTTCATAGCATTTGCCCACTCTGCTCATGTCCATGGCATCACTGAGCTTGCTTCTTGCTGCAGCCCAATGCTTAACCCTGCAGCACCAGATCCTCAGGCCACCTGAAGGAGCTACATAACCTCATCAATGAGTGGGAGAAGAGAAGGAAGGAGGAAGGCAGGAGGAGGCAGGGGGTGCAGAAGACAGCTACTCTTCCCCTGGTATTTGACAAAAAGCCTGTTGCTCCCAGGGCAGCTAACAAGACAAGCTCCACCCCTTCTAATGCCATGCAATTTTCCCAGGAAAATGTCCTTAGGCAAGGGCTGAAAAGGCCCCAGGAGAGCATTGTTGCAGCGGAGCAGAAGGCTACAGTCTGCCGATGGCTCCTGACTGCCAGCGCCCCGGCTGAGCAGTGTGAGCTGCCCTGTTATCCCAGTGTAACTGCAGGGATTGCAGTTCTCAGTGCCCCTCAGATCAAGAGATGATGCCCATTTCCTTGCTGAAACCAATTCGGCTAGATGTTCTTCGCTAGTTTTTCCCTTTAGAGTTCTGTTCTTTCAAATGTTCCCCGATGAGGGGGGAAAAGTTCAAAAAGGGAAGCAATTCAATTTGCATTGGCAGTGTATGCAGACAGAGGAAAGAAGCAGCAAGACCAATGGCTTTGCCTGTATTTAAACTGACAGTTCCTTGAAACACTAATTATTTATTTGGCAGGTCTATATTAAGATTTGTTATCTTATCACAGAGAAACTGGCTGATATATTGAGGGGGGAAGAACATGCTAGGCAGATAAAACAAAACAACCCGCTAAAACAGCTACTTCAGCATTCATATACCAAATTTCCAAGTTATGTAGCAAGTGTGAAAATGCTGATCCTTGTAGACCCAAACACCTAACAGACCCACATTTTCAGGTGCCAAGCACCTACTCTATAAAACTCAGATCTCTGAAGTGTATATAGTTGTGAATCTAAAATGCAGAATTGCTTTGGAAAGTCTTCACCGAATGTCATTTTTCTAATTTCAATTTACCATAAACTAGGCACATATTTTGGGGAAGACGAAAAACAGTGTTGGGAGGTTTCAGCAAACAAAACACAAAATAAGCAAGTCACCATATTTTGTGGGAATTGTTAAATTTAAATATGTCTAATTACAAATCACAGGCACTTTCAACAGTTGAGCTCCTGCTGCTTTCCTGGCACATGGAATGTCCTTAGTAAAAGACAGTGCTTAATAATTCCAATTTTTTATGTAACACTTAATGATGATGTTGACTTGGATTTGGCTGATAATTCCTTACCTGAAGGCTTGAATGCAATTCTGCTTTTCTTGCCCTTGTTTACTTGTTTCAGGAAGGAATCTCTGAGCAAATCAGATGCTGTAACACGTTTACTAGGATCAGGTTCAAAACAGAGCAAAATAAAGGCCCTTGTTTCAGCGGACAGTGATTCTGGAATTTCAGGATGAATTTTAAACATCCCAACCTGCAAGTAAAACCCAGATACAAATCATTTTTACTAAATAAACTAATTTTACTAAACAACTGCAAGGAGACCACGGGCCAAAACTTTCTTAGTATGATCTCTCACACTCTCACTGACTCTTGTGGAAAAGGAGCAATCCAGGTACCCACACAGAGCAGTGAAGTGACAAGGCTCTGATCCTGTTTTACTTCATTGTAAACATGGCGTGAACATCGATGCGGTACTACACAATGTCAAGTTATGGATGTATCCAACCATCTACCTTCAAGAAATCTGGGATCTGGACATTATCCCCACCAAGCGCTTCAAATGCTGCTTTCTTCTACCAGCATTGAGAATTGCAGTTCCTCCAGCTATTGCATATGCTTCCCATCATCCCTGCCCAGTACCGTGTTTCTCCGTTGCTGACTCCTCCAGCACATTCGTGTCCAGGAACAGGAATAACTTCCTTCTCTACCACCGACTGCCTGGGGCCTGCACCTGTTCTGCTCCTGCTGCTGCCAAATTTCCTTGTACAAATGCTCACAGTGACCTTGCCAGACCTTGTCACCACCCCCAGCAGCACTCAGGCCAGATGTCTTCCCTAGCCTTTCAGTGTTATTTAACTGAAAATCACATAATCTCCAAAGGTTTAACAAGACCCCTCACTCTTTCTTTAAGTAATGAAAAACGCGCTTCTGCAGGTTGCTCCCTAGTGATTTTTCCAGCTCCTTCACTGTCTTCTTATTCTCTAATGCCAATCTTGCTTTGAAATGAGAGTTGTGTAACACGTGCACTGTATGGCATGTATCTGGCAAGATTATGGCTTGTAGTCTCAGCATGGTTACATAAAACAGGCTCTGGAGAACAAGCAGAAAGACAGCGGCCACAAGGGAAATAGTAGCCCAGCAGTTAAACAAGTGCCAGCTGCTTGCTAAAATGAAGAGTTGTTTAAATAATCTCATTATACAGCTGCATTAACACACTGTGGCACCATTAGGCACTCACAATAGTGGTTCAGCTTCAATGCAAGCTGAAGCAAAAAGTGCTGAGCAGTTGTGCTTCTGTTTGAATGACAGTGCAGACTATGAAATGCTAATAATGCATTAAGCCCTTCCGAACCACGACTGTAAGCACATTCAAAACCCAGTATTTCTTGCATTAAACATTTTTAGAATATGCAACTGGATAAGTTATGAATTATTATAAGTTATGAATTATTATAAATTATGAATTAATATAGGAAAGTGGATATTTTTGATAAATAAATAAATTGATATAATGTCCTTTTAGCATCTATACATTTACCTTGCCTGATGGAGCATCTTTATCTGATTTGTAAAATCCCACGTGTTTTGGACAGTGCTTTAAAAATGGGGTATATAGTTTCACCGCTTCAAAACCTCAGCCCGGCAAGATTTTTGCCTTGAAACACAGAGAGAAGACAGCCACCTGCTTGCTGTGCTCTGACAACTCCTCTTGACACGTCTGTCTCTGTGGTCAGCCCAATCCTCCTTGTGCACCCTGGGGACAGGTTCACACAGCCAGCTTCAGCTGGGGCAGCGTCACAAGCTGATATTATAACCTTAGGCACTAAACAAAACCCAGGACAGCCCAAAGCAGGATGAGGAAATTTGAATGCATGTCTCTGACCTTTACCTCTGTGGCTCAAGGAGAGTAAGTTTTGTCGCAAGCATCCTGAAACCCTGTGGCAACATTAGTTTATCTCCATTTAACGTCATTTGTTTGCACTCCTTTCACCAGATGCACATTTACTGTGCTCATAGATGTAATACCAGATAATGCACGCTCAGCCAGGAATTATTTCTAATTCTGTTTCCTCTAGCCCCTTTTTCTCTACTTTGTCCACCTCTTTGGTCATTTGCAATCTCTATACTGACTGCACAGCCTGACTCAGACCTTTCCTCTCCTCACCTTCCCTATGCATGACAGTGTGCCTGTGTGGAGGTGGAGACCTCAAAAGTTCAGCAACCCAAGTTTTCCAGGCTTCTGTTCTTTTTACATGCCTGTCCGGTTGGCCTGCTTCATCCCTGGCTTCTAACCTAGCTTCCAGCTTGCTTACTTTTATTACACAGCTAAAAGAAACCACAGTTTGCAATTTATGGTGCCCAGCAAGAAGCAGTTTCCAGCAGGTCCCAGCAGAGCCAATAAACAGAAAACAAAATAAAATGCTTTACTGTAGCACATTATCACAGTCTGCAATAACAATGCTAAAAACTCTGCCACAATCTTGAAGAAAGAAGGGCAAGAAACGCATTTTAAAAAGAGCCAATTCTGAGACTTCAGAACACGGCTCTGTGGCCTGGAAGTGCTTATGGGCAGGATGTAGGGACATGCACAATCCTGCCACAGCTCACCTCGTGAGCCTGTGCAGAGCTCAATCGAGCACCCAGAACTGAACTAGTGCTTCCTGACAGTTCAATAAACTGTGCTGAAAAATAAGACATGTAACTCACTGAACAGTTCAACTACGTGCCAGATACGTAAGATGAAAAGGCATCTGCCGACAGAACTGTGTCTGACATTTACAGCGATGTGGAAAAAAGTCTCTTTCCATGGCTCCCTCAGGAAAGCTTTAGCGAACCAAACCATGTTCACCCAGGCAGCTTCTTTTGATGTAGTGTCACAAGTTGACAGCACCAAGATGACATATTATACTGTTGAAATAAGCACATCAAAACACATAACCATCCCTTTCTTTGTCTTTTAGCTGTTGTGCATGGGACAACTCACAGGCGTTACGTACCATGCTGAATTGCAGCCCAGCTTACTATATTTATTGCTAAAGATCTGATTTTGCTACCATAGTTCCAGTAATAATTGTACTAATACTTACAACGTTATTTTGAACAACATACAGAAAAGAATTAACTATATTGATAATTTAAAGCAGTTTGCTGGGTTACGGATGTGATATTTTTCACACTCATTTTTCAGGTTGCTGCTCTGAGTCATGACCTATTTCCATCACAAAAATAAATTATTACTCCCTAGAGCAATACAGCTTAGAGCAGAGAAGGATTGAGCAGAGAAGGATCATTCAGTGAGAATTAAGAACACAGGTCAGACTGTGGCTTTGTGCAAAACAAACCCTATATACAAAAGGTTACTACCAATTAAATTAATATGAAAATATTAGGTTCTTATTTGACAATTCATCAGCTCTATAGTAAAAAAGCTGTACTTACTTTAAACATTGCTGCTTGAGGCTCCCCTAGTTCATGAAATGGAGGTTTGCCTGTTGCCATTTCAATAATGGTACAACCTAGTGACCAGATATCAGCGGGTGCACCGTATCCTCGTGGTCCTTTATCGATGATTTCTGGAGCCATGTACTGTAAGGTTCCTAGTCAGGGTAAAAAGAATAGTCAAGTGTTACAGTCTTCGTTCTTATTAAAGAGAATTAACACACCACTAAGCAACCCAAAAATTGTCAAACGCAACCTGTATAGCAAAAATATTTAGACAGAAACTTAACATCTTTTAACGTCTTTTCTATAAATTATCTCCCTCTCCAATACAAGGCTTTAAACTGCTGAAATTATATTCACCACATAATCAAAATGCTTCCTTAGAAAGTAAAATTATACCAAACTATTTTTGCAGACACTAAATTGTAAAGATTGTGCATGTAACGGGTGATGAAAACCTGCAAAGCGACAGATAGCCTTTTTGAGAACAATTTTTCATATGTTCATACCTGTAATAAGAAGAACAGTGATAGGGAATGTCAAAAATAAACTATTTTTGTAAATATAATAAAAATGTTTTTTAAAAAACCCTCAAGTTTACACAAAAACAGTCAAGGTTGTAATCAAGGTAAATCAATTACACAATGACTAAAACAAATAAGGGAACCCATCATAAACTGCAAATCCCAGAAGTCTTTTGGATGTCCTTGGGATTTCTGACATCCAAGGTTAGCCAAAAAAAAAGAAAAAAAAATTTATTGAAACTACTAAAGCTATACCTGTTGGCAAAATAAGATCCTGTCTAAGCCTACAGCTGGCTATTAACAGATGAATCTGAACATCTCTAATGTTTACCTGTAGACAATCTGACTGTAATATTAGTTATAGTACTGATAAACAAAAAAAACCCAGTAAAAATTAAATAAAAGATGGTCAAGTTGGAATCACTTGTATTCAATCATATACTAACACAGCTAACAGGTCTTTAAAGGAAGGCAGTCCACACCAACAACAGAAACCTATAGATATTCTGAGTGTTCCAAACGCTAAGTACTTTCTCCACATGAATTCCTACCAGCTCTGTTATGACATCTTTAAATTAAATTAATTTTCTTCTTAAGCATACAATAACATAACACTATGGTAAAGTTGTGAACTATTAAGTAAAGGACATCTGGTGAAGATAAAATGGATTGGATTTTACTATGTTCATTAAATGTGACTGCTGCAGAACAAAAGTTCCAGCCACAGCTTTGCCCTCAGGTTGTGTGTCTTGAATGGAGGGATATAACGTTTAAACCACTATAAGTTTGATTCTTCAATCATGTGCTTGTATTACATAATGACTAAAAATCCACAGAGCTTATGTGCTGAGTTAAGGAACAAAACAAATTGCAAGAGACCTAGAGACCTTTTAAGACCCTTTGAACTATAGCTACCTGTTTACGGATTTTACGTCCAAAATGAGAACTTAAGTAAAATATTTATTCTCATGGTAAATTACATCCATGAGACACAAACAGGGCTGCAAACAAGCAAGAGAACAAAGAAGGGCGCAAGGAAAGATTTACCTTCTTTTATTACAGTATGGTGACTTTTCTTCAGATACCATTCCTCCATATATCATCTCTATTAACAACCAGTTGCTAAAAAGCCACTAAGGAGTATGTAAAACACAGGCAAAGACACAATGATTTTCTTCTAGTATCTGCTCCAGCCATAACAGCAATCAGCCATAATAGTGGCTTCCTGGGCCAAAATTAAATTTTGGACAATGACTTTAAAAGCCACAAAAGGCTCTTCCTCTGTGACTTCAGATTTTACCTTAGGAACCCTTTTATATACTTAAAAGTTTTCAGAATATCCTGTAAAAATGAGAAGCACGGTATAGCTATACGTCATACCGCGTAGTAGTGCATCTTTTTACCATGGAGTGTAACTGTATTGAATCAGTCTAACAAAGATGGCAAGGGCAAACATTGCAGGCAAAACTGGAAAACGTTCTTTTCCAGATACCGCAAGAGACCTGTACATACATACAGCTCTGCAGAAAGAGACCTGGGAGTCCTGGTGGACAACAGGATGACCATGAGCCAGCAGTGTGCCCTTGTGGCCAAGAAGGCCAATGGCATTCTGGAGTGCATCAAGAAGAGTGTGGCCAGCAGGTCAAGGGAGGTCATCCTCCCCCTCTACTCTGCCTTGGTGAGGTTGCACCTGGAGTACTGTGTCCAGTTCTGGGCTCCCCAGTTCAAGAAGGACAGGGAACTGCTGGAGAGGGTGCAGCATAGGGCTACCAAGATGATTAGGGGACTGGAACGCCTCTCTTATGAAGAAAGACTGAGGGAATTGGGTCTCTTTAGTCTGGAAAAAAGACGGTTGAGGGGGGACCTGATCCATGCTTATAAATACTTAAAGGATGGGTGCCAGGAGGATGGGGCCCGGCTCTTTTCGGTGGTGCCCAGTGACAGGACAAGAGGTAACGGGCACAAACTTGAGTATAGGAAGTTCCACCTAAACATGAGGAGGAACTTCTTTACCTTGAGGGTGCTAAAGCACTGGAACAGGCTGCCCAGGGAGGTGGTGGAGTCTCCATCTCTGGAGACATTCAAAACCCGCCTGGACGCGTTCCTGTGCAACCTGCTCTAAGGTGTCCCTGTTCTGGCAGGGGGGTTGGACTAGATGATCTCCAGAGGTCCCGTCCAACCCTATGATTCTATGATTCTTTGATATTTGAGAACTATCCATCCAGTTGCACAAGCAAGATGATTCATGAGAAAATTATTTGTTGAATGATTTGTTTGAAAAAAATGGTGAAACTCCTTAAAGGGATGCTTCAGAAGCCAGCATTTAACCAGCTCTGTTCAGACATACTGTCATTTACGTATCTATCTGTGGTAGCATCTATAAACTGAAGAGATTGTTTCTTGTAGCTTTTCATTCTTAATAAGACATTCAAATGCTGCATTTATGATTCCAAACTGGACAAATAATTTTTTTTTTTCCTTCTCTTTAAAGGACTGCTAACTTAATTTGATTCTAACTAGAATCTTTACTGGTCTGCAGGAAATAGATTTGTTTCAAATGCCTGCAAACCGACGAGATGTTGATCTCATGAGATATTGATACAGACATCATACGCTGTGTTCAGATCATTACGTAACATACGCCGAGTTTCCAATTCACAAGTTCTGCTAATAATAAGTTAAAAAGCTTAGAAAGACAAGTTATTTCAGAACCTTAGTAATTTTATTTTCATGGCTTCCTTTGTAAGAAAGATGGAGGAACTGCAGACTCACCACCACAGATAATAGGAAGCCTTGATTATCACTTAAATGGACTGTCGTGTCTGTGTCTATTTACTTAGGACTGCAGGCCAGTATGAGGCTTGTGATTTGTGATAACGGCCTATACATATAGCCATATAACAAGTGAAAACATCATATTACCTATATTTCCACTGATAAAAGAAATGAGTAATTATGTGACCATATAGTCATTTTTCATTGTGGAGTTTCAGTTGTTACTCAGCAAATCATGTTTTCCCTGAATATTGCAAGTTTCTACTACCTTGTTGTATATGAAAGCTTTTCTGTAACATATCAGCCTAGTATTTTCATGTAAACTGTTCTTTTTACTGCTGATAACACCAAGTTAACTAGTTGGTTTGGTTTTATAATTAATGCCTCAAAACAGAAAGTATTTATAAGTTTGTGTTTGGCTTTCTGCATTTTTAGACATACTTCAAGAAAGTGTGCAGGCATGAGTTACTAATATCAAGATTATTAATTTAAAAGTTGCTATATTCAAGTGTTTCCAGATATAATTGCAACAATTGCTACTTAATGAAAAACACTTAGAAGAAAAACTATTACCCCACCACACTTAAGAAGTTTAAAAACAGAAAGTAAAATGGAAGAAAATTACTTTTAAAAAAATAGCAAGCCTGTGTTTATGGTGATCACACTCCCATTCACACTCCCCTGAAAGCAGAGACCTAACTGTGTTTTCATCACAAATACAAAAGCCTCTTGGCTCTAACTCTAAACCTATTATCAACCCCCTTATAAACACTACTAAATTAGTCTTACCTGTAAATGTTTCGGTGCACGGATTGATTCCTGCTAGCCGTTTGGAAGTACCAAAATCAGATATCTTTACCACGCCACTATAGGTGTTCACCAAAACATTATCCCCCTGTGGTTTGGATGACACACAGAGAGAGAGAGAGAGAGAGAGACAGAGACAGAGACAGAGACAGAGACAGAGACAGAGACAGAGAGGGAGTGGGGATGGGAGACAGATGAGTACAGATTCCAGATCCCAGTCTCAATAGTCCTTTAAGTTTGCAGTTATCTTTGTAATATACCTGTCTACAAAGGAATTTTCCAGAAGCACCAGGAAGAAAGGGTTGTTTTATTATTTCCTTTTGTTTTAAGCTTCCATGAAATCCTATTAAAAATTCTACTTCAGGTTAGAGTAAAACTAACTAAAGTAAAGAAGATAAAAAACAAATCACATAAGACACACTACAGGAGAATTTACCTTTATATCTCTGTGTACAATCTGGTTCTCATGGAGATATTTAAGGCCTTCCAGAATCTGTTTGGTGTAAAATTTAATTGTAGGTTCTTTCATTGGGCCCCACTTAGATCTTAGGAGAGCTGAGAGGCTGCCTAAAAGAGTTAAGAGAAGAAAGTGTATCAAGATAGCAAAATCTTAACAATTAACATGAAACACTTAAATCTGGATTAAGCATTTGTTCAATATCCTAATACAAGAGAAATGCAGTACTTATAATGAAGCCAAATTCTTCCTAGATCCCTCAAAGCAAATAATTTGCTGCTGCTCTTGACTGGTTATTTCTTTCTTGCCAGCTCAGCTTCGACCTCCATGACAGGAATAAACATTATGACAGAGCTGAATGCATCTACCTCACCTTCAGTCTAACAACTGTTGAGACTAGGATTAGCAACCGTTTAGCCCTTCATGAAATGAAGACTAAAGATACACTATACGTCATGAATCAAGTGCATAGACAAATAGAAGCTGATTTACTCGAGGTGGGGAGGGGCGAAGAAAAAAGAAAAATTATTTTCCTTGCAAATATGGGATTAACTTCTGGAAATATTCAGAGACAGAGGAAAATTCATTCCTGAAAGAAACCAAGTAACGGATGTTTGGAGTAGGACACTTCCACTACTCATAATACATCTAATCTTTTTTTTTTTTTAAATAATGCAAATATTGTAATCATGAAGCAAAATAGACAGCTTTGCTTTTTCTGCTCATAATAAACTAAGTGCAGTGGATCTACTTAATGCCAGACACATCCAGCTAAAGGGATTTTCAGCCCACCAACAGCTTTCTAAAGTGAAGTTTCCTCACAGAATCTTGCATCATCTGAGCAGCTGGTTCCTTTTTAAGACTGGCTGCAGAGTTTAAAATACGTTAATTGGTTCAATGATATCTTGACATTAGTAACTAATCACAGCACACTTGACTGTGCACATATGACCAGGAAAAAAAAGGTATGTAAACAACACCAGCTGATACTTTTAACAAGTGCAGGAAAACAAGTGGAAGTGTTGGTATATACTCATCACATCTGCATGCATCATACATGTCAGAGCATCTCAGCTTTCGGGTGCGAAGGTCATGGGAATTGAAAAAATAAAGAACTTTCCTATGCTCCAGATATATTTAATTACCCCCTGAATGTTTGTGCCTGGACTTTCCCTAGAAAACCTGAATTGTTTTCCACCTGGTTTTCTTATTTCTTCTTTTATTTTGCAAATTATATTCATAAAAGAATTTAACACTAATTCTGACACATACTTGACACTGAAGAGCCAATAGCAAAAGGGAGATGGAAATATAACCTAGAGAGGATATAGAGGGACTTCACATCTTAAAATGTAGAGAAGGTTAGAGGAGCAAAACTGGAAATTATGAGCAAAGGAAGCATATAATTTTATCTCTAACCTATCTAGTAAATAGCAGTGCTTTGTATATAGTCATCACAAAATAATACTTAATTGCTCAGTCAGTGTTAGGGCACACAGAAATTTATCCTAAAAGACTCAGTCATCATTCAGATGCTCAGGCTAAATGAACTATACAGCTCTAACTCCACTATTTTATAACATGAGTATTTGACACCAAATATTGTTAATGACTTTTCTCTAGGTTTGTAATTATTACAGAAAGTGGAGAGGGTACTGGGACCTGTACACTTCAAATGTATTTCTCCTATGAGAAGAATGCCACCTGTGGTTAACGTCTCAATAGAAAGGTTACATACAGTGCACAAACATATTAAGTGCACATCTATTGGCTTTCACCAACAACTTTTATTTCTTTTGAGGGACTAAGCTCAGAATGATACAAACCTCCTGGCACCTGCTCCATAAAAATCTTAATGTATCCATCTTCTGAAACAGATCCAAGATACTGGACAATGTTCCGATGCTTTAAATATTTATGCAGTGCTATCTCTTCATGAAGAGGTTGAGAATATCTATTAAAAAAAAAAAAAAAAAAAGAATCAAGGAGTATCTCATCATGCAGGAAAAGGTTAAATGCTGGTTTGCAAACTGAATGGATTTTAAGGATACTGATCCGATTCTCAGCAAACATACAGTTCATGACCTTCAAAATGCAGTGTGACTGGCTGCCTATTCGAAAAAAGTACAGAGGTAGATCTCAGAAGAACCCTCAAGGAGAAACATGCTCTCAAAAAATTTATACATGCCTTTCTTCTGTATTGTTACATAGTACTGGTTTTGCCTCCGAAACTCATTTTATGCTTTTCCCTCTCCCCAAAAAGAATACAAATGAGATACAACTGCAACTTCAAACCCAAAATATGTCTTATTCTAGAATTTATGATAGACATATAGATTATCAAACTGTATTATTTATTATATATATCATATCTTTTAAAAAAAATAAGAAATCCTTATTCTCAAAAGGATACTGTTGAATACTAAAAGGAAAGAGTAGTTGAATTTTTGTATACTAGGATTTTATAAGCTAAGCGGATAGAAATACATGCTAAGAAGAGCCAAGTTTTCAGCAAACAACTGCAGTTTCACTAGCAATGTATATATAACAATAAACCAGGTCTTACCTGCTGTCTCTCTCGGGTATTTCTTTGATGGCTATTCGGACCTGATTGCTAAGGTCTCTTCCAGCATAAACTATTCCATAAGTACCTTTCCCTAGAACTACCCTGTCACCATTCTCATCATAATCATATTCATACTGCAAGCGGAAAAGATAAACAAAAGAGCAGAGAAATTGTTATCACTAACATTTGACATTACAGAGAGCTTCAACAAGTTATGTACTATACTGAGTAAGTACAGCCGTAGCATGGTAGGTTACCCACCAGACTGATTATACAACTTGTAAAATTTCCCTGTTATGTCCTTTACAAAACAATCTTCCCTAACCAACTTCAAAATGCATTCACCCAAACCAGGAACACAGCATTAAACCAAATTCAATGAAATGGTGCTGTAAAAAGAACACATTCAGGTATCATCTCTTAAGAATTGCTGACAGAGCCTTCAGAATACATAAATGTATGGACCATAACGTATAATTTTAAAACCAATGATTTAATAAATAGATAAAAGTGACATTCTCATTACAGTGGGTGGACACTGTTTTAAGACCCTAAACTCTCATTTGAGCTTAGCCATAGCAAAATTAATTTCTGTCATATTCTGCTTATTATAAGCTTTTCCAAAAGGCAAAAAAAAAGCTCATCTTCTCCAAGGATGATTAAATATATGAACTGGTGGTTTCCACTGCTGCTGAAACATGCTGGGTCATATTTCCAGCTGAATAAGTCACTGCTGGTTCACTGACTTCAGAAAAGCTGCTCTAATTTACATCACCTCATAGTCTTTTCCCATATAGTGGTCTTATCACGGAGCTCTCCTGCTATAAACATAAGTGAAGTGAGTGATGCTTAACGAAAGTAAAGTAAAGTAATCAAAGTAAATCCCAGACACCAAATGAAACCAAATTTCTTATGGAAGTTGGGTTAAGCAGCACACCCCTGATTCAAATCAGGTCACTCATACAGGATATTGAAAATGCACTCTTGCAAAGAGTTAAGAAAGGAACTGGACAGTTTCATAGCCTCAGATATCATCAGGAGGACACAGACCTCACCCAGTATCTTCCCAGATCCAAGAGGACGTCTCATATGGGAAAACTGCAGGGTATTCTCTATGGCTTCATATGAATTCTCCATTAAAAAACGCCAAACCATTTCACAATGGCCATGACTATTGACATTTCTGTCAATTACCACTTCTTCTGCCTCATCCAATAAGACTCTCTCATACAGAATGCAGCCTTGAGATCTATTTCTTTGAAGTGCCTTCCCAGTTCGTATTGCAGCTCTGGTATGGCAATGTCCATGTGTCACTGACATTCCCCCTCCCCCGCCACCCTTCACCTCAGCAAAGATGGCAAGTTTCACGCTGCTGTATCAAAGGTGTCAAAGAAAAACTGTCTGTCGTTTATCCTAACAGCATATTCTGCTCAGTGGAACTAAACTTGAGTTGGCACAGCTTTAGTACCGTTTCATTTTCCATGTTTCAGCACTTCACAGTTCATAATATAATCTTGTTATATGATAGGCATAACTGACCCAAAACGCCATATGTAAAACTTGTCAGGTTCTTTGGCAGGAGCACATCCAGCTTTCACAGTTATCATATGACATAAAACTGCACAGAAAAAAAGACAGCAGTCACATTGCAGAATTTAAGATTGACAGCAACCCTATCTGCAACAGACTGGTCCTAAGCCAACTCTATAATTATTGTGGAGAACCCCAAGTTCAGTAGTTTGGGCCCTATGGTACATGAAAATCGTTGAGATTTATAGTTCAATGCCAGTTAGTAGACAGTTTAATAGACGTATATATACTTGATACCACTTTACATTTGCCTCCTCTGTTTCTAATGGCTGTAAAGATTGAATAAATCACTGCTGATTGCCAAAAGTCTGAATGTGTGATCCACTGGATGTGCAATTCAATCATTAGGTATGAGTAAACAAGTGTTCATAGCTGACCTTCTGCATGAAAGTGGTAGGGCAGGGTCTGATCTCTAGGTTATCCTATTTGGGTTACACCAGGTACTCTTAAGGCGATAGGAACTTCTTCAATATCAATATCCAGAAGTGAATACCCTAAGGTAGCAAGGACTGCCACAGTCACTCTCCTTCCAAATCCTTGTTAGTTGTAGAACATAACTGTGTTTGCTTTCAAATAATACCACAATCCAAAATATACAATCCCTTGGCACAATATTCTCACAAGAATTCTATCAGAAATCAGATTTTCTTCCCCCAAACTATGCTCAAGGTTATTTCTTCCTCTTCTCAAAACATGAACAGTTGTTTTATTAATGGTAAGATCTTCTGCTTTCTCTGTGCTTGTCAAGCCCATCGAGACCATACAAAGCTGCATTTTCCATGCTGTCTCTTCTTAAATGCAAGATCTCAGGCTGCAGAAGAACATTAAGTGTCTGAGCTCATTTATAAGCTAAGCAAATTAATCCTCCCCTTCTGTGTCTTGATTTCTGTTTTAATATCCTGAACTAAGACAGTGAGTACAAGGTGATAATTGCGAAAACTTCAAGATATGTAGAATGATATAGCTTAAAATTAATTTCTGTAGTCATTTCTCCCTACGTCATTGATTCATGCAGGATTGTTTCCTGCTGTGCATTCTCAAGTGCTTTTTCCAGTTCAGTTTTTAAAAGGTTCAAGCCACAGTGAGCTCACTTCCTCTGAAAGACTATTATACAGTTGAATAGACTGTGTTGTTTGGGGATCGCCCTGCTGTTAGCTAAGTCCATAAGTATGCAATGTAAACTCTGCAGCTATAGATAATACCTTGTCTTTTCCAAGGCAGAGCCTTGGCCCCATGCCAACGCCACAGATGTACATATTAAGCTGGGCTTAATAGATGTGCATCTTGTCCTTTTCACTTGAGGAGAGAATTCCGTAGCCACTATGCACAAACTTCAGTGCAAAAACTCATCTTCCACACCACATGCAATTAAATTCAACAGTACAGTAGAGGGTCTTCTACTTCTTAATCCTCTCCTGAAGCCTCAGATACTACAAAAGGTTCACTATCATACAGAGCTGCTCTGAATCGTAAACCTAAGAGAATTGCTGGAATAAGACACTGTAAGAAAGATACCCAGCTCAAACAAACCACAGTAGGAATTTTACATTTATTAATTGGATTGCCTGACTCTGCTTGCCCATGAATAAAAGTTACAACCTAATTTTTATGATGGCTTTTCAGATTTAAAAACAAATAAACAGAAGCACAGGATATGTACCTACAGGATATGTAGGATATGTTTGCTATGTAGCAGTATGTCTTATGAAGACATGGATTCACCTACCCTAACCTGAGCCCTCTCAAAATGTGAATAACCCTTTCCAAGGTTGCGGGTTTTTCCCCCCCCCCTTTGTACTGATTATAAAGAAAGCCTACAGCTACTAGGTCCCTAACACGGAAGTTTCAGTAAAGTTTCAGATAAGTAAAAAGCACAATGGATTAATCTGATCCTAAATATCTGCAAATCTCTGTGACAGAAAAAGCCCATGAAGTGAAATTACCTGGAGTAGTAATAGTATCAGGTACCAGCTAGAAAAACTGAAGTCCCTTTGCTAAATAGCTTTTTCCTAGAATTTATTTAGTATCTTAATTTTTTTATCTACTTAAGCCAGCTGCTATCAGCTGATTCTCATCTATAGATTGTTTGCAACATAAATCCAAGATCAGTAACAACCTTCTTTAGGGATTTATACAGTTTACAGTAGTAAGAATCTCACTTCATTAAAAATGAGTTTTTTCAAATGAATGCAACTCTTGTGTACAAATAGTTATGTAAGAGTTGAAATTTCATATACAAATAAGGAGTTTAAATGGTATTTATTATCTTTCTAGCATACTGATATGAAAGTGCAGGGAAGATGGAGAACAAGTTTCAGAGTTCTTGGATCTTTTATCCTTGACATACCTCCAATGTGTCTCCGTCTATTTCTCCTTCTAGTTCCAGGGTACTGCCAACTGCATCAGACAAAATTTCTTTCACCAACCCACAGAATCTAAAAAAGCAATAAACAGCACAGGATCAAAGAAAAATATTCTTTTGGAAGGAGATTAAACAGATTCTTTGCAAGGTGGGCTTTACTTTCAAGCTAATAAAATCACTAGCGTGTTCAGAGGTTTCTTTCATTACTTACTTTCTCCATATTTATCCCATTTAAATGAGGAAGAACACCAAACACACACTGAAAAGCCTAATTATTTATAAAATTATTTTATTTGATGTAGCAGAACCCAATACTTGCTTGTTATTGTAATTGCATAGTGAAACCATGGTAGATCCAACCCAAATATTTTTGCTGTACACTGATGGAAAGTGCTCAGGATGGCCTTGTTTCTACAAATGTAATTACAGAAAAAGTTGAGATATTAAAAAATGAAGTATTGCTTTTCAGTTGTTCAATTCAGTAGTGCTAAATTTGCGACATCATATTGGGTGGTTCTTCTTCTGTGTAGTAGTAAGAATTCTGTTACCTTCAGTTTAATTTAAATGCTGCTATGGACTTTGGTTGCAAGTGTGATTACTCAGTATTTCTGAAAATCAGATTTTATGGCTTCTACTCAAGCATCCAGAAAGCGAAGAACATAAAAGTAGTAACATGTTTTGAAAGAGAGGGTTTTAACTAATGTCATGTAGTTCTCTGGGACAGAGATCCTTAAGTACAAGACCATCTTTTCCTGTAGATCCCTGCCTGAACCATCCACTTTTTTCCAAATTACATGACAAATGGAACTCTGCAAAGCTAATAATTTTCTTTATTCTGAGTTTATTCCATGTAATACATAAATAATAATTATTGCAAGAAAAATAAATATACCATCCAACCCCAAATATTAAGTGTATTAACAAACCACTCCAACTTCATTCAGAAGGTTTATATGTCAAATATTGGTCTCCAGGAAGAATTTGGTTTGTAAAGATTTAGGCCTGAAATTCAGTTAGCATGCTTACTCTTTAGAGACAACAGATAATCAGAAAATATTTGAATACAGGCACAAACAGTAACAGATATCTGTGACACAATACAAGCTAGAAATTTCTATTACATCTAGTTGCTCTTACTTAAATGAAAAGGAACAGGTACACAAGGGAATCTGAACCAATATAATACCTTACATGACATGGCCAAGACACGGAAATAGAAGATAATAGTTATAAATTAGAATAAGCTACTTAAGCCTTTTCTCAGATCTAATGCCTTGAAGGTAAATGGATCAGAACCAGCCAACAAGTGTAATGGGACATTGCTCTCATCACCTTAAATACCACTGAGTTTAGCTCATTGCTTCTTCATCAAGAAAACAGAAGTGAAGAAATAAATAATTTATCAAGCAAAAATATCAGCTTTCAATTTTTACTAAACCAATTCTATTTAGGATATAGATCTCGCATGCGATACACAAACCAAACTCACCTACTACATTGGTTTTCTGTAGAAAAGTAGATTTGAAAGTCGTCAGAGTTGTCATGGACATAAAGAAAACAACATCGTTCATCAAACTTGGAAATGCTGTAAAATTCACATTAAGATTATTTTGGATGTAACTATTAGAAGAAATAGAACAAAGAGTTGGGTTTTTTTTAATTACAAACACTTAGCAAACACTTTTTTCACAGTTGATTACCTCAGAGAGGCAGTATGCCATTATATTTATTTTCCTTACAGCTCGAAGTTTTGAGTTTATATATCCTATAATCCTATCTCCAATTTGATAAATGATTAAGCTACTGCTTACTATGGTAAAATACTTGTTTATCTGAAGTGTTTTCAAGTTTGTTTGTTGTTCACCTTCCCTTCCACTTTTACACAGTTCTGTCAAAATTCTTGGTATTTGATGACACCTCTATGGCAAATTAATTGCTCTGACACTAATCTAGCTATCAGGAAAGCCTTTCTTTTAAGCTTGACAGGTACTTCTGTTTTTTCTAATTCTGTTACTCCTACAGTAAAATTGAACTGCCAAATACCTACAGTGTAGCAGATCCTTCACAGTATACACTTTTTATGAACTTAATACTGATAAACAAATTTCAGGATGACCAATATTCAAAAGTGCAGCAATAATTCCAACAAAGGGATTATTTGTTGCATATTATATCTTGCCAGTGTCATATATATCCAATCTAAACGCACTGAAGCGAGAAGAATCATAGAATCATCAAGGTTGGAAGGGACCTTTAAGATCATTGAGTCCAACCATCAACCTGACACTGCCAAAATCACTCCTAAACCATGTCCCTAAAGTGAAGAGGCCATAAAACATAATAGCAATATGAAAGTAAATCTAGCAATTAATTTGTTATTCCAAACACTTGCTTTTCTGTATTATTCTACATAAATGCCAAATTGTTATGCTTGTTAAGGTGCCTTAAATTAATAAAATTTATTAGATTCTTGCCTCTTCTGACTAGTCGAACTCTCAGATTTTGCTTAGCCTCTGTTCAGCATACATGACAGTAGAGTATAGTAAAGTTGCAGAATGTTACAAGACCAACTTGCTGTAGCAGCATTAAGGGCTAAATGGACAAATGTTCCAAAAAATTAGAATTTTGTCAGAAGTTGGTTTTTTTTTTTTTTTTTCAAAAATATGTGAAAATACACTACACCATTCTGTAGCTTCATTTTGGTATAGCAATTTCTAGTCTAGCAAGGCAGATGAAAAAATATCTGACACGAGAACTAAGTGACAAAGCAAAATGATTCTTCCAAAGGCAAATATAGGATAGACAAGACAGTATCTACATAACAATACTGTATTATAAACAGAGTAATGCATGGGGTATATAAGACGAACTGGTTAGCATTAATTAAGGGTTTTGAATTAAGGGTTAACTGAGACCACTATTTTTTTTTTTACTAAAACTAATGCAATTTCAAAAGTAGAGCAATTGTATGTTGTCACATACAAAGGTGACATCTAATTCCATCAAGTTTAGAAAGATTGCCTCTTTGAGTTTTGTAATCCCCAGCAGTGATTAAGAATCAAAGCAAATGAATTGCTTCCTTCCATTTAATTAAAAGTTATCTTTCTCAAAGATTAATGTCTGTGCAATGTGTTGACTAAAGGTAATTAATATGTTGCAGAAATGTTATGCTGAGTTATGCTCAGTCAGCTCCACAGACTTCAGTAATGACAACTTCACATCCACTCACAATGCATTGGAGTAGTACAATAAAATATCACATCAAATTCATGTAAACCAAAACCTGCTTCTTTTAGAAGAAAATACTGAAGTTATGGTAGAATCTATGCCCAAATACACAATTGCAGGATTTCATAGCGATCACCACTCACCTTATTCAGAGAAACACTTTTTCACTGAGCTTATTTGCTTAAGCAAATTATGCAAGTTCAGCGAAGACAAACTTGGGGCCTAAAACTTAGATGCATGTAGTCAAAATCACAGCCCAGAAGCCCTCTGCTTTGAGAACTACAGAACTCGTTAGGAATCTGAATTTACGCTTGTACTTGACTCAAGCACTTAAGCTTATGCGCTCACACTAGTAGCCCCAGCCAACAGTCATTTACATCCCTAGAAAGGCCAGATCCACCAATTTAGTGACTCATGAAAGCAGAGAGAAGGCAAAATCCCACCTCGCGTTCCTTGTGCTTAAGGCTCCTCTGGTTCTTAGCTACAGCCTACATAATGCAGAGAGCAAGAATGCCGTAGACACACTGCCAGGCTGCACAGATAGGTTTCATTTTTTTTCTCTCCTGGTGCTCTGCCGCTCCCCTTTCTGGCAGCAAAGTAGCCCAACTTAAGATATATAAGCTAGCTCCTAAATGCAGTCATGTATTTTGCAGTTGCTAATATCAAGTGTGATTCTTTTCTAACCTCAGTTAGAAAAGTTCTCAGAATAATCTTTTCTTTTTATATAATATTCTGATCTTCTTTTGTACTAATATTTGGACCAATTTACTTGTGACTAGTGTTTCCATTAATCTAGGCATCACAAAATTGAACTACTTTTACTATTTAAAGGCTAGTCCTTGAGAAACTCCACTTGCAGTCTCCTTCCAGCTCAAGAATTCTTTCCTTAGCACAAACTATGTCCATGCTTCATTCAACAGTTCTCTAATAATCAAAGTTTTTAGCTAGTAGTTTTTTAGACAGAGCCATATCAGTAGCATTGTTGAATTCCAAGCAGGAAATAGATACCATGAGTTCCTTTTCTTAAAGGAAAACAGACAAGCTGTTTTTTCACTTATGCAAGGAAGCAAGAATATCTAAGGGCTCTTCTTTCCTTCTGCCCTCCATGTTTTTAAATGCAGAGATGGCAATAACTTCACTGAAAAATTTAGAAAAATATATAAAATGCAGGCACGCAATTGAAAACACGGAAGTCTACCAGAGAATACACACAGCCACACACCCCCCTTAGGTGCGTATTCCTACGAGAAGTGTGCAGCTCTGTCCATGCATGGAAAGGCAAACTCTTCTGTGTTGCTGTTTCGAGGCAGGTTGGACAGAACGAGCTTTTATAATAAGCAAAGCAAAGCAGATTTAAGACAGAATCCCACTTAAGGGAAATATAAAACATAAACACTTAACTGTTTTCTGACATACCAACCTTATTCCCCTAATGGAAGAAGCTGTAAAATTCCATTCGTGAATCTGTTTCTGTAAAGAACAAAGAGTTATAATCAACCACAATTTAACCTTAACTTACTATTGAAAACAAATTCACAGCATGGTAAGCAAAATAAAGTTTTTCCAACATGTCTCTTCTCCTTTCTTTCTTCCCCCCTCAATTTCAAATAAGATTGATGTATAGCTAAAGAAAGGCCATACATTGCTGGTTTACTCACTTGAAAAAATAATATAAGTGGCACAGGGTGGAAGTAAAGGCCTCATTTCCTCATGTAAAATTAAATTTGAAGAATAAATCTTAAAGTACAATACACCAAACTTTATGTTTTGACTCAATACATCAACATTTCATATTAAACATGGAGCAGACTATGCCCTACTCTTATCTAGGCTTGAAGGGAAAGAGAACTTCACACATCTTCCTAAGAGGTATTGAGCCAACAGCTTTGGCCCAGGGAGCACACTGGAGGCAAAACAGAGAAAGGACAGCCCATGCCTAGGACCACAGGCCCTCCATAAATCTCTGGGTAATACTGGGTCTTATTTAGCACTGCCAGATGCGCACCAAGAATTTGTTCCATAAAGCAAAGTTGTGTCAGACACATTCATGCAAAGTAGTGAAGTAGAACAGTGGACTGGAAAAGACATTCAGACATCCAGGTAATTATGTGGTCTTCTCTTGCTCTAACATGCTTCTTTTCCACACTTTGCCTCTCTACATTTTTAATCTATTCTCCACCTATGTTGTTCTGATATTAAGAAGGGGTGGTGAAATATATTCCAGATTTCAAGTCTTTCAATGTGAAACTGAAATAATTTCTTGCTTTGAAGAGATTACACTGTCCATAACTGTGCCTACTCGCTTCCTAATCTCCTGTGCTTTATCCAATAATCCAAGACATCAAATATTTAATCTCTTGATACTTACTTGTCACAGGCTGCCATTTTTTCTAGTTTCTAATCTTATCATTGCAAAACTTTAAAATTTCTAAAACATTAAACACAATACTGGGCTTTATCTTTACTTTTTATCTAGCTTTGAGCTGCATCTTAATAAAAATCACATGATTCTAATGAGAAATATTATGAGCAGACTAAATAGCCCAAGCACTTCTAAGAGACATGGTCAAGATAAATGAAATCTGAACTAGAGGTCAAAAACATTTGAGTTCTAATTGTAGACCCTCCTTTTATTTTCTCTGAAAAAAGTCAACTGTCGTATCTGCACAAAAGATATTGAGGCTCATGCTTCACAGAAATGTAGCAAACTTTCAATTATTATACAGTGCTCCAAAATCTACAAGTAAAAAAGTGACTTTAAGACAATGAATAAGAATACATGAAACATATCTGCAGACAGTTTTACCATTTCAGTGGGAGAGACATGCCACAAAGAGAGAGATCTCTCATCGGCTTCATTGTTGATTGAAACATATGCAGGCTGGTACACTTTAGTTGGTTCTATCACCAAAACCTGAAGCGAGAGAACATTTTTCCTTAATGAACGAGCAGCTAATACACAACAGTATTTCAGGTGCTCTGATATAGACAATGGGTAATGTCAAAGTAAGGCCTAAAAAATTTCCAGGGGGAGAGAGAAGGGCAAGACAAAGCAGGAAGCGGCTGTGTTCCCATGCACAACAACACAGTATAACCACAATTGTTGTAGGAGACTTAAAAGTATTTCTTAGAATGCTTTTAGGGTGGTGGGTTAAACGTTTAGCAGAAAGATTAGCAGAATACAGGGGTTTGGTTCATGCAATGAAATAACAGGCAGTTAAGTATGTAAGTAAGTATTGTGTTTAGAGTCTTGCAATTCTTGTTATATCCTATCCAGAAACATAAGACATACAAAACTTGTTTGGGCATAACATCTTACTGGAAATCTCAGTCCATTAGTTGTTTCTTTCGTTGCCTCAAAAATTATATCTAGCCAGAAAGTCAATCTTTCTTGTCTAGGAGAATGTTCTATGGTGAGTTTCTTGAAACGCTGAATTAACATCAGATTCTGAACTAATGATTTCAAGTACCTAGAATGTATTGAATTAGTGAGTTAAGAGAGAGAAAACAAAATTTGACCAAATTCTAAAACCACCTGACTTATACATCCAAAAAATAAACTCCAAAATTAAGCGTACTTTAAAAGCTACCAAAATGGAAATGATTGTGTTGATTTTTACAGATTTCTGGAAAGAATAGCAAGTTTAGTCTAAACCTTAAGTCATAAGCTCACATGGATGTTCATTAACAATATCTTTTTGCAAAAGGGTATAGTTACATGAGTAGTTACATGGTGATAGACAGGATATTATGAGCTAGAAGATGGTAGGGGAGGGAAGCAGCAGCTAGTTAAACTCTGAAAAGAGTGGTTTCACAATCTTTTCACAATTGTTTCACAAAGAATCATCACTAATTTACAAATTCTTATAAAAGATATGCTTCCATGGGATATAAACCCAACAATGACGGGTAACATAATTTCTTACCTTCCCCCCTCCTTCCCAAAATAAAAGAAGAGAGTATAAAGTCAGAGTTACAAACAATCTAAGATGGAAAAATCCAGTTAAGTTATCCAAGTGAGTACAAGATTTTTTAAATTTGTGTATTTCCCCCTAAGCGGGTACTTGAGCTACAGTCTTCTATCACATACCACACTGGAGGTTTCAGCTTAAAAAGTTTCTCTGCTGCTTGTACTGCTTTACCAACATCACTAGCCAGCATGCTCACACTGAAGAACTGTCCCACATCCCAGTAATTGTTCATTTTTTCTAGGCTTCCTTTTCTTCCCAATAAACTGTTTAACCGTACACCTATAAAATATAAATTAGAAACCATATTTTTCTATCAACAAAATGCTAATAAGTGTTTTTTACTGATAAGTCTATCAGCAAGACTAATAAGACTTGATTAAGCATTAGTGATAAAAATAAAGTAGAGCAAGTTTTCCTTAGGAAAAAAACAAAAAGCAAAAAACAAAAAACAACATTGCCCAACACAGAGGCTGCATCTGCAAATAACATCCCCAATACAGTTCAGTCAGAACTTCTACCACACACAGTGCTGAAAAATCTCTTGTGCTATCTGCCTGGGCTATCTGAGTCCCGTTTCTCAGTGTAAGCTGCGCATCTCTGTGTCCTTGAGACCTGTGTCTACTGCAAGAGATCAATGGCTGGAGGCTTACACAAGTCCACCCCAGAGTAAGGCTGGGGAATGACTTAAAGCCACCTTTGCATTCTTCCCCTTTAAGGTTCAAGTATGTGTTTCAGACAAGATCTGATTCCAAGTACAATTTTCAACTATTATCTTTCTAGGAAGAACTGTGTATCTGCTTCTATCATATGATTTCTTTATAGATGTACAGTGGTGGGTTTTAGTTAGCACCTACATGGGAGATGTGAATCTAGCTAGACAACTAGTTACTGTCCTGGTAGATCCTTCCAGGTGATAATTCCTGTGGATCTCTCAGTTCAGGGACAACAGAAACCCTGTGGATCCTTTCCTGGCATCCCTGAGGAGAGATGGGCCACACTGTCACTTTCTGTCTTTGTCTTATTGGCTATGCAAGGGGATAATCTCTGTGGTGCAGTAAAAGCAGTTTACAGACGATGCTGACGATGTCCTTCCTTGTTCTTCTCCCATCTCTGTGACCCTTTAGATGGGCCAAGCTACTAGAAAGTTGCTCCAAGGCAACAAGAAGAAAAATGGTCCTTCAAGATGCCTGTGTTTTAGACTCCCACCCAGGACCTGCCACTAAAAAGCCTGAACAGCCTTTCCATCTATGCAACCCCTTACTATAAGCATATTGGTTTCTTCATAGAGGCAGAAAATGTCTGTGGCACTGTGTGTGGATATTTACCTATTTTTCTCAGTTCCATTGAGCTTTCAAACTGTTGTCCTGCAACAAGTAGCAAAACTGCAAGATTAATTCCAGAATACAGAGTTGACTGGAGTTCAAATCCTTTGCGATACCTGCAGAGAAGAGTCAAGAGCTCACATCTCACTATATAGAACTGAAAGACTACAAAGTTTTGGTAGGTATTTTAAGCTATTAATTTATTGTAAGGAGTATATGGCTAGTTGGTACCAACAGAGCCTGCGTGCACATGCATGCCTTACTGTCTTCAGAAAATTCATAATGCAGTTTATCAGTATTTTTCTTTATATACAGTAAGTAGATCATTGCATTTCCTTGGGATCCAGCATGGAATTCATCCTTGCACAGAGGACCAACGTGAGTCCCATGATCTCACTTTTACTTTATTTTGACCTTGAAGCAGACTAATTGTATATTACCCCTACAAAGACATGGGTGAATCATCACACACCCCCAATAAACTACATGTATCATTCTATATTCGTGACAGTCTATAGAGAGAAGCAAGGAAACACATATCCAAAGATCTGGTGTTCAGTAAACCAATTACTCAAACAGGACCCTGAAAAAAAAGAGATAAGTAGAACAATTGATCTTCTAATTCTTACAGCCCTACTTCTTCCCAGAAGTAAAAGTCTGAAAATGTTTTTAAATAGATCTTTTTGGTTTGTTTTTTTTTTTGTTTTTTTTTTTTTTTTCTGTTACCATTCGATGGCATGATCTCGACTATTGGTATCTTTACAGTCAGAATCAAGAAACATATCCTTGTAGATCCTCCCACATAAGCAAAACATATCTGGAGCAGGGTGATCACACGTCTGCAGGACTTGAAGCATAACTTGTAGTGCCTTCTCTCTGTCACCTGCATTATTTCTCCTGAAATCAAATACAGAGAATAAAACAAATGAGTTCAGATCTGAAACAGTAACTGCAAAATGGTGGAGTAACATCAATCGCCATTTATCCTACAATCCACCCATCATTACTATATACAGACTTGACTTTACTTACACTGTTGTGTGATTGTTGGCTGATTGATAAAACACAAATATATTCTCCCATCACAGTACTCTACTTCTAGCTCACCTAAGAACTGATTCAAGCCCAGAACTCCTCTATAGAAAAAAAATCTGCCATCTAACTTGTTTCCTCCCTGTATAAGCAGATAGGCTCTGGACATCCTGCAACGAGAAACAAGTGCTTGTTTAGTGTTCATTCCTGACCATATTTAACAAAACTTGCTGTTCTCAGCATTAAAGAGGACAGCTCATTCAGCTATGTCCAAAATTTGTAATCTTGAATCCAGAGGATCCAAGCAATACTAAGTACAGGAGAAGCCAGGTCAATCCTATTTCAGCCAAAAGAATGACGGAGCTCAATATGGGGCCTTTGAACTACAAGAATAAAAGGGCAAAACTGAACTGTATTTCTTTCTTTATTAAGATTCTTCAGATTAAGAAAATTTTGGAAAACAAACAGATGTCATAAAGTTTCTTTTGAGAAATATTTAACAATCATATCAGTAAGAAATAGTGATTAAGTAACATTTTAGCTCCTCATTATTATTAAACACATCAGAATTTTTGCCTCTGTTTACCTTGTTGGTTTTGTAAGTTTATAATTCACTATTTACTATAAAAAGTCACTTAGAACAAACAAAAAAGTCTATTTGCAAGAGTAACGCAAACACAGCTTAAGAGTTTAATAGCTTCTTCAAGTCATTTTTTAATCACCAGAGAGATTTAAAATATTTACCAACCCCTTTTCAGAACTGTTTACCATTTTTTGATCCCTTCCTAGGTATCCAGGAACATGCTTACAAGTACTATGATTACTTTGTCAGCAATACCAGTAGCAGATAACGATTTCTGGTAAATTTATTATTTGCATGACCTGAAAGGATTAATATTTACTTGAAAGCAGCTCAGTTCCTTAGGTAACCAGCTGATGCAATAAGACCAATAACAACACATCTTTAGCAAAATTCAGGCTCCTGGGCATGTCAAGTGATGGAGAATACCTAATAAGATTAAACAGATTTGTAGCTGGTTGTGCAGGCTTCATCCTGCCTTTGATGTCACTGGCAGTGTGTGAGCTTTCACAGCAAGTACTTGAATATTTTTTAAAGCATTTTTTCTTCAGATTGATGGTTGTTCTGAAATTAGTACTGGTCTTCTCTAATGAGCACACAAGGATAAAAATATCTTCTTTCAGTTTTACAAGAAATACATAGAAGTTAAAAAGTGTGGGGGTAAACCCATTGTATGGGTCAGCTTGCTGTAACCCAACCTGTTCTGAACTAAGCAGATTCTCTCAGTAATAGCACCTGAGTTTCACAGCTGTTAATACGAACACAGAGAAAGTTCAGTAAACAGAGCTTAGAATAAAATTAGGCCCTAAAAAGTATGTCCAACAGGTCTCAGGTCAGGTGTAACATGGTCAGAGAAGTCAGCATGTGTTCAAGTTTTTGCTGAAAACACAAGAAATGCACAACTAGTATCTAACTTACAGCACTTTGGCATGGAAAAAGAAAATTTAAAAAAAAAAATCACTGCTTCCCAGACAAGACAAATTTTGACTCAACCCTGTCTTGTATGAAAACAGGTTAAATATTAATGATAATATTAAGAGGCGTTGTGTACTGATTGAAAAATCATAATTTTAAAGAAAAAATACAATGCATAAAGCAAGACCCTGTTTAAAATAGGACACTGTGCAGATTAACACTTCAGGACATCAAAGGATGAACCTACACACACCTAATACAATACTAGAAGCATTTCAGAGGACCAAGCCCTAAAAGTGTACTAGAGTACTAAAGATAAAATTAAAGGCTTCTACCTCTTATAAGATAAGGAAAGTAATCACCTTTAAAAATATAATAAAATAAACAAAATTTAGCACATGACAACTATACACTAACCTAAGAGGATATTATTAAACAAAAATCAGTTTAGACATCTTGAATTAAGCTCTATTTTTCACAGCAGCAGAATTTGATGCCCATTCTACAATACAAACCCAACATACTAATTACAACAACCTATACAGTTTGGAACCATTATCCCCTTCTACAGCAATCTCAAAAAGAGAGGGCTAACCAAGAAAAAAAAAAAAAAAACTCAACAGAAAAATCACATAATTTAGGCTACAAGCAACTTTTCTAAATCAATATGAAAATATACTGTTGGATAATAAGCAGAATCTGTTACGTTGGTCCAAGACAGACTTTAATCTCTTATTTCATACCCCACACTTTGTCAGATCTGCACGTTTGCAATTTGTTTCAAGGTATCTTGAAACAGGTCTGTGGCGCTATCAGTCCAGTAAAAGAGATTACCTTAAACGATCAAGGGTGTAGCACTGACTTCCATTTTTCTTACCCAATATCAAATATATTGGCTTCCCCACCATCCCTAACCCCGATTTAAAGCCATAGTAGAGTGAATCATACAAATGCGGGTTGGAAGGGACCTCTGGATGTCAACTTATAGAACCTCCTGCTCAGAGCCGGATCATCTCCCAGTGTTAGACCATGTCAGCCTTTACTTCATCTGAAAAGCTAAATCTTTTAAACCTTCAAGGATGGAGATGCCACAGCCTCTCTCTGGACAGGCAAAGCTGTAGTACTGGTCGTTACAATGTACAGTCACGTGAAGGAAGGCAGAAAATGTTCTCTTTATGCAGCAAACTGGTGCACCAGATGAGACTGATTCTGCAAAGCAAACCCCATTAACATGAAGTTTTATAAGCCAGAGCAGAATCCCAATAGGCTACTACAGAAAGGACCCTAACCTTAAACAAGTCTGCATACACAGACAGTGAAAATATGAGTCAATCTTCATGGTTTGTCAGGGTTTAGGGGGAGGAGTTTTTAAAATCAGGAATGCAACCTCATCTAGGTGTTCCTGCTCCAACAGGGGGATTGGACTAGATGATCTTTTGAGGTCCCTTCCAATCCCTAGCATACTGTGATACTGTGAATCACAATCTGAAAATTCTTTCAAAATACAGTTTTGCCTTTACAAAACATATTTTAATGGTAAATGAGCTAGAAAAAAGAATACTACTACAATTTATTCAGAAACTATATTAAAACAAAGCACATACCATGGGAGAGCTGGTAATAATACTACCTTTTTTCCAGTGGTTTCTTTGTTAGCACATCTTAGTGCTAACAAACCTTGCCTTGCTAAAACTTGCACAGCAACCAAACAGAGAAAATCAGGTTAAATTCTATGAACACAGTAACTGGAAAAGCTACTGCCAGGGAGGAAAAAGTTCTTCAAGTTATCTCTAAATACTAGGGCAATTATGAAAATATCCTAGTGCTCAATGAAACACCCTCAAAATCCCACAACAAGCAAAATGCTAGTAATTAAAAGGAAACGGACAGAGAGCAAAAATTAAAAACAACATGATGCCTTTTTACAAATACCCAGCACACGAATCTTCTGTGCGGTTTTAGGCTGTATTTGAAAAAAAAACCTAAACCAGTACAATTAGGAAAAAAAAGAAATCAAAGAAGGGAGAGAAGAACAATCAATGGTATTGAATGATTTCTATACAAAGAAAGCTTCAATAAACTGAGTTTTTTCAGACAGAAATGACTATACGGATATTTCCCCCCCCCCAAAAAAAAATGGTTGTCCTGCAGGTCACCTTTATAACCTCTAATCTCTTCCTCTAAATCCTCTCAGTGTTCTGTTGCCAATTTAGTTTTACCTGTTAGTCTGCATCTTCCAGAAACAGCTCACTGATTCTCTTGCCAATTTGCTAGTGTTGCCAAGGGATTTATATGTCTGCTTAGTCTACCATGCTTCTTTAATTGCAGAAGCAGTCTTACTTCCCTGTCTACACAAGTCTCTTTCACCTGTCCCCCTATCCTGCCACACTAACCACTCCTACTTTACCTGTCTGAATCACTCCGTAGGGCTACAAACTTGATGACAAGGTTTGGCACATAATAAAACTAAATTTTTAAGCATGGGAATATAAAAGCAGATACTGAACAAGCAGAACTCAGTTACAATCAAGTTACAGTGCAACATCAGTTTTGTAGCACACATTCTAATTTGCTACTCTCCACCCTAGCCGGTTGTCACATTTTGTCTTAACTGACAAGCTGAAGTTGGACATTCTTATTCATGAAAGGTATTCAACTCAAAAACTTTCCTCTGAAACCAAGGGACAAGTAAAATGAAGCAATATTGCTTCTTCCAAAATGCAGGACACATTTTAAAACTTTCTACTACTAAGTTATGAGAGGATTTTTCCATCTCTTCCTGCCCTGTCCCCACTTCTCCACTCTCTCCTCTCCCTCTCGGAAAGAAGCTGCTGTTCCATAACTTGGCAACTTCAGTTATCAGAATTGTGGCTTGGATTTAGAAGCCCAGAGGTACTCTATGCTGCTGAGACATGTTTGCTTGTTTCCATGGGGGAACAATTCCAAAAGGATGTGCTCATGCTCTCACCCTGTGTGGTATGCGCAGCATCCTCCTTAGCTATGGGCAGTTAAGGGGTCTGAGATATTCTTAAGATTGAAAAATTTGTAAACTGCTAAATGGCTCTAGAAGCCCTTCATATATCAGTCCTGTACGCATCCTCAACCCCCAAAATTCTCTAGGCCTCTCCCTCTCTGAAACTCAAGAATAATTCGTTCAGGTTTCCTTCAGTTTGTTCAAGTTTTCTCTGGATTTGTACTAATGGATGGAGGTTACAAAAACAGCCATCAATCATCATTTGCAGAAAGCAGAATCTCTTTATAAATCTATCATCCTTTTCCCTTCTCAAATTTACTTGCCAAACACAAAAATTACTATTGTGCTTTCAGGAAGTCCCTGAGCCACAAGCTGGTGGAAGCAGTGGGAGCATTTAGGGAGATTTGTCACTATACATTTTCCCATCTCCATACTCTTCCCCGGGTATCTACTATTGACCACTGTCAAAGATAGGAATCTAGGCTAGAAAGAACTATGCCCAGAACCAGTATAGCCATCCTTATCCTGTTTCTCTCCCCAACTCTCAAACATCATCCAGAAATAATAGTCATATTACAGCCTCTCACCTGGAGTAACACTGCCTTACAGAAAAAAAAAAAAATACTTTTTTTTTTTCTTTCTTTTTGATTTCCTGGCTTCACAATTCTTTCTTCTCCTTCAAATCCATTCTCTTCTCCAAATCCTACTCTCCACTGCAGTCATTATAAGGAGTCCTAATTTTAAACATCCCTAAAACAAAAATTTTTCCTGCTTCACAAGCTATTTTTACCAGCTTTAAAGCATTGGCATGGTTAAGGAGCCAGAACTACACTCAGTGAACCAAGCCTTTGTCCAAAGTTAACAGGAACAGCATGGATCTCACTGGGATAAGAATTAGCTTGTTCTGTAAATAACAGCTGATATCTTTTTTTCAACTTTTTGTTCACATCTTCCCTTGTATGGCTTGTTTCCATCTGTCTAGCTAGAGAAGACTATATACTATAGAAAACTGTATGTCAGTGAAAAGTAATTTGCTCAAGGGAATCCACCTTTGGTTTCTTTTATATTTCATGTTGACTTATTGATTTGATCTTCTCTTATTATTTCAGTGCCTCTATAAGCAAACAGATTTCTTGAAGAGAAATGCACAGGGGAATAAACCAAACCATAACAAACAATTCTGAAAATATTTCCCCTAGAATAGTACATTAAAAAACAGTAGCCTGTTTTTTCCACTCTAGTCCTGTATGAATCTTGTTTATCTTCTGATTTCAGTCTTGAAGCAGCTATCAATAGTTTACTGCACGTACTACAGTTCAAAAAAAATAAATGATCTCACTGTCACATCGCAGAGGAAATGTCAATGAGACAATTTAAGAAGTTAGTATAAATACAACCATTCATAAAATAACTGGTCTTCACAGAAGATACGGTATTCATTTATTATCATGTGCAATACCTTTGCTAACAGTAATGAAATGTAATTAACAATGTGGTTTTAATTTTCTTGCATAAAAATAGGACGCTGTTAGTTAAGCATGCCTTAATGACTCCATAACAGATGATCTGACCTGCTACTAACTGTACAGAAATCTACAGTGAAAAAGATTTAAAAAACCACCACCTTAATTATTGAGTAATACAACAACTGATTTGAATTGGAAAACTTACAATTGAAACTTACATTCTCACTTAAATCAAGGAACTAATTTGTAAGTTAAGACACATTTCACCAAGGATGCCATTTGATTGTAGAACCTTTAATATTTGAAACAGTGAATGAGGAAAACATGACCCTAAACTGGGCTTTGAGACTAGAACTAAATTTGCGAGTTTCCAGTTAGATATGACAATGAAAAAAACCACCTTTCCCCCTTCCCCCCATATGCACTTCAGGTGCTTCATGCAAACCACTCATATAAAATGAGGAACCCCATGATGTGATTTTTTTACTAAATCTGAGTAATCACAGAATAGAACATTTTAAATAATCATGTGTTTTTCAATGGGAATAATTTCCTATGGCTACTATTATTCACAATTACTAGTGATTTTCTACTTGCACCCTGTTATGCCCTTCACTTGGCAATTGCCTTTTTTTATTATTGTATTGGAATATGTTGCTTATTAAAACACAACATGCTGAGTTAAATAACAGTGACTGTAGCTGCCTTTATGTTTAATATAAGTGAAGATAGAACCGCCTTGGAAAAAGACTGAAGTCTTCACAGCTCTGGCCTCACACCAGGGCTGGATTTGGTTTTAAAGTCTACTCTGTTTTGAACAAAATTTGGCATACCCTTTGGTCTCTTTGCAAGCTTCCAGAACTTGGTAACTCCAGTCGTGGTAAATAAGGCCAATTGGAAACATTCAAACATAAGAGTACTGTGAATCATTAAAAACTATGCTATCTAGCCCTAAATCAGTGAACTAGATCCTAAGCAAACAGCCAGCTGACAAGCACACTTAGCATTTGACTTAACTATAAGTATCTGTACTTTATCTACCATATATATACAACAGCAACAGGAAACAAACAATTCAAATTAGCATCCTTTCTTGTTACTCTCTTAAAGTGATTATAAACCAGTAAAATTCATGAAAATGTTTTGCAAAACTTTCCTGTCCCATTGACTTTGATCATGATTTGTACTGCTCATGTGACTTGCTCAATGCTTTTCAATAATTTGAGGCAATAGAAAACACAGAATAGGAAATGAACATAGGAAGTTCCATCTTAACATGAGGAGGAACTTCTTCACTTTGAGGGTAGTGGAGCACTGGCACAGGCTGCCCAGAGAGGTTGTGGAGTCTCCCACTCTGGAGACGTTCAAAGCCCACCTGGACCCTGTCCTGTGCAACCTGTTGTAGGTGACCCTGCTCTGGCAGGGGGGTTGGACTAGATGATCTCCAGAGGTCCCTTCCAACCCTGACTATTCTGTGATTCTGTGATATGGTTCATTTTATCCTAAAGTGATTAAATAAAAGAAGATATTCTATGCACTTTTTTTTTTTTTTTTTAAATGGGATATCAGTTATTGCTTTCTACAAAAGACTTGGTAGGAAACAATAGTAGATTTCTCCAAAAAATCTTTAAGATCTTCTTTCACTGTTTGATTTGTGTTTTTTTCCAGATGGATGAAAAATTTAACTGTTGCTTATAATTAATCCCCATGATACTTTAAAATGCTGAAATATTGTGATTCCCAACACAAAAGGCATGAATATATGCAGGTATAATACATTAATAAAGCACATTAAAACACTTTATATGTCTTTCTCTCTCTTGAGAAGAACCTTGGGGTTTTTTTAATGAAAAAAAAAAAAATACAAGGGAAGAAAAAAGCTATAATACCAGAGAACCAGTTTTAACGCCATGTGATAGACACAGGTAGTATTTCTGCCTTCTTTTCATTAATAAAGGCAGCCATTGCACAAGGTATTGAAGCAAATTACTTATTGGAGGGGTAACTGGATGTGTTCATATATTCATATTCTGTAAGATATCAAATCCCAGGGTGAAAGTTTCCACAAAAAAAAAAGGATCATTGACCAGCTCCTCTGTGTGTGAATCTAGAAATTCATCAATAAAAGCACTTGGCAGACCTCAGTTGTAAAAGCAGTACATGAAAGAGCTCCTATGGCAAGAGCCAGGTCCTAAGGCTAGCAGTATTCACGTAAGTCAGTCCCATGAACTATAGCTGTAACTCACACAGGAAAGTGGAGTGTACAAAAGTGAAAAACACAGTGACATGCAAACCATGGCACAACACGCAGGAACACTCTAAAAACGCAAAAACCTCAAAATTTCAGAAAAAACAGAAATTCAGATCATCATTACGACAAATTCAGGCCCCATATGTGTACTTGTCAGTGTAAAACTTAACTGTGTGGTCAAGGGGTTTTTTGTGTGGCTTTTGTTTTGTTTGTTTGTGGGTTTTGTTTAAAGGAAACGTGACTATTGCTCAGCTAGTACTAGAGCTGGTTTTACTGTGAGGTTCTGCCATGGACTTGCATTTGCTATTGGCGTTGAGGCACCTGCCTCAGGAGTTGGGATGCAGGTAGAGTAGAGGTTGAGAGCTGCAGGAGAAAGGACAACCATGCAACTGAGGCAGCTGAAGGACATCCTGCATGACTATCTTCTAGCTTTAAGCAGATTGCTTCACCCAAAGACTTGCCACTGAAATGTGCAGTCCTCATTTTATGGAAGCACTAGCTTGAGAGCCTGAAGGCTAATTAATAAAGGTGCATTTACATTTATTGCCAAAGACAATGGGAATTTTAAATATCACAGAATCACAGCATAGTCAGGGTTGGAAGGGACGTCTGGAGATCATCTAGTCCAACCCCCCTGGACAGAGCAGGGTCACCTACAGCAGGTTGCACAGGATGGTGTCCAGGCGGGTTTTGAATGTCTCCAGAGTGCGAGACTCCACAACCTCTCTGGGCAGTCTGTGCCAGTGCTCTGCCACACTCAAAGTAAAGAAGTTCCTCCTCATGTTAAGATGGAACTTCCCATGTTCAAGTTTGTGGCTGTTATCTCTTGTCCTATCACTGGGCACCACTGAAAAAAGACTGTTTCCATCCCCCTGGCACCCTCCCTTTAAGTATTTATAAGCATTAATAAGATCCCCCCTCAGTCTTCTTTAGACTAAAAACAAACAAGTCCCTCAGCCTTTCCTCATAAGAGAGATGCTCCAGTTCCCTAATCATCTTTGTAGCCCTTTGCTGGACCGTCTCCAGAAGAACCCCGTCTTTCTTGAACTGGGAAGCCCAGAACTGGACACAATACTCCAGATGTGGCCTCACCAGGGCAGAGTAGAGGAGGAAGATAGCGTCCCTCAACCTGCTGGTCACACTCTTCTTGATACTGCCTCAGATGCCATTGGCCTTCTTGGCCACAAGGGCACATTGCTGGCTCATGGTCATCCCTTTGTCCACCAGGATTCCCAGGTCCCTTTCCACAGAGCTGCTCTCCAGCAGGTCAGCAACTAACTTGTACGGATCCATGATGTTTCATCATGCTTTATACTTCAAAAGAAAAATCACACTGTAGACACATCAAGTGAAGAACCTTTAATAAGTGGACTTCATGTACCTGTGTGTTAGTTCCACATCTGCAAAAGTAAGTAAACACCATTGTTCCATTTCTCCATGATATGCTGACAAATTACTCAGGTATTGCAACAATAAACATGAAAGGACCCATAAGGAACTAATGATACCTCATGTGTGGGGTGGAGGGCTGTGCCATATAATAAATGTGTATTTATTTATCATGCAGTACTGTTACATCTTTAACAAGTAGATTGACACAAAATATTGAGATACTGACCAGCTAACCTCCAGCTATTCCAGTGCACCACACCAGGCAAAGCCTTCAATTGGACACACATTTCATAGAATCATAGAATCATAGGGTTGGAAGGGACCTCTGGAGATCATCTAGTCCAACTCCCCTGCCAGAGCAGGGACACCTTAGAGCAGGTTGCACAGGAACGCGTCCAGGCGGGTTTTGAATGTCTCCAGAGATGGAGACTCCACCACCTCCCTGGGCAGCCTGTTCCAGTGCTCTAGCACCCTCAAGGTAAAGAAGTTCCTCCTCATGTTTAGGTGGAACTTCCTATACTCAAGTTTGTGCCCGTTACCTCTTGTCCTGTCACTGGGCACCACCGAAAAGAGCCGGGCCCCATCCTCCTGGCACCCATCCTTTAAGTATTTATAAGCATGGATCAGGTCCCCCCTCAACCGTCTTTTTTCCAGACTAAAGAGACCCAATTCCCTCAGTCTTTCTTCATAAGAGAGGTGTTCCAGTCCCCTAATCATCTTGGTAGCCCTATGCTGCACCCTCTCCAGCAGTTCCCTGTCCTTCTTGAACTGGGGAGCCCAGAACTGGACACAGTACTCCAGGTGCAGCCTCACCAAGGCAGAGTAGAGGGGGAGGATGACCTCCCTTGACCACACTCTTCTTGATGCACCCCAGGATGCCATTGGCCTTCTTGACCACAAGAGCACATTGCTGGCTCATGGTCATCCTGTTGTCCAGCAGGACTCCCAGGTCTCTTTCGACAGAGCTGCTCTCCAGCAGGTCAGCCCCCAACCTGTACTGCTGCATGGGGTTATTCCTCCCCAGGTGCAGCACCCTACACTTGCCCTTATTGAATTTCATAGCATTCCTCTCCGCCCAACTCTCCAGCCTGTCCAGGTCTCTCTGTATGGCAGCACAGTCTTCTGGTGCGTCAGCCACCCCTCCCAGCTTTGTATCATCAGCAAACTTGCTGATTGTGCACTCTATCCCCTCATCCAAGTCGTTGATGAATATATTGAACAGGACTGGATCCAGTACTGACCCCTGGGGAACACCACTCGTCACTGACCTCCAACTAGACTCTGCGTCCCTAACCACAACCCTCTGAGCTCTGTCTTGCAACCAGTTTTCTATCCACCTTACTGTCCATTTATCTAACCCACTCTTCCTAAGCTTCCCTACGAGGAAATAAAATGGCAGCCTCAATTCAGAAATTTGTTAGCTTTCAAGGATCTGGAACTATGAGAACAACATTTCATGGCAGCTCCCATACCTTATCTTCATCTTATACAGTGTTTGCCTCCCAGGCAAGGTATACCCATGGACTGAAGCAAACAGCCACCTATCCCTGAAACACCCAGCCCTCAATTACACAGCACCTTACTTCATACCAAAGCTGTGAATACAAATATTGAAAACATTCATGTTGCACATTTGGGTGAACTTATACCTAAAGATATGTTCCATCCTATGCCTAAATTAAAATCCAATCAGACCTAAACCTCAACTGGGGGACAACAACAAACCACATCTTAAACCAACCCATGTCTGTACAAAAGAGAGCACTCTGCTCTGCTTGTGTGTGGACTCAAAATTAACTAGCTTAGAACACCGGTGTAGGAATGGCCTTTTGCTCCCTAGGACTTCTAAACGAGCAGCCAGGAGGGTGACCTATTTAGATGACCCTGGCTTGGAAATAAGCACAAGCCTGTCATCGCAAACATCCATTATTAGTCTCTGTTATTAGACATAAGACACAACAAATCTAAGATGCTCTCAGTGGTCTGCTCTGAAATGGAAATCATGGAGGAAGACAGTGATCTAAGAGACAGGCTGTGCTTAAAGACCTATGTGAATCAAGGTACCAGAAAATGTCTGCCTCCCCTCCATACAGTAATAGTAAGTGCTTTAATACATTTCTGCACAGTACTCTGCAGGCAGGCCCAGACTTGCTTTGCTCATGATCCAAGCCAGGTTAGACCCAGCCTGGCTCTGAACCAGAAGACATACAGCTAGGCTGGAACAGTGCTGAGTATAAAGAAAAACACACCTTGTCCCTTCCCTTGGCACAACTTGTTAAAGGACCCAGAACTACACAAAACTGTGGTTCACATTGGGCTCGTCAACACCTGATATACCAGCAAAGATGTGAGGCCCCCAGAAGCAATCTTCTACCACTTCGCTAGCTCTATGCAGCACTAGAATAATACTGACTTGAAAATGCTAAGCGAAATTAATTGCCAACAGAACTCAGAGTGTCTAAGAGGAAATAAATAAATTACTTTCTCTGTTGATTATGATACCAATTCTGGCACGCTTTTTTAATGAAATTAAGCAAACATTAACTTCTGGAAGGTCAGATATTCTTACAGCTCCTAGTTCTTTTTTGCTTATGATGTATTTTGTTCCTGGTAGGCCAAATCAGTTGTACTGAGCAACATTGATACTGTTCTGTATGCTGAAATTAATAGAATATTAAGTGAAAACATTGTTCTGTATTTTTATAAACAGATTTTGAAAGAACTCGCTAAAAAGAATTTGTTTTTAAAACAGAAAAAATAAGTGATTCAAAAATCCCATGGAAGTAACATGCTAAAAGCAACACTTTAGGGGTGATTTTGAACTAAGTGGATTTGTTCTGAAAACGTTCAAGTCTTAACTTTTGAGGTTTAGCCATGATTTTGTTTTAAGAAGGCAAAAACATCTGTAGAAGCTAAAATATGCATTCTTATGATGGAAAACTGGTCATTTATTTCTGAAAAATCTTTTCCATAGAAATGTGTAAATTGTTCCCAGATGAACACAAGGAAAGTCATGCTGATTCAGGCTAGTGATCAATTTAATGAAACCTGTTGATGGGGAAAGCAAGTTCATGAGCAATTCATTTTGTCTTGCCTTACCAGGGTGGTATTGGCATTATCAAAACAGAGGATTTAATGGCATGAGGTTCACATGCTGCTTAAAATACACTGAGTTTGAAGACAGAGAGAGTAAAGGAGCTTGTTGGTTTTATTATGCACATCTAAATGAAAAATTTTTAAAAATTGACCACATCAGGATATTTTCCTGAGGACAAGGCATGACCCTAGCATTATTCTTACTGGCAAATTTAAATATTTGGAGTCAAATTCTTGCAGTAATAAAAAGCTGGGCAAACAACTTCTGAATAAATAGGGCCAAATCCTTTTTGTTGAAACCACTTCTCAAGACATCAGTATGATACCTTAAGGAGACTTGAATTTCAGAATATTTATAAAATCAAGCCTGCAATTTTTAGGGGTTAGGGGAAAAAGGTGGTAGACCATACCATTCAATAACAACAGTAATAACTACACAGACCAGAACATGGTTTATAATTTACATAACCACAAGCAATGTCAAAACACTGGCTTCTACTTTGAAATACTGCCTTGTGTTGTACATTAAAAATTTTATACCAAAAGTGTATTTTTTCTTTTATATTTAAACAGCCTAATGAGAAAATTATCTTTCATTAGGTGTGATAAATACCACAACAAACTGCAAGTTATATAAATGGATTCTCTCTGTCTTCATATATTCAGATCAAAATTTTCTGAAAGATACATTTCAGCAAAACAAGTTAACAGACTCAGTAGATGCTTAATCAGCTAAAATTTAACTGTCTATGATATCAGGAGTAGAGAATCAAGATATCCAGTGTTCACTTCCAGCCTACATAAGTTGAATTATATGTAGGAACTATATTCACATATTTGGTACCAACAGCTAAATATTAATCATTTATCATTCTTATTAAAAAGGCTTCATCATCATCTAAATTTAGGTTCCAAACATGGGTCTAGTTATCTTTTTCTGTGAGAGATTTGGGCATTGTCTAGCACCTAATACATTTCTTTTCAGAGGTGATTCTTATTGTAATCAATTCACTTCTTGGAACTTACTGGGTTTATTTTTTCTTTTTTAAATAAAAAAGTAATCTGAAATAGGTTTAATTCCACCCTTCACAAACATCTCTATAGCTAGGTGTCATAAAAGCACAGGCATTAGAATTATGTGCAGTATCAGTCATGCTTACACTGAATATTCTATATACTCTATATTACTCACTACTGCATTCTTTCAAAGATAATTTCAAGCTATTTAATAGCATGGGGATTGCACCTAACCAGTTACTGTTATTATTACATGGTATTTCATTTGTATAAGATCTATTTTCTACAATACAATCTTAATATAAATTCTTTAGAAATGAAGTAACTATTATACATAGGCAGTTCAGAAATCTGTAGCTAACTAGAAGAGTTCAATAAGATTTCTGTGCTTCCTAATCTAGCAACGTGCCTGTAGGTCCAGATCACCTTTCAGCCTTTTAAGGAAGCTGTATCATGAATGTGTATTCACGGATCAAGCAGTGCTTGTTACCTATTACTTTAATAACTCACTCTATTATGCTAAACTTTTAAAGATGTTCAGAATAATCAGTGACTCCGAATAAACAATCTCAGCCTGACCAAGAACCCATTGGTATCATTGAAGTTTTTCACAATTACTCAGGTGGCCTTTGGAACAGATCCACTCTCATCAAGTTGTTGAAAAAGTACTGCTTGTTGGAAAACAAAAATTTCAAAAGTTACAAGCTGTCCTGGTTGCACAGGAACTATGGGATCAAGGAAAGGTAATTGCAGTGAATAGCAGCGTGAACAGAAAGGGAAAATAATTTTATATTATCCGCACTATAAATTTATACATAAGCCCATATGGAACAGCAATAAAATGAAATAACCTCAAAGAATTACCCTTACCGATTCAACGCAAAAGCATAATGAAATTTAATGTTATGTTGATCAGCCAGATCACAGGTAGGAAGCATTTCTAGTGTTTCTACCAGCTTCACCATAGCATCATAGTCCTGGTAGGAATTAAGAAAAGAAAAGAAAGAAAATAAAAAAACTGAAAGCAGAGGAAAACATCACTAAACTAAAAGGTATCATGATTGCTAGACTGTATCTCAGCTGACTGTTCCTAGAAGAGTCAGTGAAATAGCCACAAACTCTGTGTAAGGAATTAATCAGGGATTTTGTCTACCCATGTCAGTACTTGGCTCTTCCTCACCTCAATGCTACTGCCCACATTACCGAATCCTTCTGGCCAGTTTGATCAATTACACTCCCAGCACGAGAAAGGAGAGGTGATGAGTCTGGCTCTTTCAGGCCTCATTAAGGACTTCTGATGAATGATGGTTCATCATGTCATTGCAGACTTGAGCACAGCTCATTCTGCAGTGTGTCAGCCGGTTGTGCATTCATTTGGGTTTCTCAGGGGTAACCCACATAGACATAGCTGAAGAGGCCAGTTTACTGACATCACAAATAGCCTCACACTACTTAGTATGTTTGTTCAAAACATGTTTCCAGATGATTACATTTCTCAATGGAGAAGATATTTCAGAAGAATGCAAATGATCACCAGAAGCAATCAAAATGAAGTTGGATAAATTGCTGCAGGGAAATATGCACCTCAGAATGGAAAGTTGTGTTATGCAGGAGGATGTGGTCACCCACTGCTCTCACAACCCATTTATACTTATGAAATAACCAGCATAGCTCCTGATGTAAAAAAAATTCCATAGAACTGTTGAAAGTATGTTTTTAAAGGGATGTCAAACACACAGATGGGTAATTTGGAAATACAGTACAGAGGCTGTGTTTTAGCAAAAGCAGAATTTATTTAAAAAACAAAATCAAGAAAAAAAGGTGCAGTTATATTTTAAAAACAGATTAATGTTTCTTTGAATGACAGTTCTCAATATGCGCGCCTCTGGCCAACAAATGCATTGTCTTCATTTTTAAATATACTTGTCTTTGGGGGCAGAGGAGGAAAGGGAGGAAAGGGAAAAGCAAACATCTTGCTTTGGCAGGGGATATTTTCTTTTATTTTTTTTTTTTCACAGGACATTAAAAATGACTAAAAACAAAGGAGAAGACCTCAGGAAGTCACCTAATCTGTGTCTCTTATTCATGGGCAAAATAAATAAGAGCCTAAAGCCCCTTAAGTTGCCCAACAGGCAAATCAAACTGTTAAACAATGTAACGATTTAGTGTCAGCTTTGAATCACTGTTTAACATACAATGAAGTATAGAAGAACAAACGAGAGCCAAAAATTACACAGTAAAATAATCTTCGTTAGTCTTTAGGAACATACCTGAATATCTCTGTAAGAAAGAAGCAGGTTTATGACAATGTCAGAAGTTAGCACTTCAGTATTATCCATACGAAGCTTAATCCTGGCCAGCTCCTTAGCCAGTTCATCTCCTTGGTACTTCTCTCTAGCTTTTCTAATATCGTTTAGCAGTGTTTCTTTATAATAGGCACTAAAGAAATAAAAGGTAGACATATGGGAAGACAACTGTTAGATATTTCTTATAAAACATAGTTATATTTCTAATAAAAAGCATACTTTCTAATAAAAAGTACCGTTTCCTCAGACTGAGGTGCACATCAAATGTTTCCACATTTTTTATTAACTCATTATACATATTCCACCTTGCACCACCTCAGACTATGGGGCTATGCATCAATACATTTATAATGAGGATTGTGAGATAATTTTATCAATACAGTAAGACTTGGGCATTTCTCTGCCCCATTACTGATCATGACAGATGTAGTGATTTGAATATGTATCCTAAAAAAGGCAGCAATTGGGATAACAAAGTGACAAAGAGAGGAAAGACCAGTGTGGTATAAAGAGAAGGTACATGATTTTATCACGAGAGGAGGTAAAAGGCTTTTAAACAAAGAAACTAAAAGCAAAACAAGCCATCAAAAGCTGATTTAGTTGCAATCTGTTTGATGAACATAATACATAACGTGGGCAGGATCTATGTAAAATCCCCCAGTAAGTGCATCTTGTTTACACTAACATTAGTGCACAATGCAACACCAGAACTTTTGTAGAATATAAAATCGTATATACGTTATCAGTATAAGAGTTATAAACAACCTGGACAGGCTACTCAGAGGTAACTTTATCTGAAGCAGCTTATGGAGCCTATAGTTTGGAAGTAAGCAGATGTCACCTGACAGATACTCAAGTTCATACAATGCTTTTGTTTACAAATGAGCATTGCAAAGTATTCAAATTTGCTTAGCATAAGCCCTATACATAGCAAAGAAAACTAAGTTCTCTGTCTCATACATGTTATATCTTACATATAACATATAATACGTGATTACAATGCAAAGTAGCAAGGGCGCAGTACACACTATTGGAAAGCTTTTCGTAGTTGTTTCACTGTCAGTGGAGGTTAGACCTAATTCACCACAGATTTCCAATCTCAGGTTTCTGTCCAGCATCGCCTTCTACCCGGCTAATGATAATTAGTCCTTCTTGTGCTAACCTAAACAAAGGAAGATAGTGGATAAAGTTTTTCAAAAGTATCCAAATGACTTAGGAATGGGAGTCTCACTTTCGAGAATGATGCAACACTTAACCTCTTCAAACTTACTCAAGCTTTTGGCAGGAATAAGGGATTATCTATCTACATCTTCCTCTTACAGGGATCTAATCACAACAGTGTCTAATTCTGCAGCTGAACAAAAGCCTCTTTTCAGGCACTTCAGCCTGAAAATGGAAGAAAGAAAGAGGCTTTACTGTAGGACTTCACAACACAATTATCAAACCAAAATCACCCACAACCCTAGTCATAAACATCAGAGACAAAGTATACAGGTAGCTTTGGACAGCTGGTGCCCAGAGTACCATTTCACAATGACAAAAACGTTAAGCAGTAGCAAAATTTACTACTACCAGGGCCAACTGTGCTACTAGTTTCATGAGTCTGCACTGCTGAGAACAGCTCTCCTGTATGCTGACCAACTTTACTGAATTTCTGCTCCTCCTCTCGTCTCTTTCCTCAAAGTGGGCTTGTGTTGCTTGCATGTAGCCTCCCCTCCAGCACTGTTTTGGATAAGTAGGAGGAGGCAGTCTGAGGTTTTTCAGGCCAGCAGTGTCCCAGGCGCTGCCCAGCAAGGTGCAAGAGAATAGCAGACCAGCCATGGACGGAGGTGTAAGGGACAAGGTGTGCATGGGCAGGGTCATCTATGAGATCCTAAGAGTGGGACCAGGTGAGAAAAAGAGTTTTTTAGGTGAGCCTTTCACTTGCATGGGATAGCAATGGGGAAAGAGAAATCCAAGGGCCCTCAGTCCTACCTCATGCTTCAGACACTAGGAAAAAGAAAATTAAGAAGCTCAGTCTTTCACCGTGTTTTCAGAAATACAAACAAATCCAGACTAGCTGCAGAGTACAGGGTGAGCAATTGAGAAAGAGATTTCTATCCCCAGCCCCAATCTTCAGAATGCCAACAGTCCCTTGTAGAAGTTGTTGAACAGTATCATGTTTCTTAGGTGATATCACAAGGCTAATCGTTAAAAAAAAAAAAAAACAAAACAAAACAAACAAAAAAACCTCAAACCCAACCATGCAAGTTACATCTGATTGACCATTGTTGCCCTATATATACACTTATTTGGTGACAGAAAAGGACAGTCTTTGGCCTTGAGCTTTATGAAGATGCTGTGATCTTATCTCCTATTACAACCTTACACACTGTAATTTATACTTAAGCACTTTACCTTTCCTGTGGACTGCCTTTGCTTAATGATATTTCAGAAAGTAACCATAAATCACTCTCTAGCATACCACGGTTAGTTAACTGCAACAACTGCAGGACATCAAATACAGACAGCAGTAAAGTTAGCAGTTTCTTTTAACATTATGTTAAGTGCAGTGAAAAAAAGAAATTAAAGAAATCAATGCTACTAGAGACTCTATATCTTTTTTCATAACATTAAAAAGAGATTATCAAAGGTTCTGCAGGTATATGTGTTGTAATATTACCATGATGTAACATGAACATCCTTGAGAAGGCTGATAAACTTGTCCACCAGTGGGACACAAAGTGGCCCCAGGATATTGTCCCAGCTGGGTTGCATATACTCAGAAGCTCTTCGTTGGGCATCACTTTCACAGCAAAAGTAGTCAGCACAAGGTGTGACGATGTATGGAATAAAATAATAATTGCCACTGGAAGCCTAAAAGAAAAACAGGCACAGTTTAAAAAACAAATGGAAGTGGAAATATGTTTGTGTATACACAGAATCTTTTGCTGTCAGAAAAAACAGCCAGATTAGGGCTGGTGCACTATGAAGCTTTAGTGCACTGTTTAATGCAAAATTTGCAAGCATTACATTCAAGGAATTTTCTGTGGAAGAGTTACAAATATTAACAATGGTTATGAATAAGGATCCGGATCTGTTAAGAGACAATACAACAAAACTACTCAATATTTTTTTATGTGATGCACAGATCCTAATAGGGTCTGACAGTTACAAGCTAACCTTCTGCTCCCAAATCGTTTGGGTCAGAGATGTACTTGCATCCTTTCGGCTCACTCTGTGATAGGAACAAAATGATGCAGAGCTCCTCACAAAGAGAGAGAAAACTACAGGAACACAGGCATTGGAAGGACTTTATGGAAATGTTTAATCCAGAGGAGCCTACAAAACATCTGCTGCATGCTGCCATCAAACACCAAACCAACCAACCAACCAAACTTTGAAACGTTTTGTAATATATGTAAGACTTTTAACACAAAATTTTAGAATTAAAAAACAAAAATCCTTAATATGCCATATAAAAAGCATAAATATGACCAAGGCGCCAAAGGAAACAGGAAATGTCCAGCAAGGTTAGTCTTCAACTCCTAAGCAAGAGCCACAAAACCGGACAACTGCAAAGTTTTTCACAGCTACTAGAAGCACCAGTATCCCATTTCGAGCTACAACAATTGTCTTCTGTTTAAAAGAAAAGTAAACTTTTCATTTCAGAGTAACTAGATAGGAGCACTCAAAAATGGGGCAGTATGATACATCTAACACAATCAACTACCACTAAATACCCTTCAACTATCACCTTGGGGATATCAAGGCATCAAATAAGGCATCAAATACATACAGCAAAATCATACCTTTCATTTTTTCGTATCATCTAAGCCTGCAATAGAGCCATAGCCATTTAAAGTCACCTTGAACAATAGGAGAATGCTGAGATGATGGAAAGAATGGATATGAAGATCGCACATTTTATATGCATTAATAAACTAGACAAGAGAAATAAACTGTTCACAGGAAGTAACAATGTAGGGCAGGCAGTTACTAAAAATACAGATGGAAAATAACCTGTATTAGTGACATCCTGCTGCTGATCTGAGTCTGTAAGGATTTAGAATTTTAAATTATTTCTAACAGATAAAGATCAAGCCACATTCCTTCCTCATAAGCTCCACAACCCTACCGAGTACAGTATCTCTGTTGTAACAGAGATATCTGTTGCAATGTTATCTTTACTTCCTAATAAAAAGTCAGAAAACTTGCAGCCTAAACTACGAGTATGTTAAAACAATTTAGTCTCAGATTCGTTCAAATAAACGCTGAGTTCAGTGCAACACAAAAGCTTCTTGTATATAAACTCTATTCTTAAACCTGTAACAGTGAATTAGCTCTTCCTGCAATGGAAAAAAAAAATCCAACTTGAAGTATGATGTATCTTGCGATGCAAACAGAACTGCAGTCATCTTCTGAAAAAGCAAAGCTATTTTCAGAACAAAATTAAATGATACGCATGAAACTGCATTAATCTTATTCAGCCAATATCTCAGTTATTTGACTTAGATTTCTTGCCTCTTTTTGAAGAATGAAATCCATGCAATTAAAACCACATTTTTATCCATGACAGACACATTTTTATGTGCAGGATTCAGGAACCCTGCACATATTTGAGCATGTCACCTTGTCTGAAAAGCAATCAGCTCGAATTTTCTAGCTTCTTCTGTCCAATATTTACATCTAATAAATTATTAAGGCCCTTCATAGAGAGTTTGTGGCCTTTCTAAGAGAGTCTGTCTTATCTTTCTTATAAAAAAAAAAAACAGTTTCATCTATCTACTTTTCTTGCACTATTAACCACCCCGGACTTTGGGAGAGCAGACTTTGGCCTCTTGAAGAATCTGCTTGGTATGGTGCCATGGGATGAAGCGCTGGATGGAAGAAGAGCCCAAGAAAGTTGGTTAATATTCAAGGATCACCTCCTCCAAGCTCAGGAGTGATGCAGCCCTACAAAGAAGGCAGCAGGTAGAAATGCCAGGAGGCCTGCATGGACATAACCAAAAGAAAAAGGAGGCCTATAGGGAGTGGAAACAGGGGCGGGTAGCCTGGGAGGAATACAGAGGAATCGTTTCAGCAGTCAGGGATCAGGTTAGACAAGCTAAAGCCCAGATAGAACCAAATCTGGCCAGGGACATTAAGACAAACAAAAAATCCTTCTTTAAGTATGTCAGCGAGAAAAGAAAGACTAGGGGAACTGAAAGACTAGGTGGGCCCTCTCCAGAAGGAAACGCAAGAACTGGTTACCCGGGACAGGGACAGAGCTGAGGTACTCAATGACTTTTTTGCCTCAGTCTTCACTGGCAAGGACTGCAGCCACACTACCCATGATGCAGAATGCAAAGACGAGGATTGGGAAAATGGAGAACCGCCCACTATAGGTGAAGATCAAGTGCAAGACCACCTGAGGAATCTGAAGGTGCACAAGTCCACGGGACCTGATGAGATACATCTGCGGGTCCTGGGGGAGCTAGCAGATGAGGTCGCTAAGCCACTAAGCCATCATATTTCAGAAGTCGTGGCAGTCTGGCGAGGTTCCTGCCAACTGAAAAAGGGGAAACATAACCCCTATTTTCAAAAAGGGAAACAAGGAAGACCCAGGGAACTACAGGCCAGTCAGTCTCACCTCTGTGCCTGGCAAGGTCACGGAGCAGATCCTCCTGGAAACTCTGCTGAGGCACATAGAAAACAAGGAGGTGATTGGTGACAGCCAGCATGGCTTCATCAAGGGCAAGTCATGCCTGACAAATTTGGTGGCCTTCTACGAAGGAGTTACAGCGGCAGTGGACAAGGGAAGACCAACTGATGTCATCTACTTGGATTTGTGCAAAGCATTTGACACTGTCCCACACAAAATCCTGGCCTTTAAATTGAAGGGACATGGATTCGACAAATGGACCACTCGGTGGATAAGGAACTGGCTGGACGGTCGCACTCAAAGAGTTGCAGTCGATGGCTCAATGTCCAAGTGGAGACCAGTGACGAGTGGCATTCCTCAGGGGTTGGTACTGGGGCCTGTACTGTTCAACATATTTGTCGGCGACATGGACAGTGGGGTCAAGTGCACCCTCAGCAAGTTTGCCAATGATGCCAAGCTGTTTGGCGAGGTAGACACACTGGAAGGGAGGGATGCCATCCAGAGGGACCTGGACAGGCTGCAGAGGTGGGCCCAAGCCAACCTCATGCAGTTCAACAAGGCCAAGTGCAAGGTCTTACATCTGTGCAATCCCAAGCACAAATACAGGCTGGGCAGGGAATGGCTGGAGAGCAGCCCTCAGGAGAAGGACCTGGGGGTGCTGATTGACGAGAAGCTCAACATGAGCCAGCAATGTGCGATCACAGCCCAGAAGGGCAACCGTATCCTGGGCTGCATCAAAAGAAGTGTGGCCAGCAGGTCAAGGGAGGTGATTCTGCCCCTCTACTCCACTCTCGTGAGACCCCACCTGGAGTACTCCGTCCAGCTCTGGAGTCCCCAACATAAGAAGGACATGGACCTGCTGGAGCGTGTCCAGAGGAGAGCCACGAGGATGATCCGAGGGCTAGAGCACCTCCCCTATGAGGAGAGGCTGAAAGAGTTGGGGCTGTTCAGCCTGGAGAAGAGAAGGCTCCAGGGAGATCTTATTGTGGCCTTCCAGTACCTAAAGGGACCCTACAGGGGACCTGGGGAAGGACTTTTTACTAGGGCATGTAGTGATAGGACGAGGGGGAACTGCTTTAAACAGGAAGAGGTCAGGTTCAGATTGAACGTTAGGAAGAAGTTTTTCAGTTTGAGGTTGGTAAGGCACTGGAACAGGTTGCTCAGAGGTTGTTGAGGCCCCATCCCTGGAGGTGTTCAAGGCCAGGCTGGATGTGGCCTTGGGCAACCTGGTCTAGTGGGAGGTGTCCCTGTCTATGGCAGGGGGGTTGGAACTCGATGATCTTCAAGGTCCTTTCCAACCTAAACCATTCTACGTTTCTATGAATATCATCCTTGCTTTGTCAGATCGCCTACTCAGAAGGCTGGTCTCTGACACCATTGTGAAAATTACTGTCCTGTCATACACCAATTATTGCTTTTTAAGATAATGAATAAATGACACAGGTATGTATGAAGTAACTTATATAGCAACTCTAGCTGCAAATATATATAATCTATAAATTATGAATGAATTAGAATTAGAACTTCATATCTTATAAAGTCTGTATGCTGAGTTGGTTTATTTCAGGATTAGTAGTTAAGCTATGTTTATTCTTTTATTTTGAGACATTTAAGTTAAAAAACACAAAAAAACAAGCAGACTGAAAAAAAAGTTCCCAATAGCTCATCTTCCAGCAAATAATATGTGCCCAATATGCTAGCAATGAAACCTCTGTATTCAATCACAACATTTTAAAATCTACCACAGAAAGATCCAAAAGTTTAGGAACATTAAAAAAAGGAAATAATTGCAACTAAGTTGAGAGAGGGACTTATTATTCAGAGGAAAATGGTTAAAGGAATTAAGCAGAGAGCCATGCATTTGCTGGAGGGCTGAAAGAGTTAGGGCCACATAGGCCATTTTTAGGCTCTAGTCAAGCCAGGCCAAACTGCTTTTTGTTTTAAAATACTCCTCTAAACATTTTGCTAATGCTGTTAAAAGTAAAATTTTGACCTTAATAACGTAAACAGTTTTTTTTTAATTGTACTGCTACACTTTGTGACAGAGATGCTAAATTAGAATTAAAAGGCTTTTTTTTCAAATAAATAATGTTAAGTAAAATCCTTGCACTTTTAGAGAGGGAATTATGCCTGCACAGCTAATAGCACAATTATTTTACTTTAGCCATGCAGTTCATTTTGCCACTTGCTCAAGCATCAAGAGTATTAGGAGTGCTCACCGTACCTTCCAAAGCAGTTAGAAGGAAAATACATAGGATAACAGAAAATGAACTGCTTTCACTCAAATAAGTCACTAACTTTTGAGTGTTCAGAGAGTTTAATCCACCGCTGTCTTCAGAATTAAGGTTTTCAAAAGTAGTTTTCTGTGATGTTACATTCCTATTCATCTTTCAATACAGGAGACTAAGATATTTTTATGTAAAGACTGTGAAGAGAGATTATCACAAGCCAAATATCCTAAATGCTTAGTATCTAGCTTGCAAGAAACAAGTACTCCAAGATTACAGTCACTTTGAAGGAAAGACCCTGCCAAGCACTATTCTTAATGTATTCTTATACATTTTTAAATGCCTAGAAACACAGTAATACTCTGTCAAATCTATTCAACAGAAAGCAGATTTAAAGTGATACATACTTTGCCTATCAGATTACCACTGTGGTATTCAGGAGGTACTTGAACCCGAAGAAAAGCCTTGTGGTTGGCAACCTACTCCAAATTGAAATAAAACAACAAAAAGGAAAACACCACCACGAAACAGCGTAAGAATCAAAAAGACAGACATGACACATGAATAGAGAAATTATTACGGAAAGAAAGAACAGAAAATGAATATAGATATTTCTAGCAAGTCCACATGTACAAGGCCAAGAAAACAGTGCAATGCTTTGCCATCCAGAATGTAAGATTTCTCTATCTACATGACTTATTTGTCTATACATCTCCTTGTGTCATCATTAAGATGTTTTCAAGTCTTACTTTTATGAAGCTATCAGATTCATTACCTGATCAGTTAACTATAATCCAACCACTACAAATACACATTCCTTGAGATAGTAACATTTCCATAAAAACTAACTTTCATAAATATATTTTAAGAGTTTTCATTATATATATAGTAACAGTGGCATACTTCATTATTAGAAACACTAAAAGCAGTATTTATTGGGTTACCCATTGCCTTTCCACTATTCTTCCCTAAAAGGAAAAATGATTGTCTGTATTTAAGACGTTCCTACTCCTTTTTCATTCTGTGCCCTTTGCAAACTCTTTTAATACTTCTGCTGCCTCAGGCTTTTTTAGAAATACATCATTAAATGACCATATCATACAAACTTTTATATATTGTAAAAATAATCAGAAAATAAAAATTAGAAAGCTACTCTGCAATACTACTTCTTCAGATTATTAAATTCATATAATGTAATAGTACTTTAGAGTCTTGGCTCTCATTTTAATCCATTGGGGCTACTAAATTGGAGAATATGAGTCCAAGTGCAAAATCTTTCTATTTAGTTTTCTTAAGCGTTCATTGCCTTGAAACAGTAGATACAGTCTAATTTATACAGCTACCGAAACTCTGAAGAGACTTTCTGCCAATTACAATAAAAAGTGATTTTTCTTGTGGCAAGGATAAATTGCAACTATGTTCCCTGTAGATCAAGGAGAATTTTTGCTAATGACTCCTCCATGGCCCAGACATTATTCTCCACTTACTGTAAGATCTGCTCCAGAATTTAATGAAAAAAAAAAAAAAATCTCTGAAAATACTTCATCAGGCCCACAGGCCTAAGCATACTATAATAAACCTTTTTGTTCAATAGCCAGCTTACTTTCCTTTAAATACCCTCCCTGGAAGCAATTAACAGGATTATTCAAATTTCTTCAGGCACACCATTAACTAAAGAAAAATTAACTATTAAGTTTTTCTCCTTATATTCTGTATGTGCCGTAATAATTTTTCCAAAGTTGGAAGTTCTAGTTTGTATTCTCAGTGTCACATTCAAACAAGTTGAAAGGATCGAAGCATGTATCTCAATCTACGTGCAACCAATGCTAGAACTATTGCCAGAAGGGCTGTACATTCTGCTTCCTGACTCCAGCAGTTTTTAAAAAGCCCCTTGTGCGCTCTCCTTCACTCAATCTGGGTCTTTTTTTAATGTACCACTCCTTAAAATTCTGTAGAGGGAGAGGAAATTTCCCCATTAAAAAAAAAAATAATCAAGGATAAGCAACAAAATGTTGCATCAAAATAGAACATTCCTATGGATTTTGTCTATTACACTGGTTTGGGGGAAGATTATATTTTTAAGCATTGTTTGCTTTCAAAAATCCTTGAAATTTCACTTCTCCAGTAAACCAATGTTAATCTGACATCTAAAGAAACTCCAAAGCATAAGAACATTTTCCACTGATAAATTTATTTCCCTCTAACCTACAGTCAAGCAGCATCCACTGTGCTCCCAAACCTTGATTCTTCCATACTGACACAGGAATCAATCTGTTCTGCAAGAATGCATGTTCGCAATTTATTTTATCGATGATAATTTTGACAGAAACTAGGAAGCTGTGCATATACTCTAAGTAAAATTAGCAGAAGATAGTCCTCACAGGAGCTCTACAGAAGGAAACCTGACTGATGGGACACAGAATCTTGACCTTGAATTTCATGCCAGGGCATGGGAACTGAACTCCCATAGCAAATAATTCTTCCCTTTTGTATCCAAGTATGCCATAAATTAACAATACAAAATATTAATTGCTTGTTTGGGGGAGTCAAGTAGAACTGAATCACATTCCTCATCTTATCTTATCCCGGAAAACTTAATTCCTGGATGACGGAAAGAAGGAAGTTCTCCTACTCTCACACTCTTTTTTCAGACAGTAAGCTATTAAATCTCTCAGACTTACAGATCCCCAGCATGCTGCTGTATAATTTTCACTGTTAGATCAGCTGTACTCAGGCCAAATCCCAAATGAATTGCTGACCTTTTTTCTATGCTTTGTTTTCAGCTGTACGTCCAATTTCCTGACTCTTGCCTCCTCCTTGATGCTAAATTAGCATAACAGTTTCCTTACAAGGAAAACATCAATTTTCTTCAAGGCTTACTTGTAACACACAATAGAAAATCACCACAAAGGACACACTAGACATTCATCTTCTCTATTTCTTTAACACAGCTCCACGCCTGTTCTATGTTATGATTTTTTTTGCACCTTTGTACATGACTTGAGATTTGCAGTATAAAGAGCAAAGGTGAGGGCAGGGAAACATCAGAGAAAGCTTCAAGCTACAGCAGCCAGTACAGAAAGTTTCACTCGTGCTGCTGGAAGAATAGTGTGCAGTGCCTAGTAGCAATCTCAGTTGTCCCCCTTCCCTTATACAAGCTCTGTGTCCACACATCTGCACTGTGTAAGATGCGGAGAGAACTTACATAAAACCACCAAGAGTATTCCTGTGGCTACCTCTGGGTTGGAGGAAGGCTTCGCAGATCAAATATCTATCCTTTTTTCAACATGCCTCTAGACCCTAGTGAAGTGTGCATTTAAGCTCCTTCTGCTTTTCCACAGCTCTGGCAGAGGCATACCCACACTTTTTAATCAGTAAAAGTGAAAGGAAAATACAAAACCCTAGTACAGGAGTATTAACTCTTGTATCTAATATTCAGCATTTAAACTGAAATGGTTATGTGACTATGTACTTGATTGGACACAGTAAATTCACACCAGTTCTGTACCTACTTAACTAGCACAGCAACCCTCATTAGCAATTAACTTCAAACAAGACATTGCCCACACAGCTGTAAAATATTTAACCAAGCAATGAGGCAAGTGGTACCATACTGGGGCAACAGCAAACTGCATGTCTCTCATGACAACTCACTGGATCTGAAAGGAAGGGAAAGCAATTGTCTATTTGAAGTCAGCTCCAACTTAGAAAAACATAAAGTTTTAACCTATTAACTATTCAGCTTGTTAATTAGTTTCTTGTCATTTCTGATTTAAAAACTGATAAAAGAATGCAACACAAGAGTGCATTTATCTAATAAGAGAATATGAACAACTTCAAATAACATAAGAGGGTCGAGAAACCATACTTGGTATTTAAAGCCTTTTTTTTCCCCCCTCACTGTATTTTATTCACAATTGTTTTCTTAATTTAAGCACTTGAACAAAGTGGGTTAGGCAATCCATCCTCTTTAAAGGAGGGATCAGGATCCTAGTTTCAGGCTGCCTCCATGCCCCTTTTGCTAGCCACATGGTGTTTAGAGGTCTAACACCACGCCCTGCTGTAGAAACCACGTCATCAGACCCATCTTTTCTTCTCTTCCATGTGAAGGTAAATACTTCTGTTTGTGGGGGAAAGAATCTGCCAAAAGAAAAGATTGTGGGCTGCTAATCTGATCACACTAGGCTGAACTTGCCACCGTCCTCTTTGCCTTCACTGTATTTCTGGAATTACCACCAAATGGCTCAGTCACAATTCTCCCTCTTGCTGTGGAAGGGAAAACACATGCTTGTGACATTTTGATCATCCACCAGTTAATGGATAGTAGTATTCACAAGCAAATCTGCCTCATTCTGAGGCCTCCCTTCACAGAGCTACAGACCAGTAAATGCAGTTCGCACCCCACAGGTGAAACTAGTTCAAAGATCACAAATGACCTGGATTTCCTCATGTGCTCAAACTGATCTATCTTTAGTCTACGTGCAGCGCTGTGGCCAAGTATAAACAGCAGCTCAAAATAAACTGCTGTGACTAATGCATTATCTCTTCTAGTTCTATCTTAAATTATTAGCAAACTCTAAGAATGTTTTATTATTTTAGTCCTGCTGTATATTCTTCAGAAGAAAATAAATGTATACGGTGAATGTGGAGAAACAGAAAGGAATACATGAAAGTTTAAGATTTTTGCATATTCAATAGTCCTCAAAATAACAGTGTAGTGTTTTAACAAAAATAACCACTAACGTGATGTGAAGTATGATAAAATATATAACTGTCTAAGATATCGTGGCATATTCCAATAAGCCTAAAATAACCACTAAATTTTATCTTGGTTCAGGTTTACTTACTTGTTTGGTTTTACTTGCATTATGGGTAAGAATATTTTTACTTTGGGAAACAACTTTTGCATTCCTAACTAAAATCTGTGAATTTATGAGGAAGAGGATGGGTCTACAGTAGCCAAAGCTGATTGAGATACAAGAGTAAGCCCTATATTAAGGCATGACACACACATATACATTTGCACAAGTGGGTAAGAGTGGTAGAGGGAGAAAGAGACTTTGAATTTCTAAGTTTACATTTTGATCTATCAACCTACATATATAACATCTATCCACTGGCATTTTTCTAGAATTTAAAAAGGAAATTCTAAAGAAAAGTAATTTTTTAATCTATCTTTACTTTGGAAAGGAAGCCAACAAGATTTCCACTAGTTTTAATTGTATATAGGTAAAACAGACTTCCTTTAATCTTATAGAACATATATATGCTTTGCAGCTTTGTTATTAGAGTTGCTTCAAATGTAGTATCTTCATTTTGTGTTTTAAAATTAATGTGGGTTTAATACTTACTGTGTTTTTCTGAGATACCATATCCTGGGGAAAAAAAAAAAGATAATAAAAATGTTTATTCATTTTTACTGGGAATTATTATTTCTAATAAAAATAACTGGTACACACATATATACACACAACGTACAGATGTGTTCTTCACAGCATAATCCGTATGTCCTGCCACAGCAAATTCAAAGTAAAGGAACATAACAACATCAAGAAAAGTTTTAGTAGTTCAAGTTAGGAAAATATTAACAATTCAAAGAAGAAACTTATTTAAAGAAGCGCTCAGTAGATGAAGCTGTACTTGCCAGTAACTGAAGTTTCTCAGGCTGGGCGCTCCACATACCCAGTCACACTCTGGGCATTTTTGAGATAAAATCATTTAAAGCTGGAGATTCCTTTTCTCTGAAAGAGTATCCTTAAGATACTTGGGTTCCTTTCCTACCTGGATGGGCACAGATCGACACACTCCTCCTACACCCTAATTATTCTCACCTCAAAATCTCAAGAGCGATATTGAAACTATGAGGCAAATGATAAACTAATGGGCATGTAAACCAAAGATTTCCAGTGGCTGCTAAGTAACCTCCTCCTTCTTCTAGTGATGGCTTACATGTCCAATGAACACTGCATGGTGAAACTAAAGAGATCTTCAGGTAAGTCATGCTACAAATGTTAGATATAGACTTGTTTCTAAGCAAGGTTATTGATATAATTTAATTGTATGTGCTCTGACAACCTAAGATTCGGCTTGAGCAACTCCACATCTGACAGCCTGAAATCCACTTGGACAACCAATGCACAGAAATGATCATGCCCATGCACTCTTCCTCAACAACAGACAATTATAAGGAGCCATCTAAGTTCTCCATATATGACACTCTTGAAATCTCGATTATATATTCTTTTATATGCTTGGAACTAGGTTGTTATGGAAAGTACATTGGTGAAACTGAAGAGACAACTTGGGAGAATTTCAGTATGGGTTCTAAGAAATAAGCTATATAAAGTCAGGGTGCCTGAACTTCACAGATCTTCCCAGTAAAAGTAATAGCAGTCAGGAATACTGCCTTTGTAACACTTAGGTTAGCCACTCTTAAGAGGCATGCACAAAGTAAAGTAATAAATTCCTGAAGCAAAGGGGAAAAAAACCTGACCAAATTAGTCATAAACCTGAGAATAAAGAAACAGCAGCGGATAGTCAAAATACCTATTAAGGTACCAAAACCTAAACAGAATTACTGATTAACTTAAACTCCTTAAGCCCAATAAAATATTTCAGAACAAAAGTGATGGAAGGCTTACACATCTGAAATATGACATATCTGAATATTAGTATGTCTACACCACAGACAATGATCTTTCTCAGCAGAGAGAAGTCATTAAATGTGTCATGAACTGTTCTTCACTGAAAGACCCCAAGAACAATCCCTATCTAGAATCATAGATTCATAGAATTGTTGAGGTTGGAAAGAACTTTTAAGATCATCAAGTCCAACCATTAACCTAACCTGACAAAACCACTTCTAAACCACGTCCTTAGGTACCACGTCTGCCCTTTTTTTAAACACCTCCAGGGATGGTGAATCCACCACCTCCCTGGGCAGCCTATTCCAATGTTTAATAACCCTTTCGGTGAAAAACTTTTTCCTTACATCCAATCTAAACCTCGCCTGGCATAACTTGAACCCATTTCCTCTTGTCCTATCACTTGTCACTAGGGAGGTCAGCCCCCACCTCTCTACAACCTCCTTTCAGGTACTTGTAGAGAGCGACAAGGTCTCCCCTCAGCCTCCTCTTCTGCAGGCTAAACAACTCCAGTTCCCTCAGTTGTTCCTCATAAGACTTATCCTCCAGACCCCTCACCAGCTTTGTTGCCCTTCTCTAGACATGCTCCGACACCTCAATGTCCTTCTTGTAGAGTACGGAGGGACAATCGCTTCCCTAGTCCTGCTGGCCACACTATTCCTGATACAGGCCAGAATGCCATTGGCCTTCTTGACCACCTGGGCACACTGCCGGCTCATATTCAGCCGGCTGTCCACCAACACCCCCAGGTCCTTTTCTGCCGGGCAGCTTTCAAGCCACTATGCCCCAGGCACTGCATGGGGTTCTTGTGACCCAAGTGCAGGACCCGGCACTTGGCCTTGTTGAACCTCATACCATTGGCCTCGGCCCATCGGTCCAGCCTGTCCTGATCCCTCTGTAGAGCCATCCTACCCTCAAGCAGATCAACACGCCCACCTAGCTTAGTGTCATCTGCGAACTTACTGAGGGTGCATTCGATCCCCTCATCCAGGTCATTGATAGGGATATTAAAGAGAACCGGCCCCAGCACTGAGCCCTGGGGGACACCATTTGTGACCGGACAACAACTGGATTTAACTCCATTCACCACCTTCTGAAGTATTCCTAAGCAAGTTATATTAGCATATTTGAATGGTATCCAACACCAAACTGGGACTCAATTGCAGAAGAGGTATTGAGGACATCAGGGTAGGACTGAACCATCTCCCAGTACCCTGCTTAAACTACTCTAGCACTTGATCCAGATGATCTCTTCTACTTGGTTCCAGCAACTTAAATCAAGCCTTCTGATCCCATAGTAAGATATGCTATGGGCCTATGTAGGCCAAGGAGCTTATGCAAACAACTGGGAGATGAGGAAAAGATCAGTAACACTGACAGGGTTCCTAGCAGAAGACAGATGAAGGCAGATGATAGCTTTTCTAGCCTCAAGTGACCCAGTCACTCTCCAGTGTTCACAGGTCCCCAGACTTGTCCTTGAGCTTTAAATCCTTGGGAAAAAAAAGATAAAAATCCCAGAACTGACAATGCAAACACTTGCAAGTTCTGGCAAAAACAACCTGAAGATCCAACCCACAGATGGATGTAATCCTGGAGGTCGTCCAGCACTCCAGTTATGGAGCAGGTGCTTGCGTGTGTGCTTGGAACAAAGTGCAGCAATCAAAGCCATCCACAGAGGTCCTCATTGGGTAGAGACAAATAGAAGATGGCTAGCCTGTGCTTCCCAAACTTTAGCACATCCTTGGGAGGACCAAGTGTATCAGAACATCTGAGTGACAGCATAAAAGAAAGGTAAAAATGTGTTAATGAAAAGGAAAAATGAAAGATCTCCTTGCAGTCAGCTATATTAACAATGCAGGATGAAAAGTTGTATGCCTGCCCACTCAGATTAGCTAGAAGAATGGAGGCCATGCAAGTATGCCTTAGCACATAGCCGCATGGATAACCTTTTTGAGTAAAGAGTGCAAGAGGCTCCAACTCCGAGTTCCTGTGACTCTGGGTCACACGGAATGTGAATGTGTATGTGGACTACCACCTGAATAAAGGCAATATGGGATACTAGACACATCAGAGTAAAATCAATGACATGGAGAACAGAAAAGAAGAAAGAGAAGCTGTGACAGAACAGAGCTTTTCTGGGAAAGAGGAGGAGACTCATACAAAACTAAGATTAAACTTAATAGTTTTATAGGATCAAGAGAGGCTGGAGAATTCCAAAATGGATTTTTGGACATTGGTGGTGTGCAAAATATGAAGTAGTTAGGAGCATTAACTCAAAATAAGGAAAAAAACAGAAAGCATGAACAATGCTGCTCTCAGTGAAGGTAGCAAGAAAATGGATGATATTAAAAGCAGAAGTAGGTGATGATACAGAGGATAAAACTCTAAATGTGATCTAAACCAAAGAGAACCTGCACTGAGAGAGACAAAAACATTCACAATATATGACTTGCATCCAGAACAGCAATTTCAGGACTTAAGTGTACAGCATGTATTATCCTACTATAAAAATGAACAGCAGGCCTATAAAAAGATTTGGTGAGGACGTCTATTTAATCTTCAAACCGCGATAAAAAAGGAGATTCCTGTAGTCTTAGCTATTCAGCACCTAGGAAATACAAACCTCATCTGACAGAAGTATTTCAACAGTAGGAGTAGCTTGCAATACAGCCCTTGTTCAAGTGTCCTCATTATACAGGCCATAACAATTTTTTTTTACATGTACTCTAAATAAAAAAGGGAAAGGAAGGAAAAACATCAGACCTGCACTCTCACTTCCAAGTCTTACCATCTGAAGCAAAATCAGTACCATATGATGGATTTTCTCTTATAAACAAGCTTTTATACTATTCTAATCATTACTATTTTTGCTAGCAGCTGTTTTTTCCTAGCATGATTTTGTTATGTAGCTATCAGCAAATCACATTGAATGAAAATTTCAGAAAACCACAAACATTCGCAGGATCAAGTATTTAAAGATATTTCTGAAATTAAGCAGATTTTGAAGTGAGAACCTTACCTTGAGAGACTGAGCAGTGTCAGCATCAGTGTCATGGTAGAGTATAACATTATTAGCCATGTCAAAGCTTTCACGTACACCAAGGTGGTAGAACAGTGATGGCTGCTTGGAAATATCACTCATGTCCACAACTGCAACATCTGAAATGAGAGAGGGAGGGGGAACAGTGCTAAAGCAAAAACATCATCTTAAAACCAATTTTATTCTTACACAGTATTTAAAATAAATCCTGAAATTACACATACACTTGGAAAGACAAAATCAATATATTCAGAGAAGGATCATTTTCTCATGGTACAAGTTAATTTTATCATTCATATAAAGAATGAACTCAGGAAATTATCCCAGTGTTATAGTAACTGGTAGGCAGAATTTATGAATTCTGCTTGAGATTTTGAAATCACTGCATCAGCAATACCTTGAGTGAAGAAGGAGTTCTGTATTTGCTCTCTGAGCTAGACCCGACAGCCTGAATGCCCAATAGGATGGAAGGCTCCGAACCTTCCAGTGGAACATCTAAGAACAATAATGTAGCAGAAAATTAGGGAAAACTGCGAGACCAAGTTTATCTTAAGAGGCTGAGGTTTGGAGGAAAGGAAATTCCTAAACAGTAGAAAAAGAAATTACGGTGAAAGCTGACTCTTAAAAGCTACAGGCAAGATGTTCAAGATGGGTGGTTCAGGAATGAGGGGATTCAACTACAAGTAGCCAGAGCAAGACTTCCACTGCTCCTGGGTAGCAGTCCAATCAGAAACGGAAGTAAAAAAATTCATGTCAATGGAAGATGACCTATACAGAGAGTTAAGGAGAAATATTCCATATTATGCAGAACAGCTGAGATACAGGCAAAAGATCCTGAGTTCACCGTTTGGTTGTCATATAAGCCTGAAGGCCAGTACAGAGAGAGGAGGTAACTCACTCAACACTGAAGTTTTTTCTCCTTGATCCTTATATCATCTATGCTACCTAACAAAATTTTGTTTTAAAGCTTTTTAGAGGTCTGTATCTATATGTCTGTCTGCTTTCACCACTATGGGATAGATGGATGAACTTAAATCCAAAGTATTCATAAGACTAGAGCCTTGGCATCAAAACCACAGGGGAGTCTGAGGTTCAAAACAGATTCCAGAGACCCAGTGCAGCTGGGCAGTAAATCCTACATCTCTGAAGAGGTAACAGACTGTGTCTGTACCTAAGAGGAATGACAGAGAAGGGTGGGCTACTAGTAAACAAGAAATCTAAAAACAGATCTGATGTATAAGCTCCAAACACAGCAGCCAGTTTACCTGGGCTTCACCGAGGTTACACATCACAAGAATCAATAGCCCATACTTAGTATGCAAGTTCTTGGAAAAGCCTGCAATGAATATACACTCCTGGTGCAATTCCATCAGGCTATGCTAACACACCACACTGGGGTCAGCTGGTCCCTCTGGTTACTAACAGACTCCCTGTTAAAGTACAAGGAATGTTTTGAGTCCAAAGACAATGACCTGCCTTAAGATCAAAACATCACCATTCAAAAGAAACAAAATCAAACACCAAAACCCAACACAAACCAAAACCCAATGAAAGAAACAAACACAAAAATCCAAACACACACACCTCTCCCCCCCAAAAAACACAAACCTCAACATAACATCACGGCAACATGAGAAAATTCCCTTATTCCTGTGGAACCTCAAATCCTGCACCATCTATTTATGATCTTTCCAGTTCCTGTTTAGCCAGCTCTCTACAGCATAGACAAAATTCTCACAATACTGCACACTGTAGGGTCACAAAAACCAAGCAGGCTTGAAGTAAATCCCAGCTCCATACACACATCCAAATCTAGATTACTCCAATATTACAAAACCATTTTGGAGAACATAAATGATCTATAAAACAAAAGTTAAGACAAACTAACAAACAGACCTAGAATCAAATACCATCTAGGAAAAAAAAAATAACTCTAAGAGCTTGGACTATTTTTAGTGGTTGTATAAACTGCTTTTGTGGAAATAGAGTGCTGTGAAATCGAAATCACCATCCCGATAAGAGAATTTAGACAACAGGTTCACATAGCATGCAGATACTGCATTTTACAATACAATGTGAGCAATGATTTGTAATAGAGTTTGCTGAAACAAGGCTATACTAGTCCTTTGCCAAAAGTAGTATTCTACAACTGAAATTTGTCTTCTTTTGACTGCTGCTATGTAACAATGTAAGTAGCATCAGAAACACATTAAACAGACATAAGAACAGAATTAAGTATCTGCATTAAAAAGAGTAATTATTCATCACTTAGATATTCATTCACACTGATAAAAGAAGATTCACAAGAATGAGTTTTTCTTGTTTATTCATACTTCATGAACACAGTTGCAAATAAGGTAAAATAAAACAAAAATAAAACAAATTGAAGACTAGCAGAGGAGATTAAGACAGTATCACAAAAATATTCATGCAAGTGAAAAGAAGCTCCAGGAAGATAATTGAATGGATCAAATCTGATCATGGGAACCAAGGGATGAAACAGAAGCAAATGACAGTGGACAGAAGCAGAGCATCAAAAGTGTTAGTGGATGTGGACTAAAGCAGTGATGAGAGGCTGCATTCCCAAGGAGCTCTCCAAGGCCCCCTCCAGCAGGACAATCAGCAGGCTTGGAGCAGGGAGGAAAGAGATATACTTATAAACCAGCCTTACTAATGTGATAATGAAATGCAGCTTGAGTCTAGTGTGCCCAGGAAATGAATGCAAATTTGGGTGGAGAACAGATGACCAACAATAAATGCTTACTAAAGAAGCAGAGCAGCACTGGGTGCTGAGACAACAGTGTTCAGTGTCACTGCGAGCTGTGTCTAAGCACTCTACCCAATAGTACTGTTTTCAGGGTTACACCTCTCTTCTTGGTGCAGGCAGTTTTGTGAATTGCTCAATAAACAATGCTAGTATGTGGCACCACAAATATTTCTATTTCAGGTGTCCTGTATTTTTCTTATGATTTATGCTAAAATCTTTCATTTACGGTTCTTTAAACACAGACACAGGGGCCTGTACTTCAACCACATATTTAGTATTGCTGATAAGAAAGAGGTAAGAATTCCCTTAAACTTCTTGAGATACATAAAAAGAAATACTACAACACTAGTATCTGTTCTGCAGAGCTTGATTTATGAATAGAAACATAAATCAATCGCACTTAATCCTCAACTCCCATCCTCCATATCAGGAGAGCCTGTTCAGCCAAATATACTTCTGGGCTTCCCCTTCCAAACTTAGGTTCAACGTCCTCCATTATAGACAAGCGTGAAGAGAGAGCTAATGCCAACTTTGATCAAATCTTTTAATGAACAAGGAATTGTATACTATAATGAAACATTTCACATAGGTCTAAAAGACCAATGGGTATGATTTCCTATGTAAAGAAAGAGAGCAGGGAAAGGCACAGCCCGTATGTAAAGACAGAAGGCTTCCAAGTGAAGTACAAAGATCTTTACAATGCATCCACCAGAGGGTGTGGAGGGGTGGGGATGTGCTTAATGTTGTACATGACCAATTTTGGATGATTCTGGAACAAAACATTTAAACTCATTGCTTTGTTACTGCAGCAGTAGCTCACATTCAAAAGCACATACCCATAATGTGTCCTGCTTCATTTCTTCTTAAGCACAGGAGATCTTTTCAACTCTTTTTGTTCTCTTAGTTGCTCATTAAACTATTTTCATCCTGAAAATAGTTCTATTTTGGCACAATTCCCCAAATTGATCTCATTTTATTATCTGAATGCAGTTCATTTGTCTAAACTTTTGTTTCCATTGTAAAACAATTAGGTTACTTGTATATTTCTTAGTGCATTAAGGTAATTCATCGGTATTACTAGTATAATCTTGATTAGGTCTTGCATTGTGGCAGCAGATGGCACATAAATAATTCTTATACTACATTTTACATATTTTAACACTAGTGTGTTTTAAGAGACGAGACAGCGTAGAGATAACTATGACAACTGAAACGAAGATTTGAAATCATTACCTGTGGTAAAACAGGAGACTATGAAACTAATAAATAACATGAAAAACATTATTACACAGGTTAAAACCAGAGGACTTATTTCTCTATCAGGAATGCATATGAAGGCATCATATAATTTAACAATTTAAGCAAATCACAAGTCTTCATGTGACTGTTGTATGATTTATGGCATTGCTAGCAACAACAAAAGGAAAGGGAGGTTGTGGAATCCCCTTCTCTGGAGATTTTCAAGACCCGCCTGGATGCAGTCCTGAGTAATGTGCTCTGGGCAATCCTGCTTTAGCAGGGGAGTTGGACTAGATGATCTCTAGAGGTCCCTTCCAACTCTGAAAATTCTGTGATTCTGTGATAAAGCTTTAGTACCAGGTTTTGGGATTTGTAAGTTAAAAGTAGTAAACAAGAGAAAATTAAGAAATAGCCTGAAATATGCTGAAAGTTAAATGGAATCTAGGAGGCCTAACAGAAGAAAAAGTCAGAAAAAACATGTACTGCTTTCAAGTTCTAATCAAAGGCTCACCTCATCCAGCCTTATCTGTGTGGAGAGCAAGAACCTCAGTCCACTATTATGGATTCATTACTTTTCAGCATTTGGAACCTATCTATACATAGCAGATTTTTAAAAAAACACTCCTTAACATGACAACAGACACCTTGCTGAAGGAAAATGCAGAACTCTGCCCCTTGTTATTCACTAGCATCCTGTTAAATTATAAACCCTTCAGGTTACCGTTGCTTCAGATTATTGGCTATTTGCATCAGTGTCCTTCGTATTTAGTAAATAATCTAATGTGTTATCCATTAAATTCCCTGAAGGAAACTGTCCTTATAACTATCTTCAAGAATCCGTAACTTAAGGATGCAGAGACAATTTTTTTTTTCTGCATGGCTGCCCAGTCCTTGAAAGGAAATAATAACAAGTTTTTACAGGGAAACAATTATGGTAACATTTGAAGTGCATTTGAAAACTAGGAACACTTTGCAGCTTTCACTTAAGATAAAACTAAAGGCACAACACTCTCAACTTTAATATGCCCTGTACTCCCAGAAACTGGGAGAAGGAATAGTTCAAGGCAATAAAGTATAGTAGGAACCACCAACAGAACTGTTAAGATAGTTTTTCAGCACAGCTTGCTATACCAGCAAACACAGTGCCTTCCATTAGATCCTAAACACAAGCCAATTTTAGTGTAAAACCACTGTCAACACCTGTGATGCTATTATGGCCCTCACAATGCATAGAGTTTTATTAAAATTTCACTGCTCTAAAATCATGCTATTCTGTACAAATCTGCTTACTTTTCTTTAAGAAAAATAAAGACTTTGTATCAATCACACAGTAAAATACAAAAATACAACCAGAAGTTGCCTAAAAGATAAAAGTCTCATGAGACATAAACATGCAACATTTTTCTAAATTTAGGAGTTTCTGGTTGCAACTAAGAGTATTTCAATTCAACCTCTTCAAGTTTGCAATATTATAGAAAGAACTTTGCTAACTTCGCTGGTTTGCTATAGGGCCAGAATTGGTCACAAAAATAAAAAACAACGAGGCAGTAATGATCTATCCTGCAATATAGACTTGCATATCTTATAATCACATTAAAAAGCATTTTAAAAAGCATTTCATGTATTTCAGACTAGGCTTAAGTTCTTTGTAGATTAAAACCAAGTGCTGCACTTTATATAAATACTAAAATTAAAATTAACTGTAATAGTTTAGAAATTGCTTACAAAGCACCTTTAAGAAGGAAGCTTGTTCTTGTAAGCTGCAATCAACTTTTGCACACAAATTCAGTTGTAGCTGGTGTCTGACTAGAAGTTTCAGCCTACTTCCTACTTCAGAAAAGGAAACCCAAGCACGCACACTGGAGGTCTGGAACTTCTTGATACAGCAAGGCCAAAGTAATTGAGGCCTGAACGGACAGGAAATTTAAGAACTAAATTAGGTACGGAACCTCATATTAATTTGAGAGAAAAAAAGATTTCTTTCTGTTCACATATAGTAAGTGCTAAGAAAAAACAGTGAGATCATAGAATGGTTTAGGTTGGAAGGTACCTTAAAGATCATCTAGTTCCAATGCTCCTGCCATGGGCAGGGACACCTCCCGCTAGACCAGGTTGCTCAAAGCCCCATCCAGCCTAGCCTTGACCACCTCTAGGGATGGGGTATTTACAACCCCTCTGGGCATAATTTTGGGGTTTTGGTTTTATTAATGACATCCATCCCAAACTGGAGAAAGATGACAACTTTAGTATTGGCCAAAAAAGTTTTAATCCACTTTTTTTTTAAAGGATTATTATCTAGGGAAGACAACAGAGAAAATTAGATTCTGATTCTGGTGTATTATCCATCCACATCCACTCTGATTATAAAACGAAGCAAAGTCTAAACTAGATATATCTCACTTTTGACAGCTCTAATGGATTAAAGTGCTGTAGGAATTCTGAAAACCTGTGCAAATGGCAAAAATGCTGAAGTGTGCTCATCCATTGTTTGTCTGTTTACTCAGGACAACAAAAAGACTGTTGTAAAGTGGCGATTTCAGGCATGTGTTTTTTATCAAAACAGGGCAACACCTCTAACTCATGTTCTCAGACTGAGCTTGTCATTTGCCTTTTACTCAGCTGTGGCTTTAATCTTACCTTCATCTGTCACAAGTTTTATGTTACAAAATGATCGATTGGTGAAAAAGGTGCACCACACACCAAAATGCATTAATTCTGCTTCTCTCATCTAGCAAAATGGAAGGCAAGGAAAAAAAGCCTAACAATTGGGGGCGTTATAAAAGCCAACATTATCAGAACAGCAAACACAAGTGGGAAAGTCAGATATTTCTTTTGCATTTCTTCTTTCCTGTATGTCAAATCTTGCTCTGGGAAGCAGTTTCACATCCTTCCCCATGTAGTCATTCTACTTTGTAAATGTGAATACTGAGAGTGCTGAAGAAGTAATTTTAACTATGTATTAGCAGAGAAGAAGCAGCATGCTTGGCTAAGGAAAGTTGGCTTTTGAATAACTTTTCTGAAAGGGCCAGGCAAATCCAGAGTCCTACTGTTGCTAGGAAACTGAAAAACTTTAATTTTTAGATGAGCCTTTCCACTATATGGCAGCATTACTAGCTGCAACAATAAGGACGATTGCTTTGCTCCACTTAACACACAAACACACTAAAACTGGCAGTGTCCCACCTCCAGAGACAAATCTGGGAACAGCTGTGTTAAGCTAAGTGGTCAAACTGGCACTTCACAGGCCAGATCCAGCTGACCTGCTGCCTTTGTTTGGAAAGCAGGCACATGCACATCCCCATCCTCATAGAGGAGGCGGAGGAAGAAGAGTTAACATCCAAGTATCTTTCTAAACAGTGCATTTGGGTGCATGCTAGAGTCCTTTCATGTGGCCCAGCAAGGCAACTCCTCCTTCCTACGCACCTAAAAAGTTCGGACCACTCAAACTCAAGCCTCTCAGCTCCCAAGGCAAAAAGCTGAAATACAGCAAACTATCACAATGGTTAGAATTTACCAAGCAAAGCTGTAGCCTGGATTACACTCTGAAAGTGGAGATAAGGAAGCTGGTACACTTGTTTTTCATGTATAGATCACAAAAGTGCCTCATACGGCTTCCATTCAAACCACTGGGGGAACCCCCAGTGACCTGTAATGGCACAGGAACAAGCACTTTTTGGATAGCCATCCTGCAGGAGGTGAAATGTGAAGTCCAAAGAAGCAGCCAGCAGAATAATCCAGTGTGGAAGAAACAGAGGCCCAAGTAGCTATAGTGAGACCAGTAATGAATGCAACCAGCACAGCAACATGTACACAGCGCCTCAAAGCATTTTAATGTAGGTATGGAATACAAAAAAAGTATTTTAAATATTTATTTTAGTTGTAACCAGAGAGAAACTTCTTGCTAGTGAGATCAGTTCTCACCTGTAACCTTTTGTCCTTTTGACATCAAATACCAGTCTTTGGCAAGAACAACTGAAAATTTTAGTCCTAGGCTATCTTAGTAACGTATGACATTATAACATTTACTGGCAATTCCCATCCATCAAAATTGACCCTCTGGATACGGAGAAAATCCAATGCTCATCTCTGGCTTTCATAAGTCTGTACGAGTACCCATTTCATACAACCAACTCTACAACAGGGTTACATTCAGACCCAAACATTATAGCCACTAATCATGTTAGCACTGTGGTGTTACTTTACAGTCGCACTCAGATACCACATCTTTCATCTGTCCTCTGGTACACAGAACACACGTTAAAAATAGAACTAGAACATATTTTTCATGTTCCAGTGGCGTTTATTGCAATTCAGGATAAACTAGTATCTAAAACTACTCATTTTTCTAAACTATAACAAAGGATTTGTGCCATATTTATAATTGGTATATATTCCTTAATATCAAAATAACCATCTGTTCCAAAAATAAAATCACCCAAGAAACTGCACTTTAGTTAAAAGGAACAGAACAAATTACAGCAGGTGAGCAACATTGCCCATTCTAGGGCTTGAGTTCTCATTTATTTTTATGTTTTGGCATTTTCTTATTCATTAGATACAACAGCTGAAGCTTTCAATTCTTTCCTCTACAATTGCATATTAGGAACTTCTTTTGTTAAATGGAAACAAGGATTCTTCCAAAAACTTTGGATACCAAAAGCAAAAGCTGTAAGAAATATTTTAAATGTTTCTTAAATATAATTAATTCACAGTAAAACTAAGTTTCAAACAAAGCACTACATTAAAATAAGAATGCAGTTCTAGTGATCCAGAAAAGCAAAAATTGTGTCAAGAACATGCCTGTGCTTATTATTTCTTTAACTGATCTTTAAAGAGAGTCCCTCAGACTCTGTCAAAACAGAATGCAACCAGCACCCACAAGAACTGGTTTGGGAAGAAAAGCAATGCAGTTAAAGTAATACACAGAGCACAAGTATGCAGGAGAAAAATACTGTATGATTGGAATAGTAAAAAACCTGAAAATAGCCTGTCATTCAGAAAAGGGCAGAAAAATTTACTATTTTTTGTACGGTTGGCAGTTTAGGGCAGGAAGGAAACAAAGAACTAATCCACAGAGAACTTTTCTTGCAATACTGAATTGCAGAAGTTAGGAAGTATATAATACACTGTAAACAGTGTATGCCTAAGCATAGAAGTTGCTTAATGTTTTCCATGACAAAGCTTTGCTTTCAGTCCTTTTTAACTTTGCCAGTCTTTGCTTCAGGTTGGCTTTTTTCTTTATAGAAGATTTAATTAAAAAAAAACCCAGTCATTTCTGAAACTGTTGGAGAACTTATTTTTCTGGCCAATGTTAAACATCCTCTCATGCCAAAGCTTTAGTGCTTCCAAGCAGCAAAACAGAAATTTGTCAGACAAGTCAGGCCGTCTGGAAGTACTCTTGCTAGCTCATGAAACACTGCTCGTTCCAAAGCTAAGATTTCAGCAGAGAGTTGGTCAGAGTCACAAGGGAGATGTTTGGTCTCAGATGAGCCAGTCCTCACTCACTTCGTTGTCAGTGCAGAGAGAAGCAAAGCACTTTCAGAGCACCGTTCGTCTCATCTGTCATAAGTCTACTTTAGTGCCCATTTCTCTCCACTAATTATGAAGGGAGTCAAAGCCAACTGCAGACACCCACACTGAAGGTGTTCAGTGCTATGAACCCCCACTATAGGGCCTAGCTTCTCTACTTTGAAGAACTTAATTAACCATTAAGGCATTTCAGTAAAGAATTATATCACCTCAGCAGATATTTCCCTGCAGATGTTCCCACCAGCTGACCAATGAATTAGTGGCCCACAGGGAAGGACTACAGCTCTTTCTCATCAGTACTATACCCACAGTTACTCTGCCTGCGAGAAAGAAACTGAAGGATTGTCACAAGTCAAACCCTCAGACCCAAAGGAGTCTCTGAAACACCTAACTCTTGCTTGAGTTTTCGATAAATTGGGAGCTCATTTGTGACTCCTAGCTTATGACACTGGGGTTTTTTGGCACTCAAGAAATATCATTATATAACTGTGTGGATGACTGTTCTTTAAGTGGGGTTTTTGCATGTACTACCTCAGCCCAGAGCTTTTCTGCTACTCATATAATCTGATTGTTTAGTTACATTGAAGCGCTGACCATAACCTCCTGGTCTATGGATGAAGTTTATACTCAAGTTAAATTCTCAGTAAAATTACCTTCAAGCCAAATATAAGGATTGCATTTCCCTGTAAAACAATGACATTCATACTACAGCTACTAGCAGGCTTTACTTTTTTTTGTCTTTCATACCATAGCTTGCGAGGTCCCGGGAACAACATAGTTTCAAGTCTGAGGGAGCTAACTTGCAGTGATGTGAGAGATCACAGTTAAAAAAAGAATGTACATGGCACACTGTTACTGCAAACTCACCCAGTACACACTCCTTTGCACAGCCGCCCTTCCTTGAGGAAGGATTGTAAAAGTTTACCCATTCTGGGACTGCAGTCAAGGTCACAGGCCATTACCAACCACAATCACATCAGATGGGTCCTGCCAAGGTGTGCACACAGCTAATAAATGATTTTGGAAGGTTGTGACAAACACAAGAGACCAATATTTACCCCACTTCTTTGTAAAATCACAGCCTTCAAGCTCCTGGGTTAGAAACTGAAAGAGACTATGACTTGGATCTTAGCCATTTGAGCAGTTTCATTGCTCAGGCAGATGAATGCTTATGCCTGGCTGCAACTCCTACCTCTTTTCCCGTGACCCATGGTCTCTGTTCCCCTCTCGTCCCGTTCTATCCTCCCCTTATCCCTCAACCTATATTTAACTTGATAACTTCTGACTGACAGTGCTGGCACAGCAGCAGAGAGAAGCTGGGGTAGACTAGGGACTAGAGAAGTGATAGTCCCGCTGTACTTGGCACTGGTGAGGCTGCACCTTGAATACTGTGTTCAGTTTGGGGCCCCCAACTACCAGAAAGACATTGAGGTGCTGGAGCATGTCCAGAGAAGGGCAATGAAGCTGGTGAGGGGTCTAGAGCAGAAGTCTTAGGAAGAGCGCCTGAAGCAACTGGGGTTGTTTAGTCTGGAGACAAGGAGGCTCAGGGGATACCTTATCACCCTCTACAATACCTGAAAGGAGGTTGTAGCAAGGTGGGGGTAAGTCTCTTTTCCCTGTTAACAAGCAACAGAACAAGAGGAAATGGCCTCAAGCTACACCAGGGAAGGTTTAGATTGGATATTATGAAAAATTTCTTCACTGAAAGGTTTGTCAAGCATTGGAACAGGCTGCCCAGGGAAGTGGTTGAGTCACCATCCCTGGAGGTATTTAAAAAGGTGTGTAGATGTGATGCTTAGGGACATGGTTTAGTGGTGGACTTGGCAGTGCTAGGTTAACAATTGGACTCTATGATCTCAAAGTTCTTTTCCAATCTAAATAATTTTAGGATTCTAAGCTCTGTCAATGCAGCTTATCAGTCCTGTGAGTGGTATCAGCTACCAGCTTCCTGCTAGCCTCCTGGAAAAACACTTTAAAAAACTGTTAGACTGTACAACAATTAAAAAAAATAAAAGTTAAAAACTTCATTTCATGAAAACTCACTTTTCACATGTCATATAGTAAAACACACTTGGATCGGTACTCTGGACTGAGTACACACAGAGACACCTTTTAAACAATAGTCATCCAATGCTGTTGTATAATCATATTTCTTGAGTGCCAAAACAAAGTACTTAAAATTTAAACCTTGTAAGCATGCACCCAACAGAAGTAGAAAAATAAAAATTAAAAAAAAAGGCAAATTAAAGCAATTTGCTATTGCAGGTTGACATCCATCATTTGGCCATGTATAATGTAAACAGCAACAACTATTAATCACTGCAAGTTTCAGGGAAAAAATACTGTCTTTAAAAAGCCAATATATAGTATAAAATACTCTATACTCACTACCTAATTATTGTTAAAATATGCTAAAGAATCTTTACATTCTAAGAAAACTTTTAAACAACACAACTCAAATATCATACCAAGAATCAAGCTTAGCTGGTATCAAAAATGCTATGGAAGAATAGCTATCATAATGCATGCTTTAAAATTTTCTCCAAAGGTTCACTGCATCAGTGACTGAAGTTTCAATTTTCTGTTACTTCAGCTTTCGCCTTTATTCTCCCACCCCTCAATCTCTTTTACCAAATCAGAGTCTGGATAAAATGTATATTTGATCCAGAACTCATCATCTACTTGTCAAAATGGGAAGAGAGATAACCCAGGCTTCCTAAGAAGCAAAGAACCAACAGTAAGAGCTAAGTGCGCAGTGTTGAGACCCAGTACAACCATAGCAGACAAGCAACTGTGGGGTATGTGGTGAACCAAGCAGTTCCCATCCACTTCAGTGGTTGCAGAAGATGAGTAGGCACACCATGACAAAGGCTGACAAGACCGCAGGAAGAGAAAGGGGAGTATCATGGTTTAAGCAGCTGAATGCTTGCCTGCGTAATTGAATTCCATCTCTGCTTCTTTCAACCTCACAGCTGTGGCATGATACTAGCCTAGTCACATAAACTGAGATTTAAGAGATGGACTTGGTGACCATACAGTTATTAAGATTCTGATTTTTTTTTTTCGGGGGGGGGGAGGACAGAGGCGGATTATCAAAATACCCCAACGGAACACAAAAAGTGGCTTTGAAAAACAGAGCCCTCATTTTAAAGGCAGTTTGTAACAAACCCAATGACTTTAGAGAGAAGAAAAATTCTAGTATTTTACCTAAGCTGTTCCCTTCTATCATCTGGTTGTACCTTGGCATGAGTTACAACTCAAGTAGTCTCTGATTTAACTTCTGTAGTCTTCCATCTGCAAAATAGCTAAGCATCTACAGAGCAATCAATATGCCTGAATCCTACCTCAAAAAAGACGCGTATTTGCACTTCCCATGTGCTCATTCAGTCTTTATACACAAATGAATACTAATGAACCAGTATTCAAAACTTCTCAAAGAGTATTTAAATAATCTAGGTTTGTTTCCCTTTTTGTTATTCACAGACATTAGGCAAATGAAGATTCCAGAAGTCACTTACTTCTCACTTTTCCCCAAATTCATTATCACCGATTGAAAAAGGCTCCCAAATCTACATATCCAGGACACTACAAAAATACTTACCTATCACAGATGTTCTGAGAAAGACAGCTGTTCAATAATTTTCCCTGTTTATATACTTGTAGCGTATTAAAATTTTTTACATAGATGCTAGACAGCCAAAGTGAGTAGACGTCTCACATCATCCATACTTTGCACTATGCCAGGTCATCAAAGCTAACATTATTTCCTAACATTTCCCTGCAAGCCAACGTGCCTACTGAATTCTACAGCAGCTGTCATTTCTCTGCCCTATTTAACAGCAGAGGAGAAAAGAAACAGCAGAGTAGATTAAAAACAGGCGCTTCACACTTGCCTGCCACACTAACAGTGTGCCAAGTGTCACATGAAAATATTTCCACTGCAATGTTTACTAGAGCTAAGCTATCCATTTTAGAGAGCGTACAGAAAAAACAGCCCAACCCTGAACCTAATTTGAACCTTGCCTGTAGTTTGGGGGGGAAAATGAGAAATGTGAACTTTATTTAACTTTTTCTACACCCCTGCACTTCCTACACAGGGTCATAAAAGGCAATGAAAGGGAATGAAGTATCAAAAGAAAAGAAAACAAAACAAAACAAAACAGTTGCTTATGGGATAATCTGGCCTAAGTTAAATTAAGAAGAGTATGAAATTCAACAAGAAAGGCTGTCCCTTCCTCCCCGACTGCAGGCAAATCAATTTCTAGGCTAAGGAGGTTTAGATAAGCTCCAAACATTTAGACATTTATCCAAACTAAACCACTCGAGAGTCACCCATCATTTAATGTTGAATACCTTGGCTGGGGAGCAGAAAAAATCTGCCAAATCTGCACATCTCCAACAGGTCACACACTGGCCAACAACATATATCAAAAACATTTTAAAAAATAAAATTACACTGAGCTTTATCTTCTGCCCAAAGAAATGTAAGAGATAAGAAACATAATCCAAATAGAAGGAACTACAATGGAAAGAAAAAGATTTCAGTACACTGAAGTTCCTCTGCCTGTGTTAAGCTAAGACCTTTATTTTTTTATTTAAGAATTAAAAATATAGCATACGAAGATAAATGAGACTTTCCTACTCTGAATCTCTTATTCTTCCCAATTATTTTTTTAAAAAGCAAACATCAAGAGACATCTCCATCATTAGCACTGGAAACTTGTACATACCAAAATGAGGTATCCCAGCTTGTAACTAGATTACAGATTTCCTCTTTATGTTGATAGACTCCCAGATTGTTATTCAGGATCCCCATAAAAGCACAATAAGTTACGCATAGAGAAAATGTTAATTGAGGAAAGGCAGTATTGTTAAAGTGCAAATGAAAATAAAGTTTACATAAAGCCACAGCATCCTCCGTGAGCCAAGAGACACACTCACATATGGATACAGAGTTCTTGATTTAATATTCTGGATGCTGGGCAGATGTGGATCCAATTTGCTATTTTTAACTTTCTTGTAAACAGTACAAGCTTTATGTGCCAGCCTAAAAGACTACATACGCTAACAAAAAATCTTCATGCACCACTGAACACTGTAATTTCAAAAATGGGCAACATTCATTAAAAAATTGCTCTAAGTACTGATCAATAAAATCTAGAATTTCAGCATAAGCTGTCTTTTACAAAGACAGTCACAACCATTATCTACTTAATCTTTAACTATCCTATAAATACAGTATACATTATTACTTCTAGCATGTAGATAGGGAATATTAAGCACCAATAGCTTGTTTTTTATCACAGCGCATCCATTCCGGATTTCCCTACTTTAACGAAGATTACTACTAAAAAGTAAGATACCCAAAGCTAATCACCACAGGATCTCTATAGAGTCAGAGGAATATTAGTTTTTCCAAATTGTGATTCATCAGAGACAATGAATCACATGAAACTGTGATTTTACAGCAAGACTCTAACCATTGTCTCTAGCATTTATTAAATGTAGCATAGGATGTTTCACCTTAAAATATACATACATATAAAGTTGTCACAAGATGAATCCCAGCACGGGTGCTGACAATATCTCAGTTTAAGTATTCAATAGTGTATTTTTTTCTTTTTAATAAATCCCAAGATAGATCAGCTTTTTCCTTACAAATTTAACTCTACAAGTATTGTTTTGAGGCTGACTTCACATGACCTTCTATTTTTCACACAGCTGAATCCACAGCTGAAGTTCTTATTCTGCTGTTCAAATTAGCAGTCTAGGAGTACTTTCATTGTCCAAAGTCCCAAACAGACTTCAAGAAATCTCTGGCACTTCTTGATGGAGCATCCTTTTCTTATTATTTTGGGGAAAGATCATAGTCAGATTTGGGGATGATCAGCAAAGAAAAATAAAAACAAAACTAAAAGAAAAAGGGGGAGGAGTGTGCAGAAGCAGTGAGCGTCTTTATTGATGTGCAAGTTTTTCTACTAAGTAAATGTTCCCTTTTGAAGATTTCTGAATTTTGTGTATTGCAACTTCTGTAGAGAGAATGAATGCCAAGCCATGTTCATGCACATTCACCCTATGACCACTTCTCTGCATTGTCCCAGTGTAGTGTATTATAGTTCACAGATCAGAATTCAGCAGAGAAAAAACCCTTAATGTTTGCTATATTAGTCACTCTGAAAATTAGTTTACAACTTTAAACCGGCAGAAAAGGCCAATTGCAAAATGATTGGAAGAACTTATAGGCCTATGCCAGTAAGTAAGGCTTGTGCCGTGGAGCAGGGAGAACACTGAATTTTATATCACTAGAGTCTGCCTGCTGCTTTCACAAGCACAGTTTCAGATTCAATGAGGAAAAAAGAAATACATTAATTACTGCAGTGAAGTTTTCAGATGGCAAGCAGTTTCTAAGAAAATGTTTTGGAAATTTGTGTTATCAGGTCACCCAAACACTGTACAGAGTCATGAGGTGTTTTGATGCACGTGGACTATTTACTTTCAGCCTACATCAGCAGAGTCTTCCCATTAGTTGTGATATTGCTGGATTTCACTTGACTAAACAAGTCTATATTCAAAGATTAAGTTGTCATAATCACAGCAATGGTATTAACTGTGACAGACTGTATGTAAAAAATATCAGCATCAATGGGATGCTGTTTGGTAACTGAGTATGTCTCATGATTATCTTATTACCAACCTCAAAGATACAAAGGAAGACAGAACGTAGTCCCTGTGTTATGCTGCTTCCAAAGAAAGGATGTTACTAGTCACACTTGCCGAATTCTGCTGGAGAATACCCGGAGTCAGTGCTCTGACAGACTGTTATGTACTTAAGGACCAAACCAGGAAAACCGGGTCTGTGCTTTTACAGCAGTTCTTATCTGCGGCCAGGCCAGCCACAAGGCTGTCTCCACACCATTAGAACCATTTTTTACTATGTTCTGGACTGCAATATGACTGCGAGACAGCCAGGCTACCAGATGATAGCAAATGCTGTTGAAAGTGGGCATTTACTGCTTTTTCCTTTGGAACTAGAGTTTGGCTGCCATTCACTAGCTGGAATTAAGTATTAGGCTTGCAAGACAAGACTAAATCAGCATATTTTTCAGAGGGTTTTTTAAAAGCGTTCAGGGAGTATGACAACAGTGAGCATTTCCATGAACAGTAGCATGTGCTCCAGAAGGAGAAAGAGATCTATTCAACACATTGCAGCATTCATTTTTCATGAATCCTTAAAGCTTTATCATCTTTGATGAAACACCGGTCAAAGTTAGGGTTGAGCAACTACCGTAGTCAGATCTGAGGCCCCACAGATTTATTATACACACAGGATAGAATAGCAACTGCCACCACTTTCAGGGACTATAAGGTGGAAACTCAAATTTGAAGTCATGTTGAAGGAAAAGGATCAACAGTACATTGCAGTACAATGGAAAAAGGATCAACAGTACATCAATCTGTACCTTGTGAATGTGTCATGGTGGGAGTATGCAAGAAAGTTTAGATTTAAGATCCTAAATACTGAATATCCATCTTTAAAATTGTCCTAAATAGCAAAACTTTATTTCCTTAACTTGTTATTCTTCTCAGAAGTTGTGTTACATCTTCTCAGAGGCATTCACTACTGCAAAACAAGGAATCTGAAGAGGCATTAAAGGGTAAAAAATATAATAATAATTAAAAAAAAAATGAAGCATTCTTTTGTGCCTTGATTGGAAGCCAGAAAGTCAAGGCAGTTTCTGGTTTTCCAAAAACAATATGGAGACTTACCTAGTTTTGTTCTGTAGTTATTATAATAAGCAAAAAGGTAAGTTTATCAGCTCCAAAACTTAATTACCATGAAAACAAAAAAGTCCATCCCAACCATTTTCAGACTTCCTTTCATTCTGATTCGCACACTTTCTCCACCTGACAACAACCCATAATTTGTCAGTTTTCTGAAGGACCATGAACACTAGTAGAAACAGGCACCATGTCTGGCTTTGAGCTTGGTAATCATGTCATTTTCTCAAACTGAAGTATGTCAAGCGTCCATTTACAAAGAAAATATCTGAAACAAATAACTCAGTTCCACAAAAGACAGAGATGATGCTGATAAAAGCAGACAGTTACTCTGTTAAACAGGATTGTGCACACAGAAGCTCTGCAAAGTAAGGAAGCTTCGTACCAAACAGTAACACCATTGTAAATATTAGCTTTTCTCCTGCAAATTTTTATTTTTGACTAAGATTAGAGCACAGATGACTGGTCTAGCACCGTTGGAAAATAACATGCAGACAGAACACAGATGTTTACTGTTTTCATTTACCAATTCCCAACTCCAGTTTCATCTTGTCACTCTCAGAGCAAAGGCAAAACTAACAACAAATCTCTCCCCTCAAGACACACACAAATTAGCAGAATTAAAAAATAAAAATAAAATCTTTTTTATTTCTTCAACTGCTGTGAGTGAAAACAGGAAAGTTGATTCAACTATTCTTACCTGAGTGAAATTATTATGGGCAGATATTTTTCTGCATTAGACAAAAACTGTAGCCTTTCTGTGATTGCTATGGCAAAGACACTCGATTCAATACAATTTCTTCTGGCTGGACTAGCTTCGAAATATTTGTAACAAATTTAAAGGAGGAGAGCAGACAACAAGCAAATAAGCCACTATCCCAAGTGGAAACAAAGTAACTCCCCTGTTATTTTCCCCACAATCAGTTTCACGAATCTACAACTATGTTTTTGACAGGCCTGGAGGCAATGGAGTCCCACAATTCATGGAAAGCACTGCTGACACCAGTAGGAAACTAAAGACTTTTAGGGAAAGCTTATTATCATGCTGATTTACATGGACGTTTGTTTATTTGTTTGTACTGTGTTTTAGGATTAGACTTCAAAAGCTTTAGATATTATGTAAACAACATTTCTCAAATTGTTGAGAGGCAAATGACCATCAGTGGTTGCCCTACAGTTCTGTGCATGAAGGCATGTTTTTCTAAATGGGAGAAGAAAAAACATAAACAGCAGAGTTTAGACATTTCCTCCCATAACTTGATACAAAATGAAACAAAAAAGATTATACCGAGTGAAACAAGGTTAAAAAACACTTCAAGACGATTCTGTTTATAACTACCCTTTGTTTGTTGTTTTAAAGAGATATTAAATAAATTTTAAACATAATTTAACCATAAAAGCAGTATATACTACAGTATACACAACCATATGTGCACAAGTTCAGCTGTGATAAACCAGAGTACTTCCCTTAATACTGGATTTAGCTATACCATCACAGATCAACAGAAAGCTAGGGACATAGTGTTAACAGTGTCATTACCGTTTTGGATTTGTGCCTGTCATCAGAGCCCTGATGCGCCTCAGTCAATGAAAGATCACGCTTACCAAGGCTGGGATCATGTACTTTCAATGTAATAAAAGCTGGCATACATTTTTCAAAGTTGTGAATCCCATGTGTCTTTAAACTCCAAGGCATAACTGTTGTTGAAAAACTGACTTAGACCAAAGTTAAAACGCCTAGAAGCTTTACCAGAGAATATCTGAAAAGTTTAGTTCTAACACCTTGAACACCACAGCAGAATCATTTACCTTGTCAGACTGAATATTATAAAAGATAAAAAAAAAGCAAGCACAGTTTATCATGACACAGTGATCCAATACTTTTAAGTGTCAGAATTCATGTCTCAGCTTTGCGTCCCTCCTTGCAGACTAGAGTGATGCAGCTTTTGCTGCTGCTTTGCTCTATAGCCTCCCCAACCTCTCAGGAAAAGGTGAAGGTAGTAGCAGCACCCCTGAGAGAACGAAGACAAGCTAGGTGAAACCATACTGAGTTTGAACTTGAGGCAATCTTATAAGCAGAATACAGAGGAAGTCAAAACCTCTGGAGTTCTCACCCAAGTTCTGCACCTTACACATCAGAAAAGCTTTACCTCAAGCTTCTGTGTCTGCAAATCAGTAACGTTAGTTACTTTTTAACTAGGGACTACATCAACATTTGTTAACATGCAAGTGTAATTTGATTATTAAAAAAGCAATGTATGATTATGGTAATAAAAGCAGGACATGACTGCAGAACATAAAATAAGCTACTGCATATCTATCATAATTTATTTTACAGGAGGATGGAAATTAAAGCAATGTAATTAACCCACATAAGCAAATATTCTTTTTTTTTTTTTTAATTTTTACTTAATTTTGCGACCTCAGGTCTGAGAGAAACAGTTCTTAAACCTAAGAAGAATATGCTACATGCAGCACAGCAAGACTGAACAAGCACGCAATCACTGCAAAGGAGACAAATGGCCAGGAACCAGGCTCCCACCTAAGCAGCCTCATGCGCCCAGTCTGGTTGAGTCAAGCCTGTCAGCTTCACGTACAGTTTCTCTTCAGGAGCTCTCTGATATGACTGAGGGTCAACTTGAAATGCAACAAGGTAGAACTAGAAATCTGCTTGCCAGCATCTCATGGTCAAATAGCACAGCAGATTCCTTCACAGTAACTTAGGAACTATATTGAAAAATATGTTTGTATATCATTCTTAAACAAAACCAAAAAAAAAGGTGACCTTTAGAATTCACTGACTGGTATGCACAGTCAACACTGTTTTTCTGCTATCAGTAATCAGAACAACATCTACTTATATGAAGTATTCCAGAAATGTTTCATTTCCCCAAAAATATTTAAGCAATATCTAAAAAACAAAATAAAACAAAGAACACCTTAACTGCAGTGTTTTCAAGGGCCATGTGACAATATTGGTCTTCAGATCAAAGGCAGCTCAAGATAGATGCAGTTGTTCATCTGTTCAGAATAACCCTAAATTGTTCAAGTTTTTTAAATCATTTGTAAAGGATGTAATAGGCATAAAAGCTTTTGTCTATTTAGCGAGAATCGATAAGGCTTTTAATCATACAGTGAAAAATATTACTTGCAGAGTAAACTAAACCAAAACAGAAACACACAGGATTTTTATTATATTCAGGGAAAAGATTCCTTCTCAGCTGATTCAACACCTAGAAATTATCTGATATGTACCTAGCTACAAAACTCAGTGACAGAGGGTTCACAGTCAGATTCCAGGAAGACTTCTCAGATTCAACATTTAAGCTCAGGAGCAGAGAAAGACAAGCAGAGAAAATTGAAAGTTGTAGGTTGGGTTGTGTTTTGGTTTTGTTGTTGGTTTTTTTTTTCTTTTTTTCCATGCAAGTAAGTTTCATGCAGAGGAAAGAACAGGAAAAAAAAAAAAAAAAGTCAATTCCTAATCTTTTTTTCTTTTATCCAAAAAGCCATGGCACAGAAATTAATCACTTCAGAGAGACACGTACATACTCTCACCTTGGAACAACAAAAGAAGTCCAAATTTGCATGGTTAGCATCAGATTTTTAGAGATGCAGACAACTTCATTCAAAGCTTCACTAAAAGGTAGGGCTCAGACTGGTTTTGGATTGTCAGCATTTCTTTCCATATGACCCATCACAACTAAAAAGAGATGTTAGTTCCAAAAGAAGAAGTAGTAAATCAGAATCTCTCTCCACTAGAGAATCAAGGTATATTTCTTCTTTTTAACATCTCCATCATTCTCTGAATACAGCTCTATCTTGCATTTGGCCCACAGCAATATACCAAAGGAAAGTTAATTAATTACACAAAACCAATGTATGGTTATTTATTTGCATAATCAATGTATGGTTATTTATTTGCATGTTTCTAAGTTTGTTCAACTGACATTAAAGGAGGTATTTCACAGAATACACACAAGCTAAGCCAAAGTGAAGCCTTTCAGGTTACACACAGAAAAAGCAACAGTGTTGATACAAAAACATTTTTCACAGGTGACATAAAAAATAATGTTCTCCACTGTTGAACAAAAGCATGGAAATCTCTAAAGACAAATAAGCGTTTCTGCAAGAAGACTTCATGTTGGAAATTGACCCCAACTAATTTTATTATAGCAAAATACACCTCTTCAATGTAAGACCTGTCACAGCACCCAAGGTGTGTCATAACACAGTAACATAAAGACTTCATGGATTGCATCAGGCTTGTTACTGCCATTTAAAACTCACCTCATGCACTTGGATATAAAAGGATTACAATACGGATATATTACAGGGTCTTATCAGACTATTTAGTTTGATGGCACAATGCAGAGTTTTGCTGGAGACACCTGTAGTTGCTCTAGATGTGCAGTACCACGCAGAGATAAAAGATCAGGTTACCTCTGCTGTTGTACTAAAGCAGCACAATATGCAACCTAGTTAGCTCTAGCCTCTCAGCCACCACCTTCCTGTTCTGAAGATGGTTGGTTTGCTTCTCTTCACATTTCTGTATTCTGTGGTATACACAACTCCTCAGATTTAAAGAAAGTATACCCCTAGCCATTGAGCCAGTTGCAGAGGAAAAGAGAGAAAAAGTACTAGTTATTCCTCAAAAAAAAAAAAAAAACAGTAAACCCTGCCTGCTGAGGTAAGCAGAGAGCTAACCTTTAACCTGTTCCCCACTGTTCACTGTCACACCCAGGGGCAAAGATAAATTGCAGCAGGAAGGTTTGTCGAAACGCATTTAAGAAGTTACTGCCCTCAGCTGTCATTCTCACCTTCCTGTCAGGGATTACAATCCCTGTGGCAGTCAGCAAGACAAGCATGTGCCTCCAGCTCAGCTACACTAGTTACCATGCCGTATATTAGCTTAAACTAGTGACAAGTGCTTACTGCACCCTGACATACTAGCTTTTGGGCTGAAGAAGTTGAAGCATCCCTGCCAATTCTGCAGTGGGGATACTGGCCTTCAGAGGGCAAAGGGCTTCAGGGCAGGCAGCTGGGTACAGGCAGCGATGATTCCTTCAGCGGCTGCCAGAGCCTGAAAATCAGGATCCAGAACATAATTTTCTTCCTTCCCCTTTCATGGCATAAAATGAAGAGAAAGACTTTCAGGGACAAGAAATTGGGGTTACGTTAAGAGTGGTTCAACTACACTAAGGAAGAAAGGAGGACCTATGTTTCAGTCTCTGTCTGGGCCCCCTCACAAGTCTAACAGATGCTCTAAGTGAAAATGGGGCTGCAGAGACAGGTGTCAGAATATCAGACAATGCATTTTGGGACTGCCTTATCATTCAGGATGTCAGTTAGAAAAGTTCATACATAGCAAAACAACAGAAAAAGACTTCAAAATATTCCACTATACTCACAAGTGATCTGACATAGCTTCCTGGATTGTCAAAAGAATACTCATTTTTCTCAGGTAAACTTTTAGCTTTATTCCTCAGGACTCCAGTCTCTCTCTAGCTTGTCTTCCTTTTGTTTGACTTTTCATCCTGCCGACTTCAGTCACTGCAGTCATCTCAAAATGCTGTGGTCAAACAGTCCAAGAAATATTCCAAGTCTCAAAACACATTGCTGTACATCTTTCATAAGGTAAAAGCTACAGAAACAGGATTTCATAGAACCAAAATGAGAACATCCAAAACTCATACAACTGTAGAGGCCACTCCTTCACTTAACACTAGCAAAATAGTGTGGCACATCAGGCAATAAGCCTTGATAAAGTTTCAGGTAGACAAGTAAAAGCTACAACTCTTTCTATCTAGCATCATCCTTCCATAGGTACAGGGCAGACTTAACTTCTATATCATGTTTGCTTTCTTAGTACATCCAGGACAGAAAGATCCTTTGCAGCTACAGTAAGAGCACAAAGAGACTGTATCTATCTGTAACATCATTAACCAAGCCATGCTCATCTTTCCACCATGTCCCTTAAGCTGCTTATGAATGCACTACAGTGCCTGTCGTTTGATTTTCTGCATGGGATAATTCTGAAGAATTTAAAAAATCCTCAGTTAGCTCCTAGGCTCACTATTCCTGGGTAAAATTGCTACCTTGTGCAAAGAAAGCTTCACACTAATGCTGAGTATTTGTGACTTTCAATTGAAAAATATCACCTCTTTTCCCAGGGAAACAGTGAATGCATGTAAGCATCCTTGTTGCTTCTCTATTAGGTAGATACCATCGCCCACTTCTGCATCACAAATTACTTTGTTGACAGATTGTTTCTAGCACAGACTGAGCAAAGAGACCTCATCTTTCTGTTATCAAGCCCTTATTTCACAATTTGTTGTTAAGTTTGCTCTCACAAGCACTGTAGCTCTTCTTTAGCAGAGCATCTTAGAAAGTTTAGTGATTTCTTAAGATCGGGGTCATTCTGCATTACCTGCTGGTCTGCAATAACTAACTGCAGGCATAAGTCACACTTCCATTCATGATAAGATTTCAAATGATGGGAAGTCAGTAATGAGGACACTCAAGGAGAAAAGAGACATCATACTCTCATTATGGAATAAAGGTGTTTTTGCAGCATTTTTCTCAGTGGTTTACTGAAAAATCATCTACTAGAAAATCTGCCTGCAGACAGGACAAAGAGGTTCCTGTTGATCTTTTTCTTTGCACTCTGCCCTTAAAGTTTGCTGGCTTTGTCATCAAAGGTACCGATTCCAAGAATCATTATATTATAGACTCATACTAAATAAGATAAATAAGCTTGCTGGTGGTCATCGTGTCTTATGACTTTAAGTAAATGGCTACAATTTCAGGCACAGTGGAGAAAAAGGGATAATGGATAGCACTTTTAACAAAGACCCTGTCTTTACTATTCACAATGAGATGGACCTCACTGCTCAGTCTTAAGCATTACTAGATACTTACTGGTTAAGGTTCCAACTAGTAAACCAAGAGATGGCTATGGGCAAATATCTTCTAGAGAACTCCCAACTCTCAAAGCAAGAAGAACTGCATGCAGAACATGGTGTACAGCAAGTGCATTATAATAGGTATCTCAGTATGGGAAACAGCTGCTTGATATCCTACACAGGCAGTAATAAAACTTCTCTAGATTTTTTTATTTTTAAAGTAAACACATAGTAATTTCCTAACACAAATTTCATCATGAGCCATAGGATTGCTCATATTGAAACTAATTTTTAATGTTGTTCTTCGTTGAGAACTGAATAGATGCCAACAGTTGCAATCTAACACATGTTCTAGAAAAAGAACATGGCAACAATGAATTGTATCTATAAAATACAGAAAGTAAAAAGGACTGATTTTGCAAGGATTAAAGAAATTGTACGGTAGCGGATTAAGAATGTCGCATGTCAATGAACAATTATCAGATTCAGCATTTTTGGGTAATAGCTTGATAAGTATTCAAAAACATGAGGCAGGGAGAACCCACCAATGGACAACAGAACAAGAAAACAAAAGTTCTCAGGAAACAATGACAGATCATTGTATATAAAATAACAACTGAAAGAAGAAGGGGCAGCACTTTAAAATCCATGGTAATGAAAATCCAATATGAAATTTAGGTCCATTGCTAGCTGATCCCAAAGAGATAAAAAAAAAAAAAAGGAAAGCAAAACAATAGTGAAAAGTATAATGGATACTTTTTGTCCCTTTGCAGAATGAAGCAAGAAGACGCAATTACTTTGTATGACACTGTTAAAGGAAACCAAAAATTTCCCCACCTCCAGCATGTAGTAGGAGGAAATGAAGCAGCAAGTACTAAAATAAAGACACTTCACCTCAATGTGCCAGTATAATTTTATAATTTTAAATTGTAGAAATTTAAAGGTTCTGACTAAGGATTTCTCTGAACATCAATTTTAGACTTACCATACAAATTGGGAAAACTCCAAAGGACGGGGCAAATGTCACTACAGCCTCACTATTTAAAAAAAAAAAAAAAAAAAAGATAAAAGGGAACTGCAGAGATTTCAGTCAAAAAAGAGACAGTAACTGCAGCAATGCAAGAACAAAATAGCTATTAAAAATGTTGATGCTAGAAGAGCTATTTATTAAAATATTAAAACATCAGAAGAGCAAAAGAAAATCTATTAAAACGACTGTTTATACTTAACAGCATTTTTTTTTAATTAAGGATGCTTGCATTTTCAGGGTAACATTGCAGTTAATGGCAGTTAATTTGGGACCCTTGAACAATGAATTAGTGCGAAAATACTACTAACACATTCAGCATAGTTTTCAAAAAAGTATATACAGACAAGTAAATCTCTCTGCTTTTTGACAGCTTGCAGGTCTGGTTGATAAAGGTGACTCACGCTAATACACTTGAGTTTCTCTTAATACAGGTAAAGGATGCTTTGACCAAAAGGTTTGCCAAATAAAGGCATACATTACACAGATTAAAAAGTTGTCCCCCAGGCTGACCTCAAAATGCCACTCCTGGAAAGAAATCCACACAAAGACTATTTTGAACCGTCTCCTTTGAAACAATTATTGGTTCAGGACTATTCAATTAGTTTTTAATGGACACTAAAAATTATAAAGAGTATTTGCTAATGAAACCTGGACATAACAGTGTTGCAGGAGTATCCAGTAACAAAGCATTTTTACAAAGTGATATTAATCATTGATAAAATTATCTTGGTCCTACAAGATGACTTGAATGCAAAAGTCTGTGAAGGTAGGCAACTTTCCCAGACAATAGACACCCACTGTCTCAAGCTCTTAGTACAATACAGAGCAGGTGTGTGCATAATACATTCATAGGACTATGAGTAGAAACAGAGAAATAATTTTGCATTGATGAGACCACCAGTACACTACTATGCTTACCTTCAGAAGGGGTACAAAAACACAGGAGATACACAGAGAAACTGCTAGTTCATTGTTGTGTACAAAGACACACAAAGAATATATTTATTATACACTTCAACCTTGCTAGCAGAGATATAACAAAATCCCCTGAGCAGGAAATTAAAAAACACCATCACATGTGAGGTTCCTCAATATTTGGGTGACTTATCAGGGGATGAAATGGACTCATCATCATGAGAATTTAAAATAAGACTGGAGTTTTAAGAAGTATTCTTCAACACAACAAAACAAAACTCTTCTTGGGAAAGATGGACATCAACATAAATGTAACAGTACTTTCCCTCTTCAGAGTGTGGATCCCACAGTTTCCTAATGCCTGCTCGTACAGATGTGAGAAAAAGTATGTCTGCATGTCTGCAACATGTCCACATATCCACCTTGATTAGTTTTAATAATACCTATTCACTCAGGGGCTTCCTCTGTTGGCTCAAAAAGCTGATGATTCTCTCCCCTGCCTCCCAACTGGCCAGGTGTTTTTTTGAGTGGAGAAGAGACGGCAGCTTACTTTTGAATCATCAGAGACCAGACACCAGCTGGAGCCTGGACAGGGTGGGCAATACTCACAAGTCTCCTTCCTTAGGGTACGTTTCTACACTCTTGTTCAGAGCAATCCTGGATCACTCTGTGCCTGGCTATATGCAAGCCAATTTTACTGTCCAGGTCTGGAATTAGAGAACGTGAACCATCTAGTCAAGCCACTGGCCACTGAGGCCACTGGCTGACTTGTCTTCATGCTATGTCACGCTCTAAACTCCCAACCAAGCTGGGAGCTGGAAGAGGGCAAATCACATTAGCCAGAGTTTTGCTGTTCCTTAAGGCTCGATCAGTACCATAGGACTCAGTCCTGCTGGGGCACCGTACCACACCACGGTGACCGAAAGAGCTGGTGTAAGGGCCTGAATTTTTTTCACACCTCTTCCTCCATGTGCAGGACACTCCTGAAGACTAAAGTCTTGCTCCCTTTACATGAGGTTCCCCTTGCAGCAGTTTTCCTTTCTCCACATCCCTCCTCAAGACCCCCTCACAGTCTCACGTTTCCCCTTCTTCTCTGCCCTCTCCGGCCCGGCCACCACCTTCACCACCGAGCCTTCCCCAGCTCGGCCGGCCGTGACCCCACACACCGCGGGAAGGTGGCACCGGGCAGGGGCTAGCCTGAGCCCCCGCCCCGCCTCAGCCCAGCCTGCTCACCTGCGTCGTAGAAGGCGTCCAGCACCGCCGTCTCCCCGAAGTCCAGCTCCCCGAAGTTGACCGTGCCAAGCTGGGCCCCCTCGGCCTCGCAAGCCCGCAGCAGGCACTGTCGCGCCCCGGCCTCGGGGCTACGCGCCCCGCCGCCCGCTTTGGGCGGGTCGTTCAGCACGTACACGGCCCGCAGGCAGCGCGGCCGCGGGGCTGCAGCTCCGACCTCCGCCGCTTCCCCGCCGCCTGCCGCCGCCTCAGCCGGGCCGGCGGCCGGCAGCTCCGGCTCCGCGCAGGGGAGCGCCGGCTCCGCCGCCGCGCTGCCGCCCGCGGGGCTCTCCATAGCGGCGTCGAGGGCTGAGGGGAGCCGGTGGCTGCCGGCAGGTGCTCAGGCGAGGCCGCGCCCCATGGCCAACAGTTGGGCAAACTCCGGCGGCGCAGGGCGAGGCGGCTCCCTGCCTCCCCGCGGACCTTCCGCCCGCGCTCCTCCCCTCGCCTCCGCGGCTGGGCACGGGCGAGTAGGGCGACGAGGTGGGGCGGAGAGGTGAAGGCGGCCGGCGCGGAGCGGAGCTCAGCGCCGCCCTCCCCGGACAGGACAGCCCCGAGGGGAGCGGCACGACACGGCGCAGAACCCGGCTCCCTCCCTCCCGCCCCGCGGCGGCACAGCCCGGCCGTGCCTTCCCGGCACCAACGCCCCTTTTCTCTCCGCTACCAAAGTGGTACTGAGGGGAAAGGCAGCACCGTCGGGGGGACCGCGCCTCGTTTATTACTTCCCTTCCCCGCCCCTCGCCCTGCAAGCGGCACCTCCGCCCCCTGCCCCACTGTCACTGCTGCCGACTGGTGTCGCTATTTGTCGCGGTGGCACCGTGCGCTCCGCTCGGGTTCCCCTGAGGGTTACCGGGGCTGAGGTTACGGCCGGCGGGTTGTCGCCAGGGGCCGCTCCCCCGGGCCCCGCGCGCGCGGCCGTTGGGAGCCGTTTAACCGCCGCCCGCCGTGAGGAGCCGGCTGAGCCCCGGCTGGGCTCCCCGCCGCCACTCCATACTCCCCTCAAAGGGGCGGCCCTCGCAGCCCGGGGGTCTGTCCGCTGTCAGCGTCTCAGGGCCGCCCTGTCTCTTAAGAAGCGAAGGCAACTGCTGTCGCTTTTTCGTCCCTCGATTGGCTGTATCGCGGCTTTCCCTCCACTGATTCTTCTCTCATTTATCGGTTAAGCGACTTTGAACACAGGCAAACCGTATGAGAAGCTTGGATAATAGTTCATCCTTCAATGCTTTCTCTTTTCCCTACAATCTGTGTCCCACGATCATGGCAAAATCAGCTCCTAGAAACTCTGTGGCGACTCCTGGCTTCTTAATAAAAACAAAATTAATTTTGAGCATCCCGTTTCCTAACACCTTTTTCTCATCAGTGAAACTGCCGGCAGCCGCCCCAGCTTTGGCACAGCTGTGGAGGGTAACCGAGGGTTGCCTGAGGGTAACTGCCTCCACCTTGGACCCCAGCTGTCAACAGGACACCAGTACACCCTATGGAGACCACGGCCTGCTGGCGATGGAAGGACCAGTGGAAAACTGTATTTGAAGCAGTAAACCTGTCTGGAAAGTTTTTTCATCTCGTTTTTCACTCAGTGTGACAGAAGAGGTTTTAAACAATTGGCACCTTCGCTTTCTGCTGCAGTGTGGCTCCGTATGGCTATCTGAGTTTAATATATTTACCATGTGCTGTAATACAACAAAAACAACAACCAAAGACTTAAAGCAAAGCATTTCCCTCTTAAGGTGTCTTTAGGCACTGTGGTTTGGTGACCATAATAAGAATTGCAGTAGCCCATCTTTTTGAGAAACACTCCAACGTGAGGATAGCATAGCGTTGCACAGCATTTATGTTTGCTTAGTTGCCTCATAAGGATTTTAGAGACAAGGCAGGGAAATAATTTGAGGCAAACCTGCTTCTCATTTTGGAGAGTTTGGGGCAAATAAATGGTTGGATTTGGTGCACAGGTTGGGGGTGTGTGTGCTTTTTGACAAACACACTGGTACATGAGGTTTTGGAGGAATGATATACTGTGGCCACCAGACATCCCACTCATTCCTGGAAGTTTTCCTCCCCAGGCAAGAGCAAGACTTTTTATATGACAGCTTTAACTCTAACTCGCCTTGATCCAGAAATGCATCAGTTAGCTGATGTAACAGGAGAAAAATCTAAATCTGCATTTAGAAGATACAGCGCTAGCACATACATTTACGATCCTCTCCAATACAAATCCTACTTTGTATTTTTTTGCATTATAAGAAAGTTTGGGTTCAACAGCTGGTATTAAAACTTGAAATGAAAAATACAGTACTGGCAAAGTTAAGGGATTACTTGCACAGGAAAGTGCTTATCTTACTCAAGAATTTTCTTGGGCTTTCAGCAACTAACATCCAAAACCAAATTGGAATTTAATGGGTTCAGAACAAGAGATGCATGGTGTGGTGCTTTCTGTAATCATGAAAATTGTTGAAGTGTTAATTTAGAGGAAATATGTAGGCCAGAACTGCTTAGCAGGATGCCACTGAGACATAATAAATAAGCCTTTTCTGCCTTCTAGAGATTATCAAGATCTAGTTTGTTATAGCTCTAAGATGTGTCTTTGGGTTTCATTTTGTAGTTTTTAATATTTGGTACCATTTAAAATTGCTTTTTGAGAGGCTTACCTCTCGGTCTTGAAACAGAATGACAGTGTCTCTTAGTAGATACTTTATGTGAATGTAATTAAGAAAAGGAGAAAATATCCTTTTCTTAATTATATTCACTCGTTTTCCAAACAGTGTCCTCACTATTCCTTGGGCATTTGTCCTAACAAGCTGTCCTGTTCTGAATATCTGTTTTCAGTAGTTTAACCAGGTGCCATTTGTTCAGAGTTTGTATGCTTTTTTTGAAGCTAGAAACAAGGAGCATTTTGAAAGGGAGAAACTTCATTTTATATACTGCAACTGAGCCTTCAGAAACTGTGGTTCAGTGCTGGTATGCCTGACATTTCCACTGAGCAACAACAGTATCTTCAGATCTTGCAAGTCACCTAAGTGAGAATAAATTGGAGGTTCAGGGTTTGGGATATGTGAACTGTTTCTGTGCAAACCAAAAAAAATGGTAAATCTGGAAGAAAAGAGGTAAGTCATGCAAGACTCTTTCCTCTTTTGGAAATGTGGTCCAGTTACAACACTATAAAAACAGCCACTCTGTGTGCCCCCAGACTTGCCTATTCAAAGGTCCAGGCCAGAAGGGAACATTCAGCTTTCATACACCTTTCTGTGACTTTTTCCTTTTGCCTAGTATAAACCCAACAAGTCATTTGCTCTTACACAGTAACACAAAGATGATGCCACAATGTTCTCAAGCAGTGCTTTGCACCTATCAAATCCACTTAGTGCAGAATATTAATTACCACTTAGACACCAGGAGCAATATATTCACTGCAATTCACAGAGGCAGCAAATACTCCACAGAAAATAGATGTCCTTGAATTTTATTTTTTTTTTTTTCCATTTTGCAAATCCCAAAGCAGCAGTTGTTTCTCTAGACATAACACGGCTAATGGGGAGTGAGTCCTTCCTCTTTGGTTTTGTTGTTGTTTTTTTTTTTTATTTTTCCCTGAGGCTACAAACTTTTAAAACAGTTCAAACTATGAAGCTGAGCTGTAAACCTATACAAAGTTTGACTTCACAGGCAGAAGTGCCACCTTTTCCCCTGGTGCATATATAGCCACAGCATACCTTAGCTTCCTCTTTTTTAAAGAAAGCCCACACTAGAACTAGTGGCATAAATGTCGGGCTGCAATTTCATTGCACTCAACATTTTCAGCTATAAAAAGGCCCCTTCCCATTTTACCCAGGGTCAGGGAAAGACAACATCTTTTGATTCAAGTAGGTACCAAGCAAACCAGAAGACACCCAGGTCCACGGGGAACCTGCAGATCTGAGTGGTTCTTCCAAAGTGCAAACCCACCCACCCATGTCTTGACAGCATTCCGTGAAGGCTGCCCGTCAATGCAGTATCCTGGGTATCCATCACAACGGGTGCAGAGGAGCCCAGGAGTCCATCCAGGGGCACTTGGCACTGACCAGCCTCGCACACAGGTGCATCCTTAGCCATGATCACATCTCCCTCCTTTCCTGTGTGTCCCGGGTGGAGAGCCCACAGCTGGGGCTGGGCAGCAGTGTCCTGTACCAGCTCCGCCAAGAAGAACCGTCAGGGCGACAGCCACCTCACATGGACACGCGTGCAGAAAGCCTGAACTCTGTATCCTAGATGTGAGATTTTTACCCTGTATTGTGAAGATCAGACACTGGGGAAAATATTTTGATGTCTGAATTCTTCTCTGGCAAGCTACGCTACCAACCTTCCACAGAATAATGCAATTTGTGGTGTTTAAACTATTCTGAGCAAACACTTTGTTAATAGGCTTTTTGGTATTAAGTGTTGCTAGTGTGTTCCCTCACTTATTTTCATTCACAGTGAGCAGGTCTCCAGGTAACCACACAGGTAGGGCAGTCATTTGGATGAAGAAAATAGTTAATTTCCTTACTGAACAGGAAAATAAGATGCTTTTTAAAAAGTATGGATTCAGACAAAAGATATTTTCTTTTTCAAAGTCATTATGTAGAAGTTTTACTAGAGTTTAAATAAAATGCTGTGTATTCTCCCTAAGAATTCTAAAAAACTGCTTGGTTTTGTTCAAAAGTCAGATTCCAAATACTGGGCCTACAATGGAAGCTAAACAACACGTATAGTTATTGAAGAAAAGTTTCATAAAGAGGAGGCCTAAAAATGCGACAAGCTTTAAAAGTTGACTTGCAGCAAAGCACACCTGCTTTGCAAGGGGAAGTTTGGGTGCCTCAGAGTGATATGAAGCCAAAATGCCTTGGCCACCAAATCGACGTTGGAACTGGGTTCAGAGAACTTGGGGATTCCTCTTGTTTTTGTTTCACTGGAGAGTGTGGGGCCTCACAAGCTGATTTGGCCTGCTGACAAAGAATGAAGGCGAAGAAAATGACTGCTGGGTCAAAGAATACAATCCCCAGCACAGCCTTCTGTTCAGATCCACTGCTTTGCACAGGGAAGCGTATTGCACACAGCATTTGCTCATCACCATCCCTTGCAAAGGAAGGACAGTGACATCTTCTATGAAACACAAAGTTAGTCAAAAGGTGACCTTTCTCTCCCTTTTCTCTCTGGCTGCCTTGGAGAATGATAATTTTATACATACGCTCTATGTGCTCACAAGTACATGGAACAAAATGTAATCGATTTCAAAATTGGCTTTGATTCCAAATTCCTCATCTCCTTTAGTTTTCAGCACATCCAGCACTCTAATCAAAAGTTCTGCCCATTGGATTTTGAGTAGTTATAGGGCAAGCCTTTGGGAGCATGAATGATTAAGGAGTGCAGGCTAGCAGTGAAGAAATTATGCAGGTTTTCTCAATAGCTTCCACAAAGCCAGAGTTTCACTTATAGATGACTGTGTGCATTTGAAATAATAATAATTTAAAAAAAAAAACAAAACAACACAACAATGTACCAGTAAATACAGTAGTAAAAAAATCCCAATGTTTTCTGAATCTCTCTTGATGCAGAGAGCTTGCACTTTATGTATGGCTAATACTTGGCTTTATTTACATTATTTCTCTCTGATAATCAAACAGCTAGATCAGATCAATTAGGCAAGACTCAGTGCATTTACAAAGCCTGGTTAAAAACTTTGTTCTGATTTAGGTACCTGTGGCTCTCCACCGTTCCTTACTCAGTTCAGGAACCGAGGAGCAAACAGCCAGCTTAGAGCCAGAAGTAAACTCAAGTTCTCCAAAATAGAATCTTTAACCCATTAGTCTAGCAGAAAATCACTTACCTCCCATTTTCAACACATTTCAAATAACTTCTAGTTTAGACTTCAGATGGGATAAAACTAAGCCAGGCCCCCATCCAGAAAGACCTCCCTTACACCCTGAAATTTCTGAACCCCCACTAAGATAACTCATGCTAGAGAAAACCTCGAGAAAACCTCAAGAAATCCCAGAGAAAGAGAAAACTTTCAACTTAGGAGGATGGAGTCCTCAGCTGACTGTCTATATCATTCTGATTTTTAGTATTCAAGTACTAGATATTAACACTTTAACAGTATCAGCCCTAGATTTCTTCACTCACACAGCATCTTGACACGATGAATATTTTCTCTTTTGCAGTCCTAAAACTAACAGGCTGCTCCTTGTGTTAGGTCTCTCTCCAATTCAGCAGGTCCCAGGGGTGAGAAATACAAATTTCCTTGAGGAATAAGAAGCAACTTCAAGAGGTCTGGTTTAAAATGTTTGCATGGCCAGAAGATTAAATATCCTTAGTGGGCCTGATTAATTTTCCTGTTTTCAGCTTGATCAAAGTATCTTTGACTTCTTCACACGTCATGGCTCAGGGCTTTCATTGCTGTTGTTCTTACGTACTGCTTTAAGACAAGATTCTCACTCTTAGACTTTCTCAAGTTATTTCTCATTGAAGAAATATTCATGATAAAGGCCACCCGAGTATTCACTTTTATTCCAGTTAAACAGGCTTCTTCTGTCTACTGATTAACGAAAGCCTAGCAAAATAGTGACCGCGGCAGGGAACACATCATGGTTATACACACATATTGTACAAACAATGGAGAGGACTAGCATACATGGTTCATTTTTATGCACATTTAGGTGATTTTCATATTGCTGTAGATGCCATAAGGGTACATGGGGTTTAGAAGCTTAGCAAAAGCAAAGCTGTCAATGGTGTTTAAAAGGATTTTAAATATCTGCAATCACAACGGGTTTGGTATTAGCAGTTGGCCTGTGAAAAGTAAAGGAATTCTGAAGAGGCAAGAATTGCTTTGAAGCGACAAACAGAAAAACCTCATCTGTTTTATTGATATGTGCTTTTATAATAGGTACTAATGAAAACTTCATATACATAAGCAAATATGGAAATTTAATACAACTTCAGTATGAATCCTTTAATTGCACCCACATTTTCTTCTTGTTAAGGCAGTCAAGAAATTGCAACATTTATTAAATACAAGTTTGATACACAAAGAAAGAAGTCTACTAATGTCCAAAATAGGGGGTTGCTTTTTATTTTTTTTTTAATCAATAAGTAATTCACATTCATGAACTAGTAGTGTGAAAAGTCATGGGAGAAGCAGGCAATAATTGGTAGGACCACAGCTAAGGCACCTAGTGAGAAAGAGTGACATTAGCCTTTCTCAACTCTGGCAACTATTTTCTCTGCTTGCATGAAGCCCTTGCTTTGTAAGCGTGAGCTTATTAGCAGTGGGTCTGATTTGAATATTAGGGTTTGGCTAGGTGCAGTTCTCAGTACTTTTAACGATGGGACTTGCATGTATATAATGCTCACTGCGCACCAGTCTACAGCTGGTCCTGAAGCTCTCCTGGTTACACAGTGAAACAAGGTGCGATGCCAGACACTTTGTCTTCTCTGCTTTGTCAACTTGTATTACATTTACTCTTCGATAGAGCAGTGTCACATGCTGGAGGCTATTAAAGCCACTGCCAAATAATACGTCACTCTTGTACAGTTAGAAAATTTTATGGCCAGATACATTGTCACTCAAATTTGGTCTCTTTTGAGACATCTACCTGCCAGTATGATAGGAATCATTCTGGAAAAGTTTTATAATGCTGTAAGTGAGACCTTCAGCCCATCATTGTGTCAAATCACATTTCTGTCAAAGTACCGAAGAGTTTCTTCCTGCACTTTGCAGTGAAAAACAAGTTAAATAATAACTCACTTCCTGTTCTAATCCAAGACACCTAGAAAGCACAGAGCATTCCTCACCTTTTCACAGGAACCAGCCTTGTAATAGAAATATCTGCCTCTTCTTTTGATTTGGGAAATTCCAAATAACAGCTATTTGAAGAAAAGAGTTGATGATAGCAGTAAGATTTCCAGAATAATCCTTTTTGTTACCCGACAGCCTTGTTTTCTCTAGAAGTTTAAATCCAGTTTGAAAACTGTGAATGATTTCACAGTTTCACGTAGGAGAGGGCTGGAGCACTTCTCCTATGAGGACAGGCTGAGAGACTTGGGGTTGTTCAGCCTGGAGAAGAGAAGGGACAGGTTGTCCAGAGAAGCTGTGGAGGCCCCATCCCTGGAAGTGTTCAAAGCCAGGCTGGATGGGGCTGTGAGAAACCTGGTCTAGTGGAAGGTGTCCCTGCCCTTGGCAGGGGGGTGGAACTAGGTGATCTTTAAGGAGCCTTCCAACCTAAACCGTTCTATGATTCTATGATTTCAGTATTGCTCTGGAGTGTTCTTAGCTATTCACACAGCAATGAAGAAGTAAAATATAAGGTTATTTCTTTGGCACACACATGCCTCTAGGACAAATGTCAGATACTCTTTCTTATATCTCCAAATGAGAAGATAAACGAGCTGCAGATTTCCATAACATGCACACACCACTGCAGCATGAAACCAACTTGTGGAGCATCCTATTTGCTTTCTGTTTAACTGAAGCACAGTAACATCTCAGTCCAGCCTGCAAAGAGACACCAGCCAGAGCCTGCAGAAGGCAACCAGCTTACCAGGGCTGCAGCGCCAGCACATTCACATGGACAGAGGTGGTGGGCTGCATCTTTAGGTGGGAAGTTCCCCTCTTGTGTATCACCGGGGTGCTAGGACATACATTTCTAGAGCAGGCAGGTGTCAGATTCAAGACAAGAATCTGCTGCCATTTGTAATTACATAGGAGAAGGCTGAGGAAGCATGAGGCCTTAGTCAGGGGACCTGGAAGGTCCCCTTTGAAACTGTGAGTGGGAGAACTCGGGGTTACCCCAGTCTTGCACCCAGCTGGAGAGAGAGAGAGAGAGCTGCTGCTCCAGCTAGTGCATTGGTGACGGGTACTTGCTGCACTGGTGGCATTTGGGAGCTCTGAATTCAGCACTTTGACCGAATCAGCCTCATTGACTTTAACATATCTCAATTAGTTCAAGTCCAATATTGAAGCTTGCAGCCACTGCCAGTAATGTGACATCCTTGTGTTAGAGCTCCCCAAGCACAGGTTACTGAGCCACGTTTCTGAGACAAACAGGTCAGAGCACCAGAAATTTTCCTTTCCCCTGAGATCAGTGACACACGCCAGACATGACTGCGTAATCACAGCACAAACATCCTGAACCTCCAGTCTGAGACTTGCCATCCATTAATGAACTAGCTTTCTACAGCCAACACTGCTTTTGCTGTGGTCTCAAAATGTATGTCATGTTTCCCCCTGCCTTCTGCTTTTATTTGCTATATGGCTGCATCTGTGCTTCCAGCAGGGCTCAGTAAATTTGGTTCTTTGAATCCAGAGTAGCCAAATTATCTAGCAGCAGCAATTTCCATGCAGGTGCACCTACTTTTCTACTTATCCTTTCTTAGCTGTTGTTCTGCTTTTTGGTGCTTTGTGCTAGGAGAAAGAGCACTGTGCATGGATTGTGTGAGCTGCGCCATCTCCTGCACTTGTGCCCTTCTCCATGAAAACCATCCCCAGAAGGGGGTAAACTCAGGTGACGTGTCATCCTGTAGCAGGGACGGCTGCCCAGCTTAATTTTCACTACCTCTAAGAAGAGCCCCAAAAGTGCTCTCACAAAATCCCAACCTTTTCTTTGCTGTTATCCAAGGAGGTGAAGAGCAGCCTGATGGCCCCCTTGGGGAAGTATGTTTGCCGTTCACTAGCTGGGATGAAGCAGGCAGGGAAGAGCCTGTCATAGTGAGGAAAATGATCTCCTGCAACAAATGAAAATGTCAGGTCTGGGCACAGTGAAGTGAAGGGGTTTTACCAGAGAAAGTTTTGAAAATTGATACTTCTTTAATGTTCTGATATTCAAAATTGCTTGTGAAGCCTGGCCATTCTTACCTAATTTGCTTTGTTGTTCTAAATGTCAAGTTTTCTCCTCCAAGAGAAACAGCCTATTACAACTTTTAAGACTGTACTGATAAAAGCCAATCATGTTTTCCTGTGACTGTCATCATATACGTTCTCCAATTGCTTTTCCTACATTAAAAAAAGGAAGATAAGAGAGCGTGAAACCTACTTACCTGAGGGGCTGAGAGAGATTGGTAGGCCCTGTCTCCCTGTTGTAACCTTTACAATGTGTCAGAGCAATTATTCTCATGGTTCTAGAGATTTGTCTAGAATTATAGTTAATGCTAAAATACACTAAGATAGCGCTCCAGTTTGTAGGGTAATAATTTCAACAAAATAAATTTACATCTTAACTTTTTCATCCTATAGTACTAACACATTTGAAAAATAGGATTATATTTCTAATATTTAAAAAAATATACACAAGAGCATTAATCCGGTTTGTTAGTTTAGCTATTTGCACTCCAGACGCCCACACTGTCTAATAGTGGAACTGTGAGCACTGAAAAGGGAAACTCAGCTGCGTCGCTGATTCAAGAAAAGCCTGACTGTGGCAGAACAAAGCCTCTCAAGCATCTCTTCCTGAGGCCACCAGTGGTTTACACCCGCTACCTGTAAAAGTCTGTGCCTGCACGGGATTGGAAATCATCCTCATTAAAAGAGCTGACACCAAACAACAGTGTGTTGAGTTGGTCTGATAACCTTCATTGCCTGAGGAGGAAGTGGAGGGGAAGGTGACCTGGAGCTCTGGCCTGCCTGGCACCAGCAACACACACACACAGGTACACACACACACACAGAGCACCACAGCTTCCTGCGGACATTGCAAAACTGTCTTTTCCTTCCTCAGCTGCTCTATTTCAGGCTGGGAAGCCCCAGCACCCCCTCAGCTTCAGGGCTGACGATGACCCAAGGAAGTTGGTTATTTTCCAAAGGCAGAGAAGGGCCGGAGCAGAGGGGCAGGAGGAGGGAAGCAGCTGCAGGAAGCTGGGAGTGAAATGGGCCGGGGTGCAGGCAACCAGCTGCTGATGCCTAGGCCAGCTCAGGAGCCAGCTGAGGCCAAAGGTGCCAAGCGAAATCTAATTTCTGGCTGAAGGCTGTTAATAACCCTGGATACAAGTACCCGGTGTTTACTGTGGGGAGTTCAGCTCCACCCCTTCTGGCTCTTTTTGACCTAATGATTGCCCTGAACAGAAGTCAATGCTTGGAAGACTCTGCTCACCAAAGCCTGCAGGACTGGCAGCTGCCCAGCAGCACTGCAGCCCCACAGGGCTGAAAAGCTGCCTCAGTGCACAGGTTGCAGAGTGGTTGGTTGTTTCTACTTTTAAGCAGTATTCTTGCCTGCCTTTCAAACCACAGCCCGCATGCGTCTAAAGTATCTTCTCTCTAAGCAGCCTTCACACTTTCCTCATCAATGCGCCTCTGCCCTGTTTCCAGCCCCCAGGCTCCTTTCTTCAGAGGGGAAGCGGACACCAGAGACCTCACACCTCTTCCCGGCCTCGCACTGCAGCGATGCTGCTGACTGGCCATTCCCGCAGGCGGGAGCGCTGCACATCACCCCCACCCCGGCCCTATTCTGTCTTCTGGCGCTTTGGTATATGTGGGACCCACAAACTGCAGCCCCCCTGACCACAAGCAGCTCCTGAGGCAGGCCCACAGGAGCATAACAGCCCCAAACCGAGGCAAAAAGTGTGTGGAGCTGCCAGCACAGTTATGACTGCAATGTGGCGTAGCCAAGGAATTCATAGGAACACCGGACACTTTCATGCCACGCCAGCCCTGTGGCAGCAAATGTATTTTTGTGCTGGCACCGACCCCACACACAGGGCACTGCACAGAGGAGCTGGTAACGCTGGGGCAGCCACCCCCATGGCTGAGCAGCTTGGTGAGGAGGGTGGGCAGGGAGAGAGCGGGGCCTGCTCACATGTGAGTCAACTCCACAAGATGATGAGTGAAACGATTCTGTAACTTCAGCAGAACACGAATTTCTGAGCGTGTTTGACAGCACTCTCTCTCTCACCTTGCTTGCACAGGTGCAAATTTCAGTCCTGGCTGTCACAGAGTATGTCACTCCCACGGACATTTCATACACAGAGCAGCTCACAAAATTTACTGAGCAGCTGGCTATCATACACCTAGAAACAAAAATTTACTGCATATAGTTGTATTCAATCCTTTGACCTGTTAGCATAACAACAGATTCATCTAACCCTTTTGCTCATTTACAAATGGATTGTTAATAAGAAAAACACAGAAGATGAAATTTAAGTAACAGAACTTAATAAACACTTTGAACATTTACCATCTTATTTCCACGTAGAACTATTTTAAGTCCTAAGTGCTATGACCTTGCATTAAGAAATACTTGCTCCTTTTAGAGTTGAAAAGAACATAAAGAGAACATAAAACTGTTTTCTTAATAACCTAAACATTTTCCAAATCAAGAATTTGAATATTATCATCCAAAGGCATGAGCCTGATATTTCACACCTGACTTCTATGCGTAGACAGAAGTCTGCCTCAAGAATGGAGTGTGCACATTAATGAAGTCATTTTACACAACTCTTCAAACAACAGTATTTAATCATTTTCACATCAAAATCACTTTGTAGCTCACCAGCGTTTCCCATTTTCCTTTAAATATAAACCCAAACATTTTTAAAAGCAGCAGTTTATATCCACAGGTTTAATGCATGATTGATCCTCTTTAAAAAGGGAAAATCCATGTGTTATGTGAAATACTGTCTGTTATTATAATGAAACGCAGCAAGAAGAACTTACATTTCTACAAACTCTCTTCTCCCAGAATAATCAACTTTCAAAACAAAGCATTTTCACAAAATCTTATTTGACATTCTTTTACAAAACATGGTATGTTGGACTTCTAATTTGGATTCATAAAATGACAAGTTATCATCTCAACAGGAGAAAAAAAGAATGTAATGTAACATAAGGAAACTGCGCCAAATTTAGACTTTCATTTGCAAAAAATGGAACATTTCTGAAATGTCTCATATTTCTGAGGCACAACTCAGGAATCAATACTTTATTTACCACAGATACAATAGTTTATCTCTTTCCAGGGATGCAATTAGGAGGCCAGAGCTGCTCATTTCTGGATATATGTTGCAAATGTATGACTACAAACCCAAACAGAATCCTTATTCCTTATACCTCATTTCCTCCTGTTCTCCTAACTCTTCTACTATCTTCAGAAAAAACATGGAAGTAATCTAGAAATCGTTATTGCTGGCAAGCTATGTCAGGACTATCATTCCTTGTACAAAAATATTTTAATGCAGTTATTTAGAAATGTTAAATCATTTCAGTGATAAAATATTTTATTAGTGCTGCTGTTTGAATACATTGAGCTATGTATTGGGACTTTAAAAAAAATTCTCAAGTTTCACTATCTGATCCTTTAATCTCAGACATCACTGTTACAACAGAAGCAGATGCTACAGTAGAGGAAACCATCCCAGCAGTGAGGTTCTGTATTGCCAGCTGAGACCCATAAAGCAAGATTCAGGTATGGTGGAGTGTGTATTTTATATATCCATGCATAGCAAAAAGGTTGTGGGAACTCTGCCAACCATGTGTGAATGTGACAAGCCAGCCGAACACTACATCTCATCCAGCTCCTGGCAGGCAGGGTGGTTAGCTGTGATACAGGGCATGCTGGCTGGAGCCCGCTCTAGCATTTGATGAGATGACAAATAGATCCTTTGTGTGGTTTTTTTTGTCACTCTGAAGCATCACCAATATCACTCACCCACTCACTCCACGCTGTGCAAATATCCATTATTTAAACGCTTTAACAGAGATTGCTGACAAGGTACGAGATACTCTGCTGCAAGTAAAGAACACACAAAACCACAACCAGAAAAATGAAAGACCTTATTTTGAAAGGATGAAAGCAAACAAAGAAACTGGAAGAAATGAATTAAGCATCCTGCTCAATAAAATGATGAAGAGCAAGTCCTGCTGCAAAAACAGGACTATAAAGTGTATCGGTCTGTAAGTGTACAAGATAACGTGGCAAACAATTCCATATAAACAACAGATGAAACAATGTCACACGATAGAGAACCTTGTGCACGAAATAATACAACTTTTTATTCATGTTTTATAGATTACTTTTATTTATTTTTGCTTTAATAATGCATATTCTGTTCACTCTGTGCAAAGTTGGGGACAGAGGCGGGCGTTTAAATCATCTAATGAAAATCAAGCGGAGATGAACATTCAAGTTGAGGGAGAGGCCTATCAAAACCAGGAAAGCTAAAAAGCCACAGCTGCTCAAGACAAAGCTGCTCTCAGCTGCGCCCTTTTGTCCTGCCACCTCGCACAAACCTGGCTCTACTGACTGAGCAGCTGTACACTGAGAAGGTGACCTCCGCCGGACACTGGGGACAGGAGTCATCGTGGTAGCTACATTAGGGAGACCTGGCTTGCAACTGGCTCCAGTCAGTGTGTGGCAAAGAAAGGCACAAATCATTGCAAAGACCAGATTTCTGTTGGTTTGTTTCCTTCTTGTAAATACATTACTGTACACAACATAAGTTTAAATTGTAGGGGATTTGGGGACATAAAATTGCATATTTAACAGAACTTAAAACCATAACAAAAAGTAGGCTGTTCTATCTCGAAGCAAAAATAATCCCTCCAGCCCCAACGTTAACATTCATTCCTGGCTATATGCAGTACAAACATTTTAAAATCTGTGACAAAAGACAATTAAAAACCAAAAGTCAAAATCATAAAGCTTGTAAACAGATAATCTGAAATACACTTTATTTATGGAAAAATATCATCAAAATAGTACCACTATGGACTAAACTGCCTGAGTTTTCATTTCACCTAGGATCTTGAAGTAGAGAGCCTTTAGCACAAGAAGATCAATTTCAGTCACAACTAGTGCCGCACAGCACTGCTTCGGGTGGAAATTTTGTCCTCGTTGGTATTTTTGTTGTGCTATCAAAAACTGTTGTGCTAATCCTTCAAATAAAGGGATGTTGAGGCAATTCTTAAATCATTTGGCACAAAGTTATTTTGGCTGGGGCATAAATTTGAGTCTCAGTCATGAAGAATAATGCAACATTCCACCTATCAAGTATTCACTTTGATTGAAGAGCTTTCTTTATGTCATTAACTTCCATCTGAAAAGAAAAGAAAAATATTTGTGATGAAATTAGATGCTTTAACAAACTGAGGCACAGCTGGTCCGGCTTGAAAAGCACATGTTCCATCATGTCCACAGGTGTCGAGTATGGGCTTTATACTACTCTTATTTCCACAGATTTCACAAATTGAGGTGACCTTCTCAGCTGCATAAGATGACCAACTCACAGCTGCCTCCCCTCAGAGCTTGACAAGTATAGTCACTGAATGTACTGCAAGACCTTCCAGACTCTAAACTACAACTTTTACAAGCCAGGCAGGAATTACTTGCAGAATGAGCACTGTGTCCATGCACCAGCTGCTGCACTTACACCTGGCACAAGTCAACTGAACTGCTGACAATGAGCACTGGCAGCTGAGGAGCAAAAGCTATAGTCTCTCCCTATGAGGATGGGTCTTGCTGTGGGGAAGGCGGTTGCCTTCTGCACCCCGCAAGCCAGCGTCCAGGCACCTTAAGGGCTCTGATGGATGTACAGCCATCATCCAGAGAAAGGATGTGGCTGAAACCATCATCAGGCCTAGTCGTACACTTGGCTCCTCTGACAGACACTGGAAACCCTGAGGCGGGGGTATTAGGCTTATTCAAACACACCTGCAGTGCTCAACTGCGCCATATCAGCAAGGCAGTCTTCTTTAGTACAGGGATGGAGAGCTGTGCTCTTCATGACTATCAGAGCACTCTTAAACTAATGCAACATCTTCATGTAAAGCTAATGATGCCACCTTTGGTTAGCATCTGAACATTTACCAGTGTAAGCAATGTTTGAACTGGAGTAAAAGCATTCAGCTATAAGATCATAATTTTGAAACCACCAATACAGGTCTCTGTATAAAGACATAAAGCCATCCTTGAATAGTCTGGTCTGTTAGGCTGAATCGATAACCGCTATTAAAAATGTTCATTGATTTTATCTGAATAAATTTAAATTTTAGCTGAACATGAATTGTGTGTTACTAGAAGCCATACTCCTATGTGGTTGCACGCATAAAGTCCTTGAGGCAGCCCTGGAGCACAGACATTAATGGTCCCCAGTTCTGCCACCTGTTGCCATGTTTGCAAGCACTTTACTGAGCAGTGAAATTACAATTCGATTTTCTAACCCTAGTACAAATTACAAATACAGTTGTCCTATACCATGAAAATATAAAATATAATCAATACTAAACCACTTATCAAGTACATAGAATAGAAGAATAGAATAGAATAGAATAGGACCAGACTTTTTCCATCGGAAGGGCCCTACAATGATCATATAGTCCAACTGCCTGACCAATTCAAAGCTGACCAAGTTAAAGCATGTTATTAAAAGCATTGTACAAATAACTCTCCAACACCCAGAAAAGCAGTTTCAATGTCATTCCATATCAAAGCAGCACAGTCAATGATCCTGGCAAAGGCCCAGCTCCATGACTCTCACACAAATAGGGCAGTGTGCTACCTGGCAAATGACTAAGTCAGCATGACAACATCTGGAGCTAAGGTACTATACAAACTATGGTAGCAGTAACTGGGCTCTTAGTCAGAGCACCTTCTTTTGTATTGTTTAGGATGCTTTGGTAAAGACAACCTGAGTATAGTCTGTAAAACAGACATAAAAATCATGCTATGCGAAATCATATTCCAAGCATATCAACACTAAGACAGGTCTACTACAAAATATAAAGTTTTGGGAGAGAGCAAATAATTTAAAAAGACATGATTTCATTTGTGACAAAATCAAACCATTAAAACTGGGACTAAAGAATATCATAGTTTGAATCCTACATTGTATTTAATTTTTTTTTTAATTTGTCTACTTGTGCTAATAAATTTTTAGATAATTAACAGGCTTTTCAGTAAGAACCCAGTATTGCAATATATATGACACAGACTGGTAATGCTATGAAGGGAACAGCTATATCCCTTTCAGAAATGCTAGTAGTTTTTGATTCACTGCAATCTAAGTATCTTAGCAGAATTTTACGTCTCATACCTCAGGCTAAATCAAACCTGCCGATACTTCCGTAACATTATAAATAACGTAAATACCTGCAATCGTAGACGGATCTTCTTTTCTTCATCCAACTCAGACAGCAACTGTTTAATCTCTTTTCTGTTAAAAGAATGCAAAAAAAGCTTGGAATGGAAACAATTAAACTAGTAAAATACAATAGATCACCTCTTGGAGACATATTTTCCCTGCTTCACTAGTTACCTTTTTTCCTCTGAACAACTAATTAAAGTCAGTATACTCTTGTATACTATATGCTATACTACAGAGAAGCAAGACTCTTTATAAAAGGACAGCCCCCCCTCCCTGTATACCTAATGAACAATACATTTCCTCCCAACAGCCCTGCATCTGCAGGCTTTGCTCTGGACTAGCTGTATCAACACTGTATCAGCACCCAGTTGCCCTTTTTTCCATACAAAATGTAGATGGATTGGCTGTTGGTGGGTTATAGCAACTGGTAACACAAATCGTGCCCATGCTATCCAGATACTTTAGCAAATGAAAAGCTGTTTATGCCAGCAACACAATGTAACCTTCAACTTCATTTATAAGACATTGATCCCAAATATGGATTTGCTGTCATATTTCTTTGTTGGGAAGGGGAACATAGCTATAAGGAGAAGACATCTTATGTTCCCACTGAGTGATCTCATCTTAATACAGAAACCAGAAGGTGGAGCAACCCGTGCAAGAAGGGCCGGGGAGACCAGAGAAGCAGGGATCGGCCGAAGAGGCAAAGCAGTGGGGCTTACTGGCTAGATCCAGCTTGAACCATGCCCATTGTCTCCCAAACTCCTCACACACCTCTGTTCTGCCACAGTCTCTCCACGCCATTTTCCCTTCTCTTTTTCCTGTCTGGGCTACACGCAACCGACAATGTAAGTGAAGGTTTAGCTTCCAAAACATAAAATATTCTCAGGATTAGCAAAAGCTACATGCCAGCCTCAGTTTCTCCTAAGAAATGAGCAGTTTAAAGAAAGTAAGGACGCTCCATGCTAAAATAGTAAGATTCAGGGTCATAAACACAAAGGTCTTCAAATGTCCTAATCACAACTCAATTACTTCTTTTGTAATACGAGCTTCCTGGAAAAATGCCCTAACAGTCAAACAACAAATTGATTTAATAATTTTAGGAACTTGTAGTAATTTGTAATACAACTAGAACAAATGCATACAACTAGATCAATGCATACAAGTTCCCAAATAGTTATTGGCAAATAAAACAACATAAGAACCTTATTCACTGCTTACACCCTATAAACACCTGGTTGTGTCATAACACAGGGAAAAAAAGCTGTTATGGATGAATAGTGCCAGTCTTTTTTACTGAGCTTCTCACACCTGAATGTGTTCTGTCAGGAAAGCAGATGAAAATCATGCCCAAATACAAAGGGAAACTGTGTAGAGTAACATACATGAATGCAAGCTCAAGAAGAAACTGCCACCACCACGCATGAATGGATGCATCCCACCTACAGTTGTGATATGCAGAACTTACTTTTGCTGGTCTTTCATGGTTTCAATTATGGTTCTTAGCTCTTTAATTTGTGTTCTCAGCTCTTCCAGGGCAGTCTGACCTTGGCTTAAGTGCTCAGTCTTTGGCTTTCCTTCAGTACCGAACAGGGATGGGGAATTTGACCTGTGGCCTGTTGTTCCCATAGCAATTGAGTGAAATCCAGGTGATGGTGAAGGGGATAGTGATGGTTGTACATTACTGCCAGTAGCCAAACCTCCTGGTTTTGGAGGCAAGGATGTTTTATTATCAGACACCTGCAACAAAAAGAATAACATTTAATGTCTGGAGATAGCTTTATGAAAATCAGACCTCTAACAAATATTAAGTATTTTGCTGCTCTTCAGTAGTGTTGAAAGTCCATAGTCAAACATGGATAGTTTTGGCCAAAGCATGATAAGAATAACAATTAGTCATTATCTTTGTACATGTACATCAGAGGGGCTCTAGCTGAGATGCAGAAGTTCAGACAGTTTCAGTCAGACTTTCCACAATTGCTACAACCAGTCAGCAACAAGCATTTCCAAGATCTCAGATCTAGCAGTGAAATGAACTAGGGAAAGATGCTCAGTGTTTCTCTCAGAAGTTTGTGAGAACATACCTACATCCATGGACGTCTCCTGCAGAGCACAAAACTGCATATCCAAGAATCCAAGTTGTATTTTTTTGCAGATTAAATTTACGATTGTCAACTAACCACTGAAGGAATCTTCAACACTTAATGTTTTTTAAAAATTAAAAAAATGTTGCCCTTAGCATTATGAAAATAGCAAAATATTCCTTAAGTTTGCTTGTTGGTATGATACGAGGACAAAATCCCGTGACTTCAAAATTATGATATATTAATAAGAAATAAATATACCGTACTGTCCTCTGTTAACTGAAGCTTCTGTGAACCCCCATAACTACCAAAGGCTCTTTGTTCCTCCAGGAACTTAACAGAAAACCACCTAGTTATCCTGGAACCACGTGGCTAGCTCAGAAGGATCCCATGCTTCCTGAATTGCAATCCAGTGCTCTATTTATTAGACAAGGTATAGAGAAACTGAAGTCCACCTACCATACATGAACAGCTTCTTCACTGCATACACAGAACAGTGCACAAGTACAGTTATCACAATGGCAAGAAGGGTGAGTCCTAATTATTTATCATATCGTTATTTGGCAATGAAAATATGTGCATTATACGACAGCTACCAGGAGTATCTGAAAGTCTGTTTAGTCCAACAGTAAGAAAAAAGGCCTAGGAAACCCTCCAACTCTATCTTTGGAAAAGAGATACTGAAGTTGAATGGCAATTAGGGTAAGATATTGAGAAAAAAATAGCATGGAAACAGAAGGAGACATTGTAAGTGAGGACTTGGGGACTGGGGTGGTGGCTTTAGCTGGACAAAGTAACTGAGAGACAAGTTAGTGGTCGGATGAAAATTAGGAGAAAGTGTGACAGGGAGGGAAGAGCAGGATCTACTGAGTTCTGCAAAAACCAGTCTTCCCCACCACACGAGCGTGATTGAGCACAGAACCTGTTCTGGGCAAGCACCGCACAAAAAAAGTGTTCTGCAGAAAAAAACAGTGTGACCATAGAAATAAAAATGGTGCTATAATCACAAGAAAGCTGAATCACTCCAGTGGCTTGAATGCTTGACTTCATGACCTTAACAATATTCTCTTAATATTTTTAATATATATATATATATATGCATATCTGAGTAATGTGTACCTATAAATGGATCTTTCATGGGTAATACTCTTTATATCAGTAGCTGCAAGTTTCCTTTGGACTGAAAAGAGACATCAGGCTGAGTTCAAACCTGGAGCAAGTGAGCAAGGCACAACTGGAGTTATCCACACCGAACACCTTATTCCAGAGCTTAACTGGATATCAACATTAAAGCCTCAAGCAGCTACTTTCTGATAGCAGTCATCTTGTTTTACAGGAACAATGTCTACATCCTTGGCATACCAGCATATAATTTCGAATGTTGGCCCAAGTGCATTCCTTAATGCAAGTGCTCCCAGAAGAGGGAGCTATATAGCAAAACATTATCCTTAGAACGACCACAGAAGTGCATGACTTCATCTTTCAAATGCTTTTGTTAGACTATTAGAATGTAGTATTTGTATTATTAAACATATCTTTATGTACTAAAAAATATCTCCAACCTCTAAAGCCTCATCTACATACTCCTTCTGTAGTATTTGATTATCCTAGTTTTCTACCAATATACAGTAAGAATGGCACAAGCCTATAAAATGAATACAATTATACCAGTTTAAAAAGTTATGATATTTGCAAATTTAAATTCACATATTATTACAGTGGGTCAAAGAGTTGTATTTCTCTGCTCACAGAATCTTCTAGCATAAACTCAATTTACAGCTGCAAGAAAAGGCCTTTGTTTCTAAAACTTATTTCCCTAGCTTCTCCGATTCTGTGAAATGTATTTACACTAGAATGATTTTTTCACAGGACGGTTATGGAGACATTTTAACTGTGCAATTCGCTTTAGACTTGCATTTCAAACACAGAACAATCTTTAGTAAACCTTACCCTTTTAAGCTTCTTTAAAGGGCCACTTACCAGGTGATTGTTGTATTAAATTTTAAAAATAAATATTTGAATACTGTTTGCAAAAAAAGATGTATGTGATAAAGTTAAGCAGAGGTATTCCAATTAACTTACTTGTGATATTGTAACAGTTCTTGATTTCCTTGATGCTTCAATAGTTTTGTGTGTAATAGAAACGTGTTCTTCCTTCTCTTCTTCAGGACTTGGTGAGTCAAAGAAATCAGGGCTTGAAAGGGACGACTATGTAGACAAACACACACACCCCATGAGAGGAAAAAAAATGCAGGTGTTTTCATTGTACAAGAATTTAACAAAGGAAGAAGAAAAGCATTTATGCGATGGCTTTTTTATTTGTAGTTATCATTTTCAAAGTAACAGTACTTAAAATCAGGACTCTCCCTCCTCTACCCCTGTATTTTTATGTCTTGTTTTTAAGGCTAGAATGCTTTTGAAGCATTCATGAAATGAGATATACTTAAGAGTTGGATTCAACATTAATTTAAATCTTTGCATTGCATTATATTATAAGATGAAAGCACCCTCCTGTTCGCAAGAAGAGCTGTGCCTTACTTGGCTAGGACACAGAGCACTGTGCTGTGGGGATGCCAGATCTGCCACCTGGGCATCTCTGCTATGGCTTTGCTCTGTGCGGGTCTCACTTTGCTGCTCCTCAGAGGACACATGCTGCTACTGCTGCCGCTGCCTGTGCACACTGCTGGCATTGCAGGGCATGTTTTTATATTTATGTACATAGTCAATTTTGAAAGTTTTCTTGGGTTCTATTAATTTCACAATAACCCTTTTTTTCCCCTCCACTTCATTTTTCTTCAGCAACTTGGACATAGGTAACCATCAGTAGCTGCTCTCATTCTGCTATTCCAGAATGCAAAAAGCACAGAAATGAACAAAGCCCAAACCCCAAAGAAAAGGACACCGAAAAACTAAGCAGTGGTTTCCAAAGTATGGTTTACGAGACCAACTTGCCTAAAGATAAATATTAGAGAGTGAAATTTAAATCACCCTTATGTTTACAATTGTGAGCTTAATGAGAAGAAACACATGGTGGCCCAATGAGAGCTGCTGAAGGCTGGCAACGTTGTGTTTGTCCTCAAAATCTGGTAGAGTGTCCTAGAGAAACCAAGGGAAATGCTTCTTTTGGGAAAGACTTTCAAAATCCTTAATACTTAGCACAAACAGGTTTATTCCAAAGACTTTTTTATAAAGGATTCTTCTGGCCTCAGTAATGGTTGGCAAGGAATACCTGGCAGCATCCAAATAAGGGGTACAAATCTTGCAAGGGAGGGAATGTTTTAAACATCAGTATTCAAAACACTGGCAGCCTTTTGACACTAATTTTCCTGAGCTGCCTCTCTCTGCCTCACTGTACGTGTGAAGGAATTGCTGTGTAAACGTAGTAAAAACATCAGGGAACACAAATAGGAGGGGGAAAATATCAGAAAAAAAAATAAAAGAAAAGGAAAATTAACTTACAGACGTGAGAGACTGGGAGGGTGGTCGCCTGCCAGTAGCTTTTGGTCTGGTTGTAGTTGGATGATTAAGCTTCTCAGCAATTGGTATTACAGAGTCAAAACCTTCCAAGTCTTAAAAATAAAATAGAGTTGATTTGGTTTTTTGGCAATTGTCCTCAAAGGGAAAGAATCACACTTTTTTTCTAATTTCAAAGAAATCAAATCCCATTTTCCCCATTGTGTCATAAAATTTCAAAGAAATCAAATCCCATTTTCCCCATTGTGTCATAATGTTCTGCACATGTTTAGGCACCATGATGGCACTAAAAAACCCTGGAAGTCAAAGGCAGCTGTAATCCAGTCACCCTTGCCAAGCACAATTACTCTTCCATCTCAAACACAATAAAGCAGAGTGGGAACGTGTAAAGGAGCCTTTGGATTTGTTTTCAGCCTAGTGAAAGCTAAACGGCATCATGGGTCCTACGGAATGGAACAAACAATTTCAAAATTTCCATCTTTCTATTAAAGGGGTTAGTAATTTTTTTTCCTCAGTAATTGGAGACATAAGACAGTGCACGTGTTGTCTCAAGAACTTGCACTATCAGCGCTGCACCTGCAGCAAGTGCTTAGGGAAGCACAGCATGGGAATGATTGGGCTGGAAGTGATCTGCAGGTTCCCGGACACCTGCAGCTGGAGGTAGCACAGCTTCTGGTAGCAACAGGTGAAAGGAATATCTCCAGTAGCCCAGAGGTTATGGTTAGTAAAAACTCTAACAGGCTCCTGAAGCTGTACAGAGCCCAGGAAAAACAGGTCTGCTAGAATGCAGTATCTTCACGGTTAGGGAAACGCACTGGAGAAGTGCTTACTGAATCCAACCACGTGGTAGCATGTTTACGTGAAAGAACGATGTGAAGGCTGAAGGAATACCGCAGCTTGTGATTACGTGCCTGAATCAAATGGCTTAACACCATTCATCTATTTTTATGGGTTATATCAGTTTCACTCACCTCCATTTCAAAATGCCCTACTGCATAAGTTAAGCAGAAATGAGTCAGAAAACATACAAGAGGTGCTTTAGACAAGATAAATCAAAATTTTGTGAAATTACATTCAGACATGAATCAAATACTGGAACAATATTGATTACTCAGACACTATTTTTCATTGCACACATGTAGGAATATACAGCTTTTAAGTTAATAGTTAAGTATACTGGGCACTTTATTTTCAGAACTGTTTCAGAACAATGAATCTCTGAAGAACCAGCTTTGTTGCTGTATTACAACCATTGTACAAAATTACACAATGGAAAACCAAATGAATTAATGGGTCTGTGCAATAAACTATATGCACTGAAGGACACTTAAACTGATTCCAAGTCCTCATGATTTGGCAGCTAGGAGTAAATAGGATCAGACATTCCTTATTCAGCAATATTCTTCCATCTCTGGGAGACAAAAAAAGAAGAAAGAGAGACCTCTTTCAATAGCCCTGAAATAGTCTAGGGTTACTCACCTCCAAATACTACTCTATTTTTGGAGCAACTCTTCCTATATATAACCAGTGACCCCACTGTCCTCCACCAGGTATTTCTCTCACTGCTTTTTTATTGACTGTTACAACCTATGTCCAAAGGTAGGTCACCTAGTCTGTCAATGGGAATTTGGCAATTTAAAGCCTCAACAGTACCTCAACGTATCAGGTGAGGTTACAGTGCTTTTAAAGTAAAAATGAGCTAACATTAGCAGACTGCACAAAACCTATCTGGAGTCCTACAGAACTTCAGGGTTTCAGGAGAGGAGAAACGGAAGTAAAAATTTATTTTCTGGGGAAAAAAAAAATTGCAAATGTAAGAGATGGTTGCCAGGAATATCCAGTTTGAAGCCGACGCATGAGATAGCTAGACTTGGTTAAGATCGCACAGCAAATCAGTGATGTATTTTAATACATTGTCTTTGTTTTCACCACTGTGTTACTTTAAGTTGCACAGCAAGAATATATTGCCACCAAAAATATACACTCATCTATAAACATGTGAAACTCACAGACATGAGTAGAAATGGAGGCTGAAGCAGTCCTTCCATTTGTCTCAGCCACTCTTTCCCAACTAACTGTTTTTACTGTTTTTTTCCTGAGCTAGTTTTAATCCAGCTCATTTTCCAACAGCATGTGTCCAGCCACGCAAATACCCATGCTGAAGAAAGGAACAGTGTCATTACCAGAGGACTGATACAAGCTTCTATAACTGAGAGGAAGAGGAGACTACTGCTTTGGAGGGTAGCAAAGAGGCTGAAGTTATCTTGCAGCCTAGAAAGGCTCCAGTACATGACTTCCCTCTCTCTGTGTTGCTGCTTCTATGGTAAGCGCCACTGTCCCTTCCTCTGTTCTTACAGAAGACAAGTACCTACACTAATATGGAAAACAATCAATGAAAAAAATAGTGAAAGCATTAATTCCATGTGTTCCTTTGGCTTAAATAAACTAATAATTACCTTGACTTCTACACTTGATCAGAATAGTCAAATATTCATGTTTAAATTGTAAAATGTATCGATATACAGAGAGTATATGAGTTTGTGTCCTTGAGACCCATGAGCACTTGCAGATAAAATCTGCTCCACATGTTTTATTAATATTATGAAAGATGAACACTCCAGTGCAAAGCTTCTATTATCAAGAAATACTGGGAATCCTCTATTTTTTCCACTTCTGAATACATTTCTGATAGCTAGAAAAATAAACTAAAGTAGCCTATACCTGCCCTGAATTTTAAAAAAAATGGAACAAAGCAGAGGTTGGAAAGGCTCCACAGTAGAATCTGATGCCAAACTAGTGAAATCACAGCCATTCAGCTGATACTATAAATGAAATTCTATTTAAGTGTAAGGGACAACACTTGGTACAATGCTAAAATAGTAAATCCATTTCCAGTACTTCCATAGGCCCTGTATCCCCTCCCTGCTTGTTCTCCTTATTTAGATATGGTTCTTGCTTCCAAATCCACTCCGCATCTAAGGTTATCACCACCTTACATGGTCACCACCTATGAGATATTAATTCAGGAAAATTCCTGTATAGTAAACTGGTAAAGAAAATGAGAAACACAACCACTCAGGATACCTCTGCCTTGCTGTTATCTATACTGTAGATTCAGTCATGAATTCACTTACACTGGTTATTTGATTATTTTTTGCTAATGGAAGGCAAGGTTATACAGGTGTGACTATATTATACTCACTGAGATCATTAAATGCAGAGATTTGATTTTAGTTTGCATTTCTGTAGCTATCAGAAATTGGGAGCTTAAATTTACTTAATAAGCAAAATGTAAAACCTTCCTAAGCTGGACCAAATGGGGTGTCACTAAAAATAAAGTATTCACAGCCACGTTAACTGCCCGTAAGGCAGCATCAGCATCCAACACACCTGAACTCTGCACTGGTCCAACTTTCTCTAAGTCTGTTAGTAATAACAAACAGTAAGGAAGGTTCTATTGAACACACAGAATACCAAAGGCACCCTTCAATTAACAGTGGCGCTCTCTAATTAAAAAAATAGTTGATACTTGTTCTACAAGTAAACAGATGCATTCATCATTATTACTGTCTTGCTGATCAAGCCGGTAATTCATGAAGTAATTCATGAAATGGGGAGAAAGACATCAGAGTAATTCTAATATACTAGCATAGTACACACAATAAAATGTCTGGCTTACTGAGCAAACATATTTAATGAATACGAAAAATGTTAGCTGTGCCAGAATTACTCCCTGGTATCCTTCCAAGCAAGTTAAGAATAGGATATTTTTCCCCATTGCTATGTTCATTTGGAGACATGGTTATATAAAGCATGCTGATGGTGTTTTTAAAAAAAATGCTGAGATCCAGGAAAACAATTATTTAAGGAAAAAGTACTCAGCTCATTAGACTTGTACCTTGCTGGAAAACACCCTTCAATCCCTCCCACAGAAACCCCAGAAGGAAAAAGTGAAAACAGTTATGCTTCCTTCCTTACCCCTGCTCCCCCTTGCATTTACTATTCTGGCATAAAATGTGTTCAGGCCTCAACTTTATCTTACGGTTAGGTTTTTTAGTCTAGCAAAGTAATCTATACATAATGAAGAAAGAAAGCTTTTTGAATTAGCAGAGAGATTTCACCTTGAGAAAACTATAATGGAAAGTGACGGATAATAGCAGAATCAACACATTCAGAATGCTAACAGGGAGGTTTCAGAGGACAGAAATACAGCCAGGCTGGAAGCAATGAGGCAAAGGTGGCGTTCAATTCATTTGAAGAAGATAATGTCATAAAAGCCACAGAGGTAGATTTCATTTCATAATCATCTTCAATACATTTAAAAGATTGACAACAGGGTTGTGAAATGGTATATATACTGTCTTTAAATACAATAATCCTGAAAGCTATCAAATGAGACAGAGATACTGCAGACGAAATCTTCTGCATTAATATCCATTCAATATATAGCACTCATTAAAAAACAACTCAAACAACAATCCGAATATTTCTGGGATTTTTCAGAAGACCACAATTATTTTAACTAATTCAAGTGCCCGGTTTCTGCTACTCCCATGTACTCCCAATGCCGAACAGCATCGTACCCTTCACGGAACACAACCATGCTCCCACCCAGGGTCAGGGCAGCAGAATCTCACCCATAGTGAACTGCAGACTCTTTTTTAAGATTTGGGTAATACACTTTTAGCAGGAGGGCTCACCGGCTGCAGGGTTACTGCGTGCAGGAGTGTAAAAGCGATGTGCCAGGGAGACGTGCCCGCATGGTTCCTTGCTTTGGAGGGAAACAGCTTGGTTCACCGGGCTTCCCAGCACAGTCACTGGACAGCCACTTTTCCTAAAGCATACAATTATCCTCTCCCATTTCAATCCCGACTTTTATCTCTTTAATAGCTAAATGTAGAAAGCTGCCATAATGAGCTTTGCTTAACCACTTGCCAGTGCCCTCATAAGGATTTTATTTTTAACGATTCAGAAGATGCCAAGAAAGAACTGAAAGGTCAAGAAAACTGAGCTAGAAGAAATAGATATCCTGCTTTCAGGCACCTCAACTTGACACACATGGAGAACGATTTAAATTTCTGGTTTACTGCCTTTTTCTGGACCCTCTGGAGCAAGAGACCTAATTAATTTACGTAACGGACCATTAACATATCCCTGATGACAGTATTTACAATTCAAAACTATGTTTATAGGTGATTTTCATTCATTGACATAAATATTACAACTTAACCCAGTTGGGTAATTCTGCTCCTTTGCTTCGCTGTATTAAAATGACCATGAACAGCGGCATAAAAAGAAATAACCGATGTAGGCAGATTTCAGTCCTCATTATATGAGTCACATTTTGTCCTCCAACCCATATATTTACCAGTATTTTCTTTTCTCCAACTTTTACTCTGTGTCTTCAGGCAAAATAATTATAATGTCTCACAGTATAACAGCCTGTGATTTAAAGACAAACCCACTCCATTCTACAACGTTTTACTGGAAAGATTCTCCGTCTTTTTCCCTAGTGTGGGCCAAATCTTATTAGATCACTTTTTCTTCCACTCAGAGGCACAGCAATCACCTCTCCTAATAAATATGAGCACGTAACAGCTCTAGAACAACCGCAAATGCAACTCAAGGAAACACGATATACTGAGGATTTTTTTTAATTGTTTGTTTAATCGTTTAATTGTTCAAGTAAGGTATTTTTAACTATCCTTCCAGGCAAGTTAGCACCAGGCTTGCAGGGAGGGACAGAAAAAGAGTACAGTAGATAATGTGAGTTCTGCCAGTACTCCATCATCCTCCAGCAAATGCTCTGAAGACTAAAGTCTGAGGAAATGCTGAAAAATGGGCTCACGTTAACCAGCTTTCAGGGAATCTCTTAAGAAAATTCACACCGACACTATATGTTTCAGCAGGAATCAATGAAGCCATATGTGCCTTACATTAGCACTGATGAAGATTATTAACTGCTTTCATAAATACTATGCAAAATGCATAGAGCCAGGAAAAACATTGGAAAGATGCGTCCGCTTGGCTCTGTGTGTGAAGCGCCTGTGCAGCGCAGTCTTTTTGCAAAGCACAGAAACTGCTTCTTGTGTGGATTAACTGAGCATTTCCACAGCAGCTACATTATTTTTATTTCTTTGTGGCTTATTCTTTAAATCATATTCTTTAAATCACTTAGCTTAAATCCATATGATTTTAAGTACTAGATGATTTCAAACCAAGCCTATTTTGGATAGCCAGGTCTTATTTCAGGATTGCAGGATTCCAAAGCCTGTGTGTATATATATTGTTAAAAGGCTCTGGATTAATCCTGACTTGCAGAAATAACTCAATACCAATAATTAATTGGAATAAATCCGTAATTTCTGGAAGCATTAGTTTTTGATCGAGTAAGCTATTATATGTGCTAGATGTTTCTGTCATTGCACTGGCCCTCAGATATAGCAATCCTTTATGAAATTAAAAAGAAACACATAACCTAAAAAAAAGGTCAAGTTATGCAATAAGGCATTAATTTAAGCTGTTGAAGTCAATGTAATTCTACAGAGGACTACTCTTCTGTTGGTAGAATAGGGCTTACTTTCAGTGTAGCTTATGAACAACAACAGTGGTTGGTACATAAGACTTTACAACAGATGTAACTGCTGTGATTTAACCACAGCAATACTGGAGACAAAGTCTTGGGTGATGTAACCATGCACTTTCCACTGAGAGCCAGTGAATGCTCTTCAAATTTCTACCTTGTGTTTTGTTGGTTTTTTCTTCCTCTTTCAGACTAGAGAACCATCCTAGCGTGTTGCTAAATATTTTGTTTTGTAACCTGTAAGGAAATCGCAATGAAATATATGCATTAAACTTTGTGATGACACCATCTGTCTGTAAGAACCACAGTATAGACAAACTGTGCGTGCAAACTGTACATGTCACTTAGGTCACTAAAATTTCCTACGGTACAATAAAACAAACTATAGTGATTTCTCATTTCAGTGCTATGGTGCAAGATTTTCTGTCACAGTACACTCAATTTCAACTTCTAATAAAAAAAAAAATCTGTAATAGCCATGTATACATTAGGTGTTCAACAGAATACTTCTTTTTGTATTTGTTATGCATCGTCAACTAAAGCAAAGACAGGACAGAAAAGAAATGGAAAAAAAAAGCCTTACCCTCATGAAATGAAGAAGAGTTACCCATGGCAAAGAGATGTAAATAGGAAAAGCTGGATGAAAGATGTGTGGAAAGGAAAGTAAAGGCATCACTGAAAACAGGGAGAAAGAAAACAAAAGTGAGGAGGAATGGGGCATGGTTCCTCTTAAATAATATATTCTGAAGGCTAGTTTTCCAATTTTTTTTTGTAAGGATTGTGGAAAGGAGCAAAGGCATGAACAACAGTAGTAATAGCTGCCATTATATCTACAATCAGCAGTAATGTTGCTGAACAGGACTCCCTCTTGTCAGTACAGATTGCAGAATTGTAATCAGTGCTGTATTATCATCAAGAAATTTAAATGTCAAGTCACAACTCTGCAGAACATGCTAGTGAAATCAAGCCATGCGCTAACATCTACATAAAAAGAACTTTTTATATATGCGACTGACAGAATATTATGCACAGTATTACATAGCACCTCAGCCTTTCTCAAGCATTTGTGACTTTCCTGATCGGGAAAGTTGACCAAATGTTTTTAAAGTTGTGGGGATTTCTGGCTAGATGACACTGATCCACTGGTGGAATATTACTTTAGAAAATAAATATAAAAATGCCATTTCCGAAACAAGCAATGTTTAACACACTGATCTAGACAGAATACAAGTTTTGAACCTGGATTCCCCAATTCCCCTCTGCATATTGCTTCTTAACTGTTGATGGAATTACTGATTTTGTTGTTGCTGAACACTTGTTTGTTTTTTGGGAGATGGCATAGGGAAGGACCCTGTACAAGAGGTAAAGGTTTTGGTCTCATAATGAAGAAAAGAAACCAACTTAGAAATCCTTAAAAAGTTTTCACAGAACAGAAAACTGCTCTCCATCCAGCTTTAGTATGGTTTGCTTTTATAACCAAAACTGTCTCTCCAGTGCTTTTGTACATCTCTGCTTTGAATGAAAGAACAAGAGCTTTAGACTGGCTGTAGGACTGAGAAAGCGACAGCCATTGTCCAGGTTAGCATCGCTAGCGCAAAAAAGCCAGAAGAGTGCTGTATTATTCATTTTCAGTCCACGATTCACCATCAGTAATTAGCATAAGCATGAAAGACGGTGAGGCAACTTGCAACTGACTGCTGCTTTTTCCTCTGTCCTCCCCAAGAGCTCTGAGTGCTCGGGAATGGCACTGGGGCTAACGGAGGAATAGAAGAGCCCAATAACCAGAATGATCATACACCCGAGCTGCTGCAAAGGCCATTTAACTTCCATTTTCTTCAAAGGCTACTGCTAAGCCCCACCTTGTCTGTCACATAGGTCCACTCTCATTCATTGTGTAAATTTGGATTACTGAAAACACATCAAATGGTAGATTTAATCGGATCCATTTTGACTGGAAGGATGAACCTTGGAGAAGCTGAGGCTGCACCCCCCCCAGAGTACTGACCCTGGGGCAACACAGGTAACACATATCATAGCTAAATATGATCTGGACTCACACTGCCCAATCCACTATTGTTTTGGAATACACTGGACAACTCCACTCAGTCATACATCATTTTTACTAATAACTCATTTAGCCACAAGATTTCTCAAACCCATTGTTCTCTTTGTAAATAAATAAAAAAATCTAACACATTTATCATAAATCTTTCCAATTACACTGCCCAATAAACTGTCCTGAACTCCAAACCTCTCCTCATAGTAAAAGACATTAATCCACTGTGAACTGTTTTGGCTTATTAAGTTTTAATTTATTGCTCTACCCTCTCTTAAAAGGCTGCTGAACAATAAAAGGCTCTTTAACAATATTTCACATGACCTGTCAAAAACGACCTGAAAATTTATAACAGTTATGATCTTTGGGTCCACTTTCATTCCAAAATCATAATTTATTTATTTTTTTCTTCTAATAAGTTGTCTAACAGGCTAGAATGACATGATTTGCCCTTGTAAATACCATTCTGGTTTGACCCTATCAAGTTATACTTGTCTAAGTATTCACACTATTTTATCCTTGGTCTCAGTAGGTTCCCCTTATTAGTGGTAACAGGAGGTCATCAGCTAAATACTTTGCAACATGTGTGTGGTTTGGTTTATGGATTCTTGTTGGGTCCTATTATCCATTAAAAAAAAAAAAAACAAACCAACAACCCAAACCAAAAAAAAAAACCCCACCTAAGCCTAAGTTCTGGAAATGAACAAAAATTATTATATATCAAATAGGTTGTTAAAAAAAAACAACCTAACCCCAGAAAAAATACAAAACAATCTAAGCTTTTATCCTGATAGTGATTCCAAGGAAACCAGCGCAAGGATTAAAAAAGTTTACCTCCATCACACCACTATATGCTATTTGCAGCCATAGTTTTCTCTTTCAAGTGAGCCAAGATTTACATGTTTTGAAGCAAATTTGTAAACACAGGTAACAAACACTTAATGGTAGAATTTGACTGCATTTCCATACCGTTCCTTATTATTAATCTCTAGAATTAAAACGTTCATGCAATTTATCACAAGCTTCTAGCTTTCCATGTTTATCCCAAATGAAAATCTGGGACAAACACACTACTTGCTTCTCCAGAAGAATGTTACTATCATAAACCATAGCAACAGCAGAAGGTTAAAAAAAAGCAGACATATGGATGCTGAAAAGCTCATAAACCTATGTGAAATCAATTTAGCATTTTATTGCTACATTGCAAAAAATCCATTTGTAACTTAAAGCTCTGCTTTCAAGTCCGAAGAAAAGGCAGGTTTGGCTCTTGAAAGTATACTATTTTACAGAAATGTTTCACTAATAAAGCAGTCTGGGTAGAAACCACCACACCGAAATAACATTTAACGCCGCCAGTGAAAGGTAGTAATGCTTACACATTCAGGGTACCCTGGTTCTGCCTTTTATCAAAACAGATCTCTCACGGCACAGCTGCAACTGCGGAGGAGAGCGACGGCAGCAGCTGTTGCTGGCGTATTTCTAAGTAGAGGTAGAAGATGGCTGTCGCGGCGTTTGCTTACAGCCCTGGGACAAGAGTCAGAGCACCTTGCTTTCCAAGTGCCACTTACTGCAGCACCCACCCCGGCAAACATCTCTCCTGCACTGCCAACTTGAGAAGGAAGGAGGGTGAGAGAAGACAGAAAAATCACTTACCATTACTCCTTTCCAGGTGATTTCCCGATTAAACTGTTTGTGTTGCAGGAACATAATTTATTATTTTCAAGAGAACTTTAGACTGCTTTTAATTGGTGTTTGCGGTAAAATTTATCCAAATTGGCCTCAATTGGGTCTCTATTCTTTTGTATTGGAAAGTGTAAAGATTACTAACTGCACCAAACCCACAATCTTTTGCAGCATTAAAAATATGGCAGCACTAATATTACATCTGTTAAATAAGTATGACTTATTATCATTGTCCTTCTCACTTGTTTCAGACTTTCAAACATAAATAACAAAAGCCCTCCTATTCAAAATAGCTCACCATTCCATATTTCCTTTTAAAATTTATTTTTTTAACAGAAAACCCCAACAAAACTTTTTTAAGTAAAGCAGAAATGATCCTTCGATTCTACAGTTAAAATTTGATATAAATGCACTCACATTCATTGCCAAATCCTCAATCTGCCTTTTGGATCATAACAAAGTCACTAAAAAGCAGAGATTTACACTATACATTTCGTAGGCAAACTATAAAAAGCACTATAACTTACCGATGTCATTGCTTCTTTCAGAGGAGTCTTTCTCTAGAGTGCCGGATACTGTACTGCCCACTAATTCCACTTTTGGACTATCACTCCTACATTTGGATCAAGAAGAGGAGATATTTTATTGGAGTTTTTGTGGGTTACAGTAAATTGGTAGTTAACTTGCAATTAATAATGAGAGAGGAAAATATTCTTCCTTTGTAGCACCAGAGTAATAGCAATATGTCAGAGAGAGCAATCTCCAGTAAGTAGACATGCTGTATGGATTAACCTTATCTCATTTCTCCTTAACACCTGTCAAAAAAGCCTATTTTAGACACCGTAGCGTCCTGAATAATTCTTCAGATGTTCACAGCATCTCAACACCAAGGAAATATAAGGGCAAAGGGACATCCTTCAGCATCTTATTTGTAATTGTTTCTAATTAATTGGCTTCCATAAACTACACCGATGGGTGATCTAGAATACTGCAGAAAGGGAGAGAACCTCCAATTAGCATTGTGCCTTGCAGTGGTTCCTAGTATTTACTCATAAATGCAGCTCTTCCACCTAAAGAAGATCTTTATTTATTTACGCATGCTGCTTATGAGATTAGACTATGAATATTGCTTCCACAGGTCCAAAGAAACAATATCACTTAGTCTGTCTGAAAATGTCTTTGGAATAGGCAAGTGTCAAGAGTTGTGATACTTCATACAGAGGAATTATTTTTAAACCAGACAGGAGCTCAAATATAAGCAACATGATTATTCTTTCTTCGTAGAACTTTATATCCCACAACTACTTAAGTTTACTAAAATAATCTGGCTATTGAAACAATTAATTAAAAATGAGCCATTGGTAAGCGAGTAGCTTGGCATTGCACAGGTCACACAGACAAATCCCTGTGACATTTACTGTGCTAACAACTGTTCAATTAATGCAATAATTACCATGATTACCAGGTCAACTAACAAATATCATAGTTTTTCCACAATCACTATTCTCAGTGTAGCGCTGTAACATTTGTGATATACATAAGGTACCCAAATTATGGGTAAAAATATAGATCTGTCCCTGAAACAACCCAGGCAGATGTGCATTTCTATGAACAGCAGTAATTAGCCGCTGACTGAAAATACATAGTGAGCTCCTGAATCTCGTTGATTTTTTCATTTGTCTCTGCTTTTGATGCCATACGCCGATGACAGATGGCCTGAACCTCAACTCATGGCAGCAGTATATGAGCAAAACACAAAGTGGCTGGAAACCCTATTACAGACTTCAGGAAGGCTGTGTTATAGAGCCTGAAAATTTGTGTTAAAAAACAGAGGAAGTCACAGATTAAGTGAACATACATCCAGTTAAACACTGTGGTAGGGTGACAAGTATTCTATGAAAGATAGACAACCAGTTTATGACCTGAAAAACAAACTAGTCCTACACAGCTATCAATACGGCAGGCAGGCTGCACCATGAAGAAAACAGAAGAAATTTAACACGATCCTAGAAAAATGTATTAATTGGTGAGATGATTAATAAGGTCATTCTCCCAGTGATCTACCTAATCAATTTGTTTTCTTATCTTTTGGTCTTTAACTTTCTTTTAAAAATTGGCTATATATTTGTAAATCTATAAGAAACTATGCATAGTTTCTTGGCTGAAAGGGCCACTGAGCATCTGACTATGTACTCTGTTTTGCACATGTATATTTTCCAGAAACTGAGAGCACCGTCTGAGTTGGAAGCACTCTAGGAAATGCGTGAGTACAGTTTCAGAGGAGATTCTTAGGATGGTGTGATTTAGGACTGAAAGTCACAACATTTACCATTTGACTATAAAAGGTACCAAGATATATGACATCAACCCCCCCAAAAAACCCAACTCTGTTGTCAAAAGAATCAACAGGCTTATTATGGTAATCTACATCCATACTGTTGTGAAAGGAGTGGAGCCATGCCTTCTTGGTCACAGTATCTCCCTCCCTCCACTCGTGCCCATGCAGATAGGCTGTCAGCTTGATCAGACAAATTATCAGCCTGAAAGAAACCCCACACTAATAGAAATCCCCCTGCAAACTGATTAATTGCCATCTGGAGCAACTCCCTGACCCATATGGCTGAATGGCTGCACAAATGCTGGTGCTAACATAAGGGAGGCTGTGGGAACGGGCTGCCAGGAGAGGGAACCTGCCCCTGTTAGCAGCAGCATGGACACAGATTGGTTTAGACCGATTGTAAAAATGCACTTTCTGTAGGTCTTTATGGCTTGCCTACTCCAGAGAGTTGACTCATCGGTAAATGGTATAATCACAGGTATGTCTAAATAAGCTGTGAAGCCTTTGGAGCAAATTGACAGCTATTCTCAGGCCCACATGGTTTTTGTCTCTCCTGTTGCCCTCGAAGCCCTGACCTGCCTTCAAGGAAGGAGGAGTATATTTAAATGGAAAAACAGTCATCACCACAAAGTCAGTGAGATGCATAACATGCAAGCCACTTACTCAGAACAGAAAAAAACCCTCTTCTGCTCAGCAGCTGCCACAGAAATCTCATGAGACTCACTTTATAACTACAGCAATTTTTCCCCCTAGGATCACATACTGGTTTTGGCTGGGATAGAGTTAACGGGTGTTTTGGTTATTGCTAACCAGTGCTTACACAGTGTCAAGGCAGTCTCTGTTTCTCACATTGACCCAACAGTGAGTATGCTGGGGGGGGCACAAGAAGCTGGAAGGGGACAGAGGCGGGACAGGTGACCCCAACTGACCAAAGGGATATCCCATGTTATACAACTTCATGCTCAGCAATAAAAGCTGGAGGAAGAAGGAGGAAGAGGGGAACGTTTGGAGTTACGGCATTTGTCTTCCCAAGTCACCACTACATGTGATGTAGCACTGCTTTCCTGGGAATGGCTGAACACCTGCCTGCCCATGGGAAGTAGAGAATGAACTCCTTATTTTGCTTTGCTTGAACACGCAGCATTTGCTTTATCTGTTTACCTGTCTTTATCTCAACCCACGGGTTTTCTCACTTTTGCCATTCCAATTCTCACCCCCATCCCACTGTGGGGGAGTGAGTGAGCGGCGGGGTGGGGCTGAGCTGCCCACAGGGGTTAAACCGGGACAGGTCAGCAAAAATTCTGCTGGTTCAATTTTTATTCAAATTGCTTTAGGTTTTTCAGATTGTGGAAATGGATACCAGTGGGTCTTAAAAATATTTACTTATCTATCTTATTACTATCTTATTAAACTGAACCGATTTAAAAACAAAACACCTTTATTGAAGTGACTGCTTCCATTTGAAGTTTCACATTTCTTAATTATTCAAGCAATTCAAAGTCTATTCCATGCATTATTTCATTACGTGAACCTTCTGCCGGCTTCCTATAAGACACCCTTACAAGTCAGAGCTTACCAGGCAGAACAGCTACATGAGATAAATCAATTAATTTGAATTAGCTGATAAAGAAATGCATAGGGAAACTGCTAGCACTGGGATCGTCAACATACATTATCACCACCTTAAAAATCACCTTTCCTTCTAAGTTTTAATCTAACTACTGTTACAAGTAAAATTCTTTCAAATATAATAATATTAGAATAAAAAGAACAGAGCATTTTTCTCTGTGCTAGACATAGCAGAGTTTGGACAATTAAGAACATAACAGGGTTACTGTTTACATCTGCTTTTTCACTTTGTTAACATGAAACCTAAAATACCTTTAAAAATGCATGATTTATGCAATTTTTTACTTAGAAAAAACGAAAACCGAAGAGCAATAAAACACCTCTCCACAACTCTAAATGTTTAAAGTACTTACTTATAATATGTTTAAAATATTCCAGGCAAAGGACAGAACAAAAGAATTGCTACCCCGTTGCATGCCTAGCCAGAGAACTGAACACTGGGGTATGTATAGGTCTTGCCAAGAAGACATCACTTAGCTAAATCTAGAGGTCGTAGCAAATTCTTGCTTTTCCAAGCATGTCCAAGTGACCAGCAGGTGTGGACTAGAATTTGGAACCACAGGGCAAGCATGTTCAAAGCCAAGAAGTCCAAAGGAAGCTGTGGCAGTAGCACCTGGATAGAAGGGTAAGTTCTCAGAGATGCACAGCCAAAGCACTTCAGTAAGATGAAACTGGCAGCACAAGGCAGGCACCCTTTTTTTATTTTATGTGTCTCAGATTTCACACTGACCACATTTGTTTAATGGACCATATGCAGAGGAATGAGGGGAATCAATGTCTAGGTTTTCGATTTTATTCCACTCTACCCTATACTCCCTTCTGGTATTTAATTAGTATACTTGAACTCCAGTAGTTCAATGGCAGCTAATTTTTCTAACAGTACAATAGTAAAATTATTTCTATGCCTATATTCTCGCTGTAAGACGTGCAGCTTGCCCATTTTAGGCAACTAGTTTTTTCTGGTTTTCACCTATTTCTATCCACTATGCATAAAGGAAGTCTACAGTGCACAACACAGGTGCCGATGACTAATGTTGCCATCCAGACTTGATTAGTACTGCAGGCAAGGCCTTTAATTTCTGCAACCTCTGCTTTTCCAAGCTCTAGCAGAGATTAAATGGAATTGTGTTGGCAAGTCCAGTTTCTCGGTGCTCCTCAAAGGCTGTAACCACCTCTGGTAAAGAGCATCCTTTAACCATAGAATAACAACCAACATTAGATTATAAATACTTGACAGCAGTATTCTGCAGTGGCACCAGCTTAAAGAACATTCTATGCAGGCACATGTATTTTGCTAAAAATTGATTTAAAACGATCAAAGAAAACAGACTGAAGCCAAGCCGACAGTATTTGAAATGTGCATTGTCTAATGCTGTTCCTCAGTACAATCCAAGCTGTTGTGCTGACTTAGTGTCATGGCTAAGCTAGAATAATTTGAGTTAAACTGAGAAAGTCAACATCAGCGCAACATACTGATGCAGATATTTCCCACGTACTCTGCAGTGGAAACTATGACGTTGCAGTTAACGGTGCGCTCATCAGTAGAAATGAATTAGTAATGAACAGTCTAAGACTGTTATTCTTGAGAAGATAGTGATGATCCAGCCAGATGACTAGAAGGCTTTTCTTTTGTCTTTTCTTTACACTGTTGTTTAAATACAGTTTACTGTGAAATAAATTGTGAAATCTAAGTTCTTTAAATGTGTGTTTTTTCCGCTAATCCCAAAAGCACTGGACAGAGAAAAGCAATACCTTGTATGAGTCACAGGCACAACTGGTCTTTCTGGTCGTCTCGGGGGCAAGGTACCAGGTCTATTCACAGAGTTTGCTTTGGGTGGCCGAGGTTTCTTCGGAGGTATAGCAGGAACTGAAGGCTTCTGCAAGTCTAACTGTTTTTGCTCTCTCTCTGATCTTTCTTTAAATCAATTATTACCAGAAAAAAGAACACGAATATTATTAAGTGGAATTCATTTGCACTCACAAGTCTACAATTAAACAAGAAATCTTTAACTGTAGATACACTGTATACAAAGAAAAAGCTTATCTCCTTTCCACTTTGGTCCTAAATCATTCTTTATTTGAAATAACACATTTACCACAAATCAGTTGTTTGCCCTGCCTGACTGTTCTGCCTGTTCTGCCTCACGGCTGAAATGCATGTGCAGTGTCTGAATGGGAATGCTATTTTTTTATTTTAGTATCTTATTGATTTCTGAGTGTAAAAAATAAGAACAGCAAAAAATTACATACCATATGGAACAACTTCCCATGAGCACAACTTATACAAAATTCTAATATGAAACAATTTAAAGTTAGAAGGTCACAAAAGTAATTATGCTAGATATTCTTAACATCTCTTGAACAAACAGAGAAATATCATTTCTGGGGAAAAAGAAGTGTGTTTCAAGTGAACTACGATTAAATGAGAGGGTTCAGCAAAGGACTACAAAGATGATTAGGGAACTGGAGCATCTCTCTTATGAGGAAAGGCTGAGGGACCTGGGTGTTTTTAGTCTGGAGAAAAGAAGATTGAGGGGGGATCTTATTAATGTTTATAAATAGCTAAGGGGAGGGTGCCAGGGGGATCGGAACAGTCTTTTTTCAATGGTGCCCAGTGATAGGACAAGAGGTAACGGGCACAAACTTGAACATGGGAAGTTCCATCTTAACATGAGGAGGAACTTCTTTCCTTTGAGGGTGGAAGAGCACTGGCACAGGCTGCCCAGAGAGGTGGTGGAGTCTCCCACTCTGGAGACATTCAAAACCCGCCTGGATGCCTGTCCTGCGCAACCTGCTGTAGGTGACCCTGCTCTGGCAGGGGGGTTGGACTGGATGATCTCCAGAGGTCCCTTCCAACACTGACCATGCTGTGATTCTGTGATGCTGTGAAAATACAAGCTTAAAATTTAGCAGTTTGGCAGGACAAAAACCCCTTGGAAAAATGAGACCTTTTATTTAGGTTTTTAAGCACAGACTTATATGCTGAATTTTTCAGCTTGCCAGTGAAAAACTGAATCATTTGCAGAACTGATTATGCACAGTTAGGAAGTGCCACCATACTAATATTCAATGCCAAACATGCAGTGCCTGTGAGTATGTAAAGTAAAATACACATGAATAACTCTTGTAAATAATATGCTCTAAATTCATAATACAAAACAATCATGCAAACATGTTTGCCACACCATAGGAAATCTGATTCTTCTTAAAGAAAGGAAAAAACTCTCAAAGGGATCAAAGTTTTGCTCTCTGTATCCAACTATGCCGACACTCCACTTCCCTTGATAACTCTGTCATGAATATTACACCTCTGTATACATGTAAGAGGTATTGGGAATGTTACAGGGTATTGCTTAATGGGTTCTAAGTTTCAGTCCGAGAGGATCGTGGAACAAATCACCAGAAACACAGTCCGCATTAGATTTGGAATAATCCAGTAAGTGACTGTTGTTGTCAGGCATATACCCTTTTATGTACACTTTCAGCTGGTGCAATCATCGGGTCCTCTGTAGCACTGAAGCTTTTCCAGCATATTGTGTAATTTTTGCACACTTAGTCCTATGGCAATTTATACTGCGTCTGTGTTCAAAAATCTAAACTATGTATGAGGGACAGGCCAGGCAGTGTACCAACACACGGCGTAAAGAACATTCCTGTGCCACCCCTGCTGCCACACCACACCAAACAATTCCTGCCACTCCCTGGTACTCCAGAAATGTAGGCATGGCTCCTACGGCCACTTTTCAATGTTTAGAAAAGTTACAGATATTTATACCCTGGGACAGTAACATATTTAAACTTCCTCCACCGTTTTGACAGTTGGCTTTGTAAATCCAAAAATGGAAAGCAAAGGGTTTTATTGGTAAGATAACCACAAGAAGTAGGACGCATAACCAGAAGTAAACATATGTAGACGAAAGTGCAAAAACACCTGTCAGATTGCTAAGACATCTATCCAGAAACAGATCTTGGTGCAAAGTCTGAATGATCTGGCACTAAATTATAACTACATATTATACAGTTAGTCGTGTGCATACACGTGCCTTTTACAAGACTGCAAGTTTGAATACTTAAAAGTTAAGCAATCCCATAAACAAACTTGTCTCTACAACCTAATAGTCCACTTACAAGTATGAAACTTGACACCATCTTCAATTAGAGAATCAATGTAACTATTTTCCCCAAACTATTCAGAATGCACAATGAACACAATGAAACCATTAAAGGTTTAATTTGCTTGTCACTGCTCTGTGTGGTACTGTGCCTCACTTCTTGCAGTGTTCAAACCTGGGTTTGAAGACAGAATTTTTTCATTTCTTCACAGGCTTGCCTATGACTTTTGTGACTATGATAATGAGGTGATTCATAAGCATTAATGACTATATCTTCACAAACCCCCTCTATGACGCAGGAAAACCTCCAACCCTGCTTTTAACTAGAGAACCAAGACACATAGATGTTAAGAAGAAAGCACACACTACTCTGCAGTAGCTGACTTGATCAAGAACCTGGGTTTTACTGAGCACAAAGCTTTAGACAGCATTTTGTGTATTGAGAGCATACCTCTCCTTGACTTCAGTTGAGGCTGCAAGTACTTAACAGCTCTGGATTGGTACAATTGAATACCCTGAATTTAGCCCAAAACCAACACGGAGATCCTTCCCAAAATGCATATCATCACAGATCTATAACAGTGGGAAATAAAGACCCAAATAATATACTTAATGAAAACAGGGACTGAGAAACGAGGATGTGCAGTTGTCCCATTCCCCTGTCTCTCTGCAGAGAGCAGGCAGGAAAGCACATTTCTTACCTTTTTCTTCTGTTCGATTAGGAAGACATTCTGGCCTTTCAGGAGGTACCTTTTTGATTTCCAGCTTTCGATCTGTGGTACCTGTCAAAGGAAGGAAAATTTGGAATTTTGGACAAGCCAACAAACCAGCATATACAGCCATGTAAGATTTAATTCTGCAACTTCTTAGACTTTTTACATTCTCCAATTTGAAAATGTCTTGCTAAAACTGAACATAAATCTAGTTTCAAGTATTTGTTTAGACCATATGACAAAAAAACAATTCAATGTTTAAGTTTTCACAGTCAAGTTCACAGTTTCCAAAGCATGCACCTCGAAAGAATAGGCACTTTCAGACCATTCTGTGGAAAAAAATAAAAATTCCATAGCCACAGATTTTTAAATGTGGACAGATCCTTTACCACTGTAGACATACAAACTCAAGACCAATTCAATAGTGTGAAGAATCATTAGGAATAAATCAATTAATTAGGCATTTCTGCCAAGAAAATACTTAATATAGACGAATATACAGGGCTTATTTTACATTCGGTTAAAACCCTCCTCTTTTTCACCTGTAGTACTAGCTGTTCACTTCCACATATCAGGAGGATGAGAATAGTAGTACTGACCGTATTCTGCATGACTATATTAATTGACAGCTTTTGGCCTGGAGGTGTAAGCCTCTGCCTTCTTCTGCCTCTGTGCTAGAGACCCTGACATACTGACTTCTGTTGCTAGAAGGAATATGGGAACTTGTGGCACCAACAACGGGAAGATTTTGCAAAAATTTCCTGGCACATGCAAGATGCAATCTTCTCGTCCCCGTATTATAAGAAATGCTTTACTGGATATTGGCTTTGCTGCTTTGGCTAACTACTAGGTGCTAATGCCATTTCAACTTAGTAGTGTTGAAAACTGCTTTAGGTAACGCTATTAGTATTTCAATAAAAATTACAGTAGATGACATCCAAGAAAAGCAGAGGAGGCAAGGCAGGGAACGCAAGGCAATTTTTTGCTTCAATCTGTTCTATTATATGCAGTTCTCAAGTACATTTACATTTTCTGAATGTACTGTTGCAACTCTCTTCTGCAGCTGGTTCCTAGAAATCAGTATTCATCATGCAAACGGCTCATCAGTAGTGATCACCGGCCATTGTTTCTTTATATAACTGTGCTGTTGGACAAGCAACACTTGTGTCACTCATCATGTCAATAAATAATACTGAATTGCCATTTTATGGTTGGATTCAATGATTTTAAGGGTCTTTTCCAACCTAAATGATTCTATGGTTCTATGAAAAATACTTCACTCCTGAGAGGAGAAGCTGCTGCTAGAAACCAGTTAAAGCCTTTCTAAACACAAGTTATGTAAAGCACAAGTCAATATATTGATAATCTTGCACATGCTAGTGTGTTCAAGAAAAAAAGAGACAAGTCTATGTACCTAATTACAGTAAGATTAACAGTTTTCATTAACACACAGAGGGACACTCAGGTAACGTCTGAAACAATGAGCCTACAAACAGTTTAGAGCTCCCAGGCTCAGGTGCGGTCCCCTCTTGGGTTGTGACCCCCAAACTAACCAGTACCCAGGCAGGCACCATGATCCTGCCTTAGCTGCCATGAGAAGGTCACCTGCAAGGAAGCTCTGGTGAGCTCCAAACCAGGTCCCAGAGCGTATTCCCACCTGCCAGTCTGGATGCAGCTGTATTGCTTATCCCAGCTACCCAGTGAAATGACTACTGCTTTTCAATGAACGTGTAAGGGACTCGTGCTCCTAACTTTGGTTCTCCAGTTTTCACCTTACTTTGTAAAGTAGCCCAGCGCAGATGGCACTGGCAGTCTACTGCTGTGCAGAATTTGCAAATACAACCAAACTTTCAGCTATCGTATAATAAAAACTAGACATCTCCTTTACATATGTACCACTTATACTACAAAGACCAATTCTAATTCTTTGCTATGATTTTATGCTCTGCAGCAGAAGATACTGATATTTAATTCTTTAGGCTGCAACTGACAGTTCGCAATTTATTCATCACACTATGACCGGTTAAATATGCAGAAGCATTACTGGAAATCGTTACCTACTATCAACAGTAAGGTCTGACATAGGGATGTGGTAAAATACAGTGTTATCTCGGTAAAGTGATAATTTGACAAAGCAAAGGATGTCAGGATGATAATAATCATAGGATGATTTTCACCTCCACATACATATCAGACGAAACTCTTGTGCATAATCAGCCAGGACTTGTCACAGACTGAGTATGAAAACAAAGAACAGCAATAGCCTTGGCTTTGCCACAGACTTAGATGGCCTTAATCAAATTGTCTGCATCCTTTATGCATCCATTTTCCCTTCTGAAAATAGGCACATTATCCTGCTATGGTGACATGGCCAATGCGTTGGATGCAAACAGGTACAAACTTATCAAAAGTATTATTCTCTAATTATAGGAGTAGAAATCGAAAGAAACATAATGTTTTATAGAGCCTTTCCAAAACGTGTCAGGCAGTCACTAAGACATCTTTAGTATGCAACCACCGCTAGATGGCAAAGTTATACTGTTCTCTCTGGACACTGTTACTCACTGATCTCAAATCTATGTTTTTAGGAGTCTCAAGACAGAGTGAAGAATAAACTACGGGTGTCAATAAGCAAACCAAATATTTAGTCATGATTCTGTACTCAAATAACTGCTTGACAAATTCTAACTAGTTAAATTACAGCCTATTGATTCACATTAAATAGTACAGCGGTAACTTGTTGTTCTATTAATAGATCAAGACTGTAGGAGAGGGACATCTACTTTTTAAAGCACTGGAAGCTGGAACAGACCACAGCGACAAGAAAAATAATCTGGCTAGATTGGACACGTTCTTTTTTTTTTTTTTTTAATGTGTGCCAGCAGTGGAGGAAGCGGGAGTGCTGCTGCAGAAATTTAACAAACCAGCTGGAGTTAAGCAAGTAAAGAATTCCAGCCATAGTTATGTTTCCACCACAACTGCAATACAAATGAAAACTCTGAGAGCATCTCTTGCCTTGTGATTTGTGATTTTACATGAATGGAAGAGGAATTTGGTTTCTGAGGTTAGAACTGTCAAGTGCATAGATACTTCAACTGTTTCTAAGTTTCATGAAAAAAATAAATCATGCGGACACTTTTGAAAATTTGTATTGAGAGTTCATTTTAAAACTACAAATAAAAGTGGTTTCAGTTCTTAGTATTTATACACAATTCAGTCTAACATATTCCAAAACCAGCTTTGCTAGCGCTCATCCATTTCGAAAACATAATCAGCCCCTTAATACAATTGCAACACCATTACCTACATAACCAGATTCAGGATAACTCCATTTAGCTTTATATTTATGGCTATAAAGTATTGAAAATCAAGAATCTAACTAAGGCATAGAACCTGGAGACAGGCAGACAGCTCCAGCATTCATGCAGATCTCTAAGATTTAGATTTCAACTCAGATGGGGCCACTGTATTACAGCCAAGTTATCCGATGCTTCCTAATAGATACGCAAAAAAGCTCTATCTCTAGAATAAATCAGATCTGAAGGTGTAAAGTGAATGCAGTTTCCTCCTGCAGGTATTATTAGACTCCAACATATTTGGTCTATACTGCAAAGACATGGGCACAATCAACTTCAGTCAAGGAATGGAACTGGAGAACTTTTAAAATCACACTCCAAATTAACATGTTTAATGGGCAAAATACATCATTTTAAAATTGTGTAGATGGTTGCCTGTATTACATTTAAAGAGCACACCACAGTCTTTCAGGGTTATCATCTTTTTGCAATTTGATTCTGATTTATTAGTTGTTGTCTAGACACCTTCTTATCAATTTTGATACAGATTAATTCTACATAAATTTGAATACACTCGATTTAGACTGACATGTGCTGTACAATATCAGCTGCACCTTACCTGATCCTTGTTTTATGACAGGAGCTGATGGAGGTGGTGGTTTCTTCGGTCTCTAAAATTTAATAGCGGAAGAAAACAAATTGTTTCAAAATGCTTGTAAATCTCATTCACAGAAAGGCTGGAGTTAATAATACATTGCTTAACATTAATTATTACAAGACTTGAGACTACAGATCTGTCACATACTTCACCTGAAATAACTTCATTAAAATGAATTTGAAGAGAGAAAATAGCATTGACAAATAAAATGACATTTTTTCTACTTTTGCAATTGAAATGTCTTGCTGAGGGGAAAATAGAAGTCCAGTTTATGTGCCTTAAGATTAGAGAAATACATGATCTTTGGTTTATTGAAGAAACCTATTTATTTACAATTTAATCTTGTAAATATTCAGATCCATTTTGGAAAAAAAACAAACACAAAAAAAAACCCCAGATAGATATGGCAAAACCTGAAGTGTTTTTTTTTTTTTTTTTTGTACTCATAAATGGGGCAAAAGTACAGAACACAGGAAATGCTGTAAAGGTTACATTTTATTCACTCACTATGATACATTTACAGCTCCAGTTGTTAAAGACAGTTATCAGAGATTTAGACGTTTGGTGAAATTAAATAAATTATTCCCCCAATCTGTACTTTTTACTTTTGCCTTCTCTGTTATGACTATTTTCCTAATAGATCTGTAATGGTATGGATGAGAAACATGACCACTAAATCCGCGACAGAACCATTTCTTTTCACCTGCAGGCTACAGGAGAAGTGGCTTTTCTTTTGCATTGATGTGTGTGTACCCACACACATCATACTGGCATTCACCATATATCTTGGAATGAGTACAAAACCAAGTGGAGCGCCATGCCAGATCAAATGACATAACTTAACTCTGACTCTTAATAAAAAAATAATAATCAAAATTTTTGAGAATAAAGCCTAATTGTTTTCTTCATATGTCCATCTTTTTTTCTGAGACGAAGCTTATTTCCTTTGCTACAGGTTGATCACAATCTTTGTCACTACATTGCTGGCTATGCAACACTGTATATTGTCTTGTGGAACTACCTATAGATGATGTTTGCAGATACGCAAAACTTTGCCAAATTTCAACCAACCATTTAGGTTGATATTTTCTATCAAACTCATGTTGATTTTTTCCCCCTATTATTTTCTATATATCTGCCAAATGGCTCACCTACTTTCAAGAAAGATCAATTGTTTTGCTCACTTGCAGTAATTAGTTCAGCTTCTGCCCTAGAACTCTCAAGTCTTGGTCTGAATGTTGACAGGGAGCAGGTTTGCTGTGAAGGCTGAGCCATTGTCACTCACCCTTCCTGGGGTTCTCTCTCAAATCTAGCAAGTGTGTTCACCTCTGAAGAAAAAAAAATTACCAGTTTTGCACAGACTGAGTAAGCCTACCAGCTTAAATCTCTGAAGTTGCCATCCTGCAAGCCTCAGGTTTCTCTTACCACCTTATCCTAAGCAGATCACCTCCTGTCATCAACCCAAGTAAGCTGTAGCCAAGATCTCAGGAGCTCAGAATGATCTTCTCTAGCCTGCCCGCTGTGGGCCATTGTCCACAAACAGTGAGTGCCTTATACTTTGGCAAGAATTTAGGCAACATGGTTCAAGGTCTAAATGCAGAAAAGTGCAGAAAAAGGTGGAAAAGAAAGAAGACAGGAACAATGAATGTCTTGTGATAGCAATTGAGGGTTTGGTTGATAATGGCTGCAGAGTGAAATAGTTGGTGCTGAGAATTCAACAGCACAACTACAACATATACATTTGGGGTTTTATTCTGGAGTGGTGTGAGCCTGATCCCATTGACTGTCCATAGGTCAGCGTCTGGAATATACGAGGCGCACTCTTTTAACACACCTTTTGACTTAGTTCTCATCTGAAAGGAGTCCAGTTCATATCCCGTGAGACTTGTCTTTGAGGCAAACCAAAGCACAGTAAGTGCCGATGGACAAGTGAGAGATTCACTACAAATCCCACTCCTGATTAAAACTAAAACACTAATGTAGATAAACACAAAGGAGAAACGATCCTATGGTTCATTAGACAAAGTAGCTTTAACTGGAGGCTGATGAGGGAAATATATTGTTTCAAAAAGGCAGACAAAGATCAGAAAGGAGGCAGACCGAAGGAGCCTTAAGACTGCTGAGGGAAACATGGAGAAGCAAGGAAGAATTACAAGGGTCTGTGGCTGGATGAGATAACCAAGAAGGTGACAGAGACAGAGTAGAAGTGAAGCCCACAGAAAGGAAACCAGGATTGACTGGACAAGAAGAGACCAAAACTACAGAGCAGGGACAAAGAGTGAGGGGGGAGAGGAAAACAAGCTGGATAAAGAAATTGGGTGTAGGGATAGAAAGTAAATCCAGATGGTGATTTAGACTCAGGTAGTGAGCTCAAGGGAAAATCCTGTAATTGAGACCACTTGAGAGGTGGAGACTGGGACTAGGCAGTGAACAGAAAAGGCCTGGGACACATAGCCATGTGTGGAAAAAGAATAAGAACGGGAAAATTGGGGACGGGAAAAGATCCCAAGCTTTTGTTCAACAAGCAGAACTACTGCAACAAATACTTTCAGACCATGGGATGGAATCCAAGGTTTCTGGATCACATCAGAAAATACCTGACAAAACCACTGGAAAAGTATCGATTTCCTTACGCTTAGTACTGATTCAAGCAAAGACAGACAGTCCATAGTCCTGCCAGTTACTTACTCATGTGGCTAGATTTGTGTCATTTTAAAAATTAATATAATTTTATTCTCCACGTTTACAGCAACCTAGCTGCAATTTCTAGGTGGCTGAATATTTAATTTATTCTACAAGTCATATTCATCATACTCTAAAGAAAAAAACACCTAAAGACATATAATTTATGAGTTCAAAAAGACTGAAGAAGTTTCACCACAAAATAAGTGGATAGGAGTAAAGAGAGTAAAGATCTAAAGCCAGGATATCCACTCTGCTATGGAACTGCATCTCCCAAAGTTTTTGCTGCTCTTCTACCTTCATTTTCCATAATTATCACGTTAGCTTCTGGGAGTTGTTTAATAGTTCTTTTATTAGGCTTCCCAAGTTATTTAATTTTTGCCTCTGGCAGCCAATTTTATTATGAAAGATAGAAGCTCAGTGTCAGTAAGTCTCGGTTTTATCACAGAAGGCTTACACTGTCACTGTGAAATACTCATCAAAAGCCTGATTGCAAGCTCGTAATATCCCACTGATGACTGAAAAGGTTCCTAAAAATGGAATGGACTTTCGGGGGAAGTAATCCATTACTTTCTTCCAGGAAGCTGCAGGATTTCTAAATATTGTTTGGCAAATAACAATGTCATCTCTCTCAAATAAATAGAAGCTGAAAAAGCTTCTGCATAGATTGTATACCTTCTTTTTTAATAATTCTGAGAGAAGTAAAGAAATATGTCTCCGAGATACCAGAAGCTCACTGACGTCGTTCAAATCTCAAAGTTAAAATTTCACCCTTTTCATTCTGGAAGAGTGCTTGACTGCTGGCAAGCAGGATGCAGGTGGTACTAACTTTTCATATTCCGCCGCAAAAACAATGGAGAAAAGTTACCAATTCTGGTCATCAGTGCCTCATCTGACTCAGCAAATTACCCTGGGACCTCCAGTTCCTCTCTCTCTCTTAAGCTTAGGACACAGGACAGAGGGCTTTCAGAGCAATGTAGTGGAGGCGGACTGACTGGATAGGTCAATCAAACCCTTCAGAGAAACTCTATAATATGACTTTGAGTGCCACATGTTCTTTTCATAGAGGCTTTGTAACCCTGAAGTTTGTTTTCTTTAATGTCTGTTTGTTAATAATTCAAAAGTAAAACTTTGTCAAAATAACATATCTGAAAGAGAAGTTCTTTCAACTCCACTTTCTTTCTGTATTCTAAAGCGAAAATGAAAGAACACATTGCTTACCTCTTTTTCAAAATCAGAAGGAAGAAGCTTGACAAAGTTATCTGGAAACACACCTCGTCTGCCATTGAGTTCTCCTTCCCACCAACCCACATCAATGCAATCCTACAAAATAGTAAAATAAAATGAAAACCACAATGTGCTTGTGTGCTGAACAGATATGTGTGCTGAAGTGCTCTTTTACATAATGTCTTGCCTTTTTGCTAGAATATGACAATTTGCTGGAGTGCCAGGTGAACAGGGTAATCTACCAGATAAAAACTTCAGTAATCACCCTGCATCACATTATTATATGGAGCAGCTAGGAAAGAACACTAAACATGCGGTAAGAGCTCAAGAGCTTTTCTGTGCTGAAGTAAAACACTATTTCACCATTTGATCTCTTAAACCAGTAAGCATTTTGAGCACGTATGATATTACTTCTCTCTGACTTCATTTTCCAGAAAGACAAGAACTTAATTAAAGATCATATATCCCAGGAGGTAAAAAAAGCTCCTTTATTTCCCATACTTTCAAGAAAACCTTGACACATTAGAATGACTTTTGAGATTATTAAATTTCATCACAGTCCAATTAAGAAGGCATTATACAGCAAATCAATATCAAGCATCCCCTTTTTCTGCAGTATTTTTGAGCAGCACAATGCAGCATGTGTAGCAAAACAATGTACAGATAAATGCTCGCAATAGGTGAACTACTGTATCAGTGGGTCTAAACGATGAAAAAAATAGCACAGCTATTTTGGTAATGAATAATAATAGTAACAAAAGCCATAATCATTTTAGAGAATGTTAAAACTGTTCCTTGAGTCCTGGGTGGTAAGCTCCAAGTTTACTTATTTTTATGTTTGCCAAAGAGAACACTTCCAGTTGAGATTTTCCACATTCCTCTACTCTGAAAGCTGTAGCTGAACCAGTTCAGCTGTTTTCCAAAGCACAATTATGGGAAAGTCACCCATCATATGCTCAATCTCAAAACCATTTCAGCCAATTTTAGCAGTTGGCTTAGCACCAGGCTGGCCAAACTTTCTATCCTCTTGAGCAGTAGCCCTAAATCTTCTTGTGGCTCAGAACCATGCAATAAATATTATGCACCTGAGACATGAGGGAAAGGGAAATCCCACCAACAGTGCATGGGTTGGACAGGAAAAAACTAACCAGGGACACCCCATTCTGAGAGAGCCACAGCTAAACAGAGCTGGGTTTACAGATGGGATCTCACATCATCTGGCAACATCAGCTTTAACCAATCATTGCGGCATCACGGCTTCCACACCTACAGATCTGAACTGACCAAACCGTCTGCTGTATATCCAGCTGTCCTGGTAGCAGAGCCACACTGGAAATGCTCAAGAGTTCAACATGTTGGATGTTCCTATTCTAACATTTCTTATCCCACTCTTTGAAAACTCTCCCAGATTTAATGAAGTACTTTTGCTTTTCAAAAAATCACATTTCACCACTGTTCAGAAAAGAGCAGTTGAAATGTAGCAGCTGCTGCGTTCTTTGACTACTTGGTGGTACTCATGTAGGTCTAACAGTTCTAGTTCGGGGCATGGTCACTGTTCCAGGCCATCCTGCAGTGAGGATTCTCCATCACTCCCTGCTGCGGAAACTGAGTGGTTCTTTCCCTGGGCTGTGGAAAAAACCATGATAATGTACAAAGCTCGCTCATTACAATCACATATCTCTTCTTGCTCTTCAGTAAAGTGAGAGAGAGAGAGAAAAAAGCTGTGCATCTGGAACACTAGACTATAGGGACGAGCAGGAACAGAGGGGTAATAATAAAAGTAGGCAAGAGCAAGCAGGTAGTTTAGGAAAAAGTAAGAGGCAACAACACGCACCAAATAATTATACAGGTTTTCACAGAGAACAAAACTAAAAAAAAAACGGACGGAAGCAAATGAAACAGGCCAAATTCTACAAGCCTCATATATGCTATGAGGCAACATCCCTCCAGAAACAGCACTGGAGCAAGGGGTCCAGAATATTAACATCCTTGTAGTGTGAGAAAATAGCTTGAAAAACACCAAGTGGAAGTGCGTTCCTTAACATTGTTTATCTACACAATTTGTTTGTGCAGTCATTCCTGTTGTGCAGCATATGTAAAAGCTCTACGGTTAAAAATGTCACACGCTCAAATCAGTCACTATTGTAGCCATGTGTATAGGGGAATAGAATGTTGAATATTCATTAAAAGACAGAGCTGATTTTTTTTCAAGGTGAGTGTCCAAAATGAGCAAAGACTTTAAAATATAGCCACTCTGATCTTCAGTTCATCATTTGCCTAGGAACAATCATAGCATGACCTCACAATTTAGAAAAGTTTTGAAGCTAAATGTTTACAAATCAAGCACACACTACAAAAGTACAGAGGGGAAAAAGTAAGAGAAAATGAGTATTTCTTTGTCCAGAAGAAGTAAACAGCAGTTTGAATGGCAAAGAGGATACACTGAAAAAAATCTGTATGTAAATGGGCAATAAAAGTTTGCACGATAATATATAAACGCAAAACGGCCTTATTGTTACATTTCCATGAAATCATTTGTTTCAGCTGCTACAGGGATGACAGAAGAATGCAAATTAACTTAATGAGGTGTATTTAATACCAAGAGAAGTCTTAAAAGTACTGTTCACGATGACTGCGCTTGTTGGTATTTTTCTGTAAGTTATAATACAAAAACACTGGATGATGTTTGAGAGAAAACAGACTAGCATTAAAGATGATCATTACTTTTATGGGTTTTTGTAGGGGGGACGGGCTAGTTATTTTTCTGTGCTAGGCTTTTTATTTAGCTTATTTAGTCCACCTCATCTCCTGAGATAGAGTATGTGCTAACTAAACACGCAAGCTAAATAGCCTGGTTCCTGTGATCATGCCTCTTTCAGGTGTGTATTTTTTATCCTTCGTATCTCAATACGCTGATGTAATGTGTTCCTGAGCTACAAATACGGGCACTGAACAATCCTTTCATTCTTTTTCTGATCATTTTCTCTCATGCTTAATCTGTGTTTTTCTCCCGCATTCTCCCTTCCCTTTAGCACGGTGGCCTTCACCAAGGACATTTACGTTTTCTAGATTTTCCCAGGAGTTATTTAGGAGATATTTTCCAGTTCTGTTAAGACTGTCAAGCCTTTGTTAGTGAATAGGGCTGATCCTTGACTAGCTGATGGTTTTAAAATATCTGCTGAGGGAATACAGGGCTCCACGAAGGACTGAGATAATCAGCTAGTCATGCAGGCACTGTGCAGGATTTTACTCTTACAGCAGAGCCAGCACCCCTCATTCCTGATGGGAAGACGCCCTCCCACTTGGCTCTATCTACTTGCGCAGACTAGTAATCAGTGCACTCAACTGTTCTATCACATGGCGTGTTTTATAATGTCCTCCTCCCCCTACACTGCTAATCTGAAATTGCCAAAACATTTATGACCCAATTTAGATTTTGAAAATATTAAGAATAATTCAAGCTTCCAGAGATGAAAAGCTTGTGTTTCAACTGATAACACAGCTTAGTGCTAGCTAATAATCCTGACTAAACAACACACGACATCACATATACTCTTTTCAGGTCGAATGCTTTTTTTATGCTCTTATGAAACACAAATCTTACTCCTGCTTCTTCATTTTATTAACACACATGAATTTTGTATTCAATGCTTTTTTTAAAGCTCATTTGTTTGCATGAAGACGCTGTTTGTGTTACACGTTCATTAATCCCAAACAGCTGCAGGTTTGCTTTTTTCTCTTCTCCAGCTTATCGCTGGAGGATTTTCACACAGTAAATAAATCTTTAGGCAGTTTCTCTTTAATTTTATCATTTACTTTATTTGCCGGAGGAGGCTTCTGTGTCGCTGAGCAATAGGATAGAAAGAGATCTCAAAAATTAAAAGGTACAGATGAAATCTGGTGAAGAATCTCAGTGGTGGTGCCCTCCTGCTACCCACGACTGCAGGGTCGCTGTGCCTCAGCAACCTCTGGAAGCCCATGTACGGTGCTGGCACCAGGTACGCCTTCATCACAAGACAGACCACCACACAAGGACACCTGGGTTACACCTGCACAAGCTGCCTCAAGTTCGAATAAATGACATAACTATGAAGTGCAATCAGAGCAATATGATTAAAATCTCGTGGCTGTCTGTGAATACTGAGCAAAAGCTACTCCAATACCTCTAGATCCCCATCAGCCATGCAATCCTGACAGAGTCTTTTTTTGATATATCTTCATGAACTCAAGGTTGGCAAACTTGCTGTAATTTCAAAATGCAGATTTTATACAAAAGTTGTCAAGCTATGACAATCCAGTATCAATATTCCAAAATTCGTTAACAAACCAAGCGGATCTCTGCTTTACCTCCATGTTATCCTGCCAGACACCTAACAATGTAAACAGACAAAAATCAGACACTGAAATATCCCAGAAGTTTTATGAAAAAAAAATATTCTAATTACTAAAAATGCATCTTAGTTTAATAAAAAAAAAAAAGAAAAAAATATTTAGAACACTGAAAAGTAAGACACAGCAAAAAAGTAGATATTGTGTTTGACAGCTACTAGAGTTCATGCAAGTTAGGTGGTAGCTGGGCCAACATTTAGCTACTGTAAAAATCAACTCCTACCAAAGCTTGACTCAGAGACTATACTCATGTACTCATTGCAGTGAATGTGCAATCAAATACCTTAGAGAAATCCACTGCCGGTTCACATTGCCAAGCCTCTTTCCATTGTTCAGGCAGAGGCAGATTCATGAAATACAGAAAACAAAAATCTAGAGGGAAATTTTAGCATTTTCTCATTGAAACACAAATCTTCACTTCAAGTGAAGTAGTTTTGTTCCAAAATCTTGTCTCTGATGAATTTTAATTCAAATGACTTTTTAGAGAACGAAGTAAAGGGAGAGAGGGAGGAGAGGCAAAATGTAAGAAGGATTGAAAAGCTCGTCTATAGCAGAATCAACATCCATTCTAATTCCAAGCTCAGCAAATCCCAAATAAGTGATAATAAACTCAATACATTGGATTTATTAGCAACATTCATTTTGTGGTAAATATTAGGGTAAAGAATTGGACAAAATACAGTTATGAGAAAGACAGAGGTGTTGAGGAATTTTTGAGATGGATTTTTGAAACTTTATATGAAATAAATCTTACACAAAATATGAGGTACTAAAACATCAACCTGAGCTGGAATTCTTACATAAGTCAGAAAAATATTGTAAGAGGAAAGGGTAAACGTGGGAGAAATGGCAACTACCAGAAAATTACAATACAAGTAGCTTTTGTCAACATGTTGCTAACAAATTTACGGGTATACACAGGTGAACTAAAAAACACCAATCCTCTTCCTGGCATGAAGAATAAGAGGGGAAAATGTCCTTCATGTAATTAGAAGTGAGACATGTAAGATGTGAAGAAAATTGTAAGAAGGAATCATCTAGAGAAAACAGACTTTTTTTTTTTTTTAGAAAGAAATACTAAATAGAAAAGAAGAAAACAAAAAACAAACCCAAAATGAACGATAAGAAAGACAAGAACAAAGCTCCACTCTGAAACTTATGCCTGTGGTGACTAAAAGAATAGGGGTGGAGGAGGGAGAAGAAAGAGAGATCAGACAAAAGCCGTGCAAAGAGATTTTAACATACAGGCAAACAAAGTTTCCATTTGGAGCACCAGATTTTTCATACTGTTACTGAATGCACGCTGGAGCAGGGGAAGAATGTGAGGAGGAAGGAGCGGCAGAGACAATGTGTGATGAACTGACCGCAACCCCCATTCCCCGTCCCTCTGCGTCACTCAGGGGAAGGAGGTAGAGAAATTGGGAGTAAAGTTGAGCCTGGGAAGAAGGGAGGGGTAGGGGGAAGGTGTTTTAAGATTTGGTTTTATTCCTCATTACCCTACTCTGATTGGATTGGTAACAAATTAAACTAATTTCCCCAAGTGGAGTCTGCTTTGCCCATGATGGTAATTGGTGAATGACCTCTCCCTGTCTTCATCTTGACCCACAAGCCTTTCGTTACATTTTTCTCTCTCCTGTCCAGCAGAGGAGGAGAGGGCTGATAAGAGCGGCTTGGTGGGCACCTGGTGTCCCGCTAAGGTCAACCCACCACACTTGGTTATTTCAGACAGGCTTATTTCTAGCCCACGCTGCTACTATACTTGCATTCTAGGCCCAAGCTGGATGAAAAGATCATGAAGGCAACCAACACTTTCTCTGCAGATGGGAAGCAGCACTTCTGGTTGTGAATATGTTTATAATAAAAACTCACGATGTGGATTTTTTTCATTATTTTTCTAGGGGGGAATAAAGCATACACGATTACTATAATTTAAATGTCAGATATGCGCCAAACTATGTTTTCTTCCAACTACTATGCTTTATTTTACTTCTCTTTTTTCCTTTTTCCTTTTTTCTTCAAGCCACTTCCAGTGTGTACTAAGAGACTGTTCTTAATCACTTAAATAAAACACAGTAGCTACTTGGCTCTCTGTTCAGTTGTAATTATTAATATTCTCTTGCCTTTGTTCAGAAGCCCCCTGGACTTGTATCCAGATCATTGCTGAAGCCGGCTGCAAAAACTTGGAGATTGCTCTTTCCAGCAAAAGAACAGCGGTCTGATACTCACTGGGAACCTACCAACAGCTGAGCAACTTCTGCAGCTTTACCAAAATACATGGAAACCTGACAGAGTCAGAGCAAGGTTGGGTAGGGACTGCCTAAATAACCTATTCAGCCACTCCACCAAGTACAGCACTGCCACAGCCGGCAGCGCGAGGGGCATAATAAAGGGTTGCGAGAGATGCAGAAACAGCTTTACTGCCAGGCAGGTATCCACTGCTTCAGCCACGATTTCCATTTATTTTAGGGGCAAGGATGTTTCCTGCCTTTTCCTTCAAAGCAACCAGGCCTTCAAGGCAGCACCCTCTCCCTCATCTCTTGCTACCTTTGGACCATTTCAGGGAGTGCCATGGCCCCAAGTTCATCTCTCCCCTCCCCAACTTACCTTCTGAGCTGCCCCTGCAAAGGGGAAAGATTTTGTTGTTAAAAGCAAATGAAAGGTCTTTCCTATTCCCCATGGTCCCAAAACAAAGTAACAAGCTCTGTATTTATTTTCTCTCCAATGCACGACTGTAACTGCAGCTGTGTAAACCCTTGAAGAAATAAATCTGAAAAAGGATGTTCTTTTCTTCTGTAAATAGGACTTCTGTTTTTCTGAGGAAGCAGATCACTGCACAGGCTGGGCCTCTGAACATGCTGCTACTTTGTAATACTACTAGAAGATGAAGGCATGGCTTAGACATCAATACACAACTGCTCGATTTTTCAGCTTTTCTGATTGAAGTTTTTGATACAGAAACATTTCATTGTACAGATTTCATCATTATAGCTAGGATACAAAGCAATGCCAAGAACAAGAACAAGAACAAGCAGGCCCTCAGAAAAGGTACCTGCAAAGTATGTACTGTGTTATGCATACTCTTGGGAGTGCTCAAGTAAGTTTTCTGCTCATGCAAGTAGATCTATGGAGACCTAAAAAACTGGCCTGTGAAAATTATCTTTTTAATTTAAGGTTTATAGACTACTAAGCTTAAAATATACAATTGCCAAGCTAAATTTACAAAGTAAAAATTCAGACTATTCAGTGTATTGAGAGACACTATAACAGTGCAGCGTTTGAAAAAGTGACGTTTTCACGGTAGGATACCACAGTTTTACAGAAATTTCCACTAGAATACATAGTTCTTTGCATAAATAAAAAAAAAAATAAAATCCCAGCAGTTGGCAGTTGTATTCATCAAATGTCTGTTCTCCTTCTGCCCTTGTAAAGTTGGTTCTCATCAAGAAGAATGTTGAGCTGGTAAACTCGCATTATTCAGAAAGCCATGAATACCTCTTACACTTGCCCTGAGAGCTTTCATGTGTCAGCTCTGCTATACTGGCAGCCGCACATTACGTTATTACTACTCTCATTGCAAGCATGTCTCTAGCTGTCTTTCCACAACTGATAGGCAACCTTGTAATTTAAAGAAAAACAAACCATCTTTAATGTGAACAAATGTGTCCATAGCACTTTTCACGACATTATCCATACATCCATATGTGTAACAGATAAAGGCTACTGAATTTGAGAATTAAAGGTCTCATCGAAAGACAAAATTGAAGGACAAGCATTCTGCCATTCAGCCCACCCATGCACAGCATGGTGATTTTTTTTTTACCCTGTTAATGATTATATATGACTATATATAATACATAAATATATGTGCAAAGTTTTCAGTGAAAACAAGTGTCAAAGATCAGCATTATTTTGGAAACTTTGAAATGAACTAAACAAAACCTAACCTCACACCACATGAGATCTTCATTAATACAGCATTGTCATTGGGGGGAAACAAAATCATGTTCAAGCTGCATGAAAAAAAAGCAGTTTAATAATATTCAAGAATGTTTCTTTAAAATTTCTTACTACATTCAGTATCATGATGCTGAAACCAAGACATATCATTCTCAAAATCCAATTTTATTTTAAAAGTCAGAAATAATTGATTTTAGAGTCTTCATACATTCTCATAAAATTCGGTAAAATACCTATGAATGAAGGAAAGCACCTCTCCAGAGGCTTACATTACACCCACCTTGTGCTACCTAAGACTGCATTCAAAACGATCAAGCTTTATTAAGCTCAGTTACTGGGACTGAGACCTTACAGTACAGTGCAAAATTTATCAAATACTTGTGAAGAAAATGGCTATGCTTTAAAGCATCTGGTCAATAATCAAGTACTCCTCAGCAGAAACATCATTTTAAAATCTGGCAACAAGGCAGAATCAATCTCTCAACAACTACCTAATCCAAGATCATTTAGATAAAAAAGACAGTCCAATAGAGAATAAATTACTCTTCTGAGGCAGTCCTGGAGAACACCCATTTTCTCTTTACATACACTTTCTTGCAAATACTCATAGATTATGAAATACTGGAAGAAAAGTATCAGAGGAAACCTCCCGGTCCGGGTCTGTTTGGCCCCTAACCCAGGGCTTTATCCTGCTCAGGTTCTCAGCCTATGTCCCAAAAGCCCCAAATCCTTCCCAGATCCTTCCCAGCTCCTGACAGCTCTCATGCCCAAGCCGTAGGGAACCTGACATCTGATAACGCCAGTTGCATCTTTTAAAGCTTAAGAAGTCAAACAAGTAAATTTTTCTTTATTCATAAGCTGCAAGGCTCTACTTAGAATTTACCATGTTAACATTTTATGGAAGGAAATGGAAGAGACTGTCTGAAATTAAACATTATTTCAGCTGTGGTTACACTACTCTTTCCAGATAATATTTTTTACTGGAAAGCACAACAAAAAGATACCTCTCCAGAAGACACAGTATTCAAGAACTGGTCCAAGTTACTGGGCCCTGCAAAAAAGAACCTGGCTGAGAATAATGAATGACCTGCAATACTCAGGACTTAGATGAGAGGACCTAGCAGATCAGATACGCTTTGTTTGTTAAATCTGTTTCAGTCTAAAGCTAAGCTTTTGACTTTAAACTCTGTGAGTAAATAGTTTAATCAGTAATGAAATATTTTCATGAAATATTTGTGCAAGCAGGAAAAATTACATTGCTCATTGAACAAAACAATCTCTTCCGGGGCTTCACTTCACTCGCAATGTTCAGTCAGCAGAATATGATGGAGAAATAAATACGTTCCATGTCATAAAACCCTAGCACTCCAATACTCAAATTAAAACTAAATTAGCCAACACAAACACAAAAGATGGTGCTAGTAACAGACATAATTTATCCCTCTGATAAGCAAAGATATAATATTTACATAATTACATTTTTTGTATTTAGAAAGATTATAAAAACATAGAACAAAACATTTGAACATTTGCTATTACTACTTCTATCACAGACATCTTAGGACCAAGGTCCTAATTACAATTACTAAATACTTGGCACTATATGTGCATTTTTACTTTCCCTTTAAATAGCTCTCCCTACTCTGAATAGGTTGGACTTCAGATAATTCCATTAAACCAGCAGATGAACTCAACATTCAGGATAAAAGAAGGATGAAGCTAAGCAGTGAGTCTAAAGCACACATTGTGAGTAATAATCACAGTTTTCCAGATGCCTCAGCATTTCAGTGATATCTTTTGTAAGCGCAGGGCAGAGAAAAATTTCTTTCCTTTTTTTATCTTAAAATATGTCACCTTTTTAGATTAGCTTGGCTGTATTAAACATACTTACAAATAAACCTAACTCTTTTCAAATGATGCAAATCTTCAAGCACTGCATGCATGAGGGACCCTGCCACTTCACCTACATAGCCTGGCATGAACTTCCATTTGTCAAAATTCAAATTTGTGACTTCCCAGGAACAACAGAATCCTTTCCTCTGAAGGCACTGCTGTAGCACTGCAATCAGTGATAACATGAATAGGAAAAGAGAGCTTCAGTGTATACTTTAAAGAAAAAAAATAAATACGCTAACAAGAAGAACATTCAAGTGCTGGCTGCTCCCTTCTTCCCTGTACTAATCTCAGGCTTCACAGTTTAAGTGCTCAGCTCAAACATTAGTGTTTCAGTAATGTTTCTAAAGATACCTGTGAAATGTAAGCTGCACCTGGTACGTTATTAAACGTATTGTGGGGCTCTGTCTCTACACAGATCTCACTTAATGCCCCATTGCTAATCACAGCAACCAAGAAATGCTGTAAGATATGAATAAGTGTTAAAAATTTATGTATAAACATTTCAAAGTCTTGGCCAAGGACAAGGTTCAGGCAAGAAGAAAAATGGGAGGACAACTGCTCACAGTCTGTTTTCTCTATAACTTACTAAGTACATCAAATCATTTTAGAAAATGAATATATTTATTTATTTGATCATGTGGCCCCACAAGTTTTATATAACTGCTTTATATCACTCGTATGAGGAAATATTCATGCAACGACACAAGTTTTTCTCCACACACTTGCCACAGACATTAGCAGCACGTCAACAGGGTCTCATTCTGCAGGACCTACTCCAGTTACCATCCTGCATGGCACCATGGCTTGAAACCGAGCAGAAATCCAAACCTTCTATTCCCGTTAGGTCAAAACCTGCAGAGGAAAGTTTCAGGTCAGGGAAAAGTGACCCTACTGCTAAGCCAGTCCCTCGGCAGGCTGCTGACTGCAGGGGCAATCCTGCTCCTCCTGTCACCCTTTCCTACTCATGTGCCCCTGCATGTCCTGTGGCCAAGGTTGCCCGATGCAAGGCAAGAGGGAAGGAGCAGAACATCTCTTTCAGCAGCCACTTACCATCAATCACGTAAAAGTGCACCCTCAGCATGCACCCTTCGCAAAATAATTTCTTGTATGAAATCAGCAGCTTTGGTACAAGCAGGTTTCTCAATCAGCTAAGGAGGCAGGAGGTCTTGGGGGAAAAACTGGTGCTGAGCACAGCGTAGGGGGCAAGGAATGCAGAAGCAGATTAGGTATGGCTATTAGGTCTGGCGAAAGATGTGGTGAATAATTCATGGTTATCTCAGGAGAGAAAAGGGCATGCACCAAGACCCTTTAGGGTATCATTCTCTCTGAGAGAAATACCAATTCATGTCTAAGGACAAGCAGTTAGTGCCTTTACTGCTTACATGCTATTCTTTAAACACAAAACATCATAAAAGATTTCTTAAAGCTATCACAAAAGCTTTCTTAAAGCTGGACATTATTTGATGTTTACTTACTGTATTCCTTTCTGTTTCTGTATGCAAGATTGTTACAGAAGTCACAAATGCGCAAAATATCTTGCATCAAAATCCCAAACAGGGGCATCTGAGTGACCAAATATGTAGTGTCGACAAAAATTCACTGTGTTGCTCTGACAGAAAGCCATTTTTATGTTTTATTAAACCAGATCATATTTTCCCCTGCATAACCTATTTTTTTGTATTGTTATATTAGTAAATTCTTTTCTAAAAATGTGATGAAAGCTTTTAGCTGTTAATCAAGAAAAAAAATAATTACCCAAATGATTAAAATGAAATATGACTGATTTCTTTCCTTCTTTTGAAAGAGACAACCTTAAAGCCACCATACTTCTGTATTGAAAAATTCTGTTTCCTCGGCCAATTAGCTTTATTTTTAATGACCCCAAATATTATCATAATTTTTTTTTACCCATAGAGTGGAAAAATGAAAATTTCATCTTAACGTGGAAAAATGAGTGATACTATCTACCTATTTGCTCATACTGAAACAAAAACTGAAAGTCTTCTAATTCCTCCACATATTTCTATAATCAGGGGTTGTAAAGTACGCGTGTGCTGTTTGTAATTAAAAGTGTACAGAAAAATTCAGCAATGAACCCCCCTCCCATAGAAACAAATGCAGAAACAGACAGGTTTCCACCCTAGGGACACGACAACCAAGAGAAACGTTCAATTAAGTATCAGCTAGCATCCTCCTCTATCACACCATCCTGCTCCTGCTCCTTCCCCCGCTCACGGCCTCAACTCATTGGCAAGACTCTTGTACATACCACTTACTAATTTCATCCCTTTAGGAGCCTCCTGTATCCGTCAGAGCAGCTGTTTTCCTTCACAACCCAACCCAGCCGAATTCTCCTTGGCAATTGCTCAGCTAAAGAAAGTGCTCTGGACAATTACCTCCTGCACCAGGATGAGCATTTAAAGATGTCGTAAGAGAGAAAACTGGGAGAATTGTTTTGGCAAAAGGGCCATACTCGGGTAACTGTCTATAAATAGAGTGAGGGTGAAATTAAGTGCCTAATGACTATCCTAAGAATTGGAAAATATTAAGCGCTCCACATGTGGACAGATTCCATACTCTAACACAGACAAATGCACAGAGCAGTCACTGCAACAGTGAAAACGTGATATTACGAAACAGAGTACTGAGCCTGAATCTAATTTCATTGTTTCCTTATACACTTCTGGTCACCTGTACTTACTTTTCTGTCTTACCACTTGATCGCATGTACTTCGGGGCAGGGACTCACTAAATGTACACCATTTTGAAAACCACAAACCTTGCAAATCTCACAGTAAAGTAAATCATTAACGGTAACACCAAAAGCAAATACTATCTTTGCAAAAACTGATTGCCATTATGCTTATTTCTAGGAACTAGGTTTATGGCTCTTTTTTCCCCAACACAGAATTAAGCACTACAAATGGCATTACCATTAAATATCTGGATTGTCATTAAATATCTAGACTAGATAATTTATCATGTAAGTTTTTCACACAGGCATTGGTCTGTTGTGTCTTTCATGATACCAATGCATCAACTTGCCCAGTACTAGTTGAAAAGCATCAGCAAGATTTTGGGAGGCTGTACGTCACTGTTGCTTTCTTTTTCACCCCATTAATCCTTCAGACACATTTGATGAACCCAAAAGGAGGCTGGATGCCCTCTGTAAAACCCGTGTCCTCATGAAAGCTCCTTTGCAAAATCAGAAAGGATCCCCCCGTATGTTCATCCATCACTTCAGTGCAACATATTCCTACCACTAATGCTCCATACTGAGCTGCTAGCCTGCAGCAGGAGACGAACGGCTTTGCGATCCAGGTAGATGGAGGCTGAGGGACAGCTGGGTCGGATATGCAGAGCAAGGCACAAGATTAATACTCCACCTAATATACTGACACCTATTAATTTCAATGTCTTGTAAATTCAGAATTAGCAGAATTGCCACTGATATCGCCCTCCACTACTCCTAGTCCAATAATAAGGGTTCGGGTGAGGATACCCCTCTATTACTGTTAGCTTTTCAAATTTGCAATGATTTTTTAAGTAGTTAATTTTATTTATCCAGATCCTTTTCGTTCCTGGGAACAAAGTGGTCTTTACAGCCTAGAGCTCAGATATATTGATGCAGCGCAATGAAATCTTTCACACTCTTGCAAGTAAAACTGCTTTCAAATGAGTGCACAGTTGCCAGTGTGTGCTTCATGTATTTGCTTTGAAATTATTTAGCTATTACTAGCGATTCCTCACACGGGCCATTTTCTGTATGCCAGTGAGATCTCCAGAATCCTTTGCATTTTGTCAGAATTTATTGGAGCTACTAAGAAATTTGTAGTGTTTGCAGAAAGCGTCTCTATAAACACTGGAAAGTAGCCTATAGTAGTAGCTATGTCTAGAATGAAAAATGCTAAAATATTTCAAGATGACAGTTGATGTTACATGAATCTTGTGTTGCTTAAACGTGACTCAATAATTACAAATACAATCTCCCAAATCAGTATTTGAGCACAGTAAAACACCTGTTTGCCACTCTCCTTTAGCCACACACTGCAGGCACTACCAGTGTTCTTGTCCTTATCCAAATGCTGTCAGGAACATTTTGAAGACACTAAAAAATTGAGTAAGGAAGACAAATGTTTGACATTACATTGTCAATCTCATGGCCTCTTGTAATTCATATCTTTTCTGTTTATGAAAGAATCTTATAATCAAATTACACAACAATAACCTTAACTGTACAAGTAAAATTACTGTATTTTGCTTTTTTTTCTCTTTCTTCCAAAGGTGTATTTTTCTCAGACCCCTTTTTTGCAAAGGAAAGGTATCAAGTCTACTGTTTTATTGCCTTGAAGATGAAGTTTTCGCCTTCCTTTACAATTCTGAGCAATATTTTCTGATCTTTTATCTTTAAATATTTTGAATGAAGGAGTTAAAGGACTACCATTTGTCCACTTTAATTTCCAGTAATTAATAAGTAAATCTTTTTCTATGTGTCTACAAGGATATTTGTTTCACTGGGGAAAAGGATGAGAGAAATATTTTCCAGAATATTTTTGAATACATTTATGTGAAGTTAGTTTCTGCTTTTCTTCTAGTCTTTTAGGTAAATTTTAATCTATGAGAAAACAACTGTTACTACCGTATGTTTGGACTCTATCTCATTGTGTATTTGTCCCATGATTTAGGCCTATGCAGTTCATCAAAAAATGACTCAATATGCTGTTTAATCGCAATTATTTTTGGTTATCATTCCTGCATAATGCCATCCTTCCCCTTATATCTCCCAAAATACATACGGTTCTGACAAGTAACTGATCAGCCTCTACTGACTCACTCCAGGTTTTAAATAAAACCTATCAGCACATTCTCCAATGATTAGGGTATTCAGTTGTGATTCAGCAAATCCGTTCAAAGTATTCTTTAGCCATTTCATAAAAAACCTCAGATATTCAAATTCCCTTATCATAGAGGCCTACAGGAAAGGTCTGATCAGCATTTGACTCAAGATCTTAACATCCATCAAAACAGAGTGAGAACCCGAAACAGATTCTGCAAAGGCCATGACAAAAAAAAAATAATTTAAGATTCTTGTAATGCATTTTGCATTATTTTCATGAGCTTTCTTGCCCATTCACTCACTCCTTATTACTTCAGCCACTTCAACACATTCTCACGAATGGTGTTGTTTTCAATTAAATGCAAATTCAGTATGAGTTAAAATGGTGAGTTTCAATGTTCCTATAGATCTGACTGTGTGAAAATAGATTAGCCTAGTGAGGGACTTTTCATATTGAGAATTCATATAACTTTCTGGGTTTAGTGATTTCAAACAAAATACACTATTTTATAATAGTGCATCTGTGGTTGTAGGAAGTACTATGACACCCATCTCTTTCTTCAAAGTAACACTCTTCTCTTCTTGGGTCTAGGTAATTGGGAAGAATAAATTTTGTCTAAAGCTCTCCAGCACAGAAACCAAAGCCTGCAAAACAAGTTCTTGCAAATAGATTCAAAGAAACTCTACAATCTGACAGCAAAGCAAAACTATGGTAGTAGTTTCTGAAGTACTCCATACGTTTCTATTTAATTCCTCTCAGTCAGTATGGATCGCTAACTGGTTATGGGAAGTACTGTCTAAGCACCGTGATTTGAATTCCAAGTAAAAGGCAACTCTCTAGCAGAAGCCATTAGTGGACAGAAAGGTGAGGCTAACTTTGTTATTGCTGACTAAAACAAAAAAAATTACAACAGACACCTGCTTCAGAAGATTCGGACTAAAATAAAGTTACTATATTGCACAGTAGAGCATGGAGGAGACCCCACTGTTTTCAGAACTCTACAGCAAGAACCCTGACTCCACATCACTTGAATTTTATTTTTTAAACTATGTGTTAAAAACAGATGAAAAAAAACCCACAAGTCTGACTGCAATGAGGTCTGGAAACCACAAAAGAATCTGCAAAGTGACTGTTTGTTAAGCACTGTTTCTTCAGTATCTCAGATTAGTGCAGACACAGCATAAAAAAACATCCATGGAGAAATGCCAAGCCTTTTTGCATTGAGATCCCCGACTCTGTAGAGGCATGGTTTTGCATCACTGTTCACAGACATGCGACATACCACAGAAAAAAGAAGAAAATTGAATAAAACGTCTGCAGTGTCTTGATACCATCAGGCTGGAGAGTAGAAGTACAGGGGAATATACCAGAGAATATACTGACAAACTTCTCACTGCATGGTTGGGAAAACTGACCAATTCAGTCAAATCATCAGCTCAGTTATTATAAAAGACAAATATCCTTCCTGAAATCTCATATTGAAACGTCAGTAAAGTAATCGTCTCTTTATCTATGTATACTGAAGAAAACAGCTCCACCTGGAGACCAGCCACCTCAGAGAGTTAAGTCAACCCGGTCAATAAAGCGTAAAGTGGACAGAAACAATGTCTTAAAAGCCATTTCCATGATCACAGACACACTTAAATATTCACACAATAACATTCCAAATCAGGCAAAGCCAAACACTTTTCAAGACAAGCTAAACAAAAAAGTCATTGTGGGCAAGTCATTAAAGGATATTTAATGCACACAATTTATTTTTCAAATTTGCAGTTTCTCTTCCTACTAAATGTCTGATTATTTTTCCTTGGTTACCTGTATATGCTTCATGACAAAGAAGATGTCCTCTAGGATTGCAAATGGCTTAGTATATAGCAAACACTGCCCCAGATGTACTTCCCAAGGTTCTTGGGTTTTCCACCCAGGTGCCAAATTGCTCAGTCAAGTAACAATTTCTTATGAAACTTATCAATTATAGAATTCATTCTTTTACTTTCATATAAGCACAAACAACAGCACTATTGTGCACACTATTACAATTCACCTTCATCATGCAAAATCCACAGCCTTTTCTAGTTTGTAGCTTTTTTTTCCCCAAAATATTTATGTCCAGGAGTCAAAAACATTTAAATAAACTGTAAAATCTTTTAACAAGAGCAGGAAATTAAGTGCACTTAAACTATAATCCGTTCTTTGTAACATGATGCACAGCTCTTCTAAAAGTAAACCAACTGTTTACTCATCATCTTACTGTATAGTTTTTGGAGATTCAGTAAAATCCTGGCACTGTATTTTCATTTCTGATCTTGAATAATTTCAAGTAATTTTAAAGAAAAAAACACAGTTCTAAAATTATTTAATTTAATTTCTGATTTATCATCTTTTTCTGCTTTACCATAGTTTTAAGGGTGGCTACATTTTAAATCAGTGTTTAATTCATTAAGCTAATTTAGGCACATAATCTCCATCTAACCCAAAAAATGTAATTCACAGTTCCTACAAGAAAGATAACTCGCACACCTAACAGAGATGTTCAAAGATGCTGCTTTCTTGAGTCTCCCAGTTTATTCTCTGGGCTTTTATGCTTGTTACAGGGATCAATTTACAATTTATGTAGATCTGCCATCAGATTCAAATTAAAATGAATTGTATAAACTTGTAAACTCTAGAGTACACATCTGCTGTTCTTCACTTAACATTACCAAGGTAAGGCTCTAAAGCACAAGAGGAAGGAAGATGTAGGGCTCTCTGAAGTCTGTGTAATGTTTCATTGTCGAATTAGCATTGTTTTAGGAAGGACACTGTCAAAAGCACAAATAGGGATTTTACTGCAATTGAATGATCATGATTTTAAAAACTGGATCCCTGCTTATAGGAGAAAAATATTACTTTTACCTTACTGATAAGTGTGACAACATCACCTTCTCGGATTGTGAGTTCATCATCATTCTGTGCTTCATACGGAAATATCACTTTGCAATACTCCTTGGCTGAAAGGAAGAACATTCAATGTGATAAATTATCACTTTATAACAACTGCTTGTCCAAGGGTGAAAATCTTCATAAAATGTTCCACAAGCATCTCTGCTGCTTTAATTTCTTGTCATCTTTCTCTTTGTATTTGAGACCTTCATAAATAGTATGAAATATTTAAAAAACTGCACACTGATGAGTATTCCTGCACACGTCATCCAGGGAGTCAGTGCTGTAGCCCCTAGAACCATTATCTCAAATTAAATTGCGCCAGACAGCAACCTGCCACAAACCATTTCCCTTAGACTAAGCCTGTATCTGACACTTGCTTCAATCGTTCCACTGGTACGGCCTTCCACTAGATCACATAAATTGGAAGAGTAAAGGACGCAGTAGGTTGACATAGCTTATCTATCCCCTGGTGTGCAGGAAAGCAAGTATTTCTGAATCTACAAAGATGATAAAATAATAAATAATGCATTAACAAATGTAAAGGCATTCATAACTAAATCTTCTGTAAACTCAGCATAAAAGAAGAGTTTTGAATATTAGTCTAAAGTTTCCTCTTCCCTTTTCCTTTTACTGTCTAGAAATAAGGGCATCATCTCAACTTTCATCTGGAAAACACAGAAGCCTGCACTCCTACTCAGAAATCATAAAAAGCAGTTGTCATGAAAAGCAGTTACTTACAACATGTTGCTGTGCAACAGACAAGTATGTCAATGTGCCTTACAAATAAAAAGGGAATATGTATTCCAGCTGTTAAATAATGTATAAAAATGTGATACTCTAAGACAGTAGGTTTAAAAAGACCAAAGAAACACACACAGAAATTACCAGACCCTTTGTAGAAAGGCATGTGACTTTGTAGAAGTGTTCACCTCACTTTAAATGCCTAAATCTTTATGACCTCAACCCCTAGTCAGCTGTCACGTTTGATGCGGAGAAACAGGTACTTGCAGGCCACAGAAATCTAAATTAATTTGAGAAAACAGGACTTATTTCTTTATGCTTACTATAAAGAGAACCTGCATTATCACACTTGTGCGTATTTGAGGCTCCACGGGGGGTGTCAGTTCAGCTGCCCAGCCTCTAAGCACCATTTCAGACACTGGTGGGTATGTAAGACACCCACATGGTTGGCAGATATGATGCACAACCCATGCAAGAGCCAGGTCCCACCGGCCTGGCATCTGGAGGCAAGCCAAAATACCCTGGAGTATCTTAAATGCTCCAGATGCAGGCTACTGATTTCAGCCCCCGGGGCTGGGCCTGGTATTTGGATTTAGATTTGGGCACCTGATGTTAGAAATTGACAATGTCGGTGCCTCCACTTGCACTACAGTCGATGGAGAGCAAGCCACTAAAGTGAGCAAAGCCTTGAGAGCCACTCTTCACCCCAAGAGCAGACACCTACATTCAATTAGCTGAAACACGCTCTGAACTCCCTGGACAGCAGTGACAGATCTCCACTGGGACCCACTGGAGCCCAGACACCAAACTCACATAGCTATACCGAAACTTAGGGCTCTGACTCAGAAGATGCATCCCAACTGCTAAAGTTTAGTGACAGGAACACCAGCCTTAAATAAGCGGTCAACACACATGCATGGGAAGGGTTGCTGGCTGTAAGTACAATCAGCCTGAGAAATGAAACAGTACTAATGGGGAAGAGGAAAGCTCTTTTCCAGTTCACAGGCACTGCTACTCAGAAACGGCATGAATTTTATGTGGCGCCAGTTCAAGTAAACCAGAATTTCTTAGGCTTTACAGATTTATTTTCCTGAACACAAAAATTTAAAATTATCCATGATCATTAGCAGTTGGTTTTTTGGCCCTGCCCTGTACTGGGTCTGGCTGGGATGGAGTTAATTTTCTTCACAGCAGCCCACATGGTGCTGCATTTTGGATTTGTGACTAAAACAGCATTGACAACACAACACTGTTTTGGCTATTGCTGGGCAGCACCTGCACAGCGCCAAAGCCTTCTCTTTTCTATGTTTCCTCACTCTGTCCCCCAGTAAGTAGGCCAGGGGTGGGCAAGAAGCCAGAAGGGGACACAGCTGGGACAGCTGACCCAAGCCAAGCAAAGGGATATTCTGTGTCATATAATCTCCTGCTCAGCAATAAAAAAGGGTGGGCTGGGGGGGCTGTTAATCTGGGAGGTAGCCATTGCTTGGAGACTGGCTGGGCATTGGTCTACTTGTGGTAAGTGGTGAATGATTGCCTTTGCATTGCCTCTTTTTTTCCTCAGGAGTATCCCAAGTATCCATTCTCAAGTACGCAAGTTGTTCCTCTGTTCTCTATATAATCTATACACTGTATAACCTCAAGATTAGATGGGAAGCCAAGCTCAATGAACAGCTAATCAACAGAGAAGAACAGCCACTATACGCCAGTAACGGTACTATTCTGAAAAGACGCCAGTGGTGCAGCTCTTGCCCAAGGCATGGATGAATCCCATGTGTTTCAGGTTAAAGAATGCTTTGAACAGCAAGTGTCTCCAGGGAACTCATTGCCTCCTGAGTCCCACAACAAGCAATCCTCCCCCAGCTTCCCCTTGCTATTTGAAGACTTTAAATTTGAATCATCCTTCAAGATGATGACCCCAACAGACAAGAGTGGAGAGAAGGTTGTGGTTTCAGCATCTGAAAAAGTCAGTTGATAATCAGGAAACTAAGTGCTCTTTCTTTTTTTTTTTTTTTTTGCTTTTCCTCTAAAAGTATGTGTCAATGTGGATCTTACACTAAGTGGCTGTCAAAAGCAGCAAGACTTTAACTAAAGAACTCATAGTCTTTCACACATAGCAAATAGCTATGCATTTTTGCCTTCTAGTTTTGATGTCAAGAATTCTGTTCTCCCATGACCTATCTGCCCTCCCCACCAAGCTCTTACGTTTTTTTTTTTTTAACATCCAGATAGCAGAGAAACAAGGAATTAAACTAGAGAAAAATATCAAAAAACAGGTCTTAAGCTCAGCCAAATGCCGATGTATTTCATGAAGAGCCAGGAGGCAATCTTGAGAGAGGCACAAGAAGGAGCTGGGGGAAGGTCATGGCTGCCCAGTGAAGGTTGGCACAAGAACACAGGGTGAAGGCACAGCCGTGGAAAAAAAAATCAAGGTTTATGTACAGTAGAAGTCTGGACTCCTTGAGTGAGATTCACATTGACATACACTAAATCAATACATTCCTCTGCCTAACAGGGGCCCCGTGGATCATGCTGCAACAGAGCTAGGTCTGAACAACACAGATGCATTGGGAACAATGTAAGTGACTGGACAAAGTCAGCTTTCAAACTCCTCCTAAGGGGAAGGTAGACCAACATGATTTAAGTAAGTAAAAGTGAACCTCTAAAATCAGATTAATAAAAGCAGAAAAGAATCTAATAGGTTGTGTCACTTCAGTACTAAAATTGTCCTTAGTCAGCAGAGCACAATACCGCAAGAGGATGTAGAAGCACTTAATTTCAAGTTATGTTTAGATAGGAAGGAAGAAAAGATAAAAGGAAATACTAATTTCAGACACAGCACTGTAGAGACCAAATGGAACTTGCTGAATTTGGGGGTTTTCCAAGTGGAAAAAAAAACACCCAAAAACTAAAGGTCAAAATAATATGTCCTATTACAAGTCTGGTAAATAGACTTAAGCCAAATTAAAGCTTCAAACTAAGATACCGATACTAAGCATCCCTCAACTGTAGAGAATAAATGTCATTTTGTATATTGGACATCCAAGGGTGCATTTACACATCACAGATTGTTCTTCCAGAAGCCTCTCTTTTTTTCCTCTGACCTGAAGACATTTTAAAAATATATCTGCTAAAAAACCCCCAAGAGCAGACATCTTGGAAACAGTAAGGGAGGAGAAAAGATGCTATTCAATGAGCTTTTCAGTCCTTATTTATTAATTCAACAATAATTTACTCTGTCAGACCACAGAGTCTCTCTCTGCAAAGTCACAGCTCCTCCCAAGCAAAGGAGAACAACCTGTCATAGGCAATGGGCATTGCTCAGGGAACCAAGCGAGCAGATAAACAGCATATCCTACAACTCAAACAGGCTGGATCTAGCGCAGGATGTTCAGCTTCTGGCCAACATATTCTGAACTGAGAGGGCTTGGGCTAGGTGTAATTCCATTTGAAAACATGTACCCTTGGCTACATCCTGTGATTTTTGAATTGTACTGTTCCAACTAGACTAGGTACAATGATGACAATGTCCTGTCCTTTGGAAGGAAGAACAAAGCCGTTGCTAGCTTCTCTGACAGACCCCAAGGGCCCAGGGTGACACACAAGTCCCCTTCCCAGCATCATGCTCATAGCTCAGAAGCTGGAAAAAAGAGCAGCAGCAAAGAACTTGTGTATTTGACACAAGTGGTCTGCCACTGCCCACACGTCACTGAGGAAAAAGTCCCAGGACCATCCTAAACACTATAAAAGGGCTATCCTCTAAAAAGAACCGGATATTTTATGGTGGTCATTAACATGCATGTCTGTTCAGCACCTTATGTCCCCCAGTCTGCCCTGAGTTCAAAATGCAGCCTATTTGACACAGTTGCAGGCCCCCCCCAAATCATTGCCACAAAGAGGGAGAACAATAGCAAGAGACAGCATTCCTACAGAATACAGCTGCTTCATTACCTTGGCAAGCACTGCATTTCACCCACAGAATTCAGTGGTTCAACACATATTTACAATTGCAGTGTAAAGCACTAATGCAATTGTATAGACCTTCTATATGACTTGGGGTCCTGCAGTACTGTAGCAGGTAAATCCATTTGTTTGTATTTTGAGAGACTGGTTAAATATTATACTGCTTAAACCAGAACTGAGCAAACTCCATTTACTGTATCAGTGGACCCTGTTCACTTTAAAAGCATGCCTCTTCTGTTTGTTCTCCTGCCGGACTCTTAGTATGAGCTGTGAGGTTCAAGACAGCAGTACACAGACAATCACACCTTCAGTCTTAAATTTCACAGGGGACGTTGACACTGGAATTTGCTTTTCCTCTTAGGCCAGGATGACACAATTTCCTCTTCTCACCTCTGCTTCTGCTTCCTTGTCGTTAGGCAAGAACAGTTTCACCCCACAGCAAGATTTCCTCCATCTCAGACAACCTAACCACTGGGCTGGATTCACCCTTCTAACTATACAGAAATTGATTATTTATATATTTTTAGTAAAACAAGCAACAAACCTGTATAGTCTGTACAGTTGATTTTTGAAGCTTAAACATTTTCCCCTTGATGAAGTCTAAATCATACACCAATCAATATGGATACAAACAGTAATGCTAAGTAAGAAAATAATCAGCGTTAAAGTAATATTCCTTGAGCTTAAGCTTCCTCTCTTTAACTATCACTCATAAAATGTTCCTGAAATGAAATAAAATGTACAAAATCTAGTGAAAAATCACATCATTGTTACCAAAGCCACAAACCAGATGAAAAAAATCCAAACACTACATTCAGCAGAATTTGGTTTTACTAATAATTGCTGCACTCAAGACTCATAAATGGATTGCACTAATAAATATTTTCACAGAACTTCACGAGATGCAAACTGTCAAAATACCATCTCATCAAACAAAACTAATTATACCTTCTACCATCATGCAAAAAGATTAGTTGCTTGCTAGGATTTTGGTATTCCTATTATGCAATAGGTTAACATGAACTGTAAAGAGTCAGTGAGCGAAGCAATCAAATTAAGTGCCATGATCAATGCATTCTGTGACATACTGCCTTTGCTGTTTTGCTATCCGCTGATACTCCATTTTTGCAATCTCAGTAATCTGCAATAGCTCTCAGTCATTGTGGATGTTTTTGCTTTGCTGAATTTTAGAATCCAACAGAACTACTTAAAAATGTATACATACTTTCTACAATATAGCCTTTTCATGGCAAGCCACTTAAACTAAAAGCAAGCTACTTCACAGAAAAAATCTCACCCCAGAGACAGAATTATAAACACACGTGGATGCATGTGCCATCCCAGCTACCTAAGAGAGATGGAAATTCAAAAGCAGAATAATTCCCCTATAAGTCTAAGCACCCACAAACCTAAACCACGCAGCTCTCCCCTCTTCTCTTCAAAGATGTGTTCTTTCATTCCTGAAAGATTAGTGATGTTTTCCAAGGGACCACTCAAGCTATGTAAGGATTTGTGCTTTCACTGTGCTCTCCCTTTGAGCAAAAAGTCCTTTTTAGCCCTGAGGAGTCATCTGTTTATCCCCTTAAAAGCTTAAACCCACTATTTAGAGAGATTAACATAGCATATTGTTGGGAGATGCACCTATAGACCATACTGTACTCTCTTGTTCTGACCAACTTATCCCATTGCAGAACTTAGGCCATTTTGCACATACTAAGAACAAATGGTAGGCACATCAAGTCCCTTGCTGCAAATCACTGCCTTATCGCATCAGAAAAGCTATAGGAAAAAAGCGAACTCAAATCAAGATGTGGGAAGAGTCAGCAACCATCACTCCATGCTGAAGCCCAGGTGGGCAGAGAGGGAAGATGCTACTGCCCCCCGTTTCCTCTCTCAGCAGGCTCTTTCACAGTGCAACTGCACTTTTATCAAGTTGAGACTAAGGAATAACAGCATCAGTCATGGAAAGAAATAGGCGGAAGATGAAAAATTGTTTTATTCCTCTGTCAACGTAATCTCTTTCTTGCTTGCAGCCTACATCTCTGGCAGGAATCCCAATCTAACTCACATATCCAAAAGCCCTGTCTCCATACTGAGCTGAATCTATGGATCTTCTGTTTCTTGCTACTTCTTTGGAGAATGGCACAGCATCTATTTTGTTCAGCAATTAAAGACTCAAGGAAGACTGGGACCCTACCATCCCAGGCAAAAGTGAAAGTAGCTGAGGTCCAAGGTGGAATGACACTTTCATACTGAACACTGCAATTAAGATACTCATCAGTTGTCTGAGACTGCAAACTTCCCTGGATTCAATGCTTTTTCAAGCTTGTTTGTGGTAGGTTTTTAGAAGAAAATAAAAAATCAAATTTCAGAGAAATGACAAATACCAGACAGATCATAGTCCTATGCCAGACTGATCATACTCCTCATGTCTGACTACCAGACATTAACTGTATTATGAAAAAAATTATTCTTCCGCCTATATCAAAAACCAAACTAGAATGAAGTGTGTTTCATTTTCACTGAAAAGTTTTTCAATTTAAATAAAGGACATTCAACTAATTTAAAAGTATCTCCTGTGATGCCATTTGAGGCTCAGACAATTACATATAATTACATTGTATCAGACCTTCCTATACATATGTTTCTTTTTCACAAGCAAGAACAGAGATGCCAAAAATTCTACTTAGGCCCCCGAGATTCCAAGAAAGATAAAATGTCCTAAATAATAAAGTTTAGGTAATATTAACAGAACATGCAAAGATGTCATACAAATTAGCTCACCCTTCTCACTAGTTCTGGCAAAAGGGATGTTGAATGATGTTTGCACACAACCATGCTGAAAATAGATGGGAACAGAAGAAGAAGAAGGATTTTCTGACCAAAAAAGACATGTCCGAGGGAAATGACAAAAAGGTGAAAGAAGAACCAAGCAGAGCCCAAAAGTGTTGATGGAGAAGTGTCTCTGTGTCAACCAGAGCTCAATGTGTCACTGTAGAAGGTGCAGTTCTCTAACCATTGTTCAGAAGGTTTCCACATTCGTTTATAAGTGGTAGAAGTACGAAACCCCAGTACCCTGGAATGTGATTTAGCGAGCAGTTTCAGTTGTCAGAAGAATAAGATGATGAGGAAAGAGGCATCTGTCTCCCAGCCTGGCTTACCACACAAGGGTTAGTGCTGCAGGTGGGAAAGCCCATGGGACCACCTCTTCTGATGGCACCTGCACTCAGGTCAGCTTAACCTGCTCAAACTGCAGGTTAGGAAAGGTAATTTGAAAACACGTTCATTCAGGAGCCTGGTCTACATTACCAGTTTGCACATTTTTCAGTATTACAAGTTCCCGCTTCCTCAGGGCAATTGAGTTCTTGCAGCACTTCCCATTAACAGCCTTGTGTCACAAGGGGAACAAGATAAGAGGATGCAGCAAGTCAATTAGTGTGGTACAGCTCATGGACAGTAACTCACTAAAAGTTGTTTTAGGCTGCTTTTGCAACTCTGAACTGAAAACTTGGTAAAACAGGTGGTAACCATACACTTCTCTCAGACAGCCCGTATTCTTCTGCTCCAGATGCTTGCCTTCCTGTGTCTGTATATGTTTCAGTTCTGAGACAAAACGTTATCTAGCTATCTAAAGGAAGGATGAGGAGTGTGCAAGACTTAAAAACTCAACACTTCATATTATACTCAATTTATTTTCTAAGGTATGGCTACGTTCTTTTCCTTCTTATTCTTTTCTACCAGAATCCATAACATTTAGTTTTAACTTTTTATAGATAAAATCAAAAGATGGGGAATATATATGCAAGTCATTTGGTAAGCTAGCTACATATGCCTCCCTAGAACACACTGAGCCCTGCCTAAAAGATTTAATTATTGCTTTTTGTTTACAAAACACTGAAATGATAAAAACAGAACTGAAGTTCTTGGACACTGTTCATTTCTCATACAAACTATACCACCCACACAGATTATTTCTGCTACATAAGGAAAGAAAAAAGAGGAAAAAAGCAAGGGCACTCACAATGAGCGATATTTTTCTATGACCCACCTACAAGTTACAGCCTGAAGTTGGATCTTATTCAACTCCAATTCCAAAGTACCCTCAAGGCTGAAAGCTGATCACGCAATTTAATTTGATTTTTGGTGGCAGAAAACTCAGGGTAGGATTATCAGAGCAAAAACAATTCAGAGGATTCTGTGAAACGATGCATTCTGCCTGTGTACTGCCTACTCAAAGTTTATCCTAAATATATCTATCTGCATCCTCACTTTTCATATATACAGGACACTCTTTTAGCCAAAACCAGAGAAAAATGTTCAGCTTGCTTTTAAGAGGCTTACTAGCACAAAGTGCAAAGAAGAAAAAACTATGAAACCTACTTTTTGTTCTGCTGTCCACTTCTATTTTTGTTGGCTCCTGAGTTGCTGTGGCTGGAGGTAATTTCTTCCCAACACTCTGAAAAAAAATAATTATTCTCCTTTAAAATTTGCAGATTCAGTTAAAAGTTGGATAATATAAAAAACTGTAATGAAAATACAAAATATAGGAGTTGAAAAAGGACGGTAAAGAAACAGAGGGAAATGCATCTATACTTAGGTTTGTCTGTGGAGGGTTTGTTAGCCTTTTTGTAAATTATAAAGAATTCATAAAAATGTGATCCTCAAATTTTCCCTTTAAAAAATGTTTACTAACATTTTTAAACATTAACTCCTTAACACATTTTCAGGGAAGACTCACGGAAGTTTCAATGGTGGACTGAATATGTGATGAAATTACTTAAGGAAAGGTGCTATTCAGTGCCAAAAGTAAAACTGAAAGAAGAGTGGGGAAAAAAAACCCTTGACTTCTGTCCACACAAGGATTATTCATTTCAGTCATTCTAGATCGAGTGCGATTTTTAAGTTGACAACAACTCTTTAAATGGTTTCCATTTTTTGTTTATTTTGAGCAGAAATAACTAATTTACAGAGGAGTACTACAACAAGCAATTATCAGCTTTAGACAGGTAAGAACAGTAAACAAACATTATTTGTCCCCAACAAAATAAAATACAATTGATGATCTTCACCAGTAACTATATGCATGCTGTCCCCTCTCTCAGCTTTTCTCCCTGTCAAGAAAGCTGTCTAGCTTTAAAATCCCAGCCATGTGGGGTTGAGGACATAAGTGTAATTATCACTTGTTTATATAGATGTGAGTACTTAAAAGCCCTAACTGGAGCTCAATATCCTTTGCTGGTAAGGTATGCATAAACACCACAAAACTTTCTCCATACTCCAGTGACCTTCTGAGTAAAAGCTAAGAGACAAGAGAGCTAAGATTTAGTCTTGAAGGCACTGAGAACCTCTTGGGGACTTTGAGGAAAACACTGGTCAATATGAGAAGCAATAGAAGTACAGAACCTGAAGTAGCTGAAAAATTTAAAAGTGTGAAAAGAATATGAAGAGCTCCATGTTAGCCATTTTGTACACTAAACATGTCAAAACTTATCTATGAAAAGGCGTAAAATACACACACAAGGATTTTAGGCTGGCAAAAAGAGCATCTCTGGAAGAGAGGTGGTTTTGAGAGTTGTGCAAATGACAATCACAGAATTTGTCTTGACAACTAAGACAAACTATGAATTGCAATACCCAAAAGTGTCCTTTTTCAACTTAACTTGCAGGTGGTAGCAGAAACAACTGACCGTCCGATGAGCTTAAAACTCTGCTTACGATCTGGAGTTTGTGAACTGCTCGGGAAGAGAGATCAACAACAAAAGTCTACAGAACTTCCCAACTTCTTTGCTGAGGTAGGAATGAGAGACAAGCAGCATTATCTGAAACAGCGATTAGGGAGGTAAGAGAAAAAATAGCACATGATGGACTCCGGCAAATCAGGAGAGGGCAAAACTAAGAAAAGAGCATGACCTGGCTATACTGAAGAAGCTTAAAGTCAAGAAGGATGATGATGAAAAGCTGACTCTCAGATGTAGCCGAAAAGCAGTGAAAATTGGACTGGAAGAGATATAATGAAGAATGTGAAGCTACCGGGCATTCACACAGATAAAAGCACAGAATGCCTTCAAGATGAAAGCAAGACTGGGAAGACAGCTTTTGGTTCAGAGGCAAACAGAGCAGTTCAAGATAGCTGCACATCTCGGTACATGCTCATTCATGATCAAACCTTTATTCACAGTTCTGCTTCATAAAGGGTTTGGAAAATAATGAGAGCACATACTCTAAGCTGCACTGCTATTTAAATCAGAAAGGAATGCTTGCCAAAGGAATATCCAGAAACTTTAATTTAGGGGAGTTTTTCTCTTTGTAAAATTGAAATTGTTATCCAAGCACTACTAATAAAAGGAAAGCATTTGGTAATTGCTTTATCATACACGAATCATTGATCTTATGCCATGGAACCAAAACCCAGATAAACCCACAACAAGCTAAAAGTCACAGCAAAAGGATCATGGGCAAAGACGAAGAAACTAGTGTATCCCAGTGGGAAGTGGATGCTGCAATGTAGTTTCTCGATTTATAGAAGCAGATGCAAGTGCAATGCTTGAAAACATTCATTCATCTGTTCAGAAAGAATGCCTGTGCAGGTGATAAATCAGCCGTTCTTTTGTTGGGAGCTGGGAGACAGGTTGGAAAGCATTGTTTGCATGAGTTGCAATTTGTCCAGGAGAGAAGGTAAAAACCTTGGGGAGCAAAGTGGCTGAAGACATGACTCTTTTTGCACGTATAGAAATAGCCTGAGCAAAGAAACTGGGCTCCTGACAGGTATCTATCTTCATCCTGATAGGTGAAGAGCAGTGCAAAACTGGGTGTAGCACATAGAATGTGCTGAAAGATCACAGTGACCTACAAGATTCAAGGACACAGGAAACATCTCTCCCCATATGAGCCAGAAACTTTGCTTCTGACTCTCCAACAGTTTTGCATCACTCGTACAGGTCAAATATCTACCGAATTTACTAGTGGCTAGGAGAACCAAGCAAGCCCAACTGAAATTCTTGCTGATCCAACACACAACTTCATGACATAGACTTTTCTTCTCAGGGACAAGTTATTATAGGGTATTTTGGTCTCTCCTCCAGTTGAAGGCCCAGCGTAATTTATCAAAACCTCCATCACTTCTAAAAAAGGAAACATGGGAGCAAAGAACACTTTAATTGGATTGAGCTGAAGGTTTCCATATAATTCTTCCTCCTCCTCTGTTCTTCCTTTATATAAGAAGAAGGTCAATTCTATTTCAGAAAAAAATATGCTCTCCGAGCCCTTCCAGACACATAGATCTATCCTGCAAAATACTGATATACAACTCCAGCTTTCACATTATTTAGTCTTTTACCTGATTCATTCCTACCGATCAGGCTCAACATTCCCAAGAAGCAAGCAGATATTACCCCTTTGGGATACAGGAGCAAAACAAGATTTAGAACTTAAAGGACTTCTGGGGAATTTAGACGCTCAAAATCCAAGAGCAGGATCCTCAACCCTGCGAGCATCCCCTGACATCTCCCAGCATGAACTCTTTCTCTCCTTTTACCTAAGTCTATCATTTTGTCAATAATGTTTGCAATAAAGTCACACGCAGCATGAACCAGAAGGCCCATAATGACCCCCTCTCAGCAGTGTCCTAATCGCCAGGCTGTAAAGACAATTCAAGTTCTGCATTTTCTCTCTAGCCCTGTATATCTTGAATTCTTGGGTGCAGAATGGTTTCAGCATCAGCAAAAAGGGTAGCATATTCCCCTCTGCCTTTGTATCTCTAAGCTGGTGGTTCAGAGACATTCCTGAAGAGTACCATTTCATTTTCCCTCTATCCTCCTCCAGTATGCTGATTACCATAAATCTCATTTCTAGATGGGGGCTGCCGGCCTTGTTCCACTTACATTACTCTGTAGATATCACTCGGACTTGCTTAGTCCTGTCACATGAGAAACATGTGGTGGAAACACAGTTCAGAATTCCTGACTCCAAGCCTAGATTGACTCCCAACACACAACAGAACATATCAACAAAGCAGACAGAATCTTGAACCCACTATTTCTGCAGGGTGAGTATAATTAGATTATTTAGCTGCCAGATACAAATCCCCCTAATCGCCTGACAAGTGTATGCTAAAGATGAAAGAGGATGAAGTGCCCTCTTTCTGCAGAAACAGCTGATAAAAGCATGAATAATGACCATGATTCGGTGCACAGGTTTTCAGAGGGATGAGACAGATTTAGCAGCAACCTGCCATTCTTAATGTTTGGTTTTATGAAGCCAATGGAAGGACAATCTAGCACTAAATAACGGGTTCTTTTAGCAGAAGAGGCCCTGATGGCAGTTTGGTACACTGTTAAATCCCTATCACCGCAGACCAGTTTCCTCTTATACTGAATTAACAGTGATTACAAAAGGGGTTGAGGTGGCACACAGTCGCGTGAATGAGGTCACGGTACAATCTAAACAGTCTCATTTCCTTTCCTTTATGTATTTTGGCACAACTGCGTTCCCTGTAACAGCAGAGAACAACACCAGAGAAGCAGAGCACGTAATGGGCAGTATACAACTGAGTTTTTCTCACTGGAGGGCACTACGGCCCTTCCCTACAACTATTCACCCCTGACCAGAGGAAGAAAAGTAGACCTATGATCAAGTTTCCTCCTTCAGAATATTTTAAAATTGTATTTCAGGGTTGAAATACAGTTGAAAACTGACTTGTCTATTGACTTCTGTTATTCAGGTCTTCTGTCTCTAGAACATTTCATCTGAAAATTCAAATTGAATTGTCACCTGTGCACCAGCTAGGCCCACACAGAAGATTTTGTTATACTTCTTTGCACTAAATGAACATACTTATCCTTTGACTCTCCTTTAACAAATATAGGCTTCTCCAAGCAACAGCTTTGCCTTTCTGTTAGCTTTCTGAAACAGCTACTTTCCTTATTCCTCAGGAATAAGGAAAAAAAAAAAATAATTACTCAGCATCAGTATTTATTCTGGAAAGTGTATCAAGGTCTTTATGCTATATAAAGTATTTTGAAACTGCTACTTGAAATGTAACTCTATTAAGATATTCTTAATGAATACATCAGACATTAAAGAATTCATAAAAATGGGCTGTATGAGCTGGAAACAGTTTTTAAGCTTAACATCATTTGTCAGTTTGAACAGTAAGAATATAACGATATGCACTGATATTTTATAGAGGGGAGGAAAAGGCAGTTATGTATTTTGAGAACTTTTAGAATTTCAGAAAACCTCAGTGATTACGTCAGGGGAAAAAATATCCTGTGTTTCTTTTACCACAATACTTCCTTTTAACATTCAAGTACTATTTTTGAATTTGTTGATATGCATGACAATTTTTTTTATCTACAGGTTTACGTGCAAATCCAAGGCCACTATTAGTTACAATATAGAAGCTGTATTCTTTAATATATTTTTGGCAGCACGTTTTGTAACTGAGAACAGTTTTTCACAAGGAAGCAGAAATGGTCACTAGATTCTTCCAGCTCTGGATGAACAGAAGCATAAACAAGCTTCTCGATGACTATGTATAATGCTGCCGTTGTGAGGGGGGAGCCAAATTAATTTCTTTTTTTCTAATATGCTTCAAGTGCTTATGGAACATCATCCTACCTGGTCTACCTTAAATTAAAAAAAAATTGAAAGAGCCTAATTATAAAAACCCCAAAGGCTTTCAGATGTCAAAATGCCTTTAGTCTATCAGAGACAAAATAAGAGAAATGTCCAGGATTTCAGCTTTTCCCATGATATCAACATTCAACTCTGCATAAAGTACTTTCTGTGACAGAATGATCAAGTGTTGCTATCCTGGAGTTTCCCAAAAGGACAGAGTTAACAGTGTTCCTAAAGGGCCACTACATGGCACATCAAAGAGGGCAATGGGAATTTTAAGAAACCTTTACACTGAAAACAAAAATTCTTTAGGGAAAGCGTGATTAAGCACCTACCTCCACATTTGATTGCCTCAGTCATCTAAAATAGCTTCTTCCTCTGTACCTACTTTCTACCCAGCCATGCTTTGGTGGAAATACCATCCCTATGCTCCTGAACTACAATTATTAATATTTTTTAACAGCAGCTAGATAGGTACATCTGCCCAATGCACACCCAGCCAATTGCTCAAGCTGCACACATTTCTACCGACATCACCCATGAGGATATTCCAGCCACAACACAGGGTAATTTCCTTAAAACTGGGTTAGGTGAATGAACAGGACAGGAAACAAGTGTTCATCCAGTCCTCAATTACAACCAGACTGTTACAAGCACATGCAAGCAACATCCTTTTTATTCTCCTACTCCTAGTTTACTCTGAGTATGAGCAGAGAGACAGGATGTCTCTGTTGTGGTTTAGGCCCTCAAACCAGGACAGTCTCATAATTGGTGCCTCATAACTCACTTGGTCTAAGCAAGAGAGAGGGAACAGCCTAGTTGCTGCCCAAGCCCACCCACCGAAGATGGCCATGACCCAGGGGAGCCATCCTTTGTCATGGATTCCTGCCACCACTCCTCCCCTCTGCCATAGCATTAGCATATCTGTAAGCAGGGAGGAGGGAATTGATCCATATTGCAGAGGGGAAGGAAGAACAAAAGAGCTTTAATGTTATCTGCTTTATTAAACAGCTGCACAAACATTTGGGTAGAAGTGCGGCAGGAAAATTTATGGTCATAGGGATAAGGTGGAACTCTCAGTTGCAGCGCTCATTTATACTAGCTTAAGCTCATCAGGAAAGCACGGTGAGCATCTCACAGTGTGCTTTAATGCCTGGGGACAGCATATCACATTTTGACCGTACTCAGGTCAACCCACGGAAAGGTTGCAGTGGTGCTGGCCTTTACATCATTCAAAAGACAAAATACAAATGACACAAGTACTCAGCTCTACATACCAGATGATACTTCCACAAAGAACGGGTGCCCTGACCACACGATCAGACATGGCACACACCCACAGAACTCTTTTAGTGGGACGTTTGGCAAATATTTCACAGAATGTAGACAACAAGGCAATTAAAGTATTTTTAAATTTCATATTCTAGTTTCTTAGCAGATACTCAAGATATATTATACCTTATACTGAACAATCTGAAAATAACGCATTCCAAGCTACCTGCCATGGGCAGGGACACCTTCCACTAGACCAGATACTGTTCAAGTAGTCAACAAGTATACTCTGCTTGAATGTTAAAGGTTTTTGGAATTAGGACGCTGTCGTGGTTTGGCCTCAGCCAGCAACAAAGAACCACGCAGCCGCTTGCTCGACTCCCACAGCCGTGGGAAAAATCGCCAGAAAAAGGCAAAACTCGTGGGTTGAAATAGTGTAATTTAACAGAACAGCCAAAGGGAAGAAGAAAGAAAAACAATAACACCGATAACGGAGTAGAAGAACGCGATTAAGTACCGCAGCGCAGCGACCAGACCCGCACCACCGCAGCCCGCCCCCGAGTGGCGACTGCCCCCCTCTCCCCGGCTAGCGCCTCTTATAGCCCGGGCATGGGTCACGTGGGATGGAATACCTGCCTCCCCTGCCGGCTCCCTGGGGAAATTAACCCCATCCCTGCTGGAACCAGGACAGACGCATATGCAGAAAAACTAAAGGTATCTAGGGGAAAATTTTTTTCTAGCGTTCACAGAGAAACTGAAACATTTTTACCAAATACAAAAGCTACTTACTGAATGCGAAAAAAGAAAAAAACGTGGGGGGGAGACGACAAAAATAGCATGTCAGTCTAAACCCTATTACAATGCTCTAATTCTCATTCCAGAGAATGGTAAACAGGTTTTGATTACATTACACCACTCTCAGTTCACTTGGTGCCCCAGAAATAGAGCACTGAATGTCAGAGCATCTTACAATTTCTGTATCTGTCATCCACTGTCATGGCACTGGAATCCAGCAGGCAAGCAAGTAAAAAAGTAAACAAAGCAAAGGAAATTGCACAGAGGTCACCAAGCAAGGGAAATTTTAGAACAGAACGTGATTTTTCTGGGGCTTTTTTTTCTCTTGCAGCACCAATGCTTATTCTTCTGATGTATTTCTTTTTTACAGTTGAAAAAAAAGAAGCAAAACTACCTCTTCTCATCAGTTATACTGCTCAAACTACATCAAGCCTAAGAACAAATGCTTTGAATACTTAAGGCATAGTCACATTTGTTTTGATTAAAAATTATTTTATTTTTCACAATAACTGTTACTTCTGAAATATTTAATAAAAGAAGTTACTGGCACTTTAATTAGGTCAAAAAGTATTTGGAAATCACATATAGAGAAGACCTATAAAATCACCAGGATAGACAAGGAATGATTTACGTGGTTCTGAATGTTCAAGGCAGAATGAAGACTAAAGAGCAAGCCTGTATTACCTTTGGCGTACCACTGTGAAGGATTACATATAGCAGAAAAGGGAGGAAGAAAGGAAGACCAGGATGATTTAATCAACAAATGTCCACATTCCTTGATGGCTCAGAGCTTGTTACTCCTTCACATTTTATTTGATAACAACAATTAAATGTCTTTTTTTTTTCAAGAAAAAGTTCTTTAAAAAAAAAAGGGGGGGAGAATGGGTAAGAAACAAAGATCAGGGTAGTAAGTTCTTTGGTAGATTTTCCAGGTGTGCATTTTTTTGTAGGAGAAAGCACTACATGCTGCAATTAAACTTATCTTGTATTATCTCGTATTAATACTATTTTATCTATTTAATGTGCTATTCACAATTACTTATTATTTTAATGATCATTTAGCATATCTTACTTAGCCATTCAAAAGCTTGGAAATCTTAACATTTAGGGTTTCATATAAATCCTTGCTTCTGCTGTATTACAACTACATGCGAGTCCCTCACATTTTACATGTAATCTGGTTATACTTCTCAGTACAACAGTATTCAGCTGGTTTTGTCACTGAGATGTAAACTGACAATATGTTGTCGTTCTGAAGGAGTTATTCAAGATGGAGTTCATTTCACTTAAACATCATCTATGAGCCAGATGTGTACATATGGGCCAGACACTGCAGGCTTCCCTTCTGTCACTGGAGGTAAACAGCCCTCTTAGGATGTAATTCATCTGAATTTCTCCTTTGGGATAAGAAAGGTCATGTCCTAATAATGCCTTTTAGTCTACAGACTGAAGAAACCTTGAGTACTAGCATCATAGACATCTAAATTCAGTCAACAGAATCCCATTATGATTGCTGTTTATAAATATGTTAGTTCTGTAGTCCATGCATATTATCCCACACAATATCCTGGTCTCTAAATTGGAGAGACGTGGATTTGACAGATGGACCACTCGGTGGACAAAGAACTGGCTGAACGGTCATACTCAGAGTTGCGGTCAATGGCTTGATGTCCAAGTGGAGAGCAGCAACAAGTGGCGTTCCTCAGGGGTCGGTACTGGGGCCTGTACTGTTCAACATCTTTGTCAGCGACACGGACAGCAGGATTGAGTGCACCCTCAGCAAGTTTGCCAATGATACCAAGCTGTGTGGTGAGGCAGACACACTGGAAGGGAGGGATGCCATCCAGGGGAACCTGGACAGGCTGCAGAGGTGGGCCCATGCCAACCTCATGCAGTTCAACAAGGCCAAGTGCAAGGTCCTACATCTGGGTCGGGGCAATCCCAAGCACAAATACAGGCTGGGCGGGGAACGGCTGGAGACCAGCCCTGAGGAGAAGGACCTGGGGGTGCTGACTGACGAGAAGCTCAGCATGAGCCAGCAATGTGCAATCGCAGCCCAGAAGGACAACCGTATCCTGGGCTGCATCAGAAGTGTGGCCAGCAGGTAGAGGGAGGTGATTCTGCCCCTCTACTCCACTCTCATGAGACCCCACCTGAAGTACTGTGTCCAGCTCTGGAAGCCCCAGCATAAGAAGGACATGGACCTGTTAGAGCGCATCCAGAGGAGGGCCATGAGGATGATCAGAGGGCTGGAGCACCTCTCCTATGAGGAGAGGCTGAGAGAGTTGGGGTTGTTCAGCCTGGAGAAGGCTGACTCCGGGGAGACCTTATTGCAGACTTCCAGTACCTGAAGGGGGCCTACAGGAGAGTTGGGGAAGGACATTTTACTAGGGAATGTAGTGACAGGACAAGGGGGAATGGCTTTAAACTGGAAGAGAGGAGATTTAGATTAAATATTAGGAAGAAATTTTTCATTTTGAGGGGTGTAAGGCACTGGAACAGGTTGCCCAGAGAGGTTGTTGAGGCCCCATCCCTGGAGGTGTTCAAGGCCAGGCCGGATGGGGCCTTGGGCAACCTGGTCTAGTGGGAGGTGTCCCTGCCTATGGCAGGGGGGTTGGAACTCGATGATCTTCAAGGTCCCTTTCAACCTAAACCTATAAATTCTATGATTACCTGGCAGGATAGCAGCCAGCTAATCTATCTACAGATCTATCTTTTACCTAGCTATATGTACCTATCTACCTATATGTATGTACGTATGTATCTATCTATATAGACATACCTACAGATACATAAATCTATAAACCCAGCCATCTAATCAATAAATGCTGGCATTACAGCATTACAATGCCGTCTTTATGCAAGTCCACTATGATCCTTTCTACTTTGCATGACCAAATCACAGCAATTTTCATTAAAACACACAAATTAAAAAGTTGATGGTCCTGGCTCCTGCAGAAGATTGAAATTGTGACCTAAGTGCACACTAAAAACTAAAACTGAGATGCAGATTAAAAGTTTACTGTTCACCCCTTTTAAAAAAGATTAACTTGGATAAGTAACCAATTAAAAGACAGGAAACAAAAGGCAGGATTTCATTATGGTGACCAGTGGAGTCCCCCAGGAATATAGATCAAAGGTCTTGTTTTTCACATGTTCACAGATGATCCAAAAATGAGGAAAGACAGAAATTCAGTTCAGAGAGAAGTAAAATTACACATTTGGAGGAAAAATGCTATCTTTTGACAGAAATTATGGGCTTTGAAATACATAGCTGTTAATACTTTGGAAAGGAATAAAGAGCAATGAAAAGCACTATCAAAATGCTGTATAAATCCATCCAACACCTGGGTCGTTGTGTGTGGTTCTCATCTTCTTTCCCCCTCACACATAACCCACCTCAGTCCCTAAAGGAACTGGAAAAGACAAAGTCACCAAGAATGATTAAACCTATGGAATAGATTCCTCATCCTAGAAAAAAAAAAGATATATACAGGTGATTTAATACAAGTCTATAAAAATTAGGAGAGGCATTGAGAAGGTAGTTAGGGAGGATTCACTCATTATCTCTTCCAGTAATAAAAATTAAGGGCTATCAGATTAAATTAGCAGGTACCACATTCAAAACAAACAAAAGGAGGTAACTCCTTCCCACAACACGTGATCCAACTGAGTGGAACTCTTTCACGGGAGTTACAGATGCTAACATGTTACGTGCAATGAAAACGTGACTACTTGATTTGATGAAGGAAAAAAATCCATTAGGGTTATTAAACACAAAGTTCAAAATTACCAGAGGCTGTGAAGGCTCACTGCAGGAATTTCTCTGTATGTTTATCGCATTGTCACACTTTTCCCTAAGCTTCCAGTATTGATCTTTGTTTGGAGGTGTGCTACCAGCCCAGGCACAATTCTGATCTCAACTACAGATGTCTCAGGATTTTCCAATTCCCTGGAAATCTCATTATTTAACATATGGAAATAGAATAGCGAATATGGTACACTTTGGAAAGTACATCTAAATAAAGCAAGGTGACATAAACCCAAAGTGATAACACACGGGAGGGAAACTTGAAATGATTACTCCATCTTCTCTCTCCCCCCAAACATTATAAAACAAAGTTTTTCAGTTAAAAAAAAAAACAACATAGGGAGAACAAAGATATGGAGAAAATAATTTTAAGTTTTCAAACCTATGAACCAGTAACTACTACAGGTTAATTTAAATCCTCTGATTTGTAAGCCACTACAGATATTTTCAATGGAGAAAATGCTTTATGGTGTATGTAAATCTGCTTTCCTGGGCCATTTTTTGTAGTTCCCACAGAAGCAGAGAAACCCACTAAAAGATTATAAAAAGCAAACACTGGATTGACAGTCAGCTACTGTACTGAAAAAGACAAATCCACAGTACAGAAACACACATTTGCATTTCCTTTTTAGCCATCCCTAACTTTGTCTGACCTGTAAGATGGAGTACGTCTACCACAGTACTCTAATACTATCAGTGAAGTGCTCGTAACAACTTACAAACCTTCTGAACAAATTCGACTCTGTCAAGCAGCTGAAAAGGCTTTAGCTGTCTCTGATTTTCTCTGAGAAAGTGCTACAGTTTTAAGATGTCTTCAGACACACAATATTTCAATATTTCAGTGTATGAATACACTGCTCCCTTGGCAATGATATTGATGTTTATACTGAGCTCTGTTTATATACGCCACATTCATGTAATTTATGGTTTTGCATTAAAAGGAGAGTCTCAAACCTCCATAGTGGAGAAGACATCTAATTAGAGACTGCTTCACAGATTCCTAACTTCCCATTTACAATTACAAAACATCTCTTCAGCGATTTCAGATCTGCTTAAATGGAAAATTACTTTAGTTGTTGTTTCCAGCTGTTGAGCTCCATTAAGAAATGACCTGAGCCAGCACCAAATGTCCTATCCAGCTATACATGCACTAAAACTACCAGGTGTTTAGCAGACCACCAGCAGTCTACAAACCATAGATGAACAATATCTTCATTAGTGTTATGCAAGTCACCAGAGAAATATGTGCTATCTCAAATAACAGTCAAAGAAATAAGTAGGTAAAATATGCAATGCAAAATTTTTGTTTTAACTTCTTGGAGGGAAAAGGGGATAGGAACAAAAACATGAGTGAATATGAACAGGGAAACATAATTTTAATTAAAACTCCGGGTAGCTTGGAGAGCAGAAGAGTGCGCATATTGCTTTTTACATCACTATTCTCCACAGTTAAACCTGTTGTACCAGCAGGTGAGTTCACATTCTAAAGCTTTGTAACTTGTTATTTTGACAAGTTCTTAACATTTCAAATTATGGGCAGGGACAGGAGAGAAGAGGCTTTTTCCTACTGATGTGCTTGATGTGCTGGACAGGAGAGAAACCTGTGTGTCTTAACTTGCACGATTTATAACTTTTACATTTCTGTAAAATTTGGAATTCTGACATTTGATGCTGTCAGTTTCAAACCATTAATGAATTAAAAATCTGCCTTTCTAAAAGGTTAATGGTGAGAAAGAGAATGTAAGAGTTTACATTAGGTAGATGCTGCTGAAACAAACGGAGCAAGACACATTAGAATCACTGATGAGTAAAACCACTTTAACAAATGAATTTTTTTTTTAAAAGAGGCAAATACACAATGAAACCCACACAGCACACTCCCAACTGCCTCATCTCAAAGCACTGAAAGTGCGCACATCAAAATAAGCTGTATGAACAAGCTCATTTTCTTTCTTCTTCAAGCTGCAGATTTGCAATGCTAGAAGGTGCTTTTGTATCAGAAGTAAGTATTTTTTGGAGCAGATGTGTCTTCTCTCTTCCCTGCTTTATTTATTTTTCATTTCCCCTTTTACTGACTGTGGCTCACGCAAATGTAAAAAATCATGTCCCCTTGCACCCCTCGCCAGGAATTTTACCATTTGCAGACTGCAGTTCACAATTAATTTCTACCTTATCTAAGCAGAATCCTTTAGTCCGTCTGCACTGAGTGAATGAAATTCCTTCCTACTCTCCCAGGAGAACCGTGCCTGTCTAGATTGCAGTTGGTAACTAGCATGATCCAGATTGTACCATCCAGCTTAGAAACTGCTGTTATGAAACCTCTCTCTTTTACAAAAATTAATGAACCTTACAACTGCTCTACATGGATCTCCACTTCCTTTTGCAGCAGTAAGGAAAGCAGTGCAGCTACTTTATCCTCTCAAAAAAAAAATAAATCTAGGAAAACAGTAAGCAGGGAATGTCTTGTCTTTAATATCTTCCTTTTTGTGGCAACAATACTATTTTGCTGTTTTGTGAACTTTGCGATGCTGACAAAAAACTGCCAAGCAGCTGTTGAATTGCATTTTTCAAACTCAACGATTAAAAAAAAAACCAACTAAACCTATACTGTCATGCAGACAGTCCCAGAATTAGAGCTGACAGCAAATATTCCTTCCATTTTGGCATTGTATTTTTTCTTTTCTCCTCAGATTATCTTTAATTCTCACTTTTTAGGGTTTTTTTCTCCCCACCTTGCATTACTGAAATAAGGACAGAAGTTACTGAGGCAAAACAGGGAGATATTTTTATTTTAAACTTTCACAGGGAAAACTGCAGAGCAACAAGTGACAAAGCAAAATGCATTAGCATCTCCATCAGGTTCTCTTTCAACTGACTGGAATTTCATCTCTTTTCCTTTGAATGAAGCTCTGAAATTTGAAACACAAATGGAAAATGACTAATATCATGTGTTTCAGCTTTTCTTTTCAGCAAGTGTTTTAGGTACAAAGACTGCTGCAGAAGAAACTGTCAGCTGTACATATGGAGGTCAACGCTCTTTGGGTGGCCAGTGCGTGGCAAGAAGCCCAGCACCCAGCAGAACGCAGGCAGCAGCAGTCCCTACTTGGCTTACCAGTTGCTGTTGCATCAGGATTCCCTCCCCAGGAGCTGAGTCCTCTCTCCCCCTCCTTGGTTTTTACTGGGAAGTTTTTAGGAAGCACTTAGTCAACTAACTGGAATAATATAAGCTCATGTCCCTTGTGTTTAAGAACTTTTAGAAACACAAAAATGTCACTGACCTCCTATAGAAATATGTGCAACAAGGAGTTAAAAAGGCATCTTAGAAATTGACCTACAGACTTTTTACCTCACTGAGTATCTGGCTGGTCTATGATCCTTTTGTACTACTCCTTTCCTCCTTCCTCTTTTCTATTTTTAAGGCAGAAAAAAAGAAAGACACGTGGCGTATTTTAAGAGAAAAAGCAACTCAGAAAACTCATAGCTTCATTTCTACACACACCATACTGACTTCAGCTGTGAAAAGCCAAAGTTAAGAGAAATTTACGTTTTTCTACTAACAGTCCCCAAAGTATCTGCAAACCATTAAAGAGTTTACTTGGTATCTCTCCATTCAGCTTTCTATAAAATTTTACAAGCATCAGTTGACTCCGGTTTTCCTTGCTGTTTCTTGAAGGAAAGGATAATTTCCATGTAGATTTTATTATCCCAATATCATTTTCTCCAAAAATAATTCGTATCAGTTTTCCTCATTTGTACAAAAGACTCCAAATGTCACCTCACAGAGAAGAGGAATTAGTAAAGCTCCTCCTCTTTTTTCTGTCAAAAAGAAGAAGTTTTATTTGTGCATTTGGGAAGGAAAAGAAGGGGGGTGAAATTTTTGTTTACTAAGCAAACATTTGAAAGAGCAGCCCATCCTAAAGACTGTGCAACTAGTTTTGCTTAACTGTAAAGTTAAATTATTCTTTAGAGTAAGAAGATTGAAACCAAATCATATAGAAATAAAAAACATCTGTGCAAGTTTAATGGCCAAAGAGCCTGAAAGGAAAAAAACTTAAGCTAAACGGAGCCAGGACAGAATATGTTTTCACACAAAAGTAACCCCCTATTCTAATACGGTCCTCTGTAGCAGAAATGGACTTCAGGATTCCCAGCACCGTTTTTCCTTCTTTTCCTTTTACCTACCCAGCATCTACAAAGTGTGCAGAGGAACCAAAGAACCCTGCAGTCGAATCCTGTGCTCTGCAGAATACATATGTTATGATACAGTTTTAAACAGCCATAGAAAAAAACCCGCAACTAATTGTAAAAGAAATACCTCCTCTCCCATTGTGAAGCCAAACTGCCTTTCAGCAGCTCGAAGTGTCCAAGAAGAGCCCTGGAGTCCTGCCCCTTCCTTGCATGAGCTCAGCTCAGCGAGAGTGGGAGCCCAGCCCTGACACTGACTCACGCTCAGGGCCATCCCGGGGAAACAAAGGTTCCACTTGTTTATTTCACAGGAAATCTGGAGCTTTTCCTACCTCTGCTCACTCACAGGGAGAAGTTTCCTCTCCTTTCCCAAGCCAGCCTAGTCTCTCCTGGCTTCTTGAGACAGACAGCTAGGAAAGGCAACGTGAGCAAGGATGTACAGACTTTGTGAACAGCCCAGGCAGAAAGTTTTGCAAATAACTCCACAGGAAAATGAGCTTATGACAAATTCTGAGTTTATTAGTCTCTCTATTTGAAAAAACAAACAAACAAACAAACAAACAAACAAACAAACAACCTGAAAATTCATTTCATTTATGCCTTTGTTTTGGCTTTTCGTTTTTAAAGAAATAAGAAAAATATTTCTTTTCAGTCAAGAAACTGAAACATCACTAAGGTGATGCTCTGTTCCATGAAAATAGTATAAATTCTTAATACTACCTCCTCACAAACATTCAATTTTAAAATGACTGAAAAAAGGGTGGGATAGGGAAAGACACCATGCGCTTCTCAGCTAATTTGGAAAAAATTAAAGATTTATATTTAAGCAATCCGCAAGATACGATACACTCGCTCCCATTTGACCTTATATATTATTCAGTAAGCATTTACGCACAAACATTTTTACTATGGATGTACTTAGACGTACTCAATACATTCCCTATACACACACAGCCCATTCTCTACAGAGCATTTTCATGGGAGTGCCAACACAATTATGAGACAAGGAAAAAGCCTCTGAACTCATACATTAAAAAGATAAAAGCAAAAAAAAAGGTTCTCTCTAGTTTTGAGAATCAGTGTAAGGAAGGACATGAAAAACTTAGACAGTATGTAGATTTTAAAGGGGAAGACAATAAATTGTTCAACATGGCTACTACAAAAAAGAACAAGAAAAAGATTAGTTGGCAGAGCCAAGATGTTACAATATATTTTCTGCTACGACAGTGAAATACAAGAACACAGGGAGGATACACAAATTTATCTACTAGATGCTTTTTTAAAAAATAGCCATCCCCTGGGAATTATTTATATATATTTGGTCCTAATCCATTTGAGAGGCTTGGATTACATAACCTCTGAGATCCCCTTTGGCCTCTATGCTGAAAGCAAATCACGATTGATCTGAGTAGGACTATCACTGCAAGTAAAAATCCTCAGAAAAAACATCAGGATATTTTAAAGAATGGAAATGAGCGAGACATGACCGCTTACAGAAAAAGCAACATCTGTTGCAGCAACACTCCCTGTGCCTGCACCATGCTGCAGAACAGGTTCGGGAGTGATTCAGAGCAAAGCCTGAAAACCTACTGAGCCTGCAACTCTCTTCCTGAAGATTTCTACTTTCCAATGACAAATTATTTTAAAGTTATATTACAGTACATTGCTATCAGGCCCAGAAAACACACAATTATTGGTATTTATTTTAAGAGAGAAGAATAATCCATAATACATCTATAATTTATACAATTTATGGGTATATAAAAGTATAAGTACTACAGTCAAGCATGACTTTTCATAAATAATCCTCAACTAGGGAAAATTTAAAAAAGGAAACACATTCAGAAAAATTCCACAAGCTAATGAAGCTAAATAGACAGCAAAAGACAAGTGTATAAATTTTATTTTACATCTTATATTCAGTTTTATTTACATCATTAGTCTTTTTAATACCTCAGCAAGCATGAAAGTTATTCACGTAATTTCCGAAGTCAAAATAGTTGTTGGGGTTTTTTTGCTTGACCGTATTTGTTCTTTTAATTTTCAAGGTTCATGTGTGCTAGGAATATCAAATGTAATTTGTCTTTTTTATATTTTCGAAGTTTAAAAGACTTAACAACTCAGATGTAGCAATTAAAAATCAGTTATGCTAAATGACAAAATCCAAGTGGGGCAAGAAAAAAATAATAATTTTACTTAGAAACACGAAGACACAGTTTATAAAACTATTTATTCCTAAAGCCTTGATTAAACTAATTTAAATCTTTTTATATCAATTTATATCAATTATATTTTACTTAGGTAGATTTTACTGCTATTATTAGACATACTATAGCATATTCATTCCTGAACCAGTTCTCCTGAAGCTCATCAGACAGCAAAAAAAAGCCAGCTTGAATCTCAGTGCTGCTACTTTCTGAAGCATTTTCTCTGTACTGAAGCTGAAACATGAGAGAAATCTTTCCTAGACGTTCAGTTTGTATCTCCATCAAGTATCTCTGGAACTCAGGAAATCAGCTTTACTTTTATAGAATAGTTTGGGTTGGAAGATACCTTTAAAGGTCATCGAAGTCCAACCCCCCTGCAATAAGCTGGGACATCTTCAACCAGATCAGGCTGCTCAGAGTCCCCTCCAACCCAACCTGGAATATTTCCAGGGTTTGGGCATCTATGACCTCTCTGGGCAACTCGTGCCAGTGTTTCACCACCCTCATTGTAAAAAAATTTCTTCCTTATATCTAGTCTAAATCTACCCTCTTTTAGTTTAAAGCCATTACCCCTTGTCCTATTACAACAGGCCCTGCTAAAAAGTTTGTCTCCATCTTTCTTGTACACCCCCTTTAGGTACTGGAAAGGCCGCAATAAGGTCTCCACAGAGCTTTCTCTTCTCCAGGCTTAACAATCCCAACTCTCTCATCCTGTCATCACAGGAGAGGTGTTCCAGCCCTTGGATCATTTTTGTGGCCCTCCTCTGGACCCGCTCCAACAGATCCGTGTCTTTCCTGTGCTGAGGGCTCCAGAGCTGGGCACAGTACTCCAGGTGGGGTCTCACTAAAGCTGAGTTGAGGGGCAGAATCACCTCCCTTGACCCACTGGCCACACTTCTTTTGACGCAGCCCAGGATATGGGCTTAATTTCAAACAATTAAAGCTTTAAACTATACAGTTTTTATTTTAAACAATTAAAGCACAGCATTTTGAGATTTTTAGTGATTCTTCTTTTAAAATGATTGTCGGGGCATGAGGCTTGGTAATGGTATAGATTCAATTGAAATTCAGAGATTCGCTGTGATCAGCAAGCTACTGATCATCAGCTGATCCAGAGCAACTTACAACATACATACTTTTATTGTCTCCCTATTATGAAGTTAAATTGCATTAGCCTTAACCTACACATCCTGTTTTTCAAACTGAAGCATCCTAAGATTTCCTAATCAAAACCATGACTGAAAAAACAGCAGTATTCCCTCCCAGGGAGCACTCCTCCAGGAGAACTCATTCTGGCAGAAGCCCAGTGCTGTGCCATGGGAGAACAGACAAGATTTTCCATGTTGCTTTTTAGGAGTACCTTATCGTATTATCAATATTTCCTTACACTACTCTGCTTCTATTTTCAGATGTTCTTCAAGTAGCTCCAGCCAGTTGAAAATGTTTTCATGCATGTGCTTGATGCGTTTCTTTCATATCGACAAATCTTTGCTGAATAAAGACCAACGATATACAAGTAAAGTCTTGCAGCACGGACAACAACTAGCTTGCATTTATTTAGAGTCCAATAGCTGCTTTATTAAAAACAAAAGCCTAAAAACTGTCACAAGCAGTACAAACCATTGTGCAGGTAACCTTCTCAGCCAAAACCTGCTACCACAGGCTGATGTGAAAGGTGAACGATGTCACCAATACCTGGACAAGTCTGTTGAGGCAGTTTGAACACTTTACAAACCGAAGTGAAGAAACAGGAAAGCACAGATACCCAATGGAATCGCAGGGAAAGGCAGGAAGTATACAGGAGATCAGGAGTCACTCTTCATTCACATAGCACAGTTCAGTGACTCAGCAGAGACTCATTGCCAGCTAAGGTTATCGAATTTGTTCCTCTCTTTAAACTTATTTTCCATTTCCTGTTCTATTTCCTCGGTACCAAGTCCTGCTTTGAGTCAGGCTCCCCAAAAGGGACATGCTGCTTTTTGACTGTCTCTCGTTTCAGGAGCTGACCATATTTTCCCTATTCTTCCTTCTTATTGCTGTGAATTAGTTACTCCAGAAAGGGTAACAATCTTCTAAAGAATTTATTTATAATGTCCACAGCTCCTCATGAACATCATCCTCCATTTGCAAATGTGTGATTTTTTGTTTGTTTTAGAAATTCATAAATCCCGTTTCCACTCTGAACCGGAGGAACGGAAAGTTACACCACAGAATCACAGAATAGTCAGGGTTGGAAGGGACCTCTGGAGATCATCTAGCCCAACCCCCCTGCCAGAGCAGGGTCACCTACAACAGGTTGCACAGGACAGCGTCCAGGCGGGTTTTGAATGTCCCCAGAGTGGGAGACTCCACAACCTCTCTGGGCAGCCTGGGCCAGTGCTCCACTACCCTCAAAGTGAAGAAGTTCCTCCTCATGTTAAGATGGAACTTCCTATGTTCAAGCTTGTGCCCATTACCCCTCGTCCTATCAATGGGCTCCACTGAAAAAAGACTCCTCCCATCCCTCTGGCATCCTCCCTTTAAGTATTTGAAAGCATTAATAAGATCCCCCCTCAGTCTTCTTTTCTCTAGACTAAAGAGACACAAGTTCCTCAGCCTTTCCTCATATGAAAGATGTTCTAATCCCCTAATCATCTTCGTAGCCCTTTGCTGGACCCTCTCCAGCAGATCCCTGTCTTTCTTGAACTGGGGAGCCCAGAACAGGATGCAGTACTCCAGATGTGGCCTCACCAGGGCAGAGCAGAGGGGGAGGATGACCTCCCTCGGCCCGCTGGCCACACTCTTCTTGATGCAATCCAGGATGCCATTTGCCTTCTTGGCCGCCAGGGCACATTGCTGGCTCATGGTCATCCTGTTTTCCACCAGGACTTCCAGGTCCCTTTCCACAGAGCTGCTCTCCAGGAGGTCAGTCCCCAACCTGTACTGATGCATGGGGTTATTCCTCCCCAGATGCAGTACCCTACATTTACCCTTGTTGAATTTCATTATGTTCCTCTCTGCCCAACTCTCCAGCCTGTCCAGGTCACGCTGTAAAGCAGCACAGCCTTCTGGCGTGTCAGCCACTCCTCCCAGTTTTGTGTCATCAGCAAACTTGCTGATGGTACACTCTATCCCTTCATCTAGATCATGAATATATTGAACAGGACTGGACCCAGTACTGACCCTTGAGGGACACCACTTGTTACTGACCTCCAACTAGACTCTGCACCACTAACCACAACCCTCTGAGCTCTATCTGCCAGCCAGTTCTCAATCCACCCCACTGTCCATTCATCTAGCCCGCACTTCCTAAGCTTGCCTGTGAGGATGATGTGGGAGACAGTGTCGAAAGCCTTGCTGAAGTCAAGGTAGACAACATCCACTGCCCTCCCCTCATCCACCCATCTAGTCACTTCATCATAGAATGCTATCAGATTAGTCAGACACGACTTCCCCTTAGTGAATCCATGTTGACTACTTCTGATAACCTTCTTTTCATCCAGGTGCTTTGAGATGATACGCAGCACAAGCTGTTCCATCATCTTTCCAGGGATGGAGGTGAGGCTGACTGGCCTGTATTTTCCCGGGTCATCCTTCTTGCCTTTTTTGAAGACCGGAGTGACATTGGCTTTCCTCCAGTCCTCAGGCACCTCACCTGTCCTCCAGGACCTTTCAAAGATGATGGAGAGCGGCCCAGCAATGACTTCCCCTAGCTCCCTCAGCAGTCGCGGGTGCATCCCATCAGGCCCCATGGATTTGTGGATATCCAGTTTATCTAGCTGATCTCTAACTTGCTCCTCGTCAACCAAAGGAAAGTCTTGCTCCCTCCAGACTTTCTCTGTTACCTGCAAAGTCTGGGTTTCCCGAGGACTGGCCCGAACAGTGAAGACAGAAGCGAAGAATGCATTTAGCAACTCCGCCTTCTCTGCATCATCTGTCACCACGGCACCTGTCTCGTTCAACAGCGGGCCCACATTTTCCCTAGTTTTCCTTTTGTCTCCTATATACTTAAAGAAACCCTTCCTGGGGTTTCTTCCAGGGAAGGAGCGAGCCCCTCCTCGAACCCTTCCTGGGGTTCCTTCCAGGGAAGGAGCAAGCCCCTGCTGCAGGCAGCCTGGTTCTCAAAACAACTGCAGAAGGGGTCAGGGTCCTTCTTCCCCTGTAGCTTTCCTCAGAAGATGGCACTGGAAAAAATGGCTAGGGCAGCAGTGCCAGACTACAGCAGACAGCAACCTGAAAGCAAAACACAAATGCTGCTCGAACAGCGGAGTGCTTCCCCCTGTTCCTACACAGTTTGACACACTGCTGATGCTTGCCACGACTGCTGCTGCCATCATCGATGGCTGTCTCGGAATAAACGAACAGCAGAAACCTGTGCTATCCAGTGCAAAGTGCTACACAAACTCGATATATCGCACGCGCCCTGCCTCAGCAGGTGTTTTTAACAGCGTTCAAATTCACTAGCAGGTGGTTTCGCTCGCATCCATTTTTTCATTATCTCAGTATTTTGAACACTGGCTTCAACATTTCTGTTAGGGGAGCAAGCACCTCCAAAGGCATCGGAGGGGAAAAGTAAGTAGCAGTGAGCTGTGCCATACAGAGGCAAGGGCAGTGCAATGTCTGCAGCACCCGCAGCCAGTGCCGGCCACAGACCACGGGTGCCGCTGGGCAGTGCTGGCACAGCTCAGGCACATCATTAGCTGGTTTAGAAACGCCAGGAGGAGCCTCCAACGTGCATCTCTCAGACACCTCTTTTTAAATGACAACTGAAAATTAAGGGGAAAAAATGTTTTCTGTAAGCAACCAGGCCAGAACTGCCAGAGCAGGTGTGGTGAAGATGTGACTGTCAGCGCAACGCATTCACCCCAGGTTCTGGGTCCCTAGCTCACTGGCTCAAAATAGAAACTCAGACCTTGCAAGCACTCAGGCTCAGAGTTTACAAATTTCTGTCTTATTACAGAGGACAGGTAGACTTAATAATTGACATGAGCTCCTAGCCCTTATAGCTCTTGTGTCTACTTCCATTATTTCTTCTCCATTTTTTCTCTTCCAAACATACTAAATATATACAGAAATAAAAATTTCTGTATAAGTTCAGTGTTTTGTAGTGAGAAGAAGGATCCCTAAACACCAGTTAACTGGATCTTACAAGTTGCTGGATCTGCAGCGATGATAGCCTCTCCCTTTATATTAAATCACGACAGTGGCTGCAATATTCCCCAGTTTGATGGTTGAGTATATAATTTACATCAATTTCTGGCATACACTAATGTGACCTCATCAAAGCCTGTTAATGAAATCTAGCTCTGCTCAAATTCACCACGGCTAGCCAACTATGAAAGTCTTGCCTGAAGAAAACTACAAATATATCTCAAATGGAAAATGTAAAAAAATACTCTCAATAGTCTCTTCTGAAGTAAGGGCAGTTTTTAAAAAGATAAAACAGGCTTTTAAAGAGGTTTTATTTTATATTCACCTATTATGGCCCTTAGCATTGTCAGCTGAAGCCTCAACTCACAGACCAACCTGACACAGTTAACTCAGACTAAGGAAAGCATTGGTTGAATTAATTTTCCTAGACTTCCAGAGGTTTATTTTTAGATACAGGAGGGGAAAAAGTGATAGCTTGTTAGATCAGTGGAAGCACATATAGATTATATTGGAAGGAAGTCTAATCTAGAAACAGAAGTTTTAGATAAGCTACTACAAAATGAAAAAGGAGAAAAGAAATAAGCATAAACACTTGTTTAAATGTCTTAAAGCTGCATGAGCAGAAGCAGGACATGTGAAACAGGCATTTCTATTTGAGCATAAAACTTGTGCTACTTGAACAGTGTTACACCGAATTTTCTCAGGAGATACAACATGCCTATATGCATATTTTATTTCTTTTAAAAATTCATCTGTCAGCAAGCTGTGTCTTCAGTCACATGCAGCATTGTAGATTAGTTCACTTACACCTATCATTAATGGGAATTCGACAGAGCCAAGCCTCAGGAATCTGATTCTAGCTATACAAGTCCAGTGGTCAATTCATCAACGCAAAGAGGAAAAGAAAAGGACTACAAAGCATAAGTATTTGATTCTTTTTTTTTTTTTTAAAAAAGCGCAATTCTGAAGGCACTGCTTAAATTAAACTCCCACAACTGCATCATTAATTTCCCTAGGATAATCTGCTTCTGTGATTTTTAGAACAAAGAGCAGCAAAGCAATGAATTCGGCACACCAATAAAACCAATGAGGTTTCACACAATGCCTCAGTTTTGCCTTTAGTTAGAGTTTATTGATCACCTTAAAAGTCAAGGGCCACTGTATCCTACATTGTTACCACTGGGCTAACATTGGGAGCACATCAAACTTCCTGGTGATTTACAGGAGACCCTGATGGCATCTGCTTCAGCTCAACTGGTAGCAATCCTTGCTGCCCTCATACTCCTGCCAATATTTGTGTAAAAGCCTTCTTAACACCTCAATAATTCTTATCACCTCTGCGTGAAATATTATCTAAACTTATGATTCATAAAATTGAAAACACATTAGAACACAAAGTGATAATGCCAACAAAATGAGATTCTTCTGTAAACGGGACTGACATTTTCCATGGGAATTATCTTGTTCTAAATAATCCCACATTACAAAATCCTCACAGTAATTTGTTGATGCTTTTGAAAAAATTAGTAGTTGTTAGGAAATATTTTAAATCAAAAAGGTAACAGTACCATTACTGTAGTATATAAAATGTTTCATCAATAACTGTATCAAGAAGAAGCAAGAGAAAGAGTTTTAGGGCCCCCAAACTTCAGAAAGAATTAAAAAAAAAAAGAAGGAATTGATGAAAGCATTGTTTCAGCCTCTTCAAAATATTACAAGTTATTGAAAAACTGAGGCTACTTGTAAATGAGCAAGGCACATACCAGGGCAAAGATCCCTTTAAAAACTACATTGCTAGAGACAAATTTGTACCAGTTTGGCACTCTGCATCATACATTGCAATACTTTTGATCCACTATTTGATCCAAGATAAATATGACCTTGCTTGGAATGACAAACTTAAGACAGGATTCTCTCTCTCTCAGCCAGCATTAAATGGCAAAGAACATGACAACGATGAGGGAGGAATTTCTTGCAGTCAGGAGAGAAGTACTTGGGACGTTAATGTTTTGCAATCGTAATCGAATGTTATGACAGTGAATCATGTTTTGGTGTTATGAGGAGGCGAAGACCACAGTGCTGAAGCCTCTGAATGGCACTGCTCAAAGGTTAACCATCCTCACCCTGAGACAGGAAGAAAGCAATGACAGCAAAGAAGTGTTGCTTTTAGTTATCTACACACTTGAAACACAAATAATGGATTGTGTTTACAAAAATTAAGCCATTATTTTCCACTAACCGTGCCAAATTAAGGAGAAATCTGAAGACATAGAAAGGAAGGTCTGTGGGTAGGATGGAAAATTTTAGAAATTTTCTGAAAATTCTGTATTTAATTTTGGCTCGGTAACAAACCTATTGACTTACGTTACACAAATATTTGGGTTTTGTGAAAAACAAAGGTAAGACTTCTCACTATTATAAAGTGGAGTAAGACTTCCCTTCAGGGAATGAAGGCCACTTCATAAGCGCTTTGCGAACACTTCACATTAAAACAAGGGACTCCAGAGTTCAAGGGATACATAATTTATTTTAAACAGTTCCCACTTAAAAGCACTATTGTAGAGATACCTACAATTATAGTAAACTGCAAATACAAGAAATCCTCACATGGCATTAACAGGGCCTTTATCATTTGTAAACTCTAATCTGCCTGTATCAGACTTGGGAGAACTGAATTTTGTGCACCACGAATTCTTGTCAGTGCATACATATGCATCACCTTTACAAGCTAATGCTTATGTTACACACCAATTATAAATACTATTGTAATGTAAATTACAGTAGTGTGTTTATCTTTGGTAATTTTCTTCCTGCACTGCGTATTTCCTTTACGTACCTAGATGTGGGAAATTAATAATTTAAAACTTATCTCTTGTAGAACTGCATTATTAAAATACACATTTCCTGATACTACAGGGGTTTTTATGTCCTGAGTCAAAAAAAAAAAAAAAAAAAAGTTTAAGTACAGCCATGCATGAGCTTAAGTCTATCTGCTATCAGGTGCAGAGTAATCTACAGAGTAATTTTCCTTATGTGGGACTTCCATGAACAAAATTGCAGACAACCATCAAATTATAAAAAGAAACACCCATCAAAATGGAGAAACCTTTTATTAACCAAGTTCATGTGCTGGTAAAATTATTTTTCAGCATACTTACAAAGCCCAATCGCCCCTTAAACACTGGCCAGGGTCACAAATAAACCACACTGCAGATAGACACCATGATGGCTCCATGCAAAGCTGACTTCACCACTCTCTATCCTGTTCCCTGAATCTGGCAGGAGGGAGGTTCATTAGCTAGCCCTCGGTGAACACCGCCAGGCCTGTCCCGTCCCTGTCTTGTATCCCAGGGGGGCTTCTTTGATGAGGTGCCATTGGAATACAGCTAAGCTGCTCCCAGCCCTGCATATTAACAAAGCCCTGCACGTGAGTTAATAAGCCCACCCAGAAAGCGAAGGCAAGCAGGGTACCATGCAGGCTTTCAAGAAGTCAGCAATGATCAAGGAGTAATACAATCTAGGTTTTACCTTACCTAGATTATCCCAGCTCTTCACCACCCTCCTTATACAGAATCCAAATTGCAGTCTACTGTAAAATATTAACCAATTCTCCATCAGTGTAACTAACTTAAGAAGTTTCCACCATGCCTCTGCAGGATGTCCCCTTCTGCTGTACCGCTATAACTCAAGGCGGATGTAGGGGTAGGCGCTGTGCTATAAATCAGGTCACTGAAATGATCTCGAATAAGAAACAAAAGCTTTGTGGGCCAAAAAGATGCAGTTCATGAAGCGCCTGGTTCTACGGACAACTGGACAAGCACAACTCAAAAGGTGAGAAGCTGCGTAGCAAGGAACAAGAGCAGCTGCCCAGGAGCTTCTTAAAATCACCATGAAGCCAAAGAAAATGCATCACGTAACTGCCAACAGCAGAACTCCAGGCTGTGGAAGCCTCCGAGCACTTCTCAGCATATCGGTAACCCTATGCAAATCTAACTGTTCACTTAAAGGAAGATTTTTCTTTGGTTGTTACTTCATTAGGAAACAATGCATTTCTTTGTTTCCCTAATGAACATACCTTAGAGTGATCAATCCTTTTTTTTTTTTTCCAGTTTGCCTCCTCCAGTTCATTAGAAACATCTCATTTTGCTTTCTAGTCTCTTTATCTCTAATTTACATAGTGATAGTTTTGGAGACTTTGGAACATAGAGTGCTCTCTAAAAAAATGGACTGTTTCAATTTGTCAGAGAGTAAATTTTTTCCCCAAGTGTTTATCTCAGGACTTTCTTTCTATGCACATAGAACAATCCCATGAAAAATGTGCTTTCTCTTTTACTAATCCCTTCAAACAAAGCTAGGTGATTTTTGAAAACATCCTTTAACAAATCCAGTACTAAGTTGAGGTAACCGATGGCACAATGGCAGTATCTCCCTCTTACTTTACATAAGAATTAGCAATTTCTTTTTACTGTAAGGTAAGTAACTGAAAACCTGAAAAACCTCTCCTGTCTTGTTCTCTAAAGTAGTATTTTCTTAGGAAAAATGGCCAATTAAACAGATGGGGGTACAAACAGAGGAGTAAACCTTTAAGCAAAGTAACAATCCTTGCAAGCAGCTAACCTCACTAGAATTCACTTTCTAGTGTGTGGGGCAAAAGAAAAAAAAGCAGAATCTTGTCCACAGAAAGATTAGGAAATAACAACCATAAAGGTTCAAGTTTTGGCCAGCGACAGAATTTAGAACTTTAGGATGAAAACTTCTTTAAACCAACGCCAAGAGAGAATTAAGAAATGACACGTACCTTATCTACTGGGAGAAAGTCATTTTCAACTTCTATTGACCTTGGTCGTAGCTTTATAGGTTTGTCTTTGAAGATATCTCCAAAGCCAACACCCTTGACCTTTTTGGGTTGGATTGTCGTGCCTCCATTGGCTCCTTCTGATTTTGTGCTGCAAGAGTCACCACCATCACTCTCAGAGCCTGTAGCATCTTTTAGGCCTGTGAAACGAAGGGATGAAAGAAGGAATCTTAGGTGTGAAGCTCACTATTTTCCAAACAGATTGTGACTGTAAAATGATCCCTCCCACCATCCTCTAAAGGAAAATGAAACCACAAGAAACAGGTAGAGAAGACGCTCTCTGTGTCATGCACTCATTTTTGAGTTTTAAAAATCACTTTATTTCATCACATTGGTGTACCAATCCACAAAACATGCCTACTCCAGCATCAAAACTTCATGAATGAAGACAGCCATTCCTTAAGTATCAAGAAAATCCTTCTTCCTCAGACAAAAATTATTTGGAAAAGAACTCAATAAATGAACGTGTTAAATTCAGTTGTAGGGCAGCTATTGTGTAAAGCAGCTTAAAGCTAACAAGCAGTCAGACCAAGTGCACTATACCTTAAATCTGTGTGACTCATATCAAGACAATTTTGCAATTAGTATCTAAAGCTACATTACCTAACTGGGAAATTTAAAGCTGAAAGCTGTTTAAACAAATTTGCAATCAAATAAGCTGCATAATACATTCCCTGCTGAAAATTAAATCTCTCTGCAGCATAGACAGCCTCATAAGAAAAGCACCCATGCACACTATCCTCTAGGAATATAATAAATCAAAGCTGACATACTGATTTGCATTACTTCTCTCGGTGAATAAGAAAATTTCTCTGCGCTTATCTGAAAATATCTGCTGTTTGAATAGCAGAGACCACAGATGCAATATGGTAATGCTTCAGCCACTTTGCAGAGCAGTGCAGAATCAGGCCAAACAGTCACTGGCAGCAGAAGTGACCCACTGAAGTTTCCTCCAATTGAAACTGTACCCTGGATCATTTAAATCTTCCTTCCCACATTACAGACTGACTTAACTACTTGTCTCCAGGAAAACCAAAGCAATTGCTGCTACTACAGCACTAATTCTACCTAATAATAACAAACTCAAATCCTCACATTCCCCTCCCAAGCATTCATGGTGCTTCAGATGTAGATCTTAACAGTCAAAGAAAGAAAAATTTCAAGTAAGCTTATCTTCTTAGTTATTTTTGTATCAAAGTCCACAAGGTGATTGTGGTGGATTTTCATCATAAGAGGCTGCCAGTACAGAAGAAAAAGATTCTTCTTTAAAATCTAGACACCTAAAATGAAGTAGAGATTATATACAAATCTCCTTCCATCATCCCTTTGGTAAGCAAGTAACGTTATCCAAAAATTATCTGTATTTCTGCCAAAAGGAAAGAAATGGCACTAAGATCAGGAAAAGTCTGCTGGATCCCTATAAAAGGGCTGCAAGTTGTGAAGCATATGGGAAGTTTTATAAAATCTTTGTAATGCCTCAGTTTCTACAATTCTCTGACGCGTATAAGCAACAGAAACAGAATGAAGCAGTGCTCCTGAGCTGAAAGCATCTGAATATCATTTCCAGCCTACACTAGAACAACCCTTCAAAACCAAATAGAAAAATTACCTAAAGAAAAAATATTTTTATGAAGTCAATGAAAATCTTTATGAATAACATTTTTAGTAGTAACAATTAAATCCTTTGCTTTTGCCTCCCTGACTTAAGTGATGGCTTTGGTTTTAACAAACAGTCTAAATCCAACAAATTTCTGCCATGCTGGTGAGCAGCGAGGTGTTTTGGGGTAGACTTCTTGTCTTCCTGGCAATTCACTGTTTAGGAATATGACTACCCAGTAAAACATAGCATCTTCTTCAAGGGCTACTTTCAGCTTCTCTGGTGAACCACAGAAACCACTACAAGTCCTGAAGCCTACAGGCACAACTTCACAATCAAGGACACAAGGGTCTCACCTGTTAAATTGGTTTCAACACCAGCGTGCTGCTAGGAAATTAAATCACAAATTATGTGTCAAGCCAGGATTTTTAGCAAAACTGTTAAGCAGAAAAGTCATCACGTTACTCCGAGATTTTCCGCATCCGAAACATGAAAGGAATACGAACGCAGAATTAGAGAGAGTTCCCAACTAGAAACAAACAAAGGACTGAACGCTAAGCAAAATGCTTAGGCTCTCCGGCCTCCTGAGCGGCTGGTACATCTACGTGTTGAATATAAGTAACATTTCTGTTTCTGAGTGTTCACTTTAGATAGCACTGAACAAGTTATTTGTTCAATAAACTGGGCAGGACTGGAATTTTAAAGAATTCAAAATAATAATATTATAATCCTTTTCTTAAATATCTGGGTCGTGATCTCTTTACTTGGACCATTTTATTTTCCCAGGAAGGGCCTAGGGGAAAACTTCAAATCTGGCTTTGGTGGTTTATTATGGTAGGTAGAATGGTAGTATTCCTGCCATCAGTAAAGTAATTTCTGTATGCTCCTTGTCTTCCAGAGCTCATGAAAGCAATAAGCAAGGAATTCAAGCAAGCATTCACAGTGATCCTGCTCTGTGCTGTGTTTGGCAGGAGGGGAGTGGTTATCCAAAGCCGAGCCATTCCACAATGCAGAGGCAGTCAGAGATGCAAGGGTAAATTAATTAAGCCAGAAAGGTATAAACCTCTTCAGGCAACACGACAAAGTCGCTGCCTCTTTCTTATTCCTATGCCTTTTCGTGACTTGGGCAGTAACAGAAGATGCTATAAGTTCTGCTGGCTGGACCTCCCCCAGCTTTGCAAAACATCCATCTCTGGGGCCCTGGCTGAGACAGAGGCTAGAACCAACCTTATTTACTACTTCTAAATGCAAAGAGAATGTTTACCAATGGACCAGTTACAAATAATATTTCTGAGTATAAAACATCCACAAGTCAAAAAATTTAAACAAATCACAGTGATCGTTGTCTCTTTGCTGAACAAAAGATCTTCTTAATATGGGATGGGAAAATTACCCTCTGGCAAAGGTTCCTTCTTTCATCCTTGCCAAAATCTCCTCAATCTATTCTGTGATGGAGGGAAGGAGCAGTGCAGAGACCTCCCATCAGAAGTAACTGGATTTTAACTGATAGAATGCATGGCCGCCCCTAGCCACTCTCTGAAATGAACAGAAAAGCTATCTTTAAAATAAAAAATTAAAGTAGGTTTTCAGCATCACTAATTGTGGGAGAAGAGGACCGGGACACTGGCCGGTGGATGGAAGTGAAATATGGAAGTAATTATGGGAATTACTCAACAGGTCTCACATGGACTTCCAGATCTTTGAAGACCGCATGAAAGAGAGTCCAGAAACCTCAAGGGGCTTCAATAAGAATTAGGCTTTTGTTTCTGGGTCATCACTTGTTTTTCATTATGGCGTCTTCATCTTTTATCATCATTCTTCTATGATGAGACATCACACCTTGTAAGAGGAACCTCACCTCAGGCTTACAACAGATTTCCTGAGCATCACCCATCTGTGCTTGATGACAATCCAAGAGTCATTTCATTCTCTATGCTGCCACAGAGCTTTGTCTCGGTATACAGTCCTCATAATGAAAGCAGTATAGGAAATAACAGCTGCTTTTTTTTTTTTTTCCAAATGAGGACAGAACAGAGTGAAGTGATGCCTGTCCAAACTAAATTGCATTTGAGTAGCCGGATACGGAGGCCAGCTTTACAAAGCTCCTCAAAGTTAAAAGAATTACTGGGAAAATGGCGTCATTTATTATTTTTTGACTGACACAAACTGAAGAGCCCTCTGGACTTAAATAAAAAAATAAATAAGAATAAAAGCCCTGGCTTTTCCAAGAAGTGGTCTGCTCTTGCTCTTATCACTTCATGGCTGAGGCCAAGAGGCAAAGGTGACAGAAGAGGAGGACTATATGCAGTGGAAACAGAACAAATTAGATAAAATGAAGATCTGCAGTAATATTAAGAAACAATAATGCAGTGCTTAAGTACAAAACAGTCCTGCAGAAAATAATATAACATGCTCTTAACCCTTAAAGACATGCTAAGGAGACTCTCTCTCATCTTCCTCCCAAAGCACATGAGATATACACCTTCGAGTTGTACAGATAAAGAACTTGCAAGCAAGGATTTGCAAAGCCATGCCCGCCCTTGCCTGAAAAATTCTCTCCTCTCATTTATTTTTTCATTGGATCATTCCCTACTACATATACACACACACATATACATGTGTATATATCTCAGCATATATATGTCAGCAATCCTCTTGGAGCAATCCTGCCAAGTGCAGCTGCACTGGCCTCTCTAGCTCTGCCTACACAAGGAAGGGATAGCTCATGGCTGACGTGATCCCTCCTCTTAAAAATGGAAAAACGCACCTCTTCCAACCACCCTCCTTTTTTTTTTTTTTTCTTCAGCTTTTCATGGCCTTTTTCGCCACACTGCAAACAGCTTAGTAGGAGAACAGAGCTGGGGGGGACAGTTTCCCCAAAAGACAAATGTGGCCCACAGAAACAGCTGGGAACTAAGCAGGAACCTGAGTGACCTAGACTGTCAGAGTATGAATTTTAAACACGAAATTTTCTGCAAGAAGAGCTACAGTTAGCAGGGAGGTCAGATTGCTAAACGGGCATTAAAAACTGCAGAGCATTTCAGCTGGCAGCCTCTGCTGCTGCTGCTGACCAACACACCCACGCAGTCTGAAACAGCTGTGGCAGAGCTATGAACTTAGGCACTAAGGTAAGGCCAGCAGCTCAGCAAACTGCTATCCTCAAAAGCACTGAGCACATCCTTTGCTTTTCTTTTAAGTCTAATTATTAAATACTTCAAATATAGCCAGGATAGGATAAACGTGACAGTAGTCAGGCCTCTCACTACTTTTTTTTTTTTTTTTTTTTTAAATTTTTAACAGTAACTTTTCTAGAATCTGTCATCTTTTCTAGAATCTGTCATTTGGACAGCTGAGAAGCTAAGTACATAACATCAACAAGGTGTTCACTAACATTCCTATCACAGCAGTCCTAGTAGTAGGAAAATTTTTCAGATCTTTAACATTTCTCAGGAAGGAGACAAGTCTTTTGGGGGTGTCAGTTTCCATTTTTGGCTCTATAAGCAAAGACATGATTCTTTTACCTGGATTTATTGTTGCTGAATCGTCTACACCACAAGATAGAGAGCTCAAATCCGAGTGTTGGGTGCACTTTTATAGTAAGCTCCTTGAAGTCTGAACAAGGACAGTGTCAGCAGCAAAGTGTTAAAATTCCCAGGAGCCAACCGTTCCCAATTTTTGGCTCGGACAAGATACGGGACTACTGACATACGGCTATTCAAAAACACCCAGAGCTATAAGATTCTCTGTTGCTTCATTTTCCTTACAAATGCAAGATAATTTAGTATTCATGAAGATTAAATTCTCACAACACTATCTGGAGGAATTTCACACTTCATACACACTTTTTCCTCTATGGGTATATGAGAGAGATTAATTTTCTCAAGACATTTCAAACACACCACACTCCTGCTATGCCAGTTACAGGTCCTTTGAGAGCAACATTCTGAAATGTACCAAAACAGATTAGCTCAAATAGGTATTAAAAAGAGACCACAACATCGGACTTAATTCACCTAAGGCCCCAGAACTGTGCTGGCATCAAACCAAGATTCTAAATCAGAAAGATATTTAGGGATGATAAAGGGCTGTGTAAACTAAAGCTGTTAAAACAAAAATAAACAGTTGTGATAAAATTACCTCCATTCAAAGCAGGAAACAAATTGTTTCTAAATAGCTTAAAATGGCAGGAAAAAAGGGGGGAATACATTGTGAGCTGTACAGAGCTTTCTATTTTGAGCTGTTATTTAGCAATTTATTTTTTGTTCTTTATTCTGGATTGTTCTCTCCACAGACAAGTTATGGCACTGGGCAAAAGACGGACCACTCTGATGATGTATAAGCCAATGATGCTCTGGCCCTCTAAGCACTTCTCAGGCTAGCTCTGTTAAGCAATGTAAAGGTCAGCTGTTCAGAGGCACAAACCTGAGACAATGCAAAGGATCTCCTGATTTGCTCTGGCAGCCAGAGAGAAACGCTGTCAACTGTGTTTAATAGAACAAAGAACTGTGTAAACGGAGCTTATTGAGATTTTTGCCTTTTACAGAAGGGAAGGAAAGCAAGGGGAAATATGTCCTTTCCTTCTATTTAGAGAATGACAGCCTGGAATGCCCGAGTGACTGATCTGAATGACAAAGAAGGTGAAGCTATACATGGCAACTGCAGTAGATGAGACAGGAACTGTCCTCCTTCCTTTTCCTCACATACTGGAGAAGACAGAACAAATACCTACAGTCTACGAGGTATTTATCTTGAGCTTGCTTTCTGTCAAGGTCCTGTATTTTGTTGAAGCCATGCCCAACAACACTTCATAGCATCATAAAAAAATCAAAACCAGAACAGGAGGTTTGATTTTAAATATTACTGTAGAACAAAGCCATGTTGGTCCTTCAGAGTTTAAAGGTTAATAAATTCACGCTTTCAGAAAACAAATTTACCAAGAGTGGTTTATACATATACAATAGCTGAGGCAGACTATCTCAATATTAGTCATTATTTGTTATTCTCAGTTATATTCCTTGAAGAAATGAAACCGCATAATCTAAACATTTTGTCATTTCCTTTCAGCATGTTTGTCTTCCTTAGCACAACAGTGCTTGCCACCTAAGAAACAGCCCCAAGATTTTTATGCTTGCACAAGAAATCATGCAGGTAAAAGGGGAGCGGTGTCCAGCACCATGAAGCAGCATGCATTAAGGGCAACGCAGCACAAGCATCTTCTGCAGCATGAACACAGAGCCATCAATATGGAAGTTGGCGGCTTCACCGCATCCCCAGCCATTTCCTGGAGTATTGTAACAGCACATAGAAACAATCATTCAGGAGCTCTACAACTGTACCATCGCCATCTTCATTTTGGAACTACTTTTTCACCATCCTTGTTGTCATCAAGTATAAGAACATGTTATTACACATGAAAGGACAGGTAAGCAACCACACCGAAAAGGCTTCTTTAACTGCCACTCACCAAAAAATGGTCTTTTGTGAGACTCATGGAAAACCACTTGGTAGCAGGAGTCCGAATGAACAGAAGGATTTAACGTGTTTCACCCCAGTCAACATAATTCTTCCACCCACCACCTCCAATCCCCCACCATCTATACATTCCTTCTCCAGAAAAAAGGAAGCTTATTTTTAATCATAAAAATTTCCCTCACCCAATTTTAGCATTGTTCTTTCTCAGACGTTATTTTTCATTGTAGCAGCTGTGTATTTAATATATGTTCTTCTTTGTAAGCAAGCTATAAGAAGTTGAGGAGAAGTGAAAAACTGCAACTATCCTCTCTTCAGAACTGTTAAAATCTACATTTGGGTTTCTCATTTAACTTCACTCATATTCAGGCACTCTTAAAAGGGGTTAATAACATCATAAATATATCAACCATATTGATTTCCTTGAAAACTCTGACCAGCCACAGTTCCTCAAGTATTAGAGGGAGGGGGTGGGGAAAAAAAAGTGGTGGAGCAGTAGAAAACACAATTAAGGTTACTCACGAATATTTCTGTTTCAACGATCCTGTCTCATCTTCTTCCATTATATCTAATATCTATTACTGACAGCATTGTGGATCCACATATAAGGAAAGAGAGGCAAATATTTGTCAAATCAAGCATTGTATGTGCCCTGTTCCTTAGTTAAAGCACCTTCGAAGAAAAAGAAAGTGAAGGAAGAAAGAGAAAATAAACCAGTAAAAATTAAAAAATTAAAAATCCAAGAAGCGTTTTTCGTGGAGCTGCAGGAAAGTTGCAGAATGAGAGAAAAACGGGCTGTGATCAACAAAATAACAAGTAAGTAATTTTTTGTTGCTGTGTGTCCCTCTTCGCCCAGCATATGCAGTAGCAAAAATTTTCTGACAGCAGGTTGATGAGCAGAATGCCAAAGGAGTTGGAATTATTGCTGAGCAGAGCCTGGCATACCTAATGACCAAAAAAGCCATGTCAGCATATGAAGGCAAGGCTGAGTGTTTATGCAGGAGACAATCTTGCATATTTCGGTGAAAGGTATCTCTAGAAGCAGCTACATACTAATTCAACAGCATTTAGCTATTATAGGCCTTGGTTAAGTAAGAGAATTTCTCTTAAAGCAGTTGCAAAATGGCTTTCAAAATGAAAGTATTTTAGCACTAAACATATATTTGTAAAGTAAAAGCTCTAAGCTTGCTTCAAAAGTTGAGCAACGCTTCATGCAATGTGATACAGTCGAATCCAAGCACCCTTTGGGCATAACTAATCTAAAGCTATGAATTGACTCAAGCTTAAAACTCGTGGAGAAATCAGAAAGCTGAAATTAGAGCAGCTGTGTGTTTAAAACAACTTTAAACAGACATCCCTAAACAAAAACAATTCTATGGAATTCGTCCAAATGATTTTCACTGGACACATAAGCACATGGATAAGTGACTAAAATTAGGGACCACAGATCCGCTGCGAAATGGCAGGAGCTGGCTACACCCTCAGTAGGCCTGCTTGGGAAGAACATGAGGAAGTGAGAGGCCAATAGACGTAGCAGGAAGAATAAAGAACCCTCCTTTTTGCGTGTTAGTTTAGGAGATAACATCTCTGATAGTATCAAAAATGCCAAGCCTCATTTTGTTTAAAACTCTCCCAGATGACCTGATTTTGCGTACTGCCCATTTCAGTCCCAATTCCAATCTAGTAAGCAACAACCAGGCCCCAAATGCAGTTGGACTTCTGGCCTTCTGAGATGCAGTTTTACAGGGAAAGCAAAATACCTCTGCAGCATGAAAAAACCATGCAAGTCTCCACCAAATGCCAAGGGAGGTAGTATTAAACAAGACAACTTTGTTCAGCTTTAAAAACAAAGTTTAGATGGGGGTTGCCCAGAGCAAAGTGAGCCAATCTACTGTGGTAGTCTACTGTCTTCTTGCAGCTGGTTATCAACCATACCTGTAGATACTCATCCAATCCTGCATGCTGTGAAATCAGTCTGATTAAATTTATTTTCTGTGGCATGGCATGACCATGGGCCAGTATTATTAACAAGGAGAACTAAATGCAGAGTTCTAGCACAACTGGAAAGGTGACTGAATTCTTCCTGACTTCACTTAGGCTCACCCTAAATGACTTGAGAAAAGAGGAAGGGCCATTTGACACTTAATGAAAAATGGGCTGGGCATGGAGAGCAGGTTTCCGAAAACCTCTGAAAGGTAATGTTAGGGCAACACTGCCCAGAAAGATTAACGTTGTGAAATTAAAGGCTCCAAAGGCAGACCTTGCATCTGATTTGAAGCTAGATCTTAAAGTCAGAAATCAAGCATACTGGAGATATACTTTGTGAATCCTTATGATGCTCATCAGATAGGTGGATTCAAGGACACAACGGTCTAAGAACGCTGCAAGAAGCATGTAATTTGAGTGATGCATGACTCATGAAGACTGTAAGGTGAGAAGCAGCCACGTGGTCTGGTCCGGTCAAAGCAAGAGCTTGGTTTGGAAGCTTGAGAACAGCTGCAGAACAGAGATGAATTCTGGTGGACAAGAAGATAATTCTCCATGAGGAAATACTCAGGGCTGCACACATCCACAAAGATTTTTGTTTAAAAAAAGATCAGTTTTTGTTTAGAAAAAGAAGGTGTAAGTGCAAGTTGTCAGAATAGAAGACCACCACTTCAACTACTTCATGCTTTGCTGTGAACATGCATAAGACAGAAGTCCTCAGAGGTAGGACAGCAAACACTCCCAACCCAGAAAGGAGAAAGAAGGACAGGAAAGCTTGGATGTTCTGAAGAGAAAGCTGTCTGGGATGAAAGCAGATGCCAAAGTTAGCAGAACATCCTGTTCACCGGAGGACAGGACTGAACATTTTGTACTTAGTCACACTGAATGTGACTCAGTAGGATCTCTTTCTGCTAGATTTCTCGATGAGGAAGCAGGTGGAAGGACAGATTTCTGTCTTCCTTGCTTCCTGTTTCTTATATCTGATGTTATCATCCGCTATTCCTCTGTATTAACAGGGTAGTAAAAGCATATGAAAAGCAGCATGTTCCCTGCTTCTAAAATGCAGGAGGCAAAAACCTGAATATGAAATTAAAGTAGCTTTATATCTTTTACCTTCCTTGGCAGAAAAAATGTATCAACCAAAATGCTGTGAGTAATAGCTGTCAAAGACAGAATGCCAAATGAAGAGCATGCATTAAATTAAAAAAAAAAAATCCAAACAAAACAAAACCCACAATGTTCTTTAAGAAAAGCAGAGCATATTTTATGAATTCAGCAATCACAATGGGAACTTTATTTTTAGAGCAGAAGGACTTGTAATTCAAAGATTTGTGGTTATCATCAATAGTCTTCATGTTTCAGGTGGTAAAAATGATGGGACTAAATGATCTTAATTTCAATCCATAGCTGAGACCCAAACAGCCAATGTAATTCACAATTTATTGTGGTCTTACACACATACATTATATGGACATATAACATACACATGCACAGAAGAACAAGTGCATTCTCATTGCATTAAGGCTAGGCAGTTCATCAGCAGCAAACTGACTTTAGCTTACAGACAGATATATGCATGTAGAGTAGCCATAAGTGAGTAGCAGTGGCACATATTACAAGTGTAGATAAATCAAACAAGTACTGAGGACTAAAGCTATTGCTTGTTGATTTTGAAACACACTCACTGTTATAGCGTCTGTAGCTGTCAATCTTTGCCGGTGCCACTCTGTACAGAATTGTCCCTTCAAAGGCAGATTTTCCTGACAGCAGGCAAGAGAAGGAAAGAGGAAAAAAGAGAAGGGGCAGGGTGGGGGTGAAGAGATCGAATGGTGGTAAAAAGAAGGGAGAGGAAGAGGTTTTAATCTGTATTTTCAGTCACTAGCATTTTTAAAGTCTCATTAGCAAAACAACGAGAATATTAACAAAAGTATCTGATTGTACATGAAGTTAAAATATTCTTACTACATGTATGTCAGATAAAAGAATCTCATGATTTTGCTAAAGCTGTTCTTTACAATGTCCAACAGAATGCATTTTTTCTTAGGTTTTGTCTGTTGTCCATTAAGTTGCAAGACTTGCAAATGAAATTATTTGTCTGTCTTATTCAGCCTCCTCATGGAGCACAGGGGAAGCCTGAAAAAAAGTATTACTGCAATGATGTACTCACAGTGACTCAACACTCCTGATGCAGATGTAGCGCACTCGAACAAGCACAGCTGACATCCAAACAGGGCACTGAAATACTCACATTTCTTTAATATACCAGGATCCTGTGAGCATCAGAAACACTGCATCTTTCCAAGATGACTTATTAGAAATTTTTTGGACATGGGAACTGGTCTTAAACAATGCTTAGTTGAAGGGATAGGACACTAAAACCCGAATAAATAATTTTTTCAGCCAATAGCTTAATCACGTGTTTTGACTTGGCACATGTTAACAAAAACAAAATGCTAAATTAAAAAAGAGAACAACAAAACAACAAAAAAACCCAGACAAATCCCACTTTCCATCTCAAATCTTTAAGATAACATTTTTATTATCAAAACCACTAATTTCTTGGGGTTTTCTTCTTTGATAGCAAGATAACTCATGCTCTGACACTTATGAAGTTCAAGTGAAGGTAAAGGCATGAGCAGCTGAGGTGTTATGTGTGTTGTTTTTTTTGAAACCTGAGGCACCCAGGTAAGCATAAGAATATACCAATGCCAGCTTGTTGCCAATGTCACCTAGGTATACCATCATAAAAATTAATGTATTCGGTAAAATATTACAGCAAAATAGCCACTACATGTGAATTGTCCCAACATAGCATCACACTGATTTTGGTACTAAAAATGTGTATTTCCCCTCCCTCCCTGCATATCATTCTGTCGGACTTTTAGAAAACAGAAAGCTATAGTCATTTATGTGTTGTAAAAAGCTGTTTTGTTGTTTTGTTCTTGCAGTTTAATTAACAACAAAAGTTCTTCCTTGCCTTATTTTTACATACTGAGAAAGCAAAAAACCCACAAATCCATCCTTCCACCTTGTTTTTACAGAATACGATTAAAAGAATGCTATTAAAACAGTCAAACAACAATTAAGAAATTGCTAAAAGAAAGGTATGTTAAGCTTCATGACACTGAGGAGAGCCAGAGAGACAGTAATGGACATCTAAAGTTTTAAGAACTCAGAACAGAGGAGGCTGCCTGCCTGAACCATCAGCTGATGAGTCTATCCTCAGTTTCAACTCCAGCAGTCATGACTTCTCAGTGGCCATCACTAACAGGTTCTAAAAATAGTTGATACATACCAGGAGGCATAGCAATTCCTGAACAGACACACAGAAGAGACAACAAGGTATAAAAGGCCACCTTTAAATGTTGTCATGACATTGCCATGAACATACTAAAATACTTTTGAAATCATCTCCTTAATATTAAGTTGTGATTCTCTCAGATATGATTTATTTGACTACATGACAACTTTTTGCTTCTCGACAGGCTGTAATGGCAAGATGTAGTATTGAAAATATTCTGAAAATTAATACTAGATATCTGAGAAATCTAGAAAATAATCTTATAATTCATGTATCCATTTAATATAGTAATTAAATTATAATGCATACTTCCTGTTCATGCTGTAACCATCGGTCAAAGAAAAGCAATGCTTTAATTTAAGAGGATGCTTTAAAGAAAAAGGAACTGTTGTTTACTCTAAGGATACCTGATCCTGTCCATACTTACATTCCGACATGTACCTTTGAAGACAAAAAATTTGGCAGTCACCTTACAGCTGGGACAAATACTTTAAAAACAAACAAACAAACAAAGCCCTAAACCCACTACCTTTTGATCTGGTAACAATCTGCTTTAAAAAAAACTGCCTAACTTTCCCATCTGCTTGCTGAGCACTCATGATCTGAGGGGAAGCACAGGTCAGTATTCAGAAATATTTAGGCACTTCCAAAACTAGCCCCAGACATTTTCAAAAAAGGGCCTTTTTTGTTCTGAAGAAACTTCTGTCTATGGCAGAATGTGAAAAGAAACCAAGGTAATTCCTTCTGGCCATTTACTCTGATCTGCCATAAAATTTATACGGACACAACAAAACCAATAAAATCAGACAAAACCTTTCTCCCCACTGGGCCTGTGTAGGTAACAACAGCAGGACAGATAAATATGCAATTTTATTAACCTTATTCCTAAAGAGCCAAATTATATCATTTTTCTCTTCTGTATTTCTTCCACTTTGAGTTCACCAAAAATTGCATTTGGTCTTACAAAAAGGCTTTCTTTAGAGAGAGTCTGTAAAACGTGATTTAAAGATCAAGTTTACCTAAGTTTAACCAAAGCATTTATTTTAACTATTAACTAAAAAATACACTTGTGTTTGCACAGTGCCCCTTCTCCAAAGATCCCAAGCTACCATCCCAAGTCTCACAGTAAACCTGCCAAGTATTACCTTATCCATTATATAAGCTGGGTTGAAGCATTCAAGGTTGCTGCTGAAGATTACAGAGCCATACCTCAACCCTTTCTAGGCCCCTCTAGAAGCTGTGTAGAACCTCAGCGACTGCCCAAGGTTCTGGTTCAATGTGCAGGTACAGCCCCTCGCACCTGTGTTACCTTATCTAGAATTCATATTCAAGGTTTCTGCCTTACGACATCCTGTGATACAGACATATTCAAACAATGTTTCCAGCAAAACAAAAAGGAGTTACTGCAGAGCTGAAGTGCTGTCACTTCTTGTCATCCACAGAGGAAGGAGTTGATCTAGAGGCATGAGCTTACACCCTTTTGAGATGTTACCCAGAGCATTTCAACAGTAATGCTAGCCTGATGCTCAAATCTTCCAGGGTTTACTTGTTCAGTTTTTATTTCACTATGTTTTAAGACTAAGCACAAATACCTGGAATGAGATTATCATTCAGTTGTCAGTTGTATAAACTTGCTGAAATTTTTGCAAACTCATAATGGAGATTTTCAAATCTGAGTAGTCAGTGTTCCTGAATAAAGCCTCATAAAGCACCACATGTTAGAGAGCAACGCCTATAACAATTACATAAACCATATAGAAAGAAGTGAGTTGACCCACATTTACCATAATTCTGCTAGAGGAAGGCAGTTTTTAAATTGATGGGTTTACTTTAAGAAAAATAAATAAAAAAGCATTAAAACCCCCATAAGAATCCCAACATTCCTTGAGTCCCTGTCTCTCTCTGAGGAGGTTTAAAGCGTTCTTCTGTTTTATAGGTATTTTGCTATTTAGAAAATAGCTCCTAATAACACATCATCTCAGCTACACACAAAGCACAGTTAAATTACATACAAGGAAGAAGAAAAGCCATCTCTCCACTATAGTTATCTTCAGTTTAGTTAAAGAGACAAAAATGATATCTGTGTTACCAATATCTTCTTGATACAAGTATCACAGGTTTTGATTCCACTGACAGTCAGAACCAGCATACAAAATTGAGCTTGAACTAAGCATGCACCATTATGGACGTAGATGAATCGCAGAATCACAGAATGGTCAGGGTTGGAAGGGACCTCTGGAGATCATCTAGTCCAAACCCCCTGCCCAAGCAGGGTCACCTACAGCAGGCTGCACAGGATGGCACCCAGGTGGGTTTTGAATGTCTCCAGACTGGGAGACTCCACAACCTCTCTGGGCAGCCTGTGTCGGTGCTCTGCCACCCTCAAAGCAAAGAAGTTCCTCCTCATGTTAAGATGGAACTTCCCGTGTTCAAGTTTGTGCCCATTACCTCTTGTCCTATCACTGGGCACTACTGAAAAAAGACTGTTCCCATCCCCCTGGCACCCTCCCTTTAAGTGTTTACAAGCATTAATAAGATCCCCCCTCAGTCTTCTTTTCTCTAGACTAAAAAGACCCAAGTCCCTCATTCTTTCGACAAACAAGCTAATGTTTCGATGAAACAAGCTAATGCTTTGTGTCTGCTTTTACATGCTCCAAGGCATATTTTTGTTAAGAGACATTTTTAGGATGCTCATTATGAAGTAAATATTACCAAATTACCTGGGGAAGGAATATTCATTCATTCATACAGATAAAATTGGGGTATTCCATCCTGAGCAGCAACACTTACCTTGTTCATTTATAGAGTACCAAACATTACAGAATCCAGAGCTGAAACTACATCTACACAATTAGTTCTTCCAAGACTCACTGTGTTTATAATGAACAAAATTCATGACAGCATATACAGGTTATAGAAAGCAGCTTGCAATCTTACTGAAAATGTGCAACTTCACTTCATGCCCTTCTTCCCTTTCTATCACACTAAAATTGTTAACTTCCTTAAAAATACTTTCATTCCAGTCTGGAGGAACGTTACCTGTAAATATCTTTAGCAGCACTGACCACACAACTAGGTCACCAGTACCAGTACACATTAATAGGTACTCCATTACAGAAAAAATTTCATCATTGCAAAGGTCAGGTTTTTTAGGATCTTATTTCTGTGGGATGGAATAAAGATGATAAATTTGCCTTAAATGGAAAAATGAGGGGGGGCGTGAGGGAGGAAGTATTAGAACTTCCTACCTCTTACTGATAGAGTGAACTATAAAGGCTTTGGTAAATTTCAGCTGCAATAAGCTTACAAAGATATTGGGAGTCTTTTCACTTTTGCTTGTTCAGAGATCTCTGAAGAACACTACATAGCAATGAATATCTGCAGTGCTGAAAATAGGAAGACCTTGGCAGGTGTTGTGGAATTAGCCCTATTATGTAAATACAATTGACTTTTTTCCTTTTCACTAAAGATTCAGAATTGACCACTGAAATAGGAAATAACAAGAATATCTGTTTGAATAACAGAAAAAACACGACTACCAACATGTGTCCATTTCATATAACAACATACTTTTGGTTCAGGTTATTCTCCAAGGGAAGTTATAAATAGGACAACCCACTACCATGCTTATACTATTGCAAACTTAGTTACCAAACATGCTTTTCACCTGCAGCAGTACTGGCCCACTGTAAGTGAGAGAACAAAGTCCATGTCCCAGTTCTGGCCTTTTTCCCTTTGGCTGCTGGGGCAGTGGGTGACGGAGGTGATAGTAACATGCTCAGCACCTGGAGGGAAAAAGTGCCGCATGTCCCACACCAATAATTATGAATCCTTAAATCTACTGGAGTCATTAGAGAAAGCATGGCACTTTAATCCCTCGTTTAAATAAGTACAGCCACTTTGTAGATGTTTGGTTACTTTGCTCAGTTTCCACATCTAGAGACAAAAAAATAAATTGTAATTCATTTTGAAATACAAATCCAGTAATCATCATTGCCGTCTCTGTTCTTGGTCTGTTGCAGCTCGGCAAGTCTTAACACAGCTCAGGGAGCGATGTCAATATTAAAACTCAGGTAGCATTGTAAGTACACATTCATCATCATCTGACCCTTCCACAGCACAAATCAAGAACATGGCATCCAAAACCACTTTAAAGCAAGAGATATGATCACGCTACCCTATCAACGTGTTAGTGGGTAAAAACATAGACATAAATGCACAACATCAACAATATTTTTTTCCTTACTTGGCTTTACTTGCTCTTCCTGGGCTATTCCAACATCATCAGAATCAGACAATTCCTTTATGAAGTTGGAAGGAAACATGCCAGTCTTTCCATTCAGTATACCTTCCCACCAGCCCTCTTCTACCTGCACCAAGTCCAAAACAAAAAAGCGGGGTTTAACATAAGGAACACTTTACAGAGTTACATTGTATACATGATTTTCAGTAAAAATGACAGTAATGATTTTGAGCAGTTTGTATTAATTTCAGATATAAGGAGCCCATGGCATAGGCTCAAGACAGAACATCGCGCTTTTTTCTTTAAAGTAAAAACAAGAAAGATGCATGCACCCATCCGTAAATGTCAGCAGCGCTGACAGCAGTCAGAAGCATGGATGAGCATTAAATAAAAGGATAGAAGAACAACTAGACAGCACACAGTGTCTCCACATTTTAATTTTTATGGATATCAGTTCAATCACCAAATTTTCAGCGCACACTGTATTCCTATTCATGACCACCTTCTTAATGTATGTGATTTACAGATTCTAAGAGTTTAAACTCCCTAACTAGTCAATGGTGAAAGAAAAATGCCTGCAAAGGGCTATTCAAAGAAACTAAACTATGTATCAATATAAATCATGTGAATATTCCTGCCTTCCCCATCAAAATCAGAAATTCTCTATTTTAAAAATTAAGAATGTTGCTACATCATTAATCTGTTAACATAAGAACTCTACAGAGAACAAAGAATACTACTAATGCATATTTGACTCTGGATTTACAAAGAGCTACTGAAATACATATTAATGATACGGTCAGGAGGAGAGACGCTTCCTACCCCAATCCCAAGAGAAAATACCACTTAAAAATGACAAACCCTCCTGTGTACACCCCATTCAGGAATGAATGGCAGTGTCAGGCAGTGAAATGACAGCCCTTAGAAATCAGATGCCTTTAGGTTGTAATGGGACAGCAAGAAATGACTTATTATATGCATCAGCTAAACACACCCATGACAGATAAATACTTTTCATCTGTCAGACGCTGCCCATTCACCAAAAAAAATGACAAGGGAAGACAGTATCAGTCTGTGACACATCGGTCTCCAATAATGTTTGACCCATCTCTTTCTTGCCCCCCAATACAAATTATGAAAATAGAAAGTTAACTTTAATAGTTGAGGGTGTTCACATTTAGTGTTAAAAAATCAACCCCACATCTTAAATGGTAGTAGTTAATTATTATAAAAAAAAAAGTCTGGTTTGTATCACTTACCCGTGAAAATCTCAAGTTCTTAGGAAACAAATCTCTTAATAATACAAGCAAATATTTCCTCAAACTATAGAGGAATGGTTGATTTTTTTTTCAACTTAGATACATGTACAATTTTACTACAAAGCAAATTGTTGTTATTTCAGGAGTGTTCCCTGTGCTTCCTCTCCATCTTCATCCTTTCTAGCACATTTCTTGTCCTCCTGGGTTGACTTTTTGTTTTAATTTGAAAGCAGTTCAGACCAGCACAGCTACTTTCATTTAATCTCAGTACCTGTCCGTGACAAAACTTTTTTTATTATTTTTCCTCAAATGCATCAGTAGTATTAGTGAGGTCAAGCTCAACTCTGGGAATAATGGCTATTATCTTGCTGCCGCTTCAGAGGACAGAATACAAATCACTCAGTCACTTCAGTGGAGTGCAGTTTTTTGCATGACAGTATCAAAATCTCTAAAAGGTAATATTTGCTTTTCTTCTCTCCAGACAAACTAAAATCCACATGGAAAACTGCAACTGCATGACACACAACTAAATACCTATATATGACATATCATGTTATAGAAAATACACAACATGGCCAAGATTCTTTGAACTATAAAATATTTCAATTTTTCTAATGCACTGTTCCCAGATGGCTCTATTGATTAGAGCTAAACATTAAACCATAACTGCATTAGCTGCTTGACCAGAATGTTAATCACAGGGGAATTACACAGTTCCCAAGATCTTTGCTTTGCAAGATGCTGAGATTACTTGACAGAAATAAGGTGACCAATATCACTCACTTCCATCTTTCCCTCAAGTAATTTTCTCCTGCTTAATTCTTCCAGGGTAACACTTCACAGTTTTCTTACAAGTCAACACTAACACTCTTTATGTGGTGTGTTTATGTATGGATCTCTGTGTACGTATATAGAAATACATACATATGACGATCCTTAGACAGGTACATCTAAATTGGATTATTAAGCTTCATTAGCTTATTATAAGTCTTCCAGCTGATACAAGAATTAATTATCTGAGAGTACCATGTCATCATATTTAATAATTTTACAAATTTAGAAAAATCCAATGCAAACCGCACATTTTTTCCACAAGAAAATGCAGAATCATTTTAGCAAGACATCAGAGGTTCAGGTCAAACTGGGCCTCCCAAAGATTTATTAGGAGATTTTCATCAAAAGCATCAAAAGCTTTAAGTATTTTAAAACACTATAGCTACATGCTACATACTTTTATAAGCCTCAAAACACACCAGCTAGAGATTAATCCATACAATAAAGAAGACACTAAAACACCCCCAGGATTTAGTTATCCCAATTTGGGGCAATCCATTGCCACACGGTTTGAAGTGTCACAATAATTCCCAGCCAATAAAGCCTTACAAATGAAAATCCATTACTCATGGAGGTAATCCATGTGGAGCACTCAATAAAATTTGTTACTATAGTATTATAACAAAGTGCTTTCACGATTTATACATCCAGGTCCTGATTTATGCCCAGCATTCATATGCTGAACCAAACAATCTAAAAGAGGAGGATTTCATTCAGTAGTCCGTGTCCCTATGCCAGAAAAGAAGTTCTACTATTCATAATATCCTACACACCAAATGTTAAGTTCAGTCTGAATACAAAGTTTTTGTTTTTAATTAGAAAAAGAATATTTTCAATCTGCCAAATGTAAGCAGCTACAACTAGAGGTATTTTCAAGACATGTTTTCAATGTGTTATATCTGTTCACCACCTTTCGGAAGACATGGCATGTCCTCATCTTGCCAAGCCCCTAGGCTGCCAGTACTGCTGTCACACCACACTTGAAAAGCAACAACATACAGGGAAGTGACTGAAGATACTTCCATTACTCCACTTAGGAAGGAAACAACACATGCACCCAACTGCAACTCAGTTAATACCATGCGCAGGGCAGGGACAGATGCAATCGCAGACAGCTATATGCAGTCCAACACCTGGATGTGATTGAATGAGATACGAACTACAGTAGCACCAGAGAATCGTCCATCGCTTCTAGAGGAACGCATCCCATTAAGAAGCCTTGCCTTTGGGATTCAAAGGGAAATTTAATCTACATAATAGGTATGCAACATTCAAATGTTTTTCCAATATCATTGGGGTTTGGGGTTGTTTTTTTACATTTTCAATGAAGAAAGAATACTTGTACTAAGTTTTTAATTTACTTAATCAGTAGAGCCTTGTTTGATGTAAATAAGGTTTTTGGAAACTATTGAAAATATACTGGTTTACTTTGTTAGAAAGCGAGTAATCGAATTGTGAGATCCCAGCACAGAATAACAACCTAGACCGTAAAGACAGTAAGAGGTTGTAATAGTTAATTTTACTTACAAATAATAATATAAATAAGATATAATAACAAAGTGCTCAAAATAAACCATGATACCATGGAAGCAGACAGACAGAAAAATAACACAGAGAATTAGATGGGTGAGACATTCAGACGCACAAACAAGAAGTATATGGATGCTAGGACATTAAGTCGCTTTGAAATCGACAAAAATCAGCTTATTTCCATGTTTAAAGTACATAAAAAATAAAAAAAGAAAATAATATGACAGCACTTGAAGCCTTCAGGCAAACACAGTATTTCTATTTCAGACTGGGAATGCCATTTCATTCTGTAGCTGTAAAGCAACCAAAGAAAACAAAACCACTTCAGTAGGTCACTAGAACTATAAGGAAACATTACTTTTTATTTTCTTTAGGTTTTCTCTTCATGGCCAATACAATCTGCAACATCACCCTTTGAAGACAGAAGTGTCAGAGGGAGCATCAGCCTGACCTGCGGCACAAGAAACCTTATTGTTACAAGCCTAGAAGCACCTTCCATGGAGGGACCTAGGTGGCCATCCCTGTAACTCCAGGACAGGATAACCCAAAATGAGCAGGAAATGCTGAGGGCAACTACCAGCTGTTGCTTGCCAGAATATCTCGGGCTGCCACAGCTGCTTGCTTACACCTTGCTATATAAGTAATATGCTAAAGTTGTTAAATGATTTAATCGTTCAGCTCTTTGGCATCACTGGCATAAAGTGTGTTTCCAATAAACTCCTGTTCCACAAGCTTTTCTACAACCTGCAGCTTTGGCTGTTAGGCTGACAGACTACTTACAGCTCAGCTAGGGCAAACGAGGGAGGCTTTGAGTCAGGAAAGGTTTCAGGTGGAAGAAAGTCTCCTTGGATCACAACAGAATCTTTCTGGGCTGTTAAAACCAAAACACAGTCCCAGGAATAATAGCTATGCCCGAGGCAGACAACAGGAAGGAGAGAAGCCCAAGGTCAACAAATTTTCTTTTGCTTAGTGAGAACTAGAGTACAAAAACAAAAGAAAAAACTTCTCTTATTTTATAAATTCTGAAGGAAGATCTTGAGCTTGAAGCACAAAAGTACTCATATGTTGAAAGGAAATTAAAAACATAGATTCTCAAGAGGCAAAATAAACAAATCATATTCGCTGCCAATGGGAAATGAAATTTTGGAAACAAGACCTCGACAGAAGATGGTGCCTACAGTGCCACTTGATGGCTTATTCTGGGAATGCATTCCGAGAGAGACATACCCATGAGATGTCAACCAGCCCTTGGGCTTCTGCTACACCACATCTTGAAGCTGTTTGATAATTCTGGTGCAGAAGGGAAGAATTAAAAACTACACAAGTACCTTGTATTAGGGGATCTTTCAGCTTCAGAGTTCTTTATTTTACAATGTCAAAATGTGCTTGGGGATTTTGTTTGTTTGTTTGGTTTTTTGGCTTGGGTTTTTTGTTGGGTTTTTTTAACATCATCTTCTAAGTAAGAAACGGAGGGACTGAGAAAGCAATCACATAGAAGTGGAATGACCCTATAAAGAGTCAGAGGTATTTGCACCCTTATTTCCACAAAGAAGCCTCCTACCACATGAACTAACCATACAAGCAATAGTCATAGAAGTCCTTGTGAACCACCTGTTGGAAGAGGATCAGGAAAAACACCTTACCACAGCATTTCACAGAAAAGTAACTGAGGGATGTGGAACCTCAGCACTCAGGCCCAGCTTTTTCTTGCAGTATTACGCAGTTCTGTACTTGCGGCACAGACCATCCCCTTGCCACTCTTAAATATTCCCCTTTCAACTCTACAGCTGTCAAAATAAATTACTGTAAGGAAAGTCCAGCTCAATCCCCAGTGTTTATCCTGTTCTTGGAAATGGGTTGAAACCCTTTATCTCATAACAACAACAAAAAACCCCCATCAACCTTGCCCAAAAGGAGCAACAGATTTGTAAAAAATCAGTCTGCATTTTTATAATTTCAAATGAGTTACAAGATTTAATCATGTAATATATGGCAATGTTAACTAAAAGTCAAAAAATAAGCTCAGTGGTATTACAGCATGTGTCAGTCGAAGACTTAGTTGTGAGCTTAACTCCATGCACTACACATTGCCAAAATCTGACTTCTCAGCAGGATGAGGCCACAAGGTATATAGCAGCATGACAACAGACTAATCCCAAATGAAAACGGGAACTGTGGAGTGACATGCCAAATGTCCTTACTCTGATGCTACAGGTTAATTGTCTGGCATCCTATGAAAGTCTAAGGGTGAAACATAATTGGAATTCAGATATCTGCATTTAATAAGACAATTAGTTACAGTTGTATTTTGGGACAACTGTAATTAGAGTTATAGCTAATGAGCTAGGAAAATGACAAGCAAAAAGCTATCAATCACATATTAAATGTGAACGTAAACAATGATGAAAATGCTTCTCTTGTTAGTTTCAAATGTACTGTTAATTTAAGTCTGTTAATTAATGTCTCATGGGTATCAGTGTCTGTGTAGTTATGGAAACCTCTAGTTTAACAAAAAGCATTTTTATCTATTGTGATGAATGTTTGATCTTATTATAATTAATTTCTAACTACTTAGAACAAATAGGAAGGAACTGTGAGTTCTGAACATACCCAGTCCAAGGATATCTATCTGGTGACAAACCTAGCATCTCAAAGCTCACACTTGCTGTTACTGTTGTTTCAATCCAATGTACGGCCCCAAATGGCTTTGCCACAACAGGAATTTCCAATAGTACCTACCACTACCACAGACATAAAAACCCTTTCAAAAAGTATCTTATCCAGTCTGTTGGCACCAGGAAGAAGGACCTGGGGCAGCTTTAGATGATACTACACCTCGGGTGTTGGTTAGCACCCTGAAGCAGAGCTGGGAGAAGGGAAGACGACCTCATCCTCAGCACATCACCATGTAATATCAGATTAACCCATTTTCACTGGGGCTCTGGGGAAACATGCTTGGGCACTGATAGAGGTAGCTGAGAAGTCTTGCATTCCCTTCTGTGCCAACCCTTTGCTGGAGGCAGTGACCTTCAAGGGGTTCAAGGAGGAGCAGAACCCATTTCTTTAAGGATGAAGCCAAATTAGCACACTACAACAGGAACCAGCTTTTCTTTGCAAGAGGAAAAGTTAAATGAGTTGTCAACCGTAAGCGACATTTTAAACACATTTTTTGCTAAATACCCACATAAAGACATATGGACGGTATTTTGATCTAAACAGTATCTGGTTTAGTTTGCTGTAAGTCAGTTGGGAATCGATTTATTTCCAACTAAACAAATCCACAGAGATTTGAACATATTAATCTAAGACAATTTAAAACCAATTAATTCAACTGATGGAACTTTCTTAGTAGGATACAATAAAATACTACCTATGGGAATCTGAGACCTTCTAGTCATGAATAAAAAGATGGGGCAAAAGAAAGGAGCAACTGGAAATGGAAAGTGAGTGACCATTACTGTTCCAATTACCCACTGAGACACTGTAAATAATGCTGAAGGTGCTATCATCCGGTTTTTCATCTGGAGTCATGATAAACAAAATCTATATTTTGCAAGAATTGCCTCCAATTGTCACCTATGTGGGAGGGGTTTTTTTGCTGTCTTTTGGGGTTTTTTTGTATAACAACACAGCATAAGTTTGGCCCTTGCGAAAAAAAAATAATCTCCATTTTCGCAACTGAGGAAGCCATACTTTTTAAATAATAAGTCCCTCACATCAAACATTTATCATTTGACTTAAGGAACATCGTATAATAACATAAACAATGTGAATCCTATTTCAATGCAATGAGTCTTTACTCAGCATTACCTACAAGCAGAAGGGAAAACAATGAATCACAGAATCACAGAAACCAGTACATTGGTTGCTGCAGCTTTCTACATCAAATAAAAGTTCCTGTTTCAAAAGAAAAATTCTGCCCTACTTTTTCGAGGAATTAACACTACTATGATAAGGGCAGAGAGGAAGTAATAATAGCTAGTACTCAATATCAACTGCTTGGTATCAACCATGATGGAAAATAAAGGTCACTTGCACAACACTTCCTGAGGTGCTGAGAATTTTTTCTCTAAATTCCTTTATTTTCCCTCTTCCACCAGCTGATCTAGTTCCACCCAGAAGAGTCAGACAACATCCTGTATCACACGAATGCACCAGATGATGCCTGAGGCAGAGCTTTTGTTTCAGTAGCTGACAAAACAGTGTATTTCGTAAGGTCAAAGTGGACACAGCCTCACCTGTGTCAGCTGTTCTTCAGCATTTACGTATGTCCAGTAGTTCAAGTCAGCCACGAGCAATCCTCTTGCACACTACAGTAAAACTAACTCCAGTATGACATCCTTTAGGAGTGCCAATCAAAAAAGCAGTCCTAGACAATATATTTTCTTAAACCTTAGAATCAGCAACTTGTCAATGCTTTCTTCAACAGTAGCAATTCAAGGTACAATTACGAGTTTAAGACTACCAAGTCTGTAATTGGCAGTTCAAGTGGGTTTCAAAAAGCATTTGGATGTCATACGGATTTAAATAAACCTGTAATTTATAATTAAATTGTTCAAATTTATAAGAAGACAAGAGATGCATTTCGTAAGACAAGTCTAGTGTCTCATCTAAATTATTTAATCGTGCAATTCATTCGGTACAGTTAATTTGTTGGCTGGATACTAGGAAGGGGTTTTATTCCATTACTTTACTCTTGAAAGACACAGCCTTTAAGTTTTAAGTAGGGCAACTGACGGAAGATATTTGTGTGGCCATGTGAGGTCAAATATACTTCAAATTGTGCAATAAAAACATCTCGCGCTGCCACGAAACTCATTATAATATTGGGTTTACATTGTCTTCAAAATGTGCTCTTAAACACCTTACAACCTTTACATCCCCCATTACAATTCTGCTCACAGACAGAATAAGGTTAGTTAAGTGACACATCATGTCTGATTCCAGGCAGAACTATGTGCGGAGCTGGCGTGCGCAGCTAGGTTAAAGGAAAACCCATGATCACTAAGCTTCTTACATTCAGATGTGAGAATTTAATCTCTCGTAAGAAAATGCTGGATGTCATGCAGATTACAGTAGAATTTATCTTCTTTTAGAACTAATTTCTTAAGTGACAGATGCAGGAAAAAAAACCCTAATCATCTATCCTTGATAAGAAAAAAAATGGTGACTTATTAGCTGCTGAGTCACAGGGGAAAAAAATCCTACTAATAAATGATACAAGCTGAAACACACCTTTTGTTGGCTGCTTGAGCAGACTAAGCTCTTAGATCTTTTTAAAGTTAAGTAAATAAAGACTAAATGAGTTTGAATGCATTCTACTTAAAGGCTTCACGTTAGCATTTTGACTTTTGGTCCTCAGGCTATTAAGCTCAAGAAGATATTTCTAAAATTGCTAATGGAACTAACCTGAAGACATTAGGAGCAAACAGCATTCCTTGATCCTGCAACCAGATTCATCCATGCAAAGAAAATATCTGTATCTCTGTCCAAGCTTTCTTAATTTGTTCCCAGCCCTAAGAGGTGTGCACTCATTTTTCACATCCACTTCCACCCAAAGTAAGTGCATCTTGAGTCTCTAAAGAATTTGTTGGGGATTTTTTTTTTTTTTAACTGATTAGACTAAAATGACATTGTTAAAATTTGCAGGCAAAGTTGACAAAAGGTGATTGCCACGGCTGAACTCCAGAGGGTTTCAAGTGAATTTCTTAAATGTGTTCAACTTCGTAAAGATAATTCTTCCCTGTGGCTGGCTTAATAAAATCGGGAAGAGCTTTTTGCACTATAATCTTGGTTCATCAGAGATTTAAACTCAATAGCCCTGTGGCACAAACTTTGAGCTTTTTCCCTGAACGGAACTCAGAAGCGTCAACTGATCGAGTAAAACCAGCAGAAGTGCTACGGGGAAAAAAACCCTCATGAAATCCACAAGCAAACAACCACATCCCCTCACCCACAACAGTAACCCAAACCAGACACGTCAGTATGCCAGAGAAGAAAAATGTCTGGTTTAAATTATGTCTTAAAACACACTGTATCTGAGAGCTTAGCATGCAAAAGATATGTCAGGACTGCATGTGTATATATGCATGTGTATATATTCCATTAAAGATCTGCTCACCTCTCCCACAACTTCAATGATGTCACCAACTTTTAGTTCCAGTTCATCTTCATTTTGAGGCATATAGCTGAAAGCCACCTGACATCTTCTTTTTCTGTTTCTCTCTCCTGGTGGAAATGAAGAAAAAAGGGAAATTGTAAAATGAAAACAAAATTACATGCCAAACACAAGCCAGGGGAAATGATTAAAGATGAAAAATTATTCTTTGAGAACTATTAAAAGAATCTGAATGCTTGCAATGCTTAGTATAACTGCCTAGAATTAGTTTACAAAAAGAGGTTGGAGAAAATATTTCTGGTGCATATAATTTCTTTCAACTATTTTTATAATTCAATGCAATTAATAAATGAAAATAAATTGTGGAGATGTTTTCCTTTCTGTAATATTATTCAAGAGCCAAAATTTAACTAATAGATTGTGCTTCCTAGTGACAGGATGGACAAACCTTACCCAGAGGATCTTTCCAGGTGTATTTGCTACAATTTCTCTTCCAGGCTACTGTTCTATACACAGGGTGTAGGCAATTGGAGGGGTGGGGAAGTGATACAAAACTTTGTGGCTTTTGCTGATCTGGAAATAAACTCTCAACTGATTATTTTGTCCTGTACCTTTTTCTCATAAATCTTTCACAGGTGTACAAATATCTCACTAACCTTTTTTTATATATATACTCATTTACATGTATATATACACACACATACAGATACATATGTATATATATGTACAATATGTACATATTTGTAAGGTGCATATTTATGCACTAATATCAGATTACAGAAAACAGAAGGAAAACCCAAAGGACCCCCAAAGCTAGGAATGCCACTGGGTTAGTGTGGTTAAGACAGACTAATTTGGATAATCAGCCGGCCACTGAAATGATGTTACCAGCTATCTTGCTCTTCAGCTTGGACGTCCAGGCTCCCATGAGAAGCTGGTATGAGGGTGCATCTTTGGATGCATGACTGGAGAGAGGCTTGAATTCACAGCTCTGAATGAGACCCCTTACTTGACCCTTCTGCCATCACAGTTTCAAGATAGACAGATAAATGAAAAGATTCTGTTCCAGAGCTTTATTTGCCAAATCTGCTGGATTACATGTAATTATAGTTGTATGATTTGTAGTACAGTGGAGGAGAGAACTTCCCAAAATCAGGCTGCCAAAGCTTGCTGCTCAGCCTCTATTAGCTGAAGGACAACTTACTGACATGAATCATAACCATATTGGAATGTGGTGGAGGAGGAGAAGGTAGGAAGAGAGAAATCATGCAAACCACAAGATTCACTGATTATTCCCTCTTCTCTAGAAGATGTGCAATGTATAAACCATACGACCTGGTATCACTTATACACTTGTATCCACACAAACATATATGCACACAGTCTACACAAGTAAACATACTTTGTCTTATGCTATTTCTCTTAACTGTTAAACATGCCCAATACACACCAAAATTAGTGGTCCAAGAAAAGCCTTAATCTGACAAAAATTGATTTTATAGTCAGTCTATTATTTTCCCTGCAACATTTCTTGATAATCCTGCTCTAGGGCAAACAGTAATAAAAAGTTACAAAACTTTTTTTCCCTAATCTACTAATTGAAACTAGAGGAAGAAGAGAGAAGGGAAGCCATTGGATTTGGCTCTCTGACAGTATTTTTACAGCCACTGCAATCCTGTGTGAGTGACAGCTTTTTGAATATTAAAATTAATACCTTAATGCAATGTAACCAAACTCGCTCAAATTGGCTCTTTTTTTCCACCTACAGATGACTCTTCGTTCTTCACCATCTAAACTAAAATGGTCCTAAATTGACAACTTTACACAGCTGCATTCAAAATAACTTAAATATAATAAATACCTTCCATATTGAGTGTTACTTTGATTGTGCAAAACAGGCTGGCTATTTTCCCGAAAGATAACATTCCCACTATGATTTCTAATATCAAGTAGGAACTGATGTGCAGATGTTCCCTGATGTGACAGATGTCAGTTGCCACCCTATTTAATAATCAATGTTGCGTGACTCTTGGAGAATATTTTTGAGATTGCTAAGAGAGTAAGCAATAAACACAATTCTGGATGTTAATAATAGAACTGTATGAATCCTTCCCCCTCCCACCCCATAGATATTTTTTTATTACTGTATAGGAAATCTAGCGAAACTCTGCATTTTATCTCCATTAGTCTCATGGTTCTCTCACTGCTCTCCCTCTCCTCCTAAATCTTTCTCTAGAGAAGTACCTAATTGGAGACCAGCAAGACAACAAGAGGCATAGACTCTATGTACCAACTAGTTCCTCTCTGTTGTCTAACGCAAGACAACTGATCCAGCAGTGAACCCCTTTGGTTTTAAGGAGAAGATGCTGCTGGACCCCATAAGCATGCTAATGTTTGGAGCACTTGAGCAGGGCATGAGCTGTGTGAAGAGCTCTACAGCCAAGGAGTATCTGCTTTTGCTTACACTACAGCAACCTGGGTAATACAGCAGCATTTGTTTTCTAACGAAAACAGAGCTGATAGGAAAAGAAGTCAGAGTAACCAAGCCGTGCGGATACAAAAACTCTTAGTAAAGACAAACTCTGGTTTCATAAATACAATATTCCCACACCAGCATCACTGATTTTTTTGTCTTGTTTCTTAACTAGCACAAAGTCTCCAAAGGCAGCACACTCAGGAACCAGTAACACCAACTGGGACAACTAACAAGCAGTTTAGACAAAGACTGAAGTCTTGGTCTTCTCTCGCCATTTCCCCTTTTGCTAATATTGCCACTTACTGCAGAGTATTATTAAAGTCTGTGCTTTAACTGCCAATCACCTGAGATTTAAATGGCATACTGTGACTTTAAAATGTAAGTAATTTGGCCGATTGACGTAAAGTTAATTTTAAACTATACAGGGCAGAAATTCTGCAATGAAGACTGCAGATACTGTCTAATCTAATCAGATTTTTCCTTACTTGTAAATTGATGAAGGGAATATTTTATGGGAGTTTTTTTTGCATTTTTCTCCACATTTGAGGATAAACTGAGTTATTTGCAAGTGAAAAATTACCAAGTGGTGAAAACGCAGGTAATAAAATTAGTACTTTAAAATCAGAAAAGGTGTGCTGCAAAGTCCTCACTGGGTTTTGAAAGGCTTAAAAAAAAGGAAAAAAGGGGATCAGTGAACTTTTACTGGCCCCCGTATAATAATTTATAGCAAATAACCTGCTGCAGGAAGCACCACACTGCGCTCTGCCCGCTGCTTGCAGTTCTAGGCTTTTTCATTTCCCGTAGCTGTGGCGCAACATCAGAAGCGTTTTGAAGGCAGAGCACCTATGAGCTGCAGGTCGGGAGCTAACTGAACTGCATTTTATTCAGAACAAGCGATCATACAGAAATAACATCACTCACCCTTGTAAAAAACACTGACTCCCATTTGCATAGTTATAATAAAGGAAAAAAAAAAAATCACATGCCTAGTTTGTGCACTCTGTTCTTAAAACAAACCAGGCAGCCCCAGCATTTGCTGTGCCTGTACAAGGGGGCTAACAAACCAGTGACTGCAAAGCATAATGCATCTGAAGCCATGGCACCAAGGCCTCAACAACTCTGCAGCAGAGCATGCCTGACTCTGCTCCGCTCCCTGTAAGGGCTGTGTTGAAGGCACTGAAGCCTTACAAAGTGTTTGCAGGTGTGGAGAGGGAGGAAAGAGAATGGTCCTTGGATGCAGTGTGAAAGACGGCATGTCACAATGCCCCTTAAGAGGGAGGCTGGCTGCCTCCTTATTTGCAGCTGGTTTCGCCAGCTCCCGCTCACCCCACCTGAGGCTCACCCCACCAGAGGCTCCTGTTCCCTCTGCCCTGAGCGGTGAACTGCTTCTCTGATCCTTCCCCAAACACTTTTGCTCAGAGCAAAACTTGCTAGCTTAGCTGTGTAAACAACAGGCTTCGCTAAATCAGCTCCTTTTGGTCTTTATCCTAAGATTCACCTATCGCATTTTAGGCGTCCCTGAGTCAAATGTCTAAATCTGAGTTCTGGGGAGAACCTAATACCTCCAGGGGGTGTTTAGTGTCACTGTAAAATAGACAGCTAAAACACATCAGATGAACGACTCTCTGGAGGTGCCTTTTTCTACCAGTGTGGCTAGATCAGGCCTCAACATAGAACTTTAAAAGGTCTAAAGTTAGGTCAATATATTGAGAAACTTGAAACAAACAAACAAATCTTCAAGGGCACAAATCTAATTCGTTTCAAAGTGGTGTTTGACCAGATTCTAAAAATAGTGTGGTTGCCTGTGACAGCAGGAGACCATAAAGGGGCTTCCTCCAACTGTACACATCCAAGAGAGAGAATGATTTCTAGACATTGAAACACTCCTCTCGCATTTGCAATGACGGTAAAAAAGAGGCAATGACAACACATCCTCACTCAATGATTACCTTTGTAGGGGCATCAAAAGCTGAGGGAATGCTACAAAAGAAGTCACACTGGTCCTTACATGCTGCCATTGGACCCAGGAAAGGTCACAAACTGACAACGCGAGATTTGATGAAAAGTGCAGCAACAGCAGAGCAGATAGGAAATAAACCATTTCAAAAGGGACTGGAATTTTCAAATCCAAACTGCTTTCTTTTAACTTAAAACCTCTGTCGTGAAACAGATGTTTATATAAACGTGAGCACGTGTGAACAGGTAATATGGTGGTTTCTATGAAGCCTACTTTTCACTGATGACAATGTCTTTGTAGCCTGTCCTATCAGTGAAAACCACATGGTTAACTTCACTAACAGAACGTCCATCAACTCTACATACTAATGAACTTTTTTTCCCCACAACAAGAGAACAAGTACAGCAATCTGTTTTATAACACAGTACAACTATTCTACAGAGTGAAAAAACTTTCAAAAAAACTTGCATAAAAACTTTCAGAGCCTTCCTGCTGACAAAAGGTATACCTAAATGACTGACAATCTCTTCAAAACTAGGCCCCACAGTTTTGCAATTGGATCGGTTTTAAAAAGAGACATATCATTTGGCAAAGAAGCCCCATTCAGGCAAGTCTATTAGGAGGAAAATTACAAGTTGAAGGAAAAGTTTCCTGTCTTCTATTTCAGATTTCCCTGCATGTGGCATCATCTGCCCATCAGCCTCAGTCGCACTTCCCAACCTTCCAGCTTTCAAAGCTATATCCGTAGCTGGGGGGAACTGGTTTAGTGCACAGTGTCTCCTGGTTAGACAAGTTGGGCTGTGATATGACTCAGCTAGAAAGCAGTCTAAATTTAATGTCCATAAAGACAAAAGGCAACTATTGTATAACTAAGAGATGACATATATGCTTCAGGTTGCATGGTACTGATTTGAATGGTACTGACGGAGTTCCGGTACAGCTATTTTGGACTACCAGCCTACATGTTTACTGTATCACCTTTTTGTAGTTACAAACTATTGAATTGTGTATATTAAAATGCAACTGTTAAGAAAACGGTTGAGTTGGAAGCTTACTTCTGAGAAAAAATCTTCTTAACACCATTACCCTCAGTGGATGCTTTTGAGAAACAGAAGTTACCTAATTAAGAGCAAACAGATAGTTAGCATTAAAATGTTAACTTTTTAAATTGCTTTTTTAAAAATAGTGTTCACAGATTTCAAATAAAGTCTTGGTCATACTCAGTTATAATGTGGATTCTGTCATTATCTTCCACAACACAAGGACTCCACCGTCTTATATCCACCCACTAGTAGAAATACAATTCTAATTTTAAAAGGCATCAGAATTGTCAAGTTCCAATTTCCTTCTTTTCCTGGAGCATTTTGGCAGTATTTTTCTGACCTGGGATGTGACATGTCAATTCCAGCTTTCTCATCACCCACATGCTGTTAGGAGGGTAAACGCTTTTGGATGGATGACAAAACCCCCCTGATGAAGACTGTTCCTTGTCTCACAGAAAACAGAATTAAACTGGGTGTGAATATTTGGGGGGGAATGTTGGGGAGTTTTTTGTTTGGTTTGTTTGTTGGGTTTTTCGTTTGTTTTGGTTGGTTTTTTTTTTTGTGGGTTTTTGTGGTTTTTTTTTTTTTTTTTTTTTTTTTAATCTGTGACACTAATATACGAAAGAATACAAAGATAAACTGCAAGGAGGGGTGAGGGGAAACATAATATCTGAGGTGCTTCCAGTACTCTACCAACTGGATTATGTAAAGCTGCTGAGCTTTTCTACAAGCAGATGAACTGGGAAGTGCCCTCCCTGCTTTGATGCGTATAGCTGAATCATGGAGATTGCAGGACTCCATTAAGCACAATCAAGCCACAATGCAATATGCCATCACTGCTAGTAATATATTACTCCAAGTGTGTTAATGTTCTACTGTTACTAAGGAGTAGGTTTTCTCTCACTAAGCTCCACAACACTTCCGGGTTTCAGCCATCTGCCTGCTGCTCTGAATTTTATGACCAAGATTTGTCTGTGAGGAACCTGAAAGCCTAGAAGATGTATTTTTGTTACGCCATCAAGTTTTAACACGTATTCACCGTCAGAATAACAGCAAACCTCATATTGTTCAATAAATTCATTCTTTTGTTAAAAACATGCAGGAATATTCAGGCCTTTTAACATGTCTGAGTCTTCCGCGTAACAGCGGTAATTACTGGAAGCAACTTACAGCAACAAGGTAGTACCAGTGGTCATATGCTTTTAGGAGAAAACCATTAATTAACTGAGAAGTAGAGCACTTCTGTATGCCACAGCAGGAGCCAGGCTTATGCATCTGACAGACAGAACTGAAATACTAGTGAAGCCGAGATCGCTAATGTAACCTAACCCAAAGCAGAAGGAAATGCTAGAAAAGTAACTGTAAACAAACTCGAAAGACACTTGCACCGTGTAACCTTACACCATCAACGTTATCTTCTTTCTGGGTCTGAAAGCTTTAAAATGCATATAAAAGGAGTAGAAACTTCTGCAAGTGCAACATCAAGAATGCAGTCAAATCATCACCAGCAAATTAGACAAAGCAAGTCCAAACTCCGACAGGAACACTTTGCTTTGCCTTATGGGCTGCATATTTTATTCTCTATCTTTTGGGGGAAAGTGTAAAACACAGTATTAAACTACACAGTAACTCAACCACATGCAGAGCTGAAAATGTGTACGTTCATCGAAGCTACTAGTTCTAGTGCGTGTTATCTTTTAAGCTTCATAGTGTAAACAATTATTTTGGATTAGCATTATAGGTGAAACACTGCATTACAAGATGAAAATTGGAACTTAGAGACAGCATTTCTAACAGGCTTTTTAAACTGTAGTTTAAAAGCAGTTGCACAGACCTGGTAAAGACTGGACAAGCTCACTCAGCTTCTCACCTGCTTCCAGAGATGCAAAAATATTCCTCAGCAGCAAGTGGTGCCTTATACACCAGCTTTTGTCAAATGACCCATTCTCTTGCCCATTCTCAACAATAACAATTTGTTGCTCTCATCTATTGCATTTCAAAGCTGTACATTCCAAAGAGCAGCAAATGCTTCTGTCTTCATTCTCATGCTGGGTAAAACAAGGCATATTTCAACAGGGTGGCTTGCCCTGGTCATCTCTAACTTTGGGACTTAGTTCACTGCCACATGCACTAGGTCCCACTGCCTGGTACTGGGGTTTCCCCACCATCTCTTACGCAATTAGCACCTGTTGACATGAGAGGGCCTACTACCCAACGCAAGATCTTGCACTTGCCTGTAGAATTGGTTTCTTTCCTCATACTTGGAAGATGACTTGCAAGGATACATTACAAAAAGAATTTGTTACCCTGGCTAGCATACAATTCATACAAAATCTCTGTATAAGGAGCTTTAAGAAATACTGCAGGCAATAGATATCTGTAGCAATAAATTTGCTTTTATAAAGAACAAGAAGAGATACACAAACTTGAAATATTCTTTCTTGGATGGCAGATGAAGTTTCAAAATGCAAGAAAAGAAACAACATGATTTGCAAATGGCCCGTAAAAGGCCTTTTGCTCCTTCTATTCTCACTGCATACATCTCATGTTGTCATGGGATAATCCCAAAATATCATCCCCTTAGCCAGATTTTGAGATAGTGGTCGACTACTTTACTCTTTGCTGTTTTTTTTGTATTGATCTCTAGAGAAAGCATTTGAATAGACCAAAACTAACATGAATTGCTGTCGCATCTTTCCCATTTTTCGTATGTTCCATCACATAATTCACACCGCTTAAATTGCCTATGCACAGTAGCACAGTAGCACTTCACAACATACACTAATGAAAGCAAATAGCTCTAAGTTGTGGAACCACTGTGCACATTCACTTTACTTTGTGTTCTCCTCTCTATAAATAAAGGCATTTAGATCAAACCACATACTCGGTAATCTCCAAAAATAATAACTTTGTACTACCAGCTTGCTGTCTTGAAGCTGACTTCTGTCCAACTCAACTGAAAAAAAATATATTCCAAAACAGCTTTAAAAATTATGCTTTTTTCTTAAGCAATGCCAACAACTGTGCTACTTCATTTTTAGCTGCCAGAGTATCAGTGCTTTTTGACAGGTTCTCAATCTCTGTAACGACATTACATTGCAGGTCTTACTCTGACCTCTGCTACATCAGTTTCAAGTAAGCCTCTCTTATCAGGGCAAAAAAAAAACACCCTTGCCAAGATTTTATTTTCACTCCAACAGGTAACAACATACATTAAACAAATGCCTCAAGAAATCTTGGAAAGATGGAAAAAATACAGCAACCAATTTTCTGGTTGCTGCACTCATAAGAGCTATTACACAACGAACACATGCAATAAATCAACAACACTTAAAAACCAAAACTCTCTTTCATACTGGGCGCTTAGAACATCAGGCAAATTTTAACCTAGAATCCTGTTTTCCTCTAGAATATCTATACAATTTAAATATTCATTTTGAAGCCATTAAAGGCAACAAAGTTAAACAAAAAATATTAACACCTCCACAGACAGAGCAGACACTTCACTTTCCTGTCCAGCAGTGTTCCTATAATGTAGGAAATGACATTAAATTTGCCTGGAACACAAGCCCAGACAAATCCGAAATTCTACGAAGCTAATGTATGAAGCTAGGAGATGCCTGAGTAAACGGCATCTGGTGTAATGGGTCTGATTCTGCAACACTTACACTGAGACGAGTAGTCACTTGGGCAGAAACACTCAAGCATGTGTCTCCCATGGCAATTAAGCCATGACATTTTCAAAACCTTGCAGAGAACAGAGCTGTGGCAGGGCTGCTCACTGGGCTGCTGACACACACGAGCTCAGCGTGTGAGATTATACAACTACCTGTCCTTCAGCTCTGCTAAAATGAAAACACATCAGGAGGGGCCCTCGACTGCACTCCTCATGTTAAGATTTGTTATTACTTCTCTGCTACCATCGTGAAAATGCTATAATCCAAAATAACCTGCCGTTTTAAGGGGCACGTTATGCTATATTTTGTTATTTGAGGGTTGCACAAGTGCCTGGGAATACGTGTTCAGAAGAACAATAAATAAATACGATAAATTGAAATAAATCAATTATTCTTGCTGCTGCTGGCCCTCTGAAGCCCCAGGCACCATCAGCTCTATGACAGCTGAGCAAAAGGTAGGTTTCCCAAAAGGTATCTCCGTACTGAAAGTGACAATTAACATTCGCTGTTCCACAACATCCTCAGAAATAAACAGTGCCAAAGTACCCACACGGGATAGTTCATTCCACAAGCACAGGACAAGTATTTCTCTATCAGGCAGATCAGATGTGTATCACTATCCTCCAAAACTGAGCAACAAATGGGAAAAAAAGGAATAAAACAAAAGGCTATCTGTTTTAGCAAGTCACTAGCCTACATATACAGTGCAGGGGCTGAACAAGTCACTCAGGCAATGTTGGAGAAGGGGAGCCCAGCGTTCTGCAATAGCTGCATCTAGCCAGCTCTGCAGCATCTTTAGCTTTTGGTGGTGAGGAACTCTGAATGTCACAGAAATTTTCCCGTATTTTCTTCGTTGTTCTCCTCAGTTAAAAAAGCCTCCGTGGTATTTATAAGCATTCAGTTTTACTAAATTAAACTGACAAATGAACTATTAAGAGTGATGGCTCATGTTAAGAAGGCTGCCAGCAATTTAGTTCTTTAATATAGCGTCACTTTCAAAAGGTGCCACACATAGATCATGTTCTTTTGGTCTTCTTCCTTTTACCTTTTTCACAATATTCTAACACATTCAAAAAGCTGTAATTTATTAAGGGGGTGTTTAATACCAAAAGGTATAACATTCGATTCCCTCATCACTGCCTTGTATCTTCAGTTCTTATGGAAAGCAGGCCTCATACCTCAAAATCCTCTGCTACTAAGCACATTCAGAGGCTTATAGCCCTGAGTGCAAGGGATTTGCTTGACTGCAATCATTAATGCTAAACCAACAACACATATCAACAGTAACAAATCAAACAGCCCACGGTGAGCAATGCATTTTCTTCAGTGCTGGAGAAGGAGAAGCATGGCACTTGGCTTTGCAAACCACAGAACAAGATTCCACTTCTTAAAGTTAGTTTCAGCACCGAACTTTACATTGTTGATGTTATGCTGCATCCCAGTTACTTCAGGTCAAACTCCTTTAAGATTTTCTTTCTTGCTTCCAGGCATGCTCAGCTTAATTCCCCCACCCTGACTTTCAGAGCTTACAATTGGTACATGACCTCTTACAAGAAATAGTTCTTCAGGACAATTTAGCTCCTTAGTTGCACCTCCACAACTTCAGAACTTTTCAACAACTCTGACAAGAGCTCCTACACAGGTCTGTAGATGGGTCCCAAGCAGAAGCTGAGAAGAAAATTAGAGAAGTTCTACTACATCTCGGCCTCTCAAAGTATTGTTTACTCTAGCGCAAGTCCATCTGTCAACCACTGGTTTTGCCTTGATGAAGAGCATTTATCCAAATACAAATGCATTCCTAAAGGTTTGTAAAACTCTCCAGATAAGACTTGCATTTTAAAAAAATTAACTGTCATTGAATAATTTCTCTGCCACTCCACAATAGCGTGTTGCCAATAAAGCTGGAAGCAAGTGTGAGGAAACTCAAAAAAGCTGCTCATTAGCATATCTGATTGCACTTTCTGCCTCTCAGGTAATCTCAAGCATCTATACTTCATTACACAGTCCAGACAGACAGAAGCCAGATATACTACCATTTCTTTTAAAGTGTAAGTTTTATTAAAAAAAACTTACTAGGCACTACAGGCAGAACTTTTAAATTATACCATGTCCATTGAGATATGTTGCGGATGCTGGCACGTAAGCAGCATTTTTCTCCCTTATGACTATGCCTTCATTTAATTTCATTCAACTTTCACGTGCATTTGCATGCCATTTCACTGCTGAAGAACACCTAGAATTGGGCAGGATTGTTGGCAGAATAGTTAAGATGATCAAAAGGCTTGTTGCCAAAAGACAAATGTATTTTTATATACAGAACACCCAGAGCACTTAAATAATAGTTATGATCTCTTCCAACAGCTCGTTGGCCACTACTTGATCTCCCTTGCTGCATTTATCACAAATGACTAACCTCTGGTTCCAGTACTGAGATTCCCATTTGTTTACCCCCGAGGCCTAATTTTGTCATAATGACCAACGTAATTAAATGGTAGTAACATGGGAAAGATTTGAAAGTATACTTAGTTATTTAGGCACCTAAAAGATTAAGTTCACTCAAAAAGACCCCAGCTTCTACATTTTTCAAACACAGTACTGGTTGTTATTGCAAATAAGTATCCAAGACAGACAGCAACAAACTACATTATGGAATATGTTACAATCCTGAGCTGCATTAAAAAAAAAGAAAAATGACAGAAAAAAAAAAAAGAGATTGCTCAACATTAAGGAAGACATGAAAAGGGCCTCTAGATACCTGCCTTCTGAGAAGTAAGAAGGGAAAGTCACTCAAAGTTAAAGCAGATTCAGTCAGGAGAGCAGGGAGCAGGAGCTGTTCCAGCATAAATGGAAAACCAAAACCATGGCTCATCTTACAATCTCAAGAAAAGATACCAGTACAAAGTGATACAATAATTTGCCCCTATGTGCTCAACCCAAACACTGTTGCTCACAACTATCCAATACTCTACTTGCCCAGCTTTTTCTCACTTCTCCCTTATTATTCTGTTTCCCTCCATGATCAAGAAAAACCACTCTGAAATCCTGCAGGGATGCATTTTTCTCTTTACAGTAATGAAATACAGCAATTAAAAAAAAACAACACAAGGACACTTGAATATGTTTTGTGGATACACTCCATGTTTATGAGGGCAGAAAAATTATGGGACTGAATCTACGTGATTTAATGTATCAATCATGCTGCTTAAAAATGTCAATACAATAAAACATTCTTCTGTAACTTCTTCCCCATAACTAAAGGCAACCACTATTAAAGCACGAAAACATAAATACACACAACTTTTTGTAATACACTCCTGGCACTTCATTACCCACAAAACTTACAATTACTAAATAATTTTCCAGCAACCTATTCCCTGTTTGGTATTCCTTAATATTATTCAATATGCAGATTACGACAGTAAAATAACACAGTCATAGGTTTAACCTTATATTCCAGCTGTTTATACGGTCACAGGAAGAACCTGTATAAAAATGCTTCTCATTTAAGTACTATGCACATGTAAGCCTCTGAAAACCTTGCTGCCACTCTCAGCCCATTCATGACTTCACCTGTACTTTCACGTATATTACACAAAATGCAATAGTCAGATGTTTTAATTGCTTCATCAGTCACTGGAAGCATTGCTATGTCTCAATATGGTATTTGCATTTGTTTAGAGAGGCCCAAGTACATACTCCAGTGCCATCACACATCTCTCCAAACGTTGAAGCTATCATCCTGGAAGTTGGTCTTACCCAAGGGAGCTTCTTGACACAGAGTAGAAGGGGACACAGGAAAGCATATGACCACAAAAACAATTGAAAAAAGATGCTCACAGGGAAGACAGCTGTCGATGACTCCCTCTGTACTAAGCGTTCAGCATTTTTGAAAGCCTTTGCATTATGGGCTGTACCCGACTACTTCAGGTACAAACATCCACTAGCATCTTCCTTTAAAAGTATCTTTTTCTGGTTAATCTCTGATGCTGCTTGGAGAAGGGGAACAGGAGGACTATGTAGCTTCCATAAGCAGCCCTTGTACGACCAAGAAATTTCAACTCACTTTCCCTGGCTGCCTCTCTATCACGCCTTGTGTTCACACGTATCCCCACAGCACAGCTGCAGCCACAGACAACTTCCAGGCTAATGCTCATATTTGTCCTCAGGGCTAAAATTATTCTGTATGTTATGAACAGCAGCAGCACATTTGCTTACAGAGCTACAATGAGCTACACTATATCCTGATACAGTCATCTGTAAATAGTAAATAATGTACTAATATCAGTCTAAATATCTTCACAAAAAGCAGCACCTGGGAACCAATACGAACCCTAGCTGTTCTTACAAAGTGTGTGCTGCCTGCATTATTGAAAACCAGAGAGTAAGGAAATTCAGTAATATAGAAAGCTTTGTTTAAACATAGAAGAAATCTCTATCAATACCCAAGATGAAAAAATAACAAAAGCAATTCTAGGACTCCATATTTCAGACAAATTTTTAAATCAAGCACCACACAAAAGATACTTCATATCTTTCTGCTGCAAGGAAAGATTAATATAAATATATGTAAAGCTTTGCGTAATTCACTATCTTTTGCCTTTGAAGACAGATGCTGAAGCATGCAAAACATCCAGTAACTTATTTGCCTCTGAGGCAGTTCATACTTTTTTTATTTACATAAATATCCGTTACAACTTAAGTCAGTCTTTTTTTTTTTCCTTTTGTAAATTACATTTCTTTGTCTTCTCTTAGATCACTTATCTTGTTGGTTTATTATTTTGCAGTGTTCACAGATGTTCAATATCTTAAAACCCACTGAGGGAGCTGAAGCCTGCACTGAAACTCCAATTTAAACAAAATTTCCTAATGACAAAGAGAGTATTTATACTTAGAAAAGAGTGTGCTAAGGTGGGATGATGACTCAGTGGTAATAGGCAAAAGCAAACATAGCACTGTTTCATCTCCTTTTTCAACATATCAAATTTAACCTGGAGCTGGGATGACAACAAATCTGATGACCATTTGGCCTTCACTTTGAGACTAAACATGCTCTTGCAAATCAATTTGCAAAGGATATGTATGCACATAAAAGACCTCTGAACTCCAAATAGCTTAGTGAACAAAGCCAAATTTGTATGTGATAACAGAATAAGACAGAACCACGGCATCTGTCTAACTGAAGACCACCTCTCCAGTACAGAACATAGCACTGCATGGCGACATGTTTGCTTGCAGACAAACCCAGAGTGACAATGCAAACATGGTCCCTTCTTCTATAGTACATAGTATTGGCAGCCGCTGCAGAACTGTCAGCCTTTCAGTTTTCACTTCAGTTAGCACACAGATCCACATGAATGATAAAATATTCACCAGTGTATCTCGCCTTTTTCTTAAAGTGGGAGTATATAAATACCCCCTTTCTGAGTCAGAATAATTACTTCACATCTTATTCTGTTTCCAATATTTTAAATGCAGTGTGTTCCCAATGTAGAAACCCACAAGGAATACCCTGTCATGTTTGTTCTGGACTGCAAAAGTTGTGCTGTAACAAGTCCCAGGTTAAAGTATTCTTTGTCATCTTCAATACAGACCTGGATGATGGGAGTTAGCGATCCCTGAAGAGATTAGCATATTAAGGCAAGAATCTCACCTAGTGAACAGTGACTGCAGAGAAATGACTCCCTACTGAAGATGAAAATACAGGCTGTTCTGAATTAACTTTGAAAGACCTCATACAGTTAAAAAAGACAAGCATCCTTTGAAATTTGTTCTCACCAATGATCACAAAGTTCTGCAAAAAGCACTATATTTGATGTATAGCACAACAGACAATCAGTCTTCAAGTTTCCCAGGCCCAGCTGACTTGCTTGTAACCAAAGGCTGAGTCACAACAAACAAAACAGATTACAATCCAAATACAGAACTGCTTCTCCTCACTGAAAGCCTCATTGAACCAAAACATTTGTGAGCAAAGTCATTCATTGATATAAGAGCTTTTCTGGACTTTGAGATCCAACAGGCGATAAAATATAAGAAACAAAATATTTAGACTATCAGAATACTGTCTTGGCTGCCCATTGTCTTGCATTATTTTCCTGTGAATTCATAATCTTTAAGACATCTGTTATCTCAAGCTGGGAAAGAAAAGAATCTCAAGTAGGAGGCGAGCAAATGAATCATTTATCATCTGCCCTCTCTCCTCCTGACTGCTTCTCTGTTGATTTCAAATGATACAGGAACGGTTTATAAAAGGCACCATTGATACATTCTAATTTTGAACATGCATTAACTGATTGTTTTCTTCTACTCATGCCACCTGCCCTGATTTCCAGGGCTGTATTTATCGCTTAATTACCTAGCACATATTCGCATTTCTCATCGCTTTAATCTTTGGTCCACAGACACATATCCTTTGTTTTAAATGATGACTCTGAGAATGATGTGAGAAACGAAGGTGATCACCCAAAGAAATTTTTCAAGACAGGCAATTGAAAATGAAATTGCTCCAGTGCTGTCCAGCACGGGAGCTATGTGGTGTTAAAAGAAATGCATATAAGCCTCCAAAAGCTTCTCTGTTTAAAGCTGGCAGTTAAAGGATGCGATGCATTGCAGCTGACCACTTGACAGTTACCATCTATGCTAGAGATGCTGCTCTAATAAGAGAGCACCGGCAAGAGAGGCAGACAGACTTAAGCAGTGCTTGTCACTGCATTATAACAACATCTCTTTGACCTTCCAGTCTTTCGGCATTGGCTAATGGACTCTATGGCCAACATTTACTTGTGTTTACTTTTTCAGATGTGCTCTCACCCCATCCACAATACATATATTGGATAGATCCCCTCAGCCTTTCCTGACGTCCTCTTATCCTGTCTGTGTTTACCTTTTTCTTCCATGTACAATGACACTTTCTAGAGCACTCCAAAAAGTATTGGTAAATATAGAGTAGTAAGTTTGCATTTTAAGAAACTAGCCTGAGACACGGTGTGGCTTCATTCTGCAATAACCTACAACTTGCGCCATGAGCATTCAAGACTACATGTTCCTGTCTGTACAGCATCTTGCTACTTGGCCAGCAAGCAGAAAAGTAGGAAAGCAAGGATATCACTGGACCAGGATCTCTAGCTGTTAATGGAATAGAGCTAATGTTTTTCTTACCCTTTTTTTTTTTTTTTTTTTTTTTTTAACTGGGCGGGTGGTCACATACTGGCACAGGTTGCCCAGAGAGGTTATGGAGTCTCCATCCTTGGAGATATTCAAAACCCTACTTGACATGGTCCTGGGCAACTGGCTCTAGGTTGCCCTGCTTGAGCAGGAGGCTGAACTAGACCGTCTTCAGAGATGCCTTCCAACCTTAGCTACGCTGCCACTCTATTTTAAGGCTCCCCCTTAAAACCTCTATGCCCCATGATTCTGTATTATTTCTCTGTTATTAATCTTCCTTGCCTACAGCTTGATAGCTATAATCCAACGAAGCTGCTCTGAGGCACTCTCCTTCTTGTGAGTCAGCCTCTGACAGGCAAAGATACTGAGAGCAAATTATATATTATTGCAACTAGGTGCGAGCTGTCAAAAAACCCACAGAAACTTGATTTCATATATTTGATGCTTTTCCTTGTTTACAAACCTCATGTTACTACAACCCATCCTCCAGCTCACCAGGCTGAACTGAACTCCCTTACTGATCTTATCTGCAGTAAACGCCACTTGGGATCAGACAGCAAATACTAGAACTGCAGTCTGTGAGGACTGGCATTTCACTACGGAGCTGCAGACAGCCTCTCTTTAGCTCTCTCCATTCCTCTCTCACTTTTTAACTGGGAAGACTTCCACTTAGGTAAATGAAATACAAGGGGAAATGAAGCCTTCATCATTGTACCAAAAATCCTCCAGAGCTACTGTTTGTTTATTTTCACTCTTAAACTCAAAGAGAAATCAAGAGGATAAAAATTTAGCATTTTCACTCCTCTTTGTATTTTGACACGACCCAGATGTAGGACCTTGCACTTGGCCTTGTTGAACTGCATGAGGTTGGCTTGGGCCCACCTCTCCAGCCTGTCCAGGTCCCTCTAGATGGCATCCCTCCCCTCCAGCGTGTCTACCTCGCCAAACAGCTTGGCATCATTGGCAAACTTGCTGAGGGTGCACTCTGTCCATGTCGCTGACAAAGATGTTGAACATTACAGGTCCCAGTACCAACCCCTGAGGAACGCCACTTGTTTTTGCACCCGGCGTCTTCCAGTCACCGTGACCTCTACCCACCCTCACCATGCCTTGCCCCAGCTCCCAACTTGTATCTTACACCTGGACAGCTGGGAAAGTGACAGTAGGTGCTGGGACTGCTACAGAGCAACACAGGTACTGACTGACTAGCCAGCACACCTATGTCACTTGGCCACTGGCTGCTGCCTCTCAAAATGGAGGTTTTCATTCAGTTAGGAGCACTAATTTGTGTCATACTCCTCCATTCAGCTTTCAATTTAAAAGAACTATTATGTTCCTATAAACACATTAAAGACCTCTACTCTTCTGTCAGCTCCAGCTGGTACTGTCCAGAGGGTTCAAAAAAATCAAGGACAAGAGGGCAAATGAACAGATGCTCTCAAACAAGATTTGTTCCATTAGGAAATTGCAACAAAACCCCTAGTAGCAAAGGCACCCAGATTGTCACAGGACAACATTTTCTCTACTCTATGATTACAATATGGTTCTCTTCCCTCATATGCAAACCAGTATTTGAGCCCAGCTCCTTTGCACTAAACCAAGAAAGGGGGTTGTGCCACATGCCAGTCACTGGCTGCAAACAGTCTTCCCTGGAGTGGCACCTGGAATAGCAACATGGGGGCTATGTTCCCCGTCTCCCTGAACGCTGTTTGCCTCCTGGGAGCTGCAGTTACCCCCTTCATCAAGGGTGGACAGCTTGAAGGGTAAACACCTTACCTCTTTCTTCCTTCATGTGGGCCTGTAGGGCAAATAGCAATCTTCAAAGAACACAGGAATGTTAGCAGAACCAATTTTACACTTTAAATAAATTTGAATCAAAAAAGGACATCAGAGCCTCCACATTCTGAAATGAGTTTTATAATAGGTTTCCTATAGGATCTGAAAAAGGAAGTTTTCACAAAGATATGTATCATCTATGAAGAATCTAAGACAAATTTGTCTTTTTCTCTCCAAGGACTCAGTTAAATTTTTATTTCAAAAGCAGGTCTATCTACCACACTACAATTTGGGTTTTAAGAACAAGACAAGAAGAGTAAGGAAGAAAATAAAATCCCCATAGCTTTCTGTATTGTGTGCAAATCAGTTGTCTGCGTTCCTGATTTGATTTTAAAAAATATTCTTCATTGTAGTAGTAGTTTCTCTATGTTAGGTCCAGTATTTATACTGAAAAGCTTAGTTGGAAATCTAATGTAATTTTTAATACCTTACATAATGATATAGCTACTGAAGAGCTGTCTCCTTTACTGGGGAACTGCAAAGGCCAGAAAGTGTCCACTCCCCCACTAAATATCCTTTGGTCCCAAACATGCTGTAGCTTGCATTATGTTTCTAAATAAACTCCAAATAACCATTTGAGCATTGTGCCACATTAAGCAATAAATTTCACAATGCAAATGGTGGGGAAGCCCCAGAACACAGCAAAGGCAGATAGTTCAGACAAACTTAGGCGCTGGATTTTAATCACTCTGCCCCCTTCCAGACATGGTCAGTTCACACTTGTATCCCCAGTTTTCTGGCACATAACTTCCTACAACCTGACTGCAGAACATGTGCTTCTTGGGTTTTGTGTCTTTATGCTAAAAGCTTGTCTGCCTTTTAATTTCCTTATTTCTATTTTCTACATGTGGCATGGTAACTTCCCATATAAAATTCAGAAGAGTAAGTGATTAACAAATTAAACATTCTGTCTCCTAGTCAAGACATCTACTGCCAACCATCTTTCTTCACTTACCTTATATTTTCAGTATTTTGCTAGTCTTCAGTGGATTTTAAATTGGACACTGAAAGATTTCTATACAGAAATAACCCAGTATTACTACATCGTAACAAATGCCAACTTCTAAGCTGTACATAACTTCCCATCAAAAACCTGTTGCTTTGCTTGCTCTAAGTCCCTTATCCAGTAGCTAACCCAGATTTCCCCCCTCCATGATATATCTGGGCATGTCATACTTGTGTGACTCTTCACCCTAACACCCTTTGGCTCTGCCTCTAGGGTCACAACCATTTTGGCTTCTGACAATGTGTTGTGATCAGTGATGACTTCAGGTCAGTTCTGAACTGTGCAAGGATGAAACTTCCTGCTAAATTAACTAATTCCCGGAATCCAGCTGCACAGCTCTCCTAACTCTATCCAAGGATGCACCTGCGCCCAAGATGCCACCAAACCTTTCCTTAATATTTACCTTTTTTCCCCAGTACAGCTTTCACACAAACTACTTCTATCCCCATGTCTTAGCACTGGGCCACTTCCACAAACTTTCACCAGGACACTGCCTAAGACTCCTTAATGTCATGTTAATCGGCATCCTAGAGCTCTCTGTGTTGAAATGAGCAATTTCTTCTAGTTTACCATCCCTCTCTTTTTTTGTTCTGTTTTTCTTAAACAAGAGTTTTCCAGACTTCTGATGTCAGGTGCAGTGAGCAGGCTGGTTTCATACCTTGCCGCCTTGGTAGCCTTTTTGATGGCATCTGTACACCCATCACTACTTGTCTGCTCACCCTCTCCTTCTGAATCATGCAGTCTATTACAAAACTATTATGTCAGCTGTTATGCTGATGCATTTGTGCAATAATATTACTTTTAGTTGTGAAAATATTTCTTTTATTGGTGAAGATAAAAGTAATTAACACGTGTTTAAAATGAACTCTGTGCATTTGAAAGCATTTTATCAGGTTTACTATTTTTCTGGCACCATCAGTTTCCATTTTTTTAGTGGTTTTCATATAATGCATAGGAGAATATCAATTTGCATAGAAATAAAAATATAAGTGGAAGACTACTCATGCTGACAGGACAATTGAGGTACACATTAAATGAAACTCCTTCACCTTAAAATAATTTTTTTGAAAAAAAATCTGTCTAGGTTTGAAGTTTGTAATGTCTCGACATCTTTTTTAGTTTTGCTGGGGTAAACACTATCTTTTTCTAAAAATAGGCATCAAGTTCCTCTTGTCTTTTCCATTACACTTGCTACATGAATGAGAAGTTACTTCTTCAAAGTTAAAAGCTGTGAATAAATAGGCGTCTGGCTCAAGTCAGCTACGTCTGTAATGAAACCCATCTCCAAAATGGTTCTGTGGTTACAAGATAAAAAGCAGGGAGGGGAGAAGGGTTCTGTATAAGATGAGTTCTGTATTCAACTGCAATTCTGTTTTTTTGGAACACTTACTAATCCATATACCTCCCCAACACAGGACAAAAGTGAAGAGCAACATGGACCATTCCAAGGGACAAAATAGCATGTCTGTTTTCTTTAGCAGTTGATTTAACCGGATGACCGTGAACCATCTTTGAAAGAGTTTGACAAATCATCACGCTCTCCTAGAACTTTTAGAACGATTTTCATCTGCAACCAAATAAAAGGTAGCACTGGTGCTCACTCTGCTTCTCCCAGCTCCTGTGACACTCCTTGCTGTCCTGTCAGATCAAGTGGTCATGCAGCAGTGTAAGGAGGTAGACAGTGACCTGACACACTATTAAAAACAACCTCTGCATTTTTCTTGTGAGTTGAATGTTAAGCTCAACCATTCTCCTCGTCTGGGCCACCATGCAGCCAAACGTCTGTACCAGAACATAGGAAAAAGAAAAACAGGAAAGATGGCTCTTGTTTTGGCGGCACTGCTAGCCTAACATCTTTCTGAAACTCCAGCCTCAGGCTAACCTTTCAAAATTTACTACTTTTATTTTCCACTACTCTATTTGCTCAATAGCTACCAGGCATGTGAGTGAATATTTTGGTTTTCCTTAGGTCACTGGAGCTTTTTTTTAATTTAAGTAATTTCCTGGACGCTTCCTGACCTCTTATGAATTCCCAGAAGTAACCATGACCCATGTAATTTAGGATAACACTATGCTGAGTCAGTAGTCTAACAGAGATTGCTAGGCCTGAAAAACTACCAAGTCTTATGATTGCTGTTGCACAAATGAAGCAATAACGGTTGACATTGCATCTTGCAGCTTTTGCAGAGCTAGATACCAGACTATATAGATGAGGGGCATCTGGAATCTGGCAGAATTCTAACAGAAGTCTATATAAGGTACACAGGGTACTAAATGAAGTAGGAAAATACAAAAATACAGCATTTAAAGTTATTTAAAATGAATGGAATATCTGGTGCTAATGACTGAAGCTTGTGTGAGAGTACTTTGTTTTTTTACCACTGACATATCCCCAGTGAATGCATGACAGAGGATGATAACCAACAAGAAAATACATGAGCTAGTGTACAAAGAGCTGCTTAAATGGCTTAAATTCAAGCTACTTGACAGCTGGGACACTACTGTACCTGCTTGATAACTAAACACAGTGTTATCCCTGTCATCTACTGTAGTGCACTACTCAAGAAACCTGAACAATGAATACAGTACCAGGATGAGCACTGTACGGGTACAAAGCTGATGAAATCTGGTCCCTAGAGAAAACAGTATCAGATTCTGGAGCAGCCAAGTATTTCTGGGGGGGGAAGCAGATATATCCTGGGTTGCCGCTGGTGGCCTGGGGTTCTTGCAGATGCCAGCGCTCTTTGGAATAGTCTGTGAAGTAGAGTGGCAGATTTATGAAGATGAAGCCACAGCAGATGCTATAGTAACAGCTAAAACCATGACAGGCTTCACTGGGGCGATGCAGCCCAGGTGGAGGACCATCCTAGTGGCACTACACCCCCGCTGACTTCAAAACTCATTGCCAGCTAATTTGGGCACTTGCAGGGAGCTACTTCTCACCATGAGAGCCTCTGCCCAGCCTCCACTTCAGTTTCTTCAGTTTCTAAATAAAGTCAGTGCTGAAGTTAGGAAATAACGGCTCTTGCTGTGTGACAGATAATAATAATCTTTTCTATCGCAATCTTGCTCTTGGGCCAAGAATCAGCAATCAGCCGCTTGTCAGCACTTCCACGTTTCACTCCCTTGTCAAGCACAACCACCCTACCAACGAGCTTGGAAACTCATCAAGGACCATCAGCAACATGCTTTGAATTTTTAAAGAGGATGATATTACAACTTTAACACCAAGCAAGAAACAGGCAGAACCATGTTTTTATAACTGAAAAGGGAATGCAGAAAGACATAGAATAGGAACTACTGCAAACTACTGGTGCATCTTAACTGTGAAATAACATTAGAAAGCAGTGAGATAACCATAAAAAATATGGTAAACAGTACAATACATCACAAAGCACCACTAACAACAGCACAACTTTCCATACTGTTAGCACCTTGATAAAGGTGGAGTAGACTGTAAGGGAGGAAATTCTGAGATAAGGTAAAACATGCATGAAGTATTCAATTAACAAAATTTATGAAACTTCATTTAGTGGAAACAAGAAATATACTTTTGCAAGCATAGCATCTTGTTACTCAAGTCACTGCACCTACATAATATAGGAATCTGAAGACTGAAAGCCTACATAGCTAATAATGCCATCCTACTCAGAATAATCCAAGCCATGCATTATCAACACTGTCTGATACCTCTATCTGTTTTTCAAATCTAGTTATAGCAAAGCAAATTTCCCTAACTTCAGGGGCTTTTTACCAGATGAAACGAAGTATTCACACTGCGTGTGAAAAATAATTAAAATGAACACCGTAACAAGCTCATTCCAGGCATGTCACTTTATCAGAAGAAAGTTTTTAAAGCCTGTGTCAATTCCTGGAAGTAAAATGTTTCATAGAATCTATCACAGATCATAAATCAGCACAAACAATGTGCCTTACAGACAGTACTTTCATATAATTTCTTGTCACTTGCAGCCCACAGCAAAGCTTTGCTTAAAGTACTCTAGATGTTGTATACATGCACACAGGAAAGGGAGTAGGGCAAGAGAACAGATGAAAAATACCTGTGCAAAGCACATTCAGAGTCAATTTCCCCCCACAGACACACACTCCTAACTAAACCCCAGATTGTCAGCTGGTCCACAGAGGTCCCCCCCTGCAGCATACTTCTAAGCAGAACTCTGCTCAGCTCTCCTAAACCACCAAGGTAGCGATGACCTTTCCTACTAGCAGTGATGGTTCATTTTTGCTGTGTACATTTTTGCCACTGTCTGCAGAATTTTATCCCAACTTGGGTTCATAAATATCATTCTGTCAGAAGAAAAAGCTCTTGAATAATGACTGTAGTTTCCTTCTGGTCCAAGCAGGCACAAGTCAAAAAGCTCCCCGCACTGAAGGAATTCAACAGCAGAAGAACAAGTCACTCGATCTCAATGCAGAGAGCACAAGTATGGAGCTGGTTTTAAAAAATACAATCATAGAAAAAAAGTACAAAGGCATATGTTTACATTAAACTTTCACATACATCCAAAAATCTTCTTTACAGAGGGGTGCTTACTGGGTTAAGAACAAATTCTCGGGCTAATCATTTATACAAATTATTTAGGTCTTCAATTCATGTCACGTGACACTGCAATTTGAAGGAGGCCCAAGGGAGACGTTGACAGGCCCTGCTTCTCACCTACAACCCCAGAAATCATTCAAAGGTTTTTATGGTTGTCACAGGAGCCAGAAACCTCCAACTGTTTCAGTACGCTGATTAGTTCCACAACTTACTATAGCACAGCTGGCTCTTATCACTGCTTACACGGATGGAGGAAAGATGTCAATGGTCGCAGAGCCCTGATTCTGGCTAAGGCCAGTTCCCTGTCCCCGCAAAAGCAACACAGAACCATCCCAGCTACCATCCAAGCTGGCAACAGTAAAGCAGCACTGAACTAAGGATCTGACTGTCAGTGTGACAGCACACTTAGATGGGCATATTTAACTTAGTAGTTACAAATTCATCAAGATTAACTCCAGGAAAGGCAAGACAAGGATTTTTGACCCAGTTTAAAGTACACTGGCAATGTTTCAGAGCTCATGGAAAAGATATTAGCTTGCACAGTCAAAGTATACTCTCTTGACCCCAAATTTTCATTCCAGATAAGGTTATGGTTTTTATTCCACAACAGTACCCCTGCATTGTTTCTTTGCTTTCGTTGTCTCTACCACAGAATAGGAAGTCTGACTCTCCTATCACAGCTGCTAAATACCAGGTGTAGATACCCCAAAAGCTAGGCACTGGGAAATGTACAATGACCCCAATGACTTGCTCCAAGGCTCAGTTTCAGGTGAGCCACCCTGCTTGTCTTCTGCCATTCCTTAATCACAGAAAGTTGTGAGGGGGGACAAGGAAGAAGGGGTGGCCTGCTAATTTCCAAATCAAGTTAGCCATGCTATTCTTGAAAATCCCACGCCACCTAGATGAAAGGCTAAAGGAGACAGACACAGACAGCTACGGTCAGGGGGCAGAAGGTCAGGGACAGACCTCACAGGCAGCTGGGCCTTGCTAGGTGCCGAGTGACTTATCCTACAGCAGCGAGAAGGAGGGAATTGCTGGCAGCAGGAAGACAGTTCTCTGCAGAAGCTTGTGAAAAAAGAAACACTCTCCTTTGTGATGGGGAAACAGTTTTAAGACAAGAGTTTCAAGTTTCAAACTTGTTACTGTTGTTACTTTAACAAGAATGACTGGAGAGTTTAGTATTACTGGGTTTGGCTTGTGTTAAAGCCAAATATAACTGTTCAATATAAGTGCTAATAGAAAAACATTTTGCAACTGAGTTTAACAACACATTTACTCTTGATTAGTTCCTTTTGGACAGTTATCAGATACTGGGATAAAAGTGATCAAGCAAATTCTAGTACAACTGTTAGAAAATATTTCTGACTTGATTTTATACTTCAGACTTATCAAACATATTGTAAAGCTTTCAGAAAGGAAAAAAAATCCTTTAACTGATTAAACAAAAATTTGTAAGTATTCATGAAAGAGAAGATGCAACTCTCGACTATTCCTTCAAGTGCAGCATTTTTTAGATATTTGCATAAATTACTTGTAAAAAGACTTTCTTCTCCTTGTTCTTTCAACTGTCCCTGTAGCCCTATTCCACCACTTCACCTGTTCCCTCTCCCACTCTTCCATAAAAATTCACTTATCTCTGCTTTTCCATTGATACAAATATACTTCTGGATCTACCTTCAAATAAATAAAAAAAAAACCCACAACCAAAAAACCTAACTCATGTCCTCACTTGCCTCCATAACTACCTCCCTCTGTTTTCATCTGTAAGTCACTCAGAATGCTGATCAGTGACTGCTTTCCCACCTCTCTTCAGACTCTATATGAAAAGGTCTTCTGCCTTCTTCTCTGCCTCTTCTCTGTCCTGAGCATCAGCACCCAACAGTGCCTGTTAAATTTTAAACCAAACCTTGTCACAATTTTCTCCATACTGTCCTCCAATTTCCAGATGCAGATCCAGATTTAAATCTTTCATGAAAACAAGTGTCCTCTGTCTGCAAGAAACCTGGAAAGTTAACCCGCTAGCAGTCATCCAAATAATGCATCTTCCCTTGAATTCTTTGTTTTCTGAGTTATCTATTACCTTGTTTCATACATATATATACACACATATATATACATATACAAACATGGGTGTATACATAGTCAGCTCCTTGATGCAGTGGCTGTATTTTTGTTCAGTGTTTTTACAGCATGGTCCATAAATGGGATTCCTAGAGCTAAACATACGACACACAAGAAGACAGCCACCTAGGCAAACAGAAGATGCTCAGAGGATGGAATTAACTTGGAATTACAATTCAAACCAAGAGGGATTTCTACAACTGACTTCTATAGGCTGCTCCTGCACAGAGCCTCATGATAGTCACTAGGATCGTGGTTGGATCCAACTATGCAAAATTGCAGAAGGTACACCAGGGCTCAGCATTTGTGCATTTTGCAGAGTGCCAGGAAGGAGTAATTGAAAAGAAAGGGTAGGCACTGAGGATAAAAAGAAGATAAGGTGGCACTACACAATAAACAACAGGAAAAGAAATTATCTCACTGGAATAAGCTATTGGAATCTGGATCTATAATTGAACCTTAACTGAAAACCAGGACAGCAAATAACCATAACAAAGAAAAAAGTTGAGATTTTAAATATATTGTCATTATTTAAATACTCATAAACAAGACTCATAAACAAGATCTGCTTGAAAAGAATGAGTAAGGACTTTTCCATGTATCCTCTACAGGCTGCATGTATGATATTATGTACTGTTTTGAATAACTGAAAAGGAACTTACCAAGTAGAGTTCTTTCCTCTAGCATGGGAGTCTTTCTTGCCTGTCTCCAGAAAAAATTTGTGAAACCACTACAGATCACACACACCACACACACCCCCCAAGGTTCTTTCTGACTGCCACCCACAGGTCCAGCACAGACCAGTGTCTTTTCCTTCCTTTCTGAACTCAAAGCAGTGCCTTTCAGTGCAGAGTAGCTTACCTGAGGGTAAAAATTATGCAAGTATTTCTTTTCAAGAAACAGTACTGTTAAAGGAAATGTGTATTATCTGAGACACTACTTATGCATGTGCGGATCTGGTATTTAAACTCAAAGAATAAATATTTTGCTGAATTCAAGTTTCCTGTGCCATTAATTTTTTTATGTCTCATTTGGGGTTTGTGTCATATGTTGTATGCATATTTTAACCTTAATAGGCTGGAAAGTATGTTCTTGTATATATTTGTGTAAACTGTATACTGATTATACACCAATTAGCTGATCTTAAAAATGAAAAGGATTTTTTTTTCATGCTAGCTATAATTTCTCTGAAGTTGGCAGTATTTGCAAGGGAACACCAAAGCCTGTCTGCGAAGAAGGCCTGAACGTATAAACAGCAGAAAGATAATCCAACAAAAAGACAAATTAATGCCTTCAAACTTCCTGTGTTTGAAAGGAAAACCAAAGCTAAGCGTACTGAGGGTCAGACACCTCATCAAACACATGACTGGCACATGACAAAGGCAGTCGTTTGCACTAGGTTTAGTAATAAAAGATTTTATGAAGGGAATCGTATGAAGGAATTTGCCTTGCTGTTGAAAAATATGATCAGAATCATAACTTAAATACATTACTTAATATAAAACTCAGAGTTAACACACTCACATGTCATCAGCTTGACTTTTTAATAAATGGGGAGTCTTTTTGTATCCAAATAATCATAAAACTATTGAACCAAATGATGAAGCAATTTTCTTGTAAAATACTTTTCTCATTTCTCTAATTTATAAAAATAGACTTAAATCTGAGCTTTGCATACAACAGACTTGTTATTTATTCTTAATATAAACCTATTATATCATCAAACCTACTTTCACAAAACTCTCCCTTTTAGGAAGGATGCAAATCTCTCTATTATTTAAATGTAGGCTAGAAGGTAAAATAAATAATTCTCAAGAGAACTAGGAAAAACATTTTCTTGCTTTCAGTGTTTGGCTCTGATTAAGAGCATGTAACACATGATGAGCTGTTCCAGATTTGCTGGCTTGAATAACCTCAATGCAGACTGCATTTACAGTTTATATAAAACAAATACATCTGGCAAGGCAATATATCTTTTACTCAAATATTTTTACTTGTATAATCATGGTTGTTAGTTTACTTACAAAATACAGCCTATTAATTCTAGTTTTGCAATTTGGCCTATGCAAGTGGGGTCCTATTTTCAGATACACAAAACAGTGCAATGAATAGGATACTTAAAAATAGGATACTCAAAAATCAGAACAAAAGTATTCTAAAATAAGCCATTGCCACTGAACAGTTGAGCTCATTGCATACAAGTTTCCATTATGTCCCTTTATACCTGGATGAAGATCATACTGAATTTATGACAGATCTGAAACAGTTGCACAACTTCGGATCTGTTTTTAGATTTTGAAAGAAAACTTTTACAAAAGATGGAATTTCACCATGTTGGAAAAGCTTTTAAAAAGAAATATATATATCTTTCAGTGTTTTCCTGTTCCGAGACCTGACTGTAATTTTCTTACATTATTAAATAATAGTAACAATAGCAATAATTTTGCTTTTTTAAAACAATCTGAAAATGTTCTCAGGGAAGAAAAGGTTTTCCCAATCTGTTATTACCAGGGTGCAATAATGCCAATTCTAAATAGAAAAAAGAAATTTTTTTTTATTATTTTTTTTTTTAAGTCAGCTTTACAGAAGTTTTAGAACGATAATTCCATATGCCAACCAAAAATTCTGGAGCAGTGAAAAGATACACTAAAAGATCCACACCTGGCAAGGAAAGGATTTTCTTGGCATACGAACTGCAGGAAGAAGCAAAAGAATGATCCCTCCCAGGTTCTGGCAAAGGACATATGAGCCAACCACAGCTGATGTTCATATAGCTTCAGACAGGTCATTCAGTGTCACGGCCTTCTTCCCTAGACAGGGGATGATAATGCAGCACCTGAACCACCCCATCAAAAGTAGCCTAGAGCTGCTGCAGCCCTGGGAACTGTCAGGGAACGCACAAGGACTTTCTATTTCTCTAACCCCGTCTTTGCACAACAGCAAATGGTCCTTTTTTGAGCCTTTCAGATGTGAAGCAGGAACTCACTGGAATGCTATACTAAAATGTTCTGTTCCCTAGATGATAACTGTCATCACTACCATGCTATAATAGATCTCAACATCTTTATGAGACAGGTATAAACCTAGGTTTTGCCAATAGCCAGCCTGAGGCGGAGACACCTGAAATACTTGGAAGTTATGAATATATTTGGATATGCCACTGCAATAAATCAGAAAAAACCCTCTGCCTATCTGAAAAATCAATACGTATTAAGATACCTGACCTTGGAAATTAAAGTGTGGTAATTTGGCCAATAGAGTTTAAGTGATTTGGCAAAAGTTACACAGCAACTCTGTGGCAGGCCTAGAAAATAAACCCATTATTTCTTAGGTGTAGCCCGAACTTCTAGATTATACTTACAACCCTGTAAAGAGAGGAAATACCTATAAATATTAACTCAAAAAGGGGGTTGTTCAGCCTGGAGAAGGGAAGGGTCCTGGGAGACCTTATAGCAGCCTTTCAGTACCTAAAGGGGGCCTACAGGAAAGATGGGGAGGGACTCTTTATGAGGGAGTGTAGTGATAGGATGAAGGGTAACAGTTTTAAACTGAAAGAGGAGAGATTTAGATTAGATATTAAGAGGAAAATTTTCACTATGAGGGTAGTGAGGCACTGGAACAAACTGCCCAGGGCAGTTGTGGACGCCTCATCCCTGGAAGTATTCAAGGCCAGGCTGGATGGGGCCTTGAGCAACCTGGTCTAGTGGAAGGTATCCCTGCCCATGGCACGGGGGTTGGAACCAGATGATCTTCAAGGTCCCTTCCAACCCAAACCGTTCTATGATTCTACGAAGTGTAACAGTTTCCTAAATTGTGTCCACCACAGCAGTCATTTCTACCATTTGTTTCGGTTAGGTCACTAGCACTTGTGGTCAGCAAGAAGCACTAAAGGATGAGAAAAGTTCCATTTCTACTGCCCCCAGTGAAAAGCAGACAAAATCAAATCATTCCAACTTCTCCTAGTCTTTATAAAAAAACCCTAAATGATTCACAGATGGTGACCTACAACTAATAGTACCACAATCAGTTGTCAAGCCTCACTATGTAACAGAAGTACTAACCCAGGTAGGCTACTATCGGTGGCATTGCACTAACTTTAAATTGCTCCTAGATTACATCTGTAATCCAAAGTCGTAATGCCCATTACTTATTTGATGAAATAAGCCTTTACAGGCATTACAATTTACACTGATTTTATTATAAGAACCTCTAACCTCAATAAAGTGCTTAGAAATAATTAGCATGAACAAACAAGATATAAAGTTGGATCCTAAATATTTTTTTTGTTCAGAAATCCATTCTTTTGCTCTTAACTACTTAGATGTTTCTTACAAATAATTTAGCTGTTTTCCTTGAATACCACTGTTGGACACTCGTCAATATTCCCCAAGGAAAATCTCTTTACAAGCCAGACACCAAAGAGGACAGGATTCTTCTGCTCAAAATGTAAATGCCTGCTAAATTGCAGCCACTTAAATTAGGCCAACCAAGTTAAGTAGTAAAACTACACAATGTAACAACACAGCACTAGAAAAGCACTTAGCCTCATCATGGTAATAGAAACAATGCACCAGCACAGAATGCTTCACTCCCACATCGCTGGATCTGCTCTGAAGTTCCAAGTAGCAAGATTACATTGCCCAAGCAAATAAATAATACTGCCTACTATTTTCACTGCTGAACAGTGGCTAAAGACCTTTAAATGCACCCCTCTCTTCCTCACTTCCTAACAACAAGGAGAAAAAAAAAAGTACCCTTTTTCAGGTTAGGTCACATTCTCTGATGAGTAGACAGATTGAGGTATAGTTTAATAAAAATCATAGCACAAGAACACTTGAAGAAAATAATCCTTGTGGCATCTATGGCTCCCTCTTCAGTAAAATATTGCAATACTTTTCGCAAGAAGATTTGCCACAGAGATGTTAGAAGACTCTTTATTACTGAACACAACAGTAATTACTTGCTTAGCTGTCCTCACTTAAACAAAGCTACTTTGGCACCATGCTCAAACTGACCCCAGAAAAAAAGAGGGGAAGCTCTTTTGCCCTTGTTATGCTCTATGCATCCTTAGTTGCACTGCTAGAGTACAGCATGCTGCAACTGCTTGCTTTGCAGCAATTGAAACAGCTGTGGGGAAGCAGCCAAAATGAAAAATTTACTAACCCTGACACTACGTAGAGGTAGCCATGAGAAATGCCATCCCCACCAACGAAATCCAATGCAATAATATCCTAATATGAAATCTGCTATTTCTAAACCTAACCCCTTCCTCAAGCTACAGATCTTTGTGTTAGTCGTCGCTTCTCTCCATTCAATAAATATGAAGTCTTGTATTCTCCAGCTACAGACAGAAAAAGAGAACTTCTTTATCTCCTGAATCCTTTAAAGCTTCCGAGCCAGAGAGAAGAAAGAGGAGGAGACAGCCTGTGCTCTAAGTATCATATTTGGAGTGTTATCCCCTTGTGACTGAACTGAATCTCTGCATCTGCGGCAGCTATTAGCCTTCTCCAAATAGCAGCTGAAGCAATACAGAACAGACTTGGTCCCTAGATAATTTCCCAACTACTCATATGGTTCTGTATAGCAGCCATGAAAAAGAATAATTCTTGGTAATTTAATTCTGCTGTTGCTTGAAAAACCTATGACCCAAACCAGAAATGTTGGACGTGTCTCCAGATTCAAGATGACATTACAAACTCAAAGCTTTCTGAGATTTATTTCCAATTTTTTCTTTCAGAGGACATCACTTATTGCAATAGAGGTGGAGATTACTCCTGCTCCCATTTTAAAGGAAGTCATACATGTTGCAGAAATTATTAAATCTTCTTAACTTGCAGTTGCAACCGTCAAGTGTAAGACCTCTAGTCGAACTGCCATCTCAAATACAATATTCGCTGATAATACGGAAGAGGAAATTTCCATATGCATAGTCCTAACAGTATAGAAGACATGCCAAAATGGAAATTACATTACATGATCAATGACAGCAGTAAAAGACAGCAAGCAAGAAAATGTCCAGTGAATTGTCCAGGATAAAATACAGCCCATCTCTTGCACATAGCCAGTTGTCCTCCCACAAACAAACAGGAGCATAAGCATAACCTAAAGAAAAATCCAGCTTTTATATTGCCAATTTTTTGTTTTGTTCTGATATTTCTGAGAGCAAGACTGGGAGCTAGGGAAAGAAACAGAAGATCTGGAGGCTTTCATTTTAGCAACTCAAACCCATACATAGGAATCTGCATTGGGAGTCAAGCCAGACATGGAGAGCACACATTCCAGTCTGAAACAGAAGACAGTGACAGACACTTCCCAGGAAACTAATGCATTAAGCTTTATGTTTTCCACTTTTCTTTTTTCTTTCTTTTTTTTTTTTTTTTAAGTTCTTTGTCGGTAACCAGTCTCTGTCCCAGATAGAACACGAATACATGAACGTGGACTGACATCACTGTGCTAAACCCTCTGTATATGCAAGCTGTCAGTTCCTTACTTTAATAAGCTTTAGTAATCTTTTCATACAGCTTTCCTTAATTAAATGTATCTAGAAAGGATTTCTTTAAGAAGAAAGGGACGTCTGTGGAAATTAAATTGGAAATATTAGACATAATACATGCATCCATATGCCAGTCTAAGCAGACAATGCGGTTTATTTTTTTTTATTATTCCTGATATGCCTTTACAATTAAATAGACTCTAGCTTTATTTATAGAAACAAGGAAGTTTTACATTTTGTTCTTTTAAAGGTCCGGATTTAAGCTGCATTTAAGCTTCCATATACTATACCTTTTTTGTTGGTTCTAATAATTGTCTCAGACAATAGTAAAGGGCTTCCATTGGAAACTTCATTTATAGGCTTCTCTGGTGGTTTGTTGGCAGTATTTTCTTTCTTCATGTCCTTCTTTATTTCCTGCAGAAGAAAAGGTGGGTGGAGAGGGAGAAGAAAAAGAAGAAACAGTTAAAAAAGGTATTACAGATTATTCTAAATATTCAGCTCCTAAGATTTCTGAAAACTTCTATGTATAAACCCTTGCCTATTCTAACACTACCTCAAAGACTCTTTATAAATTGAAATGCAACAAAATGAAAGTAATTTTCAGTAACTCTTCCAACCAATACTTTTTTTTTCTTTCTAAAGGAGGTCAATTCCTTATTTATGTGTGAAAATTGTAGGACAGCTTTGCAAATCTCTTACTAAAGATCAGCAAAGCTGAAAGGTGTGTGGGAAAAAAACCCAACCAAACAAACAAAACCAAAAGACTTCTCCATTTATCAATCAATTAGCTGTAGATTTGACGCACAGGGCAGAACCGGGTTCAGTGCTCCTGAGGTAAAGGCAGCTAAGTCTGCTTCCCCTCTGTCGAGAAGCCCACAGAAACAACAACTATAGTAGGAAAATTATTAACTAGGAAAATATGACAAATGTTACCATAATTGGCAGAAGCATATAGAGAGCCTGCTGTCAGAGCCGTTGCTAACGCTAACATATTTTGCAGCTGACTTACCTTTTAAGGTGATCAACGTCTTTGCAAGCACACAGACAAAAAATACATGGTGGTGTTTCATAAAAGTAAACCCACAAAAATACAGCTTCCCAAGACTTCACAGTTAGTGCTTGATAAGATGCACAATACCCCTCTATCAGCATTGTAGGCAGACTTGAAAAGCCTACCTGCTTAGTTGCCTATACCTACTTTGCCAAAGCATCCAAAATATCATAGCCTTTCATACATCTGATCTTGCAATACCACTGAGGCAGACAAGTAGTGTTACCTCCACTTTATAGACATGTAACTGACGCACCAAAAAGGCTGAACAAATTGCTTATAATCATGTACCAAGAAACAAGGAAAAAATAAATTAAGTTTTGGCTCCAAGCTTTGCCCTAGGTCAGAATCGCAGAGCCACTCTGGCTGGGAGGGACCCCAGTAGGTCTCTTCTCCCAGTCTCTGGCTCACAGCAGGGCCACCTCTAGGGTCACACCAGGCTGTTCAAGGTCTTGCCCTGTTTGGTCTTGAAAAACTCCAAGGATAGAGAGGGCACAACCTCATAAGCAACATGCTCCATGGCTTGCCTGCCCTTATAGTGACCAAAAATTTTCCTTATACCCAGACTGGAACTTTCTTTTCAAGTCCGGTGTCCTCTCTCCTGTCCTTCCCAACAGGCACCACTGTGAAGGGCCTGGCTGTCTTTGGGATAACCTTCCCTGTGTGTATCGGAAGGTCCCCCCAAAGCTGTCGCTTCTCCAAGCTGAGCAAGACCACCTCCCTCAGCATCTCCTCACAGGGCACATGCTCCAGCTCCCACAGCCACAGAACTTTCTCCAGTGCATCAATATCTTTCTTCTACTGATGGACTCAAAATGGGATACTGTATTCTGGATGCGGACTAATGAGTTCCAGACAAAGAAGGATTATCGCTTCTCTCAACGTGCAGGCTGTTAATGCAGCCCGGGATGCTGTCGACTGTGTTTGATGCGAGGGTATATGACTAGCTCATGTCCTGCCTGCTGCCCACCAGATCCTTTTCAGCATAGCTGCTCCCAAACCCATCAGACCCCAGCCTGTACGTATGCCAGCAATTCCTCCTTCCCAGGGACAGGAACTGGCATTTGACCTTGCTGGATTTCATAAGCTTCTGGGTCCTTCTGAACAGCAGCCGGTGCCTTCGAGCATATCAGCTGTGCTCCCCTCAGCCCCAATTTGGTGTGATCTGCTAATTTGACATGATCTACATTCAGCAGGCATCGGGGACAGATAATGGCTTTGGACAAACCCTCCCCCTGATAAAAAGCCTCTACCTCTCCTCCTCCCTTTCAACTCATACATTCACTGCTCTTTTCTACATCCCAGTGCAGTAGCAACCTCCACCATCCCACAGCACTGTACCATAAACAGGAAATACTGTAGATCTTAGTTAGGTTTCCCGCATATCAGACACGAGCACTAAACCATAGAAAGCAAATTTCTATTTGAAGTTTCTGAAGCTGTTATCTGAGAACAGCATCAACCAAAACAAGAATTTTCAAGTCTCTCTCTGTAAGATGCACTTTAAACCTGAATTTCATAATTGTTTTTTTAACCTTCAATGTCCCCAGTCTAATTGGTATTTCAAAGCTGAACTATTAGCTACACAACATTAATACAGTCTTCTGTATCTGCACAAGGCATTTACTGTGTAACAGTATTCCATTAGCAGAGATAAAAGTTTTATAAACCGCTGCCAACTGAGGGTACAATGAATCTTTTATCTAGTGCCATCACACAGGTAAAATAGTATCTAAAATAGTATCTAAAAACCAACTCATCACAGTAACCATCATAACTGAAATAACAAATGTGAATGAATATGTATATGAAAGGTGAATGCATCTGTTTGATAGATGCTGCTGCTGTTAGAAGAAGAAATATTGCACACAGTTCTTGTATAAAAGTGAACCACAGGATAATTTAAGAACACTGTGTGCATTTAGAAGAAAATGTTATATCACTTTCTAAAAAAATGGATTAGACAAATGCATACCTTATTCTACCAGCTTTTTTTTCACATCCGTAAAAATTAAAATATATAATAAATGCGTCCAAGCAAAGCTTGTTGTTCTGAAACTTTAAATTTATTTTGAAGCTCTAGGTGACAAACTCATGACATATTTAAAAAATTCTCTACAGTTTAAACAGAATTTGTGAGTCAAACAGCACTCTCATGTGAACAGGACCACAAGACAGCTGCCTACAGAAGACCCCATCTTGCCAGAACTTGCTTCCTGTGTGTCATTAGTGTGTTATTTTCCATTCTTTATGTCAGAATGTAGTTAAATCCTCAACTCTCAAATTTTGAAACAACAGTTCAATGTTTTCTTATTTTTAAAATCCTATCTGCAACTTCAAAAGTGACAGAGAAAATTGTCTGCTATAAGAGAAAGCAGTGTTGCACCCTCAAGTCTGCAGATGAATGACTCTGGTGCCTTTGCTCCTGCTGACAGCTTTTTGAGGTAGTCTTGTTTAGCTCCTGAAAAAATCAACAGGAATACAACATGCCAACTCCCAAACACTGGCATTTGTTTGTAGGGTGGGAGGTCTTACATTTCCTTTTTCATCCACGATTCATGGGAAAAAGACAGACAAACATGGTGTGTGTCGGCTAAGCCAAAATTCATACAGAAGGTACAGCACCTTGCAGCCACCAAAATCGTCTAAGGATTGCTTAGGATTGGGCTAGTTTTTACCACTGTTTCCCTTGATGCTCATGAGAAGTATCATAATTTTTCATAGCTACTGCCCACAGTAACGTGACGTGATCAACCCCAGCAGCATGAAAATACAAATCCAGCAGGGAACTGAAAGGAAAAGTAGAGAATTCTCTAAATAGTTAAACAAATCAAGCAAAAGCCAAGCCAGTCCTACTAAGCTGAAATCTTATCAGAAACACAGTTGGCAATACCCCGTGCAAAGCCCATACTTAAGTGGCTCAGCACACATTCTGCAGTAGAGAAGTTATGCCAGCTTTAAGCCATTTACACACCTTTTCAATTCCCGGTCTTAGTCTATGGCACAAGACTTAAAAACATAAAACCAAACAAAATCTACACACCTTAAGCAGCCTCACCGCTGCAGCCTATGGCAAGCATTAGTGCCAACATTACATCCTCTGTCCTCAACTCTCTCTCCAGTATTTCCTTTCTGCTTCTGTGTTGCCTTCTTTTCCATAGTGGTAACCCTTGGCAACCATACAATTTTAGGACTTTTCTCCAGCTGTGGCCCAAACAGAGCTAGGGCCACATGGCCTTAGCCCTTGCTCACATGGCGCCTGTGCATGGCTCAGCAAATAACCCAGGATACAGGCTGTTCCCAACATGGAAGAGGAGAGGCTGTAGAGGAAGGTCAGGACAGAGGTTTTTGCCATGTGAGTTGAGCTACGCCTCTTATCCTCAGGACAAAGAATGGGACCCTAGTGCTGTCAAATTCAGAAATACAGCCCTTTACATCTATCCCCATTCTTACCTGCTGCAAATAAATATGTTATTACTCTAAAAGACTACAATGCCCTACTGAAAACTGCATTTTTGCTTGAAAAATGTTGTGAAAACAAACACAAACAACTCTGGCCACATAGGTATACCAAGCCAGCTCACTTAATTTCACTGCAGAAAATACACTGAACATGACTATCTTGCATATTGGGCAAATGATGCAACTATAATGGCCCTAAAAACTTGCTGCTCCATCAGTAATGGTTATAGAAATCTCTCTACATAACCCCCTCATTCTAGATTTGCATGGAGCAGAAGCCTACCATGTGAGGAAAGGGTAGGCAAACAAGCTTCCAAAGCCATGTGTACCAAAGGTGGCTTCTGGGAACTTTCCCCAGTGTATTGCAAAATCCATTTCTTGTTCTGGTTTCAAGTTGAAGTTTGTATATATTATCTCTTTTAAAAAACAAACTCCACGTACACAAAGAAGTAGAAAGCAAACTTTCACTTAGGACAAGTGGGAGTTAGGAAGTCCCCAGTCTGCCATAGGTAGTTCAAGAACAGCTGAATGTAAATGCTAATGGAGGATGAACAGAGGCTAATAACCCAGTTGTGAGGTCAGGGACTACTTTTCTTGAAGAAGTAGCTTATGTATGAAAAGAGAGCAGAAACAAGAAAGGTACTTTACTATATTATACTGCTCTAAAATACTGGGGGCGGTGGTAGGGAGGCGCACGGAAATCAACCTAGAAATAGCTGTCTGCCCAGCAAGGACTTCAGTGTACCTCCTGTCTAGGATTCTTGCATTGGTTTCTGGTGGTATTTCAACTACAGCAAATATACTCACACCCTGATTAGATACAACCACCGCTCACTGTGGACCAGTCTGCCCTTGAGTAGGCCAAGGAGGACTGGACAGGTACTGTGGGACATCTGTGGCATGCTGAGTCTCCTCAAAAGGACACAGTGTGAGCACCTTTGCTAGGAATCCCTGTGGTGACAGTACTCAGACTGGACTCAACAACCTAGAGAGCCCTTTCCAGAACCAAGTTCTCAACGCAAATGTCCTTTGCAAACCCACACAAAGCCTCAGGAGAAGGGGCTCGAAGGGACCCCAAGTGCAGTGCTTGGCTCTTCACACCACCACAAGCATCTTGCCCACTTCTCTGATACTGAGATGTTTCCGCAGAACGAGCAGCTGTCTTACTGATGCGGCCAACCGGTAAAAAGGTAGGCTTTCACAGTGCCAACAGTTTCAAAAATAGCTCTAAACCTCATCTTTGGTACTATTTGATACTTGATTTTGGGACAGTGCCCGGTATAAATTTCATGGATCAAAAAGCTGCATTTTTTCCTAGCCCACATAAAGATAATTGCAGGTTATTGGCAGATCATTTTCAAGGGGCTATGCCTCGGGAACCCAACCCTTAAGTAAATGACCTCACATTTCAACCACTAAATCTAACCCAGGCCCTCTTTGACACCACAAATTTTAATACAGCTTCCACCTCCTGCGCATGTGGGTTTTAGAGTGATTCCAGTATGATAAGCAGTTCTTACTGGGAAGTTCTTACTTGAGAAATTCTGCAAAAAAAGTCACTGTGAACTCTAAAAATAAACTTTAAGCCTGATTTGATGAAATATTACAATTTCAAAGATATTATGAGAACCTAAACATATTTTAGAATACTCTTGGGGCCCTTTACACTTTCTACGCCCTTTTACTACCTAAAAAAATAATTGAGTTTTTTGTAACTCGGCTTCAACCATACTGCATAGATGCCAACAGCCAAATCACCATGAAAAGATAGCAAACTTTGAAATATTTTTTCTCCAATGAAACACAAAATCCTACCCAATACTTCAGCTGTTTTTATTTGGATCTTCTCTAATCCAATCCTACATCAGCATGAGTCACAGAAAATTTGGAAGACATTTTCCATAAGCTTGTGAGCTTTACAACGTGACAAAATATTAACTAACAACAAATTATATAGCAGGATGAAACTCCATCACATAGCAAAATACAACATATTCAAGTGCACCTGTACCCTACTAAATGGCTACTTCAACCTATAAAATCTAGAAATTTTGTATCTTTCCTCTTTTTTAAGTCAAAAACTGTTACTCATTGACATGACACATGTATTGTGAAGCTGGAGAGAGACAAATAGAGTGGTTAATGGTTTTCAAAGAGAAAAGTCTTTGGCTCACCTGCCATTTTTCTGCTGTTGTTTGCAAGACCTAGCTTTGTTTTCAGAATTTCATCATTCATTACATTTCAAGGAAAGAGTCTATTCTATCTGTGTCTCTACATGCCAAAGTTTCTGCTCATCTATTAAAAAGTTTCCTTTCATTTCTAGCAAATGCTTGAATTAGGTCAGCCACAAAAGTTGCAGTTCGTATCTGTTACCAAGTCTGAAGGAAGGTACAAGAACTTCTGCCATTTTCACGATACCAAAGTTTCAAGATTTTTTTATTCTAGCAGTTCTGACCTTTACAGGAAACTCAGCTGAAAACATTTGAGGAAATTGCTGCAACTCTTTCCATGACTGTAAATGCAAGGAAATGCTATTCTGTGCTGCTGCAGGTATGAAATGCTCCAGCCAATACTTCATTCCTCATAGTTGTCAGGAGCCATGAAAAATTATGAGAAAAATCACGATCATACTCCAAGGTGATTTATCTATGGCTTCCATGTGCAAAGGGAAAACCAGTTTTTACATACTGGAAGCAAGGGGTTTAATCAAAATCATAGCTTTTTGAAAAACACAAGCATACTGAAAGAGTTAAAAGCTGAGAAATAATGAGGCTTTCACAATTCAAAAATCTACAGCCTGTACAATGCTTGAAGCCAAATACAGGAGCAGGAATAAGAACTCAGAATCCTATGCAGCCAGGGGAAAACCACACGGCACATTTGAATTATCAAAATATGACAATGGAAATGTCAGGAGCATTTTGACCCCTCTGAGCTACAGAGTGCTTTTCCTTTAATCTCTTTTCTCAAAAAACACACTTTACATGTCAAGAGACAACTGCCACCATCATTTCCTGAAAAAAAAAGTCTGCAACTTCAAACAATATATGAATTCAATTACCCATTTATATTAAAACCTCAAAATACAACTCTGGTGCAGAGTACATCAATGCAATATTTAGTCGTCCTGAGTCATTTCCTGTGACATTATCACTAAAACTAGTTAAGGGTTATTGAATGTGCTTAGATATAAATGTGATTCTGATATTGTCAAGACTCTTTTAGTTCTACTATGAAACAAACAAGGTACCCAGCAGCAAGGTTGGAACAAACCTTCCCAGCAACTAAACTAGCATCAACGTGAAAATTATTTTCAACCAGAAAGATGGTGGCAGCACTAAAATCTAGTATGCCTTCATAGCACTAGCCTTTAACTCCATAAAAAGCAAAATGACAACGTTTCAGACACAATAAAGAAACCACCTAGCTTTTATTTTTCTGGCTTCTGCATGACTCGAGATTCACTAGTCTTTGGCTTCTCCTTTCTAGGGCAGTACCAGCTCCAAGACACAGAGGCAAAACATGGGACCTTCAAGCACCACGATCAAGACTGAGATCTCTCCATTAGCTGGTCATGACAGGAGACACTTAGTGGCTCTGTCAGCCCGTAGAGTGGGAAGGACAGCTGGGAAAGCGCGCTTCCCTAGCAGTGACTCTCAGCTTCTAACAGCTGCATAGATCCCATACTCCTATGGCACACTTCATCTGAGCTCATGACAAGTTTTGGTTTTGTTTCTCTACAGCAGGATTCCACAGCCTCTCTCCCCTTTCACCATCAGCTTATCCCAAGTTATGCCAAGCCTCTCTCAAAGAGTTCTTTGGTTTCTGCATCTAGCCTTCAAAATTAAGTCTATTTTGTGGCTCACATGACTTCTGTCTGATTTACGGCTTGATAGAGAAAAGCGTTATTTGTTCATCAAGTTTTACGTGCTGAAGAGTGTATCCATTTCAGCAGTAACAGCAGCAGTATGCAGAACAAAGCACGTTAAGGATGAAGGCTCTGATGTGCCTTACCCCCCCTTTTTTTCTTGTTATGTTGCATAAAAAAGATGCAATCTTCTGTTTTGCTCTCTCCCACTGCAAATAAACTCTCAAACGCCATCCATGTAGAGCCAGAAGTGCTGCCTGCATGGCTGCTCAGGTAAACCTGTGGTGCTGCCCTTGCTTCTCGGATGGAAGGCCTTATGAACACTGCAAAGCTTCCTGTCAGGACACTGCTCAGCTATTTATCTTACACATCTAGAACCTAGCCTGCACAGTCATAAATTCATTATGTAGCCATAAGTAAAGGCTTCAACAGCCCATCTGTCATGTGCATTGTTCTTGCAGCATTTAAATACTAATTTTATTTATAAAGTTTACTTAATATAGAGACAATACCTCAAACATTTGGGACAATATGTGGGGTCACATGAAAACATCCATGTAAAAAATGAATAATCTGAATTTAGTGCAAAGAACTTGCAAAAACCAAAATTACTATGAACTGACAAAGCAACAGTTGTTAGGAAAGAAAATTAACTCCTACATCCAGTGTATTCTACATCAACCGCAAACATACTGTGCCACTGGAGGCACAATGCAACCAGCTCCTGCTTAAACTGCTGGTAACTTCTCTGTGATATCCATGTCTGAACATTCCCTGTTTACCCCAGCTGGAGATGCCCGTGCAACTCTGCTCTCCCTACCACACCTCTAAGGAGGCCACACTCTGCCACACCTGAATTCCTCTGTTCCTCTACTACACACCAACAGCAAACTGAAGCTCCTCTTTTAAAGAATCTCCACATTCTTCTTTTTTTGATACAGCTTTGTTATGTCTTTTGTACACCCTTCTGATAATAAAAGGTCTTCTGGATAGGATATTCACTCTTGCATATGTAGAAAGCCTTGTGCTTTTAGAAAGCTAAGTGTATGTTGTATTATAAAATTAATAAAACTCTCAGATTCGTTAAATCTTATGTAATCTTTCAGCTCTGTTTTCATATGAATACGAGTGTGTTTTCCTGTGTTCATTTAGGTCAAGAAAATCTCTTTGTTCCCTGGCCTTAGCCTCAGACTTTGTTCTTCAGTTCAAAAGGAGACAGCTTATATTCACCTATACCATTTAGTTTTTTTAAAAAATTATTGAAAAAGAAAAGAAAAGAATAAAAGAAAGCAGGGGAAAAAAGAGACTATGAGAACCAGAAAGGAATACATCAGTAAGAAAAGTGGGGAGCACATTTTAAAAAATGCGTACCAAATATACAATACCAATTGTCTCAGAGAAAGTCACAAGGAAAAAAAAAATACACCCTCTGCTCATTGCAGTTGGGTTTTGGAGACATGCTTGGCTAAAGCAGTGATTAGCTTCACTACCACCAGGACAATCAATTCATTACATCTTAATGCACTTAACGGACCAAGGCTGAAAATGACAATTAGCGCAATAAAAAAAGGCAAATAGGAAAAAGATGCTATGCTGGGTGCTGGATGCCATTCCAAGCCGCTCGATTAATCCTGATCCCAACACTGGCATGCTGAGGAAGGGAGAGTGGTCCAGGCCTGATGCTCTGTTCCTAATCTCCTCTCTTGCAGCTACTCTAACAGTATCTATAGATCCCACACCACGGTGGCAGAAAAAAAATCACAGTATCTCTCTCTGAGATGTTATCATCTGGGTGTAAGAAAAAGTATAACTGATTAACAGAAACAGCAGATGGCAGGAAGCATGAAGAGCCAGAAGTGATCAGCATGGGCCAGGTGCATAAGCACTTATCAGCATTTTGTAAGTGCTGTGACAAGACACCTTTAAGGAAGCCTTTGAAAGACAGCAAGTGAGTTCTTCATGTGCCGGTTCCCCCAGTAGGTGAGAAGTACAAAAGCAGAAGCTTGTTATAAATTAATTAAAGAGGTGAGGAAAACAGAACTTGTCACCTTGTCACCAGAATCGGGGCACACAGTCCCACCACCCGTGTACAAGACACTTGGGAGATGGTGACCCAAAGACTCTAAAAATTTAAGTGGACAAGTTGCAGACCTGATAAGGGCTTTGCATTTCTGTAACCTTACAGAGAATCACAAGACACAGAAGAAATTGTATGGATGCAGCCAGTTTGTAAACTGCAGGCGAACTGGAAGTGCCCTCAAGCTGTCTGCTAGCACCCACCAGTGAACCCCTGCAGCACACACTCCTCCCGAGTTTTAATCCAGGGCTGAGAATTTGTTCTGCTTTACATATTTAGCAACATATGTGAGTAGCACGGTTCAGGGCATGAGACGCTGCTGCAGCAGGGATTGCCATGGGGAAGATGGTTGGCAACCAGCCCCTCTAACTGGTGCCCTCCTCCTCCTTTCTAACCTCCATAACCAGGATGGCCAGCCAGGCTTTCATCGGTTGGATCTCCTGCCTTTCACCTGTGTTTGGCAACAGCAAAGTACAGTCTGCACGTGTTTCAGCTGCCCGATGGTCTCAACACATGTACACGCACATCTGTGCAGGTGCTTAGAAACACATCTGAAAGTGCTGTGGTGAGGTATTGCAGGGAGACAGAAAAGGTGCTTCTTGGCCAGCTTTCTCTCAGTCCAGCTCCAGCTGAATTATTCAAGCAATTTGACTTTTTAATAGAATTGCGTTTCTTCTCACAAAGGTTCCATTTTCATCCAACTATTAGAAACATTATTATTTTGCTTGAAAGCGCATTGTCATTCCTCATTTCTTCGAGCAGAGTGGGACATGCCAGAATTTAGCATGTTAATAGTTTCCCCCCACAGGCACTTGGGTGTATGAAAAAGGTCTGCTGTAACAGACTAGTTTTAGAGGGTGATAAATAGATATTTTGTGTAGTAGAAATATTTCTGCTGTCAGTATAGAAAGCCCTGTGTGTATTACGTAAAGCAAAGTTGATAAGATACACAAGAAACTACTTGAATCCATGAATTTCCAGGGTTGCTTCTTTGTTCCTTCTCAACCATACAGTTTGAAGTAGATGACCAATATGGAAAAAGAGACGACATACATTCTTAGAAAAAAAACAATGAGAGACATTATCACAAATTGTAATGTGTTAGAGATAACCAGATAAACTATCTCTGTGACACAGATAGGTTCAGAGAGAGACTAAGTAGCATAAATCCTTTATGTAGAATCCTACCATGCACCAGATGATCCTTAACAGCAGGATTTTCTAATAAGAACATTAACCAACTCGTTCAGTGTCTTGCATTCTCTGTTTAAAATCATGTGAAAGAATTTTTTTACAGACAGATTCATCTTGTCTAAATGATATGTTGTACAGAAAAAAAGAAACAAAACAAAAAACCAAAACTGAACGAATGTCACTGTGCTACCCAAAATGTACAAAATACAAAAAATATAGCCGGACAGAATTTCAAAATTTTCATTTCAGCCACACCTAAAAACACCCCCTGCTAATGGTCTAAAGAGACATTTTTATTTCCAATTAACAAGTCAGGAAAAAATACACAAATTCCTATAGATGTCTTTAATCACTTAATTCTACATTACAGAATGAAGAACCGTGCCATAAAAAGGTTTGGGAAAATTACATAGATTACTATTCTTCTTTGATAGACCTGTCTTCAACTACATGCTACCCTATTAAATCAACGCAATTACTCAACCCTCTACAGCATAAGCTATAAAGGTTATGCAGAGAAGTCCACTGCATCTACACAGACAGGGCAAGCGTTGTGTAATTCCACTGCATGTAAAATTAAAATTTAGTTTCCTGAAGATGTGTTGGTGTTTTAAAAGAGTCTCCTCAGACAAGCCAAGGCTTTTTTCAAGAACAAAGGGCTCATGAAAATATTTATCTGGAAAGATAGTTACAGTGTTACGGGATTTTTAGGGTTTTGTTTGTTTGTGTAACCAGTTGTATGAAAGCTAGCAAGCATTAATGAAATAAGATCCTGGATTAAATCAGGGTTAATGAGATCAGGAGTAGACACATCATTATTCAAATCACACATCATGTGAATAGTATGCGTTGCCAGACTTGTAAATCAGAGATTAGAATTTAACACTCTTCCTTCTGCAGTCTGGCAGTTTAGGGCTAGAGGTCTCTTCATAAATACTGCTGGCATCCACCTGCCACAGCTTCACAGGAAAATGTATTATGATTCCAGTTTTCCTGGTGCTAAGCACCAACAATTTCATGAGGGAACTGATGGCAGAGGCAGTTCCTCAGCAGTTCTGACAACCATGTTCTTCAAGCCTTACAACCCTTGCAGCTGTCAAGCAAAATTTGTTATTTAATTATTTTCCTTCTTAGTTTGACCTTGCTTCCTGCAAACACTACAGCAGGCACAGGTTAACTCATGTGAGTTTGGAATGAGGCCATATACCTTATGGATTCCTTTTTGTCTAGTACAGCCTTCTGAGTTCCAGCATATTGCTGATATGCTCATCTCCAGTGGTGGTTCTCTTTCTAGTATGTCTGATATTCAAAAGTTTACAGAAAGCAAAAATCAAAGAGGTCCTGTTTTGGAAAAGAAAAAAAAAAAAAAAGAAAAAAAAAGAGAGATGAAACTGAAAATATTCAGAGCAAGATTTTTAATAATCCCCATTAAAAGATGTCCTGGAACCATGGAAATCCCTTTACAAAAAGTAGGTCACAGGTTTCTTTGGAGGTATTAGACTTAATCCTAAAGACTTGATATTTAGAAAAGATAGCCCTATTCATAAAGTCTTAAGAGCTGGGAAAACTGACTCAAAACTTAAACAACGGGTCTCAAAAATTCCCTGGCTGACATGGGGAAATGCAGTGGCTGTCCTCTACGCTTCAGACTATTTCCTCTTAGTAGAGTGGAAGTCTCTGAACAAAGCTTTTTGTGGTAGAACCTCTAGGCCCTTCATACATCTGCTCTTTTACAGCTGAGAAATAGGAACAAGCAGGCAAAAGGAGATGGATGGGTCAATCTGTTCAGGCAGAACAACCTTCTATATTTTGGTCTTATCCAAAAGAAAAGAGGTATAAAGAATGCAAACAGTAGAAATAACCATGCTCAACACTGATCCAGAACAGCGAAGAGTGTTGCTCAAGACTAGAAATGGTGTGATGAGTGCTACAGCTGCCTGAGAGAGTTTGATGTCATTGGTATTTGTAGGAGAGGTACAGCCTAGCATCTCGGATGGGAGAAGATTTGGTGATCACGATCCTCACCTCAAATTACTCAATCCCATAATTACTTCACGTTTGCAAAAGAGATTGGCATGTTACCTTTGAAGTAATGCATCATACTGAAACTACCTGTGCAGTTTCTCAACCTAGTGTTTATTCAGCCAGCATGAAACTTTAAACAAAGTTTCATAGATATCAGAGCCACACAGACTCATTGGCTTGTATTAAAAGAAAGAAAAAAGCAGAGGACGTATTATGGTCAAGTCCACATGAGAAAAACTGATGTGTATCTGCCTAGTACACTCAGCAGGATTCCTATTTACAGATAACAAGAGTTGCATGAGAAAGTACGATCTTTATTTAGATAAGGCTCCTTCCAAGCAGACACAGCCATTTTATGGTGTTTCCCAATGTGACAGGTGGTACCAGTATTGAAACTCCAGCTTTATAAATAAGACAGAGGTGAAAGAAAAGTACTAATTATACAGTTTTGCTGAGGGGAATGGAAAGCCTGAAGATAAGAGTTAAAAGAAAGCAAGTAGACAGCAGGTGCATAGGAGTCACTAAGGATGAAGAAATGGTGCAGTCTGGCCATATGTAAAGATATATAGGAACTCCAGGACTGACTCCTCTGAATCTGCTCGCCAAGCTGTGCATCACTGAGTGATGATGTCAACTAACTTAGCAAGCAGAAACAAGAAGATTTCAGCAACCACAATCTCCTATGGAAATTGCCTTTAAGTAGCTTTTCGTTTAAAAATTTAACACTTAAGTTTTACATTTAAACAAGAATGAAGAGGAAAAAGTTGCATATGCTATTCGTGGAAGGACGACCTATCTGTTCATCTAAACATTAGCAATTCTTTTGAAACAGACTTTATGCTGACCAACTTATCAAGAAAAGAAGAATTTATTTTAGAACAGTTGATACATTCCTGGTCTGAGTGTTGTAGGCTGAGAGAAGACACTGAGTGTTATTCCTATGTGTTGCAGAGGGCTCACTTACATTTCAAGTAAAGACTGTAGTGTAACCTTAACTATGAAACTGCTATGGCTCCACCTATATACATGCAGAACTATGCCTTGGAATTCTGCTGAATATTGACTTACACAACTCTCAGGAAGACAGGAAAAATGACAATATATGACTTAGCTTTTGTTCCCCTACAGCAGCTTACCTTGAAAGTAGTTCTCTGTTCTAAAAGATAAATGTGTGTGTATGCAAAACACAAACCACAAAATTAAGCCATCAGAAAAATCATTGGATAATTACTATAAATACAAAGATATCTTGAAAAAAGTATGGAAGAAACTCATTTAGCAGAATGACGTTTGTGACAAAGATAGAACTTAAGAAGTTGCAGGCAAAGTGGAATAGTTTTCTTCCAGGCAATTCACAAGAGGATTCCCTGTCCTTCCTGTCTTTGAACTGTATTTCTTATTGAAAAGGCAAAAAACAACACTCCTTCTCCCAGCTAATCAGACACCTTCTAGAAATTACAGGATATCCCACATGTATTTAGGTTTAAAGTGCTTCACTACAAACAGCTTCAAGTTCAGGTGCAGGGTGTTTTTCTACCTTTTCAATATTAACTTTGACACATCAGAGCAGAAACCACTCGGTTCCATTGTTTTCACTGGGAGCCCTTCTTGCCACGTTCACTCCAGGTCAAGAAGTGTACTTTACGCACAGGTAGTCCTACTGATTTTAACAGGCCTTGTCATGCAGTAAAATTTTTAGGCATTTTAAGAGAGGATAACTTCCTCTGCCCCTTGGAAACAACACAAAACCTAGTAACACTCAGCCTTCTGAGTAATAATTAATGAGGAAAAAGTGGCTGGCTATTGACAAGCAGTTGCAAAAATCACCCAATCACATTATACAAAGATTAATGAAAATACAGAATCACTGGCATTTGAAGATGTAGCCATTACATCCATGAAACCACCTCCCTCACTGTCCCCCACTGCTAGCTGTATCCGGAGATAATCGGCAGATACTACATACTTGTATGTAAGTACTCTCCATAGGCTGTATTAAAATTTATTGAACATACAAGCATTTGAAACACATACACATAAAACCAACTTAATTTTGATGGCCTATTAAAACTTGTCTGATTAGGAAAAAACTAGGAAGTAGCAAATATTTATGGTACAAGTGCTGTAACAGCCACTTCAGATTACAATTCATATTCAGTATATCACTCATAACTTTGAATTGTCTGGTTCCAATTCTTCTTATATGGGAAACTAAAAAGAGAAGAAAAAAAAATCTCATTTATTTGTGGAAGGGGTCCCTGGAAGAACATAATCATGTTATGGTTTAAGAAATCTGTACTGAACGAGCTGTATCTCAACGCCCATTCCTCTGGAAAAACAAGACCTGAAACCTGTCATCACTTCTAACACTGTGATTGCACTGCTCCTCTCCCTCTGTGATCCAGGCTAGATGAACATTGAAAAATAGAAAAGTTATCTAGAAGAACCTGCATGGCAGTAGTTAAAAAAACAAACAAACAAAAAAATGCCCAAACCAACACACACAAAAAACCCCAAATCAAAACAAACAAAACCCCCAAACCAATAGGTGTGTTCTACTTTGTTAACAGTACACTTATAATCACAAATCTACTAACAGACTACTTAAGGAAAGTCATTAACCACTCTAGGCTAGGCCTGTGATGGGACACTTTCTAGAATTTATGGGACTAGTGGACTTGGTAGACAGATCTCTGAAAAGGAAACACATCATACAACACTGAAAAGCATAAAAGGAGAAGCAATCCCTTTCAATCCTAACATAAGACTGGAAAGAAACAAGGCCTGTTGAAAGATGTTCTACTAGAGAAAGAAGAACACGAATGCAGAGCAAGCAAGCAGCAACCATTAGATCCAAGGGCCTGGCAAGCAGCTGGAAGTCCACAGCTGAAAGGAAACCCCATACAGAGCTGAGGAGGTGGACAGGCAGTCATAAGCTGGTGCTACGCAAACTAGTCTGGATGTGTCTGCACTGTACCATACAACATACAAGTGCTCAGGTGCAAAGGTGACGTTCACTAACCTATAAGTGGCAGTAAATGTAAAGGTATGAAAGGTGGGTAATATCTCAGTAGATCAGTACACATGCTAGTGATGAAAACAAACTTCGGCATGCTGTAGCCAGTACCCATTTAAGGAGATTAAACTCAAATGTGCCTATATCAGTAACTCCATTTAGCCTTCAGTCCTTTAAAGAGAATTGGCCGATCCTACGTGTTGCTGCTGGCCACTTTTCATATGTCTTCTGTCCCTCTACCACGTAAGTTTTGCACAGTCAGTGACTTCATGTAATTTGTAAGCATTTACAGGTATTTTCAGACCTAGGCATTTTCAACACTTATTTCATTATCTACCATTTAGACTATCAGTAAATTTAAGTTGGCACAGATTACAGGGCACAATGAAAGAGTTTGTTTGCTTTGGACTTCATTTTTTCTGGAGTACTGAACAGGATGTGAACAGTGTCAAGAGTCACACGTGCCCATTGAACAGCTGAAGTGCTGGGGTAAGGACCTTCATCTATAAAGGGGGGGAAGGGAAGTAACTGGTATGATCAAACATGTTTGGTAGTTACTAGTCAACCTGTTAAGGCCTGCAATTCCACCAGCTACAAGAAGCTCCTAAACAATTTCAAAGCACACTAAATCCTTAAAAATAATGTTTATCATTATTACTTAATATGCTTTTAAACAAACAAGCAAACAAACAAAAAATCACTCACTTCCTCAGCTAGATAAGCTTTATCTCACATTCATTGTGGCCAAACCCACTCAAATAAATGTGCAATAACTGGAAGAAACCATAAAAAAAGGCAAAAAAAGAAGCCTGAGTATAATAAGGGCTGTACTGACAAAGTACTGATCAATTCCATATTTCTTGAATTCTTAAATATTTATTAAATACACACACAGGTCAAGAGGAATCCTCTGGTCTCCATTAATTTACTCAGTGACACAAATCCTTAAACAGAACCAAATAGCCCTTTAACATTAACGTCATTGACAATTTAATGAGAAATCATTCACCCTTTGGAAAACAAACACTTAAGACGCAGGTAATCAAAAACAGTATTTCAGCTTCTCCCTCCACCATCTTTATCACATGGCACAATATTTTGTTCTTTTCTCGGGTTCTCCTGTACCTTGTAACAGTGTCTTCGGTATGACAGTTTCACTGACCAGAGATGAAAAACAAAGCAGTTCCATTTTCAATGACATGAAATTCCCTCTCGTACTTCTGTTTGTCTTTTTATTCAAATCTATTTACAAGATACATATACACAATTCTCAAGGAACACCTATATATCTACTTCCTTGTGTCATTTATCTCTGAAGTTCTTCCTACGCAGAATTTAAATTTCAAAAGTCATTTTCTATACAAAGATGCTTCTAAGACAAGAAAATAAGACTGTCTTTCATTTAGTTTGACCAGGTTTCCTGGTAGATCAGTGGCACCTCAAAATATCTACCTGGATTTCTGAAGTGCACAAGAAAAACTGGAAAAGTATACTATGCCCTTTTCACAAAATCATGACTCTGTCCTTGTCCTTGGATATTTATTTTCATTTCCTCAAAATTTGTGGTAGTTAGCCACAAATTCCACTTCTCAAGTATTATAAGAACGTTGCTAAACCTGGTTTCAGTAAGATTCTTTGGTCAAATACTTTCACCATCTCTCCAAAATTTATAGCACATTTTTACAACAAGAGAGAAAATTCTATTAAATCACAAAAATGATCATAACTATATTTGTCTTGCTTTCTTAATTGACACACACACATATGTATCTCATATGCAACAAGGTTAACTGAATAAAACCAGAGAAAATTAGAATTAATCTTCACAGTGCAATTCTGAACATCAGCAATTTTTAAAAGTACCCCCTGGAGAGCACAGCTAAATTTTACTTCCAATCTCTTCTCACATCACATTTTTTAAACTACTTTCCCTATTTTAACAACATGAGATGTCCAAAAGTAAAGATGTCCCAAAGACTTTTTTGATCCAAAATACTTTCCAGAGTCCACAGTTCTACAGTGAATAGTGTCTTAGGAAATTATTTTGTATAAACAAATACCAAAATTGCATAACTGATCAGAGTATGAAACAACAAAAAATCTAAATTGCCACAGTGTGTGCAAAATCCTTTTGAGAATGTATAAGGCAAGACAGTAGTCAATTGACACTCATTTACACTTCATTTCATTTTGTAAGCTTTATTACAGAAATCTAATCTTTCCCAATTAAGTGGACACTTTAATCTAACTATTAAAACAAAGAACACTCTGATTCTTTCAATCCCGTTCTTCAGTCACTGCTTGAATGGGTGTTCGCTGGATACATTATAAACCGAACATCATCTAAAACTGAACCATAGAAATTCTCTCCAAACGGACTGTAAGACAAAGCTAGGAAATCTAGCTGAGTCATGAAATTTGTGAAAGTTGCCCATATTTTCTCACATCTTTTTCTTGAGAAAGCTATCTCATTTCAATGCCATAAAATATGGAAGTGGTTATTTAGATTTTAACACATTGAACTCAATTCCATGCTTGTGTGATTCAGTCTGAAGCCGAAGCAGCAACACTGGCATCACGAGCATCACCTGTAAGACCAACGAGGCAGTAACAACAGCCAATGCCTGGCTGAAGGAGTTGAGAAGTCTTATATTTGTGGGGCAGAGAGCAATGATACAACAGAGTTTAACAGTAGCCAGAAAAACTGCTTGGTAGTTCTCATCCAGTCACTTTACATAGTTAGCTTTACAAGTTTCATAGCAGAAAAAGCATACTTAACCTGTCTTTTAGTTATTCAAATATCATCAAAACATTATCTTTATAACCTTTTATGCTGGATGTGTACCCTGCTGAAACACTGTATCTCAGGAAGCCAAGCACTAAAACCACTATGAGACACTTTTTTACCACTGGCATTTTGTACAGACCGTCAACAAAAAAAAATAACCCTCGAAAATTAAGATTCAGGTTTGAAGATGAAGGTTTTATTCACAATATATCCACATCAAGCTGATGATCATTGTAATAAATATCTGCTTTAGAAAACAGCTTGAAATTAAGAGCTCAAAGATATTAGATCCAGCTCCAAAGCCTGTATATATATAAGCAAACTTTACTTTCTACCCATTCCATTTGCTTGGGGGCAGAAGAAAAGCCCATTGTACAATTCTCCTTTTAGTGCTAGATGAACTAAAGGGAGTGAAATCAGCTAACTGGACAACCATCAAAGCCCAGAAGGTTTTGGTTAAGATGCAAAAGAGCAGAAGAATCCTCAAAATGGGGGTGAGGTAGGGCGTAGGAATGGAGAGAAATGGGGGGGAAAGAAAACTTAACAACAGGGAAAGGGAAAGAAATTCAAATCCTACAATAACAGGCATGTTGAAAATGGTCCTGTTAACAAGTTTCACCTAATTATATGTGGTACTTGAGAAGAAAAAGCAAGAGTTTGTCACTGAAACACTATTCCTGTAACAACCAAGACCTAAGAGGAGGGAAAGTGGGGAAAAGAACTCGAGTAACAATGAATAAACTGAGACACTTTGAAAACGGGGTTAACAATCCAGCAGGTTGGGCATCAGCTCCAGTCAAAGACCTGGCTGTGAAAAGGGAAACTCCTTCCCTCTCTCCCTTGAAAATCAAGTCAGTTCACAGATTAGGCTGCTAAATACAAAACATGTCCTAACAGAAGCCAGGCAAACCAAGCACTGGGTCTAGAACAGCAGGAACACATAAATCAGCAGGCACTGGTAGACTAAAACCCAATGTATTATTTACAATTGTTCGATGAACTCAAGAGTTTTGAGGGAGAAGGGAGTGAATTTGAGAATTATTTAATTATTTAATTATTTGTTTTTAAATTGCTTACTAAGGACAAATTATAAACTGTTCCACCTCTACCTCTGCCCAGTCACTTTCCTGAGATGCTAAGTTCCTGCCCCTGAAGGACAGCTATTAGAGCACTGTGTGGCAGTAGCAAGTTAAAGTTAGCACCTCTATTTTCTTGTGAAAACTAATTAGCCTCTGCAACTTTGTACATATGAATTCTGAGTGGTAAATACAGGAAAGCTCTACTCCATCACAGCACAGTACTGCAATCAGCAGGACAGGGATATTCACAGCATTTCTCTCCTAGGAATACATATAGATTATTCTCAATCTGATGTATAGATAATTTCTGTAAGTGATGGTGATAACAAAGGTACAGGGAGTTAAGAAGTACAGGGAACAGCATCATTTAGTTTCTAGCAGGCCAAGTAGTGTTAAAGATCTCATCAGCATTACCTATTCAGTAATCTCACTCTTTTAAAACTATTTTTTCAATGGGCATTCATTTTTTTTTAACTTTTATCTGTACATTTCTTCTATCAGCATATATTGCACACTTAGTCACAAATAGTTAAACTGCCTTGGGAAAACTAATGTTAACATATTATTACATATCAAAATAGTACCACTAATGTAATTTGTTCCTTTCTATAGCACATTTCCCCTTCAATAACAGAAATGCAGCTCTTCTGAACGGACTTGTAAAATAGTACCTACAACTGTAATATGCATCTAACTCGCCCCCTTCCCTCCCCCCCATGGTTCAGGAAAACAAATGATTATCCAAATTACAGTATTTTAGAATTTATTTTTTTATTTCACTAAACAGGTATGTTGTGGGCAACAACAACTCAGTGATTCCCACAAGATGTAATCAAAAATGCAGACAGGATGTTACGCTGTCATTGTCCTGCACCCTATGGATTGTAACAACCAACCATCACTATAATTTTGATTTGTCCTACAGTTTCTCAAGATAACAAAACTAAATGCAATTCAGCGGTCAACAAATCCACCTCCTCAATCACATTAAAATTATAAGTGACAGTCATCTTAGCTTGAAGACCTAATTTAACAAAGAAAAATGGCAATTTGAATAAAGCGAAGGAGCTTGGACTTTTTTTCCTTAAAATTTCACAAAGATTTTTCCTGAACAAAAGAGATCAAGCAAGGAGTCAGCAAAATTAGATCACATTTTCATACAAATAAATGGAAGAGATGACACGTCTCTACTCAACCAATGCAATTACAGCTTATAACAAAGAGCAATACGGGCACTGGAAGTAGATATTCAAAGCACTTCTTCAATCTTCAAAGCATCAAGCCCACAAATGGCAGGTTATACAGCATCATATATAAATCAACAAAAATAAAATTGTTTAAAGGCAGTTTTACACTCACATTTTGAGAGGTAACAAGAAACACACCACAGCGACAGGTTAATTCAGAAGAGTCTACTGCCTATTCTTCTCAACTATCCTTTACTGCTGAGCGTTGGAAACAGGGCACTGGACAAGACAGACTACTGCTACAGCAGCTCTTTCATTTTAAACTGTTACCTCTGTCTCCACACTGGGATGATGGTACTTACTGTGTACATGCACTGATTTGAAACAAGTAACCTGTACTTTCTTTGGTTACCTACAAAAGACCAAGTCCGTGGCACTGGCAGTCCTGTGGCTCGCTAACGCAAGCCTTATGCAAAAATACAGTTGTTATTTGAGTATTTTCAGTCCTTTTGCCACAGCCTTTTAAAAGCCAGGGAAGCCCTCTGCTTTTCAAAATGAGCCTGAAAGAAGTGAGAACTAAGATCACTGTGCTAAATGGAAGAGATACAATGCCTTCTACTACACACAGAAAGGAACTTTGATTGGCATAAAAAAGGAAAACAAATATGTATTTTTAATCAGAGATTTTGCATTTAGATTTAATAGCTGTTGCCTTCTCCAGCTGCTTAAGCAACACGACAGATGAAATGTAAGCCGCAAACCAGGACAGACATTTTTAAGCTTCCTTCAAAATCTGCCGAGTAATTTCTTATTCCATCATGCCAAAGCTCTTCATACATACATGTAGCAGTCAAAGGAGAGCCCTGCCTTTCTGTCTTCCATGAGGTACTAAGTGAGTTCCTCTAGGCTCAAACTTAGCCATGTCTGTGAAGTAGGAGTCTCCATACTTTACCAGGCTGTAAAGCAGGTGAAGCAATACTCCAAAGATTCTTCTGCTGGTCTTCAAGGTATCCATAACCCACAACTAGTCATGCAAGAAGTTTTGGGATAGGCCTTGTCCACTCAGCAGTTTTTGGGTGTGTTTTTTTAACCTTTATTTCTAGGTATGAAGGTTCAGACTCCACACAGGAAAAAAAAAAATCCAAATCCACTAGGAAATGCACTCTAAGCTGTCCTACTGCACTAAGAATGGAGCTGTGGGGACAATCAAACTGCTAACACAGACCCAGGAACCCAATCCTGCAGTTTAAAAAATGTGCTGAATTGGTGAAAGGCTGCCAGACACCCGGGATCATTGTTAGCTGCTATGGTTACTAACTGAGTTTTAATTCTGCAGGCTGTAAACACCACCATGTATAGAACAAGCTATAGAGTTAATTAGTGACAGAGAAAGAAAAAACTTGTAGTGTGGCCAGAAGAGGACTCTCACATGGACAATCACCTGCAGCTTAACTATATGGAGTTTCCAAAACTCTTCAAAAATAAGCACGGAAGATACCAAGGTTATGGCCCATCCTTTCAGGCTGTTCTTAAAACACATTTCAGGATATTATCTCCTCTTTCTCCCCTCCTCGATTAGTCTACTTTGAATAATCTCTGAGGCACAACAGGGGGACATCTCACTGCTTCTGCTTCATAAACCTGACAGCACTTAGCCATCGGACAATTGTTGTGTTTGTTTGTTTTAAAAAAAGGAGGGGGGATCTAAAACTAAAAATGGGTGAAGATGGAATGAAACAAAGTCAAGTAAGATACTGGCATATTTTCAAGGAAGGCTCATTTAAAAATAACACTAGAAGAAATATCAAATAATTTAAAAGGTCAACCAACAGAAAAGGCATTTCATCACTTATGTTCTTCGCTATTAACTCATCACAGCTTCGACAGATCCTGCTCAGCTACATCACTTCTGAGACCTTTGCAGTTAACACTAGGCTGCTTCAGGTAGGCCTCCTCCTCCTTTTAAATTATTTTCAGAAATATCGTGGTGTATGTCTAATGGGTGAATCATGGATTCTTTCTATACTGTCCAAAGACAGGCAAGTTAGTTTTCTTCAGAGTAACAAATCTTAGTTAAGTGAACAGACAACTCCAAATTTTTAGAAATACATCATCTTTGTAAAAATTATGAAAATACTTTTCTTAATACTGGATAACATCCATATGAACATTTTATTACTACAAACTTTTCTTTATTCAGGAACAGAGCAACCTTTTCTTCGAAATTTCAAGCAAATTTCCTTTTTTTAAAGTGATGTGAATGTAGTATGCTGTGCTAGACTACAAAAAATTAAGGAAAAATTATATAGCTTAAATAGTGTATCTCCCCCTCTTCATCCCCTACTACATATTCTGCACTGTCATAGCCTTCATATCACCACAGCCACAAACACTACCTTCATTCAAAGTCTCGCAGAACAAAAATATACCACGTGCCTGAACCACTTTAATATGCCTAGCCCATAAAGCCAGACTACAGAGGATGCAGTTTTCAGATGTGCCATCAGCATCCCCAGTATACACCCAGGATCTTTGGAGAAAGTTTCCTGCACCGTGTTAGCCCTGTGGCTGCTACCTGGGTGAGCTACAGCAGTGGGAATGAAAATGTGAGCGCAGGGCAGAAATCATTTTGTGAAACACTGACCCCACTGAGACACCAGCTTCCCAGTGAGCCAGCTGGCAAACTGCTTTCTGGCCAAACTACTACTGCCTTTTACACAGCAACTCCTTCCCAAATAACAGTGAGAGTAGAAATGAAGTTTTAAGGAAAGTGACTGGTATGTAGCTAACACAGTAGTCACTTCTTCATACTAGCTTTGACTTTGCCACGTGAATCTGAAAATATTTGTGAAAAGAAAAGCCTCACCTGTTCTTCCAGCACCATCAGAGCCCACAGGCTGAGAAATAATTGTTTCCTTTGGGCACAGAATACATTGTAATTCTTTTGGTTACATGTATGTAACATAATAACACCTTAATATTGGTGTTTTGCAACTTACATAGGCTATGGGTTGTTTTATTTTAAATACACTGTAAATATCCCTGTAAATAGTAACATACAACAGAATTAAGTGCCTAGGTCATAACATCAGCCTATTCTACTCAAAAAAAGGTAGTGCTGACAGTTATCTCTGATTTTTTTTTCCAATTAAGCCAGTAAGTTGAGATTTCATATGGATGAAAAGGATTTCTGCTTTCAGTCTCCCTTGTTACTAAGATGCTTTATTAGATTAGCCCAGCTGAGAGCTGAGGCGTTCAGTGAGAATAACTCCTCTACCCCCCAGACCTGGATTCTCCATTCTCTGTCTTGAGCACTCTGAGAAGGATTTTAGATGCCCTGTATTAAATGGCAAAGATGGTGATTTAGGCCACTGCAGAAGGCCTAAAGAAACGTGTGGGTTTTAGTACCTCTTATGACTCAGAACTAAAAAGAAGGGAAGAAAACAGTGCAGAGGATGACAAATGCATTCCCAGACCCCTGAGAAACTGTAAGAACATGGAAACAACAATAATGTCTATTTTCATATGCCATGAGAGAGCAACCACGGATTGTGAAACAACCCTGAAGCGCTTTATTATGGTGATTCAGATATATTCACCATCTCAAGGGAAAAACATGCCTCCTATTACCACGACCAAAAAGCCAGTCAATTCCCACCTCCCCATCCCAAATAGTTTGCACCATTTTGTTCTAATAAACATGCACAAGCTTTCACTGGGAGCTCCCTCCAAGTCCAGCTGAAGGATCCAGCAGTAGCAATGATGGTTGAATGAAAACACAGTTCAGGACCTTGCTTATTGACAGGTCCGACAGCATGTCAGCTGGAGTGGAAAAGAAATTTAAAAATAAAAATATGCCTTAATTTCCCAAAGGGAAAGCCCCTCATAAAGAGGCTCAGAGTGATCCCTAAGTCCCCTTTCTGTAGCACTCCTTGTGATGCCCAAATACATGAATCCCTACAATAGGCTCCGTGCTGATGAAAAACAAAAAAAAGATTCACGATACTGCCAAAAGTGGAAAGGAAAATTTCATCTGTGCAAGCAAGTATGTTTACTTTTTTGTTTACCTTTAACACTAACACTTTCATTTGAAATTAAAAAGGTTCAGTTTCATAATACAGAAGAATTTCCAAAGCACGTGAAAAATCCTAATTTTAGCTTTCATTGCTTTTTCTGCTGTTCATAATATCTTTAAACTGTTTGAGCCAAGGAGTAAATTGAAGCAGCATCTTTATAATGCAATTACTTCCCTCATAATAGTTATGTGCTTCTAAATATATTTAGTGGGCTCTGGAACAGCACAAATTTTGTAAGCGTGACTCAGTACTATCTCTGCCTAGCAATGAGCAAATACTAGATATTTCAGTCAATAATGTATCTATTTGTTGCCTCAGGAGATTTTTTTTTTTTTTTTGTTAGCACATAAGGAAATATATTTTGCTGTTCCATCACTCTTTTTCCTTCCAGAAAAAAATGTAACCCACCACTAACATCATTTGCATTTCTAGCCGGATCCCTAGTACTCAAGAGCTACCAGTTTAATACACACATGATACTGAAAAAACTGGGAAAAAACTACATCATGAACAAGACTAGTAATACAATATTTTTTTGGAAGTAAGCATTTATTTAACTCACAGCAGCCAACAGTATAAAACAAAAAGAATCAAATGTAGAGCAAATAACTATTAACCAAATACATAGTATTCTTTGGCATGTGGACACAGAACATACCCTGAGGTAATTACACTTGTCACTGGCTATATGTTTTATACCAGATAAATAAAAACTCCAGCTAAAAATCCAATTTACCTTTCATTGTTTGTTAGTATTTTGTATTTGGAACCTATTCTTTTTTCTTTCTTTTCATTTATTTCATTTTATGCATCATGGATTAAAACAAAGCTATATAATTTGGCTGATGTAGCAGTGAAAATTTCATGTTTTTTTAAAAGCTTGCTAGAATTAAAAATAGGGAAACATTTATTTTGTACAAATACTCATTTTCTTTGGTTCTTATTTGTCTAAAGCTATGCTTTAAATTAAAAGACAAGCTCAACAACAAAACTGACCTGCTTTTGTCCCTTTGAAAGTGTAACTTATCCTTGTATAAATTACACAGGATCTTAGTAGTACACTCTATTACTGCAAATTATCTCCCATTGTAGAACCTATTTTTATCCAGTTATTATCTTGATGAAGTTTAAAAAAATCTGTAACAAAATGTTTGAGTTTTTAAAAGAGAAATGTCAAAATCTTCCTGGTTTTATTTCTAACAAAAAACTATTTCTAGAAAACAAGCTTAGGACAAAGTAGTCTTAAGTATCCTAAAATCCTAAATCTTTGAACACACAGAGGTATTTTTTAATATGCCATGCCTCTAAATATTTATCCAAGGAATATGCTTTTCGGTATCCAGATAAAATCTGAAAAATACAGTAAAAAATAGTAACTTGAAAATAAGAAAGCACACAACTGGCAGATTTAAGAACAGTTGCTAAGATCTCCACAGATTTCGTCCTCATTGACCAAGCTGGAGCCTCTCTCTATCCAACCCTAAAGCACACTGCACATGCTGGAATGCTCCTTTGCTGCAAGGAGGGCAGAACTTCCTTCTCACAACAGCTCTTCGTTGCACCAGGTGGGGTTGAAGCCCAATGCAGAAACTTGCACCAAGACTAAGCCTTGTGCTTCCAGTGGCCCAATGCTAGTACCACAGCAGCAAGAGATCATCAAAGACCGAGTTGGAGGAACAAAAGTACTGAGGGAGGAAAAGCATGTATACTGAAATAAGGATCTCATTCAAAAACTTGTTGGGGAAGGAAACCAGGGGAAGAGAGGAGGGTGAAGCAGAGCAAATGCAGGGTGATGGCCGGGGATGCAAGGAGGAGCAAAGAGGAAGGAAACACAGAGCCAGGGGAAAAAAGCAGTGGCCTGGCCCAGCTGAAAAAAAAGATGGCAAGCTTAAGAAGCCCTGAAGGTGGGACAACGGAAGGGGCAATCATACCGGACAAGGAAGGGAATATCAGGAATGGGCCAAACCTTAATAGTAGAAAGATTCAGGAGGAAAGGAAGGAAAGCAACTGAAGCAAGATGAGGTGCCTCAATAAAAAATAAAAAGGCTGGAGTAAGGCAGGAACCTTTTACAAAAATAGTCTGTTATTATGTAATGAAAGGCTAAAGAAATATTCATCCTTGGTAAGCTGGCCTTTCCTGAAGTGTTGCCTACAATTCTGCAGTAAAAAAAGGACTAATCACACTTATGGCGGTAAAGGAAAGGGCTGGGAGGATCAGTGGAAAGGAGAGGACACTTGAACGGGGAAATCAAAAGAGCTTGGCCCGTTTGCTACGTTAAAAACATTTATGATTGCTCTCTAAAAATACATCAGAGGGGAAGGAATATTAAAATAACAGGAAGGGAAGGAACTATTTAATCAGAAATATAAATCATGAGAATAAATAAGCCAAGATCTGCCAGCAATAATTTCATGCTAAACAAGGGAGGAAGTTTGTTGTTGTTAGGGTTTTTTTGGTGGTTGGTTTTGTTTGTTTTGGTGCGGGGTATTTTTTTTCTTTTTTAAATCATGAGAGTAATATCTCGAATAACATCTGAAAAGATGCAAGGACAACATTTTTTTAAAAAGCACAAAAAACCCAAAGCCCTATCAAACAATCAAGCCAAAACCCTTCTTCTAAAAGACCCCTCAACCACCACCTTTAAATCTTTTAAAGCAGAACTTGCTGAGCTGATGAGAACTCTCAGACGTGTGTGGGAGCAGCATGCCCCTCACCTGGAGGCCCTGCCCAACACGGTCTTACGCCTTTCTTCTCCTCCTTCTGACAGCAACAGAGCCAGTAACATGCTCCAGACAAAAAACCACTTGTGGTTCCTCTCTCTGCCAGCTTTGCTTTTAGCCTCTTAATTGCCAATGGCTACAGCCAAAAGCAGGGAGCCAGCAAACCACAGTTTACTATGAGACCAGCACACAAAGACAGCTTTTTGTTGCTTTGGGTTTTTTTTTTTTAAGCTCTGTGCTCTGTCTGACTTTGAAACATCTGTAATGCTCTTCTGACATGTCTGTGTACCACTCCACAGTCAAAGGAAAGCAGCATTACCGGAATGATTTTTGTAATATAGAAATATATTTTATTGAAAGACCTGTAAACTGAAATAACACGAGTTCTGGATCTATCCTGGGACCCAGTGTAAGTCAAAAATAACACTCATGCACATTATCTACTTTGACAAGAGGCTTTGTTCTGTTTTTAACTGCTGTTTAATCACCTTCCTACTTGCAGTTAGAGTAGATCTATTCATATTCAAGGGTGAAGTCCTGTTTCCATTGAAGTAGATAGGAATTATAGCATTATTTTGAGTGGAGACCAGGATTTTACTCCAGCCAAAAGATTTACCTTGTAACTACACAATGCAGTAGCTACAACTGGTTAATTTTTCCATTCAGAAGAAAAGCTGGTACAATATATCACAACTGAAAATGTTTTCTTTAACCCAAGTGGTTCCAAAACAACCCTTTAAGCAACATGATCTAGAAATTAACCACAAATAATTCACCATTTGTTTGCTATGAGGAAAAAGACACACAGGTTCCCACAACAGAGAACTCCCCAAAACAACTGGTTAATTGTATGTTTCATTCAGCAGTTACTGGGCACATTTCTGGTGAAAAAAGGCACAACGCCATTCCACTGTTAAGTATGTCATCTTGTGGGTAGTATCATAATTAATACTTTCAGTATGCATAATTATTTTCAGTCTTCTTTATGGGACCTCTAATAAATATTTAAACAGGAGTAAAAACTCCAGCTAATCCACCTTCCAACACAGGCAGATTCCAGCCCACCGACATACTTATCCTTTTTGCCCTAACTCTCGACTCCCAGACACCCAGGATATTTTATGTTATTTATGTGTAAAATAAAAATACTTCAAGTTAAAGTCACATTGTTTACAGAAGCCTTGCAACCCCAAATAATGGGCTTCAGCTCTGATCACACCCACATTTTGAATTTTGTTCAAAATTGATTCCTTTATTTCATCTGCAAAGAGAACTTTGAAAGCATGACCCCATCTTAACCAGTTGATCCGCCTACCTGTGTATACAGACACACTCCAAACTCATGCGTCTTTGACATAGGTTAATATTTACTGCCACTTATCTCGAAGCCTTTCTGATACATCACTTCCACAAAGGTTAGGGGTGGGAGAAGAATACACAAGACCAACTGCACCCAGAAAGATACCCTCCCTCACAGGGCAGCTTCCACCTCTTGTGTGAGCACAGTGAAACCAGATCAGCGCTGTAAGTCAGTGCTGTAAGAACAAGTGAATGAATAAGAATAGCCCATAATAGTGAATGGACTGCTTAAACCGAGTCCTCCATACATTCCAAATGAAATTAAATCCTTTAAAATGCACCACTAGACCACAGCAAGAATGCTTTGGCATCTACTGTCTGTCTGTCCCCACTTTCTGTAAAACATTCCTACACTAAAAGACTAGGCTGACTAAAATCATCCTCAGTGGCTGGGTTGTTGGCTTCCCCCATGCCCTTGTCTGTTTTTTTGTTGGTTTGTTGTTTTGGGGTTTTGTTTTTTTTTTTAATCAGTACATCTTGGTTGCATCAATGCACCATTGACCAGGTTTTAGTATAGCTTCTTTTTTCAGAAATGAAAAAAAAAAGCAGAGAGACTATTCAGAATTCAAAATGTTCCAAAAGGCCCTTCCCTGGTAAATGATGATAAATATGTGCGCTCAAACTCAATAGCAAGATGTGTTTCCCAACATCAATGAAATTACTTTCATTTGTCTATGATATGACCAAAAATAATTGAAAACTTGCATGTTTCTTTTCTAAAAGCATGGTTCATCTTAAAACACAGCTGAAAGCTCCAAATGTAATTGTAGATTTATCCCTATCTGCATCACCATTACCTCCTAACTGCTGTACTGCTTTTTGAGAAAAATACGGAAATGTGTATCAAGCAGGTAAATTAATAAGAAGAAAACAAAAAATTGCAGTATGTTAGATTCCTGTTCTGTGGGAACCAGAGCGTTCCTTCTTGTATAGCTATTTGATATACCACAAAGCAGTATTCCATCTCTTCTGTGATAAACATAAGGCTGTATTCTCATTTTCTCACTACGAGTTCGATTCAAACTGCTCTGCATTTACAGCTGACTGACAGCCCATGCTGAGCACAAGCTAGCTGGAGGAAACCACTCTGAGCAGGTTTCAAACAGTTACCCAATGGAGTGACTTCTCTAGAGCAGAAGAGGAGGAGGAGGAAGTGAGAAGGGGAAGAAGCAAAGACAAGGAACTCTCACGGGTCGCAAGTGTACAGATAACGCTCTCAGGGAGTTTCTACAAACTTTCGAACCAACCTTTAGAAACTTTAGCATATCTGAAAGTACCATGCTGAAAGGTCAAGTAGACATGGCAGTCACTGCTCACCACCACCCCACAACGGCCACTGTAAAGCAGGCCCCAGAAGCTATCAGACCTGGGTCACAGCTTCAAGTAAGGCAACAGGAGGACAAGAGAGCTCCAGGCACACCTATTCTCTGCCCACCACCACAGTCGCAGCACTGTCTCTTCAGGAGCACTGCCTTGAACACGTACATAAATGCAGGCAGGCATCGTCTAAGGCTGGCAAGATCCAAGCTGCATCCATTTAAATACTAAAGTCCAAGTTAGATTTCCTGTGGCAACACCCAGACACACTGTCTGAGCTTCCTGGAACCCCTCAGACCCTCAAATCACCCACAGCAACTAGATCTCTATCCTATCAATCTAAAATGTGTATTATTCCCCTAAATGCAAGGGAGAAAAGGCATTCCTCTTGCAGGAACCACATTCATTATCTGTAAATTACAATGGTTACAAAAGGCTAGCCAAGGAGACTCATTCATACCAATCATACATGGCATATGCAAGCATTTTACAAAGACGCTTGTACAGCTTAAATTGTTATGTTTACTTTTAGTATGTGAAGTGGTTAGTCTACAGCAGTAATAAAACCAGGCAAAGACATTTCTTACAGCAAATTCTACTCCAAAGACCAGCTATCATAAGTATGGCTGTATAATAGTTATAGATGTCAGATTCTTTGAGGATTTCTTGAGACATCTATAGAATACCTTTCTCTCTGCTCTTCTCTCTTGCTTCCACCATGGCAGACATTAGAATGAACTGGCATTCAAAGCCAGCCAACAGGCAAGATCATGTTTCTTTCTACTTTTATATTCCATGTGTTCTTCATTTGCCTGGATCTTTAGCATCTCTTTATTCACCTACACGTTGAAATATTTATAATTTGTTTGATTTGCATTTAGAGAAAAACAGTGAATAATAATAATAATAATAATAATAATAATAATAATAATAATAATAATAATAACAATAATAATATCATCTCTTGGCTTCTTTCACACCAAAGGATGAGGTCACAGGGCTGTTGACAATTATTTTAAAACAATCAACCTTTCATTGAGTGATGCAATCGTGCACATTAGCGTGGCTTGATGAAATACAGGCTTGCTCCTACCTAGAGCCTCAGGATTGCAGCCATGGTATCAAATAGTAGTTCTCCGGGCCTGGACATACTTTTTGAACAATTTCACAGACCAAAGAGGGATCCTATCTTCCTTAGTACTTAATCCCCAAACTCGAACCATTATTTCCTAGCCTTTCAGTGCTCTAAAAATGTGGCTTTTAACAGCAGATGTATTAAAAATACATTTTTTCCTAAATCATCTTCATTGATGGTGAACTTAAGTACTCAGTTCTAAAAGACAGCCTCTCCAGCTGCCTCCTATTGCTCCTCCTTAGTCTCATGAGCTCAGCCATCAGCCACAAGTAACTTTCTACAGCACTGCAGAGAGAGGGAGGAGAATGACTCATCTGTGTCTCTTCCCCGATCTCTGAAGAGCAGCTTCAGCTTGAACATGAGCAAGAGAACAGTAATTTTAAAAACAAGCATACAGCTCTGACTCTTTCAGCTGTTACTCAAAAAAAAAAAAAAAAAAAAAAAAGAATCCAGAAAAAGAATGGCAGACAAACAACCAACTGTCTGAGCTCCTTGAACACAGATTAAAGCAGCCAGATTGGGGAAGAAATTGAGCCAAAATTGTTTGAGATGCCCAAGGCCCTGAAAGGGCTATGTCTACCTAAGTGTAGTTAATAACATGCTTTATGCCTAGATTTCGTCATAGTCTCTGGAACGCCCTGTGAAAAGAAGGTTTATGAGTAGCTGAGGACTTGCAGATGTTTGCCACTTCTGTGCAACCCAAACAGTTCAAAAGAAGGAAGAGGCAAACAGGTGGCTTCCAGGGTTCATAACGCTTCTTAGTTAGTGAAGAGCACATTCATAAGGCATGGAAGTAACACAAATTCTCCAAAACTATGCATTTCAAGATGTTTTCGTCACAGTTGGCTTTAAGGAGTTTCAAAACAAGGAAAAGTAAATCCACAACACTGCATACTATTAGTTTTCCACATTCTACAAAATCAGAAGGGAGAGGATACTTTACTTCATTGACCCCTTCTACCTAGTGCAATACGATCCACAGGCTTCTCTAACATTATCTCATCTTCCCCTTTGCCCCAGGGACAGGAAACTCTGTACCTAGTTTCTGATATGTTCAAGTTGGCATTACAGGTGTGACCTGAAATGACATCTTCCAGTTTTAGGACCATAACATCGTGCACAAGCCCACAAACCTTTATTTATAATTAAATTTGATTTTTTGGGGCTGGAAAGGTAATCTTTTGGGAAGACTGAATGCCAGTGACTGCTTCCTTGTCCTGATAAAGCAGTACCCATTAGATAATCCATTCCTCCAATCTCAGTATTGGTTATTTTCCTTAGGGTGCAGATGCAGAACACAACCTGTTGCTCCGCACAAGAAGGAGCCCTGTGAAGTGCTTACACAGGCTCCCAGGTGGCCAGAGAGACTCCCTGTGACCTGCACCTACCAGGGTGCTCAGGAACTGCACTGTGAGTGAGGTTGCTACACCTGCTTTTGCAGCATGTTCCCAGTCATCCTCTGAAGACTGAAGTGCATTGACCCAAGAATGTGCAAAAGTAACTGCTGCCATTCTGCAGTGGGGACAAATTTCATAAAAACTAACATTTTTCAGAATAACTGAAATACTCAGGTTCACTCAGTTAAAAACACCACAAAACCCAGTTTCCTGCTTTATACCCATGCTATGTCCCTGCTAATACAGAGACAGATACCTCCTCTGAAAAACAAACAACTGCGCTGGTACCTAGGAAGGATTTTGTTCAAGAAGTATAATAAATCCCCAACTTCTCTGTGAAGATTCAAAAGCCCTTTCTAAAAAGTGCAAAAAGTACAAAGATGATCTACCACAGTTATATGCTGCAGATGTCTAATATAATTTCAGGAAGTAATGAAAAAAGTTTCTCTAACACTTCCTCTCATTTCTTTAACATTGGTAAAATAAATCCATGCAGCATAAGACATTATAAACCCATTGAGACAAACATTCCTTGAGGTATGTATTGCGTAATAACTGTAGTGGAAGATATGCCAGTAACTAATTAAACGTATGCCTCAGGCTTTAGCCATGTCAATTCATTTATTCCAGATTTATTCCATTTTTTAAAAAGTAGATCATTTTCTTCATGAACTCTGTCATTTAAAAAAAAAATTGATTACTTAACTAATGATCTTTTAAAGTAGAAATACACTGTGGAGCAAATGTGTTTGATATGACAGGTTATCATATTTGAATAAACATGATAAAGTTTCATGCTCTTGTGAGTCTGCTGGTCATCCCATCTGCATAGGCACAAACTCCTTTTTTCCTCACAAGAAATGAAGGAGTACAGAAAAAATCCTTGCTTTTGACAAAAGGCAGCTTCTAAGAATTCCTATAGAAAATAAGATACTCATCCAAGATGATCATTGTTGCACTATATGATGAATCTTAACACCTCAAGAGTTACCAGCTTCCATTGCATTACACTGCATTCTTTGAGCTGTAAAAGTCCTCTAGATTAGGTTACTTGTGACAGTAAACTACAGCGATAGTTACTCTTCCCATTTCGGCAGAATGGCTACAAAACTGATGTAGAAACAGCTTCTGCAATAAACTTCTGCAGCCTTTACCTGACCCTTGCTGCTTTTGTCAGTATCTTCTCAAGAAAGAGGGCAGTCACATTTCCTTCCACAGTTCTTGTTACAAGGTTTGCAAGAAGGCAGCAAAATGATGACAGTACTTCTTCTTTTTAATTGCAGCAGAATTCAGTAGGACTCTCTTCCTAGCTGTGATCATTCAAATTGTTGCAATTCCATTTTAAAGGATAAAATAATTTCCATACTAAATAGCATTTTCTTCTTTACCGAAAGCTCTAGTTCATCCACAAGCTCTATAAAGCTAACAGAGTAAGTAGATCGTCTGATCACATTACTTACGTGACCATTTTAGGGACACTATATTCATACAAATAAGTTGTTGTTTGAATCACTCATGTTTTATGAAAAAGAAAAAAAAAAATCGAAACTCAAATCAGAAACATATTGTCATTACTGGCTTTGATTTTGGCATGCTACTCTGAAAACAGACAACTAGATGTTATTTCTCCTTGCATCAGATTGTGCTTGAATTTATGCAAACACTGTGCAAGCGGTCCAAGTTCACAAAGAATGAAACTGCTGTTCGCCATCTGCACTACTAGTGTTGTACTGCAGAACATTAAGCTTTATTTAGCAGCTTTTATGCTCAAAGTGTCACCAAACAGTACTAACTAGACTGGTTAAATGCTGGTGTCAAAGAAGCCACTACAGCAGCCATCAAACAGCTAGTAAAAGGTCAGAGTGAATGATCAGATCTATTTTACTGTAAGCAAATATCAGAGGTAACACTAAACATTTTAGAGGCAAAGTTACATAAATGCGTGAGCAATTTTAAATAATGCAGTCATTAATGAGATATTAGCCAGGTATTCAGAAGAAAGAAGGTTAGATTAATACAGGTGTTCAGTTCTTAACATGCAGAGTACTTGCAGCTCTAAGGCCTGAAGTATTTATAATTAGCTGTGGAACAAAGGCATGCTGTGTTGCTCTAGCACAGAGATTTGTCAGCTTGAACAAGAAATGTTTCCAGTAGGTTTCAAAGGGTACTGCTTGCAGAGATGCCTATCCAAAACAGTAGTCATAACTAACTCTGATCTTTAGAAACAACCAAGGAAAATTATATAAATACCACTCTCGCTGCAAAGAGAGAAAGAGAATTCATGACACTCAGGCTCTGCAAAGGTGATAGATTCAAGGGCTACCTTCTGCTACCCCATCCTTAATACAAAACAGATTTTACTGATTCAAGTTCAAAAGTTTTGTCCTTAGACAATCCGAATTAATTCTTATTAATACAATTTAAAAGAGTGAATTTTCAAGAAAGAAAAAGACAATAAAGAATCCCCATAGATATGCCATTTTAAGTCACAACACTGGTCCATGCAGTTTGCAGTGTTTTCTGCTCCTGCTCAGAGACTGCAAGAAAACTCAGAGTATGTCTGGAGACACATATATGTACAGAGCCATACATTAAAATTTTCAAGCAGAAGCATAACTTGAAGAAAATGTATCTTATAGGCAATAGGCAGTGCAATCCAAAGGGAGCCATATAATAGACTACATGAGCTTTGGATCAAATCCATGAAGCTAATACTACAAACCACTAATAATAAAAGATTCTATAAAACAAAGCTATGGAAAGTAACTGTAGTGAGAAGCTGCGAGTATCTGTCAAAAGTGAAAGCCCAAAAGCCGAAACAAAATCAGAGGTACTGATTTTGATTACACCATTGACTGCAGTTTTAAAGGAGGCTAACTGGGGGAAACCAATATAAAGTCACTGTGGTGCATTTAAAAACACTACAGGACAAAAATCTTACAAACACAGCTGGCTGTCTTTGCCAGCAGACATTGTCACAGAATATGATTTTTTTTTTTTATCCAAGATGTCTTCACTGCTTGTATTAAACCTTGGTATCCTCTGTACAAATAGACAGCAGGCCATACTGGATGGCTCCTAAGAGCCATTCTGCTTAACCTCAGTGCTCCGACTCTTAACTTCCTATGCATTCCTTCAACTCTCGCCCACCTTGCCACTCTGCCTTACTACTAAGCCTCTGTGAAACAGGTGGAGTAGAGATTGTTTACAGACACTGTTTATGGTCTGCTGAGAAAGCCACAGGGGCGTGCTTGTTAAAAGCGGTGATAATTGAAGAAGATGATGTAAGAAAAAACACCCCCAAAAAACCCAAAAGAAAACAAAAGGAAGGACAGCAGAGGTTATGTTGGGTTTGAACACTACTCGGCATTTCCTCCAGTCCACTTTCATCTTACTGCTGGCTTTTTTTTTTACAGCACTTGCATTTTTCAGCATATTAGCCTGGGCTATTATGCTCTATCCAAACCTTTTAACCACAGCTTCACTCCCTTTCAATCACCCTTCTCAAATTCAGCCCTTGTTAGTAATTCAACAGAAATCTTAACTGCATGATGTTTGGTTGTTTTTTTTTTTTTTTTATTATTTCTACCTAGTTTAACACTGGTCATCAGTTTTAACTCTTCAGAACAGCAAGCATGTCCCAGTCATTATAATATTGGCCCTCAACTTCTCTACCATAATTTCACTGTTCCTCTATTTTCCTGTTTTTCTATTTTTCCTAAATTCAGTACCAACCTAATACTATTTCCTCACAAGTTTGTACCAGGTCTACAAATCCAAGAGGCAAATATTCCATTTCCAAATGTAATCTAGATAATGTTCTATCTTGGCCTGGCCTATGCCAGGCGTCACTGAACTCGGGGATAAAGTTCTACTGCAAGGTTTTTTGCTTTCCGTGTTTCCCTCAAATGAGTACAACACATTTAGAATATGGCTGCTGAAAATAAATTTTACTTCAAGACAGAACAGGCTGCTCAAATGCTTGAATCTGAAAAGATCTTGTTCATACAAAGGCTCCATCTTAGCAGAGCCCTCCATGAATGACAAAAAAGGAGTATGATTCACTTGGCAGGCAAATTATTCTAATCATTCCACAAAGGCATATAAAGCCCCATACACATCACAACTTTTGTCTTCCACAATCATTTTTCTCTTCCCTTTCACTCAATTGTTTTTCTCTAAATTATTAAATCCTTCTTTCTTCTTGTTACAGGTTGGGAACTCTCTGACTGTAAGAACTCATAAGAGAAGGTGATAATTAGAAGTAAAAGAAAGAGGGTTGTATAGAAAAGATGGCTCTATGGGAACTGTGAAATGGTGGCTATTTCAGGTAACTGAAAAACCTGGTGCTCACTTCAGTCTATGACTTGATCAACAAAACTCATCCCAGCCCATGTCCTGCTTACCAGGCAGCATGCAGGTGGTTCACTGGCTGACAGATAAAGTCCATAAATTAACACACAGGGGCACAGAATCAAGCCAGTAAAAAGCAATTTTGGAGAAAAGACCAAACTACTTGTCTAGTAGCCAATGAGACAAGAGCAATCTTGATGGCATGAACAAATCCAAAAATAATCAAAGTACAGCTCTAAAAAACCAACCTTATAATGGGACGGGTTTCAGAGAAAGTTATATCAATTCAGACTATTTAGAAAAAGATACTTAAAATTACTGTTTTTCAAACCAAAATGCAGATTATACTTCTCACACTGTTTTGTTCCATTTGACAAATACAGGTCTATGAACTGATTTATAGGTTACTGAAAATGAGAGGAAATAATTAAATGGGTAATGGATGAGTCAAAATCAACAGAGAATGCAATAGTGAGGCTTAATCTAGAATACTATGTATCATTCTTTATCATGTCATATCTGTCCAGCATGTTGTTCGGGTTTGAGCTAAAACATAACCAATTTTCTGTTTAGTAATTTTACTTTTCAGTTAAGCCTCTTCTAACTACTGAAATCAACAGCATATTGCACAGGAACTGTTCATTCTCAGAGTGATAAGACCTATGTTTATAGTTGGTGTCAAGGAATGGTATGCAGAGAGGCTCTTGCTTATACTTATTGCTATAACACCCAAGGCCAGCTAACTTTTGTTAATTTGCCCTTTTGGAGGGTCGGAAGCAGAAAAGCATAGAGGGGTCCCACCTGCAGGGAGGAGCGGACAGGACAGGTGGCCCAAAACTGACCAACAGGGTATTCCATCCCATCTGCCTCATGCTCAGTACAAAAGCTGAGGGATCAAAGGGTCAGCTCTCTTCCTTCAATGGCTAGCGTCTGAGGAGGAATCGGTTTGTCTGCCTTTGATCCCGATCCATGCATTCCTGAATCCAGATCTGGAATCCAGTTCCCATGTGCCACTAAGTCCAGTCTCGGACTTTCCCAGTACCTGCCAGTGATGTGATCATCATCCTGGGAGCTTGATATGGTTTTGTATATATTTCATTATTTTATTTTTATTATTTTATTATTAACATCTCATTAAAGTAGTTTAGTTCCTTCTAAACTCATAAGTCTATTTCTCTCTCTTCCCCCCTCTCCTTGGAGACAGAGGTGGGGGAGAGCATCTGTTTCACCTTAGTGGCCAGTCTGGCCCAAACCAAGACACACGTGAACATGTGCTGCAAACAAAATAGAGAGAAGTGCTGCTAGCATTTCTCAAGAGAATGACAGCCTATCTTACATCAGTATCTCAAGCAACCACCATCTCAACACCACAAGGAAAAACAGCCATCTTAACTCACAAGAAGAGCACTTGCACAGGAGCAAGTGATAAAAACTGGCCATTAATACAGTTAGCATAAACCGTAAAGGAATGTTTCTAACAACAAGAACAAAGAGATTCTCAGGCAGCATTCACTGGGCACAGCCACAACACAATGAAGCTTCATAAATGTGAAATACTGGGCCTGCCAGAGAAGGGGACTGGAACTATGAACCAAGAGATGTTTTCCAAACTCATCTCATACTCTTGCTCTCCCATTCATAAATAAATCCATACATATACACACACCCGCTCATGTTAAGCAGATACTTCTTCTTCTTTCCTGAGTAATTTGAAGCTACTTAGGGTAACATTTCTGTCTCTTGTGGTTGATTAATATTCTCATATTTGTACTTTCTTGTGTGCAAGTTTTTCCAGCCGTTCCCTCCAAGGACTCTCCTCCATTGATTCTTTTATGTCAGACACACCTTGAGTTCATATTGCTGTCTTTCACAGAATGCAGATACTCTCCTCTCTCTAGCTGCATACTTTCATGAAGGGCTGCTTATGACTCATAATAAATTAACATCTCACCTCTTCACAGTTAAAGGTCACTTCAGAGGTTGTGGGATATGGGGAGAAAGAAGGAGGGAGGGAAAGGGATGTGCATAAAAGCACAGCCCACAGAAAGCTGGGGTTTAAAAAAATGCTTGAAGAATCACAATTCCATAATGTTGCTAAAACCTCCTTCTTTATTCTTGGCATAAGCGCATGTGTGTGTAAGCAGTGGGAAAGGCATCATATTTTTAATTGGAGTGTGAAAAATGCTGCTCATTGACAGAAAAAATAGGTAGTTATAATTAGAAGTGGAAACTAAAACCAACGCTTCACTTGATTATACAGAAAAGGCATAATTTGTTCACAAGATACAGCCTCTAGGTGGGCCCAGAGTCTTATTATCCATACTTCAACTAACATTCCTGTTTACTACTCCATAGTCGAGTGATCCCTATGGAGCCAAAGTACTGTGATCAAACTAATTGTTTTTACAGACTTGCAGAATGGCCGAGGCAGGAAGGCATGTCTGGAGGTCACGCCTAGTCCAACCCCCTGGCTCAGAGCAGGATCAATGAGAGCAGGGTACACGAGGCTATGTCTAATTGGCTTTTATTTCCATCCAAGGATGAAGGCTCCATACCATCTCTGGACAACCCGTTCCACTGACCTGCCTCCCAACAAAACATTTTTTCTTATGCTTAAATGGATTTTGCTGTATTTCAATTTACGCCGATTGCCTCTTATCCTTCCACTGACTACTGCCTTTCTTGACTTTTCTTAGTCTGGCTCCACTTTCTTTACTCCACCACACCACGTATTCAGGTTTTGAGTATCTCTAAGGAGGGAAATCCCAGTGTTCAATCACCCTTTAAGTTAAAAAGGTTTTATTATGTTTAAAGGGATTTTCCTGTATTTCAATTTATGCCCATTGCCTCTTGTCCTTTCACAGTCTACTTCCAAAAGGACTCAGGCTCCACTTTCCTAACCTCACCACATCACATAATCAGACATATTGATAACATCACGCTGAGCCTTCTCTTCAACAAGCCAAACAGTCCTATCTCTCTCAGACTCTCCTCAGATGTCAGATGCTCCAGTCCCTCAATCATCTTCACAGCCCTTCGCCAGACTCAGTCCAATATCTCCATCTCTCTCTTGTACGGGAGAACCCAGAATCAGACACCACACTCCACATGAGCCCCACCAGAAAGGAGAAGAGGAGAAGGATCACCTCTCTCCACCTCCCTTCTGCCAAATCTCTGCCTAAAGGCAGCCCAGGAAGCTAGGAGCCGCCCTTGCCACAAGCGCAAGTTGCTGCCTTGTGGTCTACTTGGTGCCTACCAGGATCCCTGGGGTCCTTCCCACCAAACCTGCTTTACAGACACTCAGCCTGCGGTTATTCCTCTCCAGGTGCAGAACTGGGTATTTCCCTTTGTTCATGAGGATCCTTCAGCCCATTTCTCCAGACTGTTGAGGCCTCTGAATGGCAGCATGACCCTCTGGTGACTCAAACACTCTTTCCAGCTTTGCTGCATCTGCAAACTTGCTGAGAGTGCACTCTGCCCTATTCTCCAGGTCATTAGTGAACATGTTGAGCGGCACTGGCCCCATTATCCACCCCTCCGGCACATTGCCAGGGACCGGCCTTCAACTGGACATCATGCTGCTGATCACAACGCTTTGAGCCTGGCACTTCAGCCACCTCACTCTCCATTTACCTAGTCTGCATGTCATCGTTTTGCCAGTGATGATGATACTGCAGGCAGCGTCAAAAGCTTTGCAGAAGTCAACGTAAACAACAGCCACTGCCCACCCATCCTCCAACAAGTCAGTGATCTTATCACAGAAGGCTAACAGATTGGTCAGACATGACTTCCCATTCATAAATCCATGCTGACTACTCCCAAACAGCTTCTTGTCCTTCATGTTTGGAAATGGCTTCCAGAAGGTTGATGTGAGGCTTGAATTCCTCAATTTCTCCTTATTTTCTTTCTTGAAGATATGAATTACTTTTGTTTTCTGATAGTCCCCAGGAGCCTTCCCTGAAGTTCATTCTAAGAAAATCGATTTTCCTTCTGGAAATAATCTCCCCTGATACTTTCTTTTGGATTAGGCATTATAGCAGATTTACTCTACCTTTGTGATGTATGAATGAAAATAACAACCCTAGTTTTTTAGATGTCAGGCTGGGCTGTAGCAATGATGGAGAGAGGGGAGAATGCTTTGTAGTGTGGAAGCAAATACGACCTGCAGTTACTGAATGACATTTACAGAATAAAACAGGCCTCCCAAAAACAAGACACTGCAAATAAAGTTATCTTTTCTTTTGCAATCAATCATAATACAGCCCAAGTATCTATCTGAGGGTGAGGAAAAGAAATGAAGCCATGTAAGACATAACTATTCAAGCAATTTCAATAGTCAGACAGCCATGATTAACTAAAATTCCACCTTTCAGATTAAAAGGTATTCTTTAGAACATACACATCCTAACACAAAAAATAGTGACTATATATGTTATATATATCTAAGAGCATCCAACTCTCCTGTGGAGAATTATATTATTACAGAGCTTCTGGCAAGAACCATAATTTGTCCATGCTAACCTTTAACAGAAGGCAGTGTGGCAGAATTCATACCTGAGAAGTTACCTTTCCTAAACTCAGGTATAGACGTTATACTGAACAACTTCTGAGAACAATTTCTAACAGGTTAAGTTGGAAACAGCAAAAGGAAGAAAATGGTGCAGTCTATTAGCAGGATGTGAACAAGGTTCTAGAGAAGACCCCAGATAATCCACCACATAGTCGGCAGATATTAGAGCATTGTTTTTCCTAACACAGTCAGAGATGCCTGAATTTAGGTGGTCTGTCCTGTGCCCATTTCTGCCATGTCTTTTCCTCTGTAAATCTCTGTTTCTTTCCTGATCAAACTTGTGTTTCCTCAAACTTTGCTTGGTGACATCTTCATCCTTACTACCTGCATGAACGCAATCTAACACAGTACAAGCTGCACAGCTTTTCTCTCTGCACATAAGTGCACCCAGCAGAGAGGAGCTGCAAGGCAACTCACCACTGAGCACAACTTCAGTTTTGTGCTAGCATAGCTATGGTTTCTGCAGTGCACGGAAACGCTTCATTAGCATTTTAAACAATGTCATTTGATGCCCTAGCTATGTTTCCTGTGATGGTCTGTACAGTAACGTTAGCTTACTATGGGTTCATCTTAAAGAAGCTTTTCCAGATAATCTGTAAGTACCCCTTTTGCTTAAAAACAGCAAGAAACAGTTCAATCACTTCTTTCTAGTTGTCTCATCTGCTAACAGTTGAATACAAAAACAGAGTTCATGCTAGTGTTTTATGATAAAGCAATAGTTATTTGGATCTTGAATACTGTCCTAGCATCATACACAACTTACACATCTACCACTATTGTAGCACTTCTAGCCCTTTCACTTGAAAGTAATATCTGCATACTAACTAGTCTGTAATTCCACTCACCAAATTCAAATCTTAAACTTCTCTTCTGTCTTCCAAGAGTGCAGAAAATGTATCAAGTAAGGAGGCAGGTGGCTAATAAATACATCCTAGCCTAACTACAGCTAACTAAAGCTAACTAAGAAGGATAGCAGTAAATTCTTTGGAGAAAAGGAAAAAAAAAAGATACAAGAGAGGGGAAAAAGGAAGAGACTACACTGCAATGATGCGCTATGTATATGCAATTTCCTAAAATGGCACCTACTTGCAGACTTCTACCAGCATAGCTGGAACAGGAAGACTGGCAGGTGTGATTTGTAACTGAACCAGCAGAAGCCCCTACCACTGACTTACTTAAACTAGCTAAACTGGTTTAACTGAGTGAGCTTTTACTGGTACAGCCTGTTTGATTGCTGTACAGGGTTTTACTAGACATCTGTGAAGCAAAGCTTAGCTGTATAGCTGCTTCACAGCAGAAGCGCTCTGACTATACATTATACTAACACTCCTATAACCAAGAAAGAACAATGCTACAGACAGAACAAGACAGATGCAAGCACCTATTGCAAGTGAGGCTGCTCATGCATAATGTTTACAAAGAACAATTTGGTTTTGTGTTATCTTATGCTATGGATTTTTGCAGCAGATAATATTTACACCACTAAATGTCCTCATTTAAAGGCACACACATTCAGAGCAAAAGAAAAAATATTTTAAGTGACCACTGTTAACATCACAAAAAAATCAAGGAGGTCTGTTGGTAGCACCAAATGATCTTTACCAGACAGTTACTACACCACCAATGCATTTTTTTGTACACCTAGAAAAGCACATGTAATTAATCACTCTATATTTTCACTGAATCATTACTTGTGACACCTTTTCACAAGTCTTGTTTATGTGGATTTCCCTGAGAGTAGCAGGAATGCAAAACTTACTACTTTGAGGTGCAGTTCACCAAAACGATGGTATGGGTATAATGGCAGCAGAGCAGTAATAATGCTGTTTCAAGTTCAGGTCTCCTCCTGCTACTATGTATCATGCTCCAATGATGCAAACTTCCCTTTTCTCTCAAGTAGTCTAACCAGCTAATACTAAGTGTCCTTAACTAAAAATAATTGCCTGTAGCCAGTATTTATCTTTAATTTTGTTGCTTATTGTCAGATCTGATGAAGGGATACCAAGTCTGGAAGGCCAGTCAATTTTTCCAACAACGCAATCTAGTAAGAGATAGTAATTAGCCTCTCCCTGCAAATCTTGTTCTTGCTTTATGAACACCTGAAAACATCAGTAGGAAACACGTATATCTGTTCGTACTCATTAGCAAATTCTGGTGGTGGCGGTTGTTAAAACTCAAATCTCATCTTCCTGTCTGTCCCTCCACATACATTCTGCAATGCTAGGAGTTGAGTAGCTCATTTTAGTACAGACAGGCTCAAAGGCACGACCCAGAAAGCCTCCACTAATATAACCAGTCTTCAAATAAAAACCACTCTCTAACACAGCTATAATAAATATTTTCTCTCATTCTTTACAGTGCTCAGTTTCATGGTGATGGAATTTGACAGCAGAAGAACATGGTACAGAGACTGGAGAGGCAAGTTACCAACTCATTGCAAGTAACTCCAGGCATGAGCAAGGAAGCCCCGAAGGAGTTCTTCAGCCCTGTAACTTGTACACCCAGTTTCAGCTTCATGAGAAAAAAGAACCCACACAGAAATTGCTGGGTAGGGGAGTGGGAAGAGAAGGGCAGCTTCTAATGGAAACACATGAACCTTAAAAAACAAACTACTGCGGAGCAGAGTATACTCACTTTAAAGAGACCAAAAAAATTACCTTTTTCTAAATATCTGAATCCTCACTAAGGAAACAATGAAAAGGTAAAAATCACAGCACAAAGAAGTTGGGTCAATATTACAGAGCGGCACTGCAAGTGTCACCAAGGTTCAGAAGGGTGAGCAACACACATTCTACTTCCTTGTAAAAACTCTATTTCAGATATAGATCAGCTTTATACAATTGCTTAGGTGAGAAAAAAAGGTTGAATTAATAAATGAGACCAGACTATATATTTCCCTTCTTTCTCTCTATTTTGTAAAATAAAAGTCCCTTTAAAAATAATTTCTGATACCTTAACTTTTATGTTCTGGCTTTAGACCTAGTGTCTACTTCTGCATACCACACACAAACGTTACGCATGTCTGCTACATACACATATATGTATTGCTGAAAACATTTTGAAAGGGATTATATTTTGAAAAAGAGCTTTTATTTTACAGTTTAATGAGGCATTCCTTTTCCTCCACTTACTCAAAATTGTCCTCTGATGTCCACCAGAGAGTTTGCCTAGATTTTTTAAGATATTTTCACATGGTCTGAAAGGTTGCAGAAGTTCAAATGACCCACTAAAAACATATGGCTTGACAATACAGAAACTAGGAAGTTTTCTACACAGAATCACAAAGCCATTAAGGACTATGAAATGCTAAGTCCTGGAAGAATGAGTGCATGTAAGCAATTGCATCCCCCTAGTCATTCCATCAACTTCAGTGAACTGCTTGTACAGGGAAGTTCTTCCTGTACAATAGTTTTTAAAGGATCTGCCCCCAGCTGTTTACTTAAGGTTTCAAAGTACGTATAATCTTTCCTTCTACAGGGAAAAATACTGGTGATATCTCACAGCAAGGTAACACAAATCCTAACTCCTTCCGGGACTTTAGTTCAGCATTCTGTACACTCACAAAACATCAGCAACAAACCAGTTTAGGGTTTTGAATTAACCGTCATTATTTGTGACAATCTGTTCATGAGAACTGATCTACTCAAATTCACAACCATAAGCCTTCAGGTGCTTTCAGTTTGAAAGTACAGACCCCACAGAGTAAAAGAAAGGCAAACAGATAAAAGTACACCACAGAGCACTATGAATCGACTGAAGGTCACCAAATGAAGAAGCTGTGTGGGGACAGAGGAAGACAACTGAGCATATGCCCTTTTGTACCTGTGCAACACTACATTTCAGGTAGCTGCACTTATAAGTACTTTTTCCATGAAACATATTGTATAGAAAATATTCAGCTAAATTTTAGAAGTACACTCCTCTAGAAAAAAAAGTGAAGCATTAAAAAATTTGCTGAAAGATACATTGAGACATCTATGCATTTTTTTGGTGGGTGAATTTTAGATATTTTTTGTTGAAGATCGCTAACATGGTAGTCCTGAATAACAAGCATTTTTCCATCTATATTTCTCTAATTCAGCCCTGGAAGGAGAATAACTCAGGTCACCTTAGAAGGACTTTTAAATGAGGAATAGGTTACATTTTGTCTTTGTGATTTGACAGTACAATAAAGTTGAGACATTTGACATTAGGGAAGAAAACATGAAGATTTGTGTCTTACCTTCTGCTATCTATAGTTATTAGGTGTTCACTGGGCCAGTGATTTGGCAATGGCTGAGGACTCTATGAACTATGTCTCTAAGGTGTCACAGCGACGTAATGCAGACAACATGACAGCAACATGCAGTAAGACGGGCAGTCTGCTCACATGCTGGCAGGGTCCTGGGGGCAAGGAAGCTTGGGGCGAGTGAACAAAACAAAAAAAAACAAAAAAAAAAAACACACACACATCTTCAAGCAACCAAAAAGCTAATAAACACAGGTGGCAAAAGGAAAGTTGGATGACACGATGCTCTTGGCTCCAAGTAGGAAGAGAACCATTTTCAGCCAAAAGGATAAAAAGAGTTTCACTTGCTTTGTGCTATCAATTAATAAGTAAATACTGACAGATAAATCAGACTGCCTAAACTCACCTAAGCATGTCTAAAAGGGAAAACAAGGCTTAGCAAAGCTCGTTATCATGCACCAGCCAAAATAACAGCAGTAACTTGTAACCATAAGAAATCATGAAAGTTATAAAAGAAGTTTCTGTTTTAGAGATGGTTTGGAAGAATGTTTTTAATCAGGGTTTTTGATAATACTGGCTTATAGCCTCTGGGAAGGCAAATGCAAGTTCTCTGGAAGAATGAGTACTAAATTAATCTTTAAAAGGGTGCAGGGAGTCCCCATGCAGTGGGAAATGGGAAATCAAGGTTTTGTGAAGCAGCAGATACGTACACTCAACACCTTGCACAGTCTTGAATGACTTATGATGCATTTATTTCTCTCAATACACCCAGCCAAAAAAAAAAAGAAAAAAAAAAATCAATAAAAGCAGAAGTCATTACCACCTTCTGTAAAGATGACAGGTTTGCCTTGTTCCTTCTTCCTGGGTGGGAGGTACCAATGTTATTTTTAAAACTGTATGCTCGTTTCTTCCCTTCCATCCCTCACCGCCTCCCATCACAACCATTGGCACTAAGCATCCATCACGGAACGACGAGTCTGAAGTCAGAGTAAATAACTCATCCTATTACATGATGGTAGTTTACTTGCACCTTTGTCTTTTCCAAGGGTAACTGCATGACTACAGTGTCTATATATAAACAATAATATATTTCATATGGCTGCAACAGAGCCAAAAAACGAGGATTAAGAGACTCACATATACTCGTCTCTTTCCAACTCTGAAAAGAACATGTGCTGATCATAAACCTAAACTGCTCCAATATACTCTGTCATATTATAATTTTACTAACAGCACCAGTGAAATTCAAGTACAGTAAATAATTAGGTGATGGCAGGAGTTCAGAGATCCTTTAAGGACTCTGTCTCCACCGACAGATTCCCAAAAGCTTCTAGCAGGGAATTGCAACACTTACAGACGCTGAATACAAAGACACCTAATTTGTCAAATACTACTTCCAATAGCAAATAATATAAATATGTTTACCATTCCAGTTGATATGCACTGTATAAATGCATGAAAGCTATTAAATGATCTACACATAATACTTCAGAAAAAAACCAACACTTCTGTACATAGCATAGAAGTAAAACCCCAAAACAATAACAACACAAAACCCCCAAACAAATAAAAAAAATCAACACTGCTAAACAACCCGCCCACATACGCATATATAATTACTGTTAATAAATTACTGTGTTTTATCAAGACAGGAATATTCAGAAGCAAAGAGTATCAGTAAATCATGACAGCAGCAGTTAGAACACCTAGTCTTATAATCCCCTACATCTTTCTTTGTCCCACATGTGCCTCTTGGTTCCATCTTCATTCTTACTTAATGTTAATGCTACTTAACATTTAAGTAATACAAACTGGTAGATGTAGTCAGGATAGGATACAGGCTGGATTGTTCTAATGGAGTAAATGGAATATTTGTCAGACTAAGCTTGAATGCAAGCACAACACTTCACAATTACTAAATTATTAAATGCTGTAGTTACACGACAGTTATCCAGAATACTGCTTGTCTTATACCCTTTTCTGCAAACAAACGCAAAAACCATCAAAATCAGATAATGCTTACTAAAGCTGAGGGAATCCATCTCAGGGTCATGTAATTAAATTGCAAGAAAAGTGGAAATATCAACACGTATTCTCACGCTAGCTTCAAACAGCAGCAGGACTAAACTGCAATTCAGGTTCTAGGAGCTTGTGTTTTCTGTTACTGTGTTTTAATAATTCTAACAAGGTTATTGCTCCTGTCAGGAAAAATCAGATACACAGCTGTACTCTCTGTAAACCCAAAACTGTAGCAGTACTTTTTTCAAGACATTTGTATGCAAATGCTGCTAAGTACCTGTACAGATTTTACCTACAGAGAAGAGTTTCTCACAGCAGCCTGCTCCAACAGTAAAACAATTCCAAGAACAAGTGTAAAAATGAAACAGACCAAAATACATGGATTATTAACAAACCCACCCACATATAAACAAGCTACAGAGAAAATAAAAACTTGGGCTTGGAAAGCTATCAGGGAAAAAAAAAAAAAAAAAAAAAAAACGAAACTGACTTCGGGGAAGAGAAAGTATACGGTCAGGACACCTTCTCTTTGCCTGCCAACGTTTTAGGACTAGGTTAGAGAAACACCATCCACCATCTAATTCTGCCAATTCTATAAATTCGTATGGAAATTACCTTAAGAGGCTATTGCCAAAACCAAACTGACTTCCCTATGTAACACAGTTCCAAATAATAATATATAAATAAGTTCTGAAGAAATTGATGCTGTTTTAAAGAATTATGATATCACAGCTCCAAAGAAGTTATATCTTTGAAAATATAACTCATAGATAGCACATTTGGTCCTTGTTTCAATCTCTGATTAGGTTCTCTTCCTCCTCATGGCTTGGAGCCTCAGGAAGGGAAAAAAAAAATGTCTAGTTTCCTTTTTAGCATAATTTTTTTCTTTTTTATTTACAATTTTAACACCAGCATATTTTAAACAGAAATACTCTACTGAGGTTTTCTTAAGAATACAAAAGAAAAACCTGAGCAAAAAGGAAATAACTGTCTCCTTAGTATATCAGTTTATACTACCTACACTGAATCAGTGAAGCAATATTAAGTATATTTATATAACAATATTTCTTTTTATGTTTTTGTTTAAACATCACCAATTACAATGCACATTAAAGAATGAAAAGCAAAACATTTTGTTTTCAAACTCTTAAATTTTCACCAGTTCTATCAATATATAATGACAATTAAGCCACTGTCTTTTCAGAAGGTTCCTTTTCACTAATAACTTGTTGCCATATAAAGTACTAGTCACTAAAAGATAATAAAAACCTTAACATTGAAGCTACACATTACCATGTGTACACTGCATGACTGCCGCACGCATTTAAAACCCTCTCACTTTTGCATAGTTCATAAAACATTCACATGCTGGTTCCCACAAAACATTCAACAGCTGACAGCCCCAGACAGCAACGCTTCTTTCCTCTCTGTTTCCTTCTCCCCCAGTATTTCCTCTCTCAAAGCCTGGCATCAAAACATATCCAACAAACTGATCACCACAGGACAACCAACACCACACTTGCCCCTGTGACAAACATACGGGATCCATTCTCCTGACTGCAATGAGCACAGCACCCTTCCCATTCAGCAGAGAATATCACCAGTTCCCTGTGACCAGGAACGGGAAGGAGCCTCTGCTGCTGCTAGGTAGTCTCATGTCACTTCCAGGCCAAATACCCAGGGAAGCTGCCTCACTGGGAGCTCCCCCACCTCCTCTGAAGCCAGACAAACAGGTTGAGGTGTGACATTATTTGCAATCATGCCCTGGGCATCCAGGACGGGCCCAGAGCGCTGCTGCTGCTCTGTGCTGAATTCCCTTTGAAGAGCAAACACTGCCAAGTCAGAGACTATTTGCCACCTTGGTGGACCTGTGTCTCTGGGGGGGCGATGGGCTGGGAGAGGGAAAAAGACTTTGTTTTACTAGTTTTGCTTTCACCATTGTAAGAGTAATAACAGCACCAACAATAAAGAACAACACATAATGATGCTATGTTTCTCTCCACAAAATCTTCCTTGCTGTTGACAGAAACAAAAGTTCAAAGAGACAACACTTTCATATGATGGAACCTATCTGAAAATTTCTTTCACCAATTATATTCTCTTGTATTTCACTGTAAGGGTAACAAGTTTAATGGTCATACCCAGAACTTGGAACAAGAAACTAATACTCCTGAGTCTCATTCCCAAGACATCATAACAGTTAGGGTGCCACAATCTAAAATATTTCCCAGGAAAAAATACATATACAATATTCTACTAAGATTTCCAACAAAAGAGCTCAGTAATTGAATTGCAAACCTGCCAAGTATGTAAAAAAAAAAAACATAATAATTCACTGACACAAAAAGCAAGTTATCTTTTCAGGTTCAGACAGTACACTACTTTCCCTAGTCTGCATATAACCTCAGTGCCTTGGCAGATAGATGCCACAACTTTCAGAAGTGACCTACTTAGTCACTTAATTAATAGTATTCAGAGTACTTCGGAGAGCAGTGAAGGCGGTAAGAACCTACAAGCAAAGGCAGGCACAGGGGTATAAGAGAGTGTGGTGGCAAAGCAGGAGGGAAGGACAACAGGAGTTGGTCAGTTCTCCACCCTGACAAGTACCAAGCAGCAGCCAGAGGGCTGGGGAAGCAGAAAGCACTGCAAGAACCAAACTGTTCTGGGACACTCTTTTCGTTTCCAGGAGCCAAGCTACAGCTGTAAAGGGGCCCTGGGTAAGGGTGTGTGGTGTGTGTAACAAGCACAACAGCCTCATCAAGGAATCAACCTGTGCACTCATAACCCCCTGCAACCTTTGGCTGGTTGTGAAGGTTAAAAACAAACAAACAAAACATATAGAGAAGAAAATTAAATTACAAGCAACAGATAAGGGATCTCCACCATGTACCTATGATTCAGCATGAATATCACTGACATCCTACAGCTAATCATCTGCACTATCTAAAGATTGTATTCTGCTTGTACAACAAGAAATCCAGATTGCTGTTCAGACCTGAGGCAGCTGTGGTTCACAAAGCCCCTGTTCTGTTTCATTGTTTCTAAAACCCAACCTATATGCCACAATTTCAAAAATAACTACCACCACACTTCTTGCTAATTTTAAAATAAATTTACCACCCCAGTCCTGCTAGCAATATTGGCAAGTCCACTGGAGTACAGACAAGCCTGAAGGTTGCCACACATAGCTGTTTCAGTTTACCAGTATAACACCACCCAATCCCACATAGAATTGGGTTCGTAAATTAAAACCAGCAAGGATGGCTCTGCACCACAGTTTCCTGCTTTCTACATCTTCATCTGCTATCAGCAAAATCTAACTGTCTCAGATGCTGTCACACTTACAAACAGAGTTTTACACTGCAGAGCATGGCTAGACAAGGAATTTGTTAAAATAAGACCAGGAAAAAAAAATAATCAAAAGCCTCCTGTCTGTCTCCTAATAGCATTTTAAAAAAACCCTAATATAAAAAACCCTAATATAACCACAATAACTACACATCACCCACATCTACTTTATTTTCTGGTATAAAAGTAAGGATTTGGGATTTCAAGTTGAAGTTTTCAAGCTAGAAAGATATCGAAGACCAACTTTATACCATGCAAATGAACTACGCTGCCATCACACCTGCTACCTACTCTTTTTCAACTGCATAACTGATGAGTAAAACAGACAACTAGGAATTCTCCACTCATACTTCTATTTCTCTACCTGAAAAATTGAAAGAAAACAGAGAAGATGACAACCAGATACACATTTATTACTACAAACTCAGCATCACTACCTCTAAAAAAAGTACGTATCTACAAAGGTTTACAGAGGTAAATTAGACCTTAAAGAAGGAATAAAGAATTTTCTTATATTTAGACAAACTTCTCCCTCAAAATCTTCCAAGTGACCATAGCTGCAAACTAATAGGCAGTGAAAAAGGAAAAAGAAAAGAAATTTCAAATACCTTTTCTGTTACACCTTGCATATTGGATTGTAGAGCATAAGAAGGGTATGAACCTGTGGGGTTTGTGTCTGTATGTATAAAAATATATAAAATTCAGAGCAGTTGTTTTGCAGGTTCGAGAACAGGAAGTACCTCTGATACAACTTCACAGTGAAAGTCCCCTGAAAAAATAACTGCACACGTACTGCATACATATCATTGCTACCTCCCCTTTCCTCTTTCTTTTTCACATCTGTCTTCAGACAACTCCTCTTCAGTGGTGTCCTAATTTGCATTTATTTTGTGGAATTTAAAACCACTTTTGCTACAGGCAACTCCAAATGTCTTTTTCACATCACAGCCTAGTACCCCCTTGAAAAATATTTTTTTTCTTAAGTTATACTTTGTATTAATGTCTTTTCATAAACATTCCAATATATTGCATTTCCCTAATTTCTCCATTTCTGATTTGTACATCTTTTCTTCCGAACTCTTTTCTCTTCAAACAGCACTTCCAGAATCTATGCACACATGCTAACCAAGATCACTCAGGCCTCTCTACTGTGTTAATCCAGTGGTTTCAATTCAGCCCAAACATTCAATTTTTGCAAAACCAAGCAATTTCTTTGGAATGTCAGCAAAAATTTATTCAAAAGAAAATAAAATCACATGAAGGAAAAGCTTTTTCCATAAGAACTTATTCCCTCCACTAGAAGGCAGAATGCAAAGTACCTCAAGAAGTGATTTTTAGCTCTGAATAACTTTCACAAGAAACTACTCTTACAACCAATTGTGATAAGCAATGGGAATTTGGAGTTGCATTCAGCTCCACTACTCATAGCTAGCATCTCTTTTTGCCTGCCTCTCAACTACCTTGCTGACACAACAAAATAGCAAAGGGGCCTGAATTGATTGCTGGTCAGCTTGACTCAGCACGCACTTCTGAAAAAAATTTCCATTACTGAAAGACAAAGTTTACAATTACTTATAATCTTAGTGGACAGAATGATTGTGCTCAACAAGCTTTCTAATGGGACTGCTGTTATGTTTGACTATAGGTCTCCAGATACAAGGATATTTACGCAAGAAAAACTGAAGAAAAATAAAGGTTTTCACTTAAGATATTCACATATGAACTATACCTTTATGATGTTTGTATCTTCCACTCCACGTTACCTAATTTAGAGAGGGAATGGTCAACTATGAAAAACATATTTGACTTTGCATTCAAGCTGAGAATGAGGAAGAATTTAATGAGGTTTTTAGTTCTTTAGAAAACAGCCCTGGATGCCGATTTAAAAAAAAAAAAGAAAAAGGGGGAGGGGGGCGGCATGAGAGCAAAGAGCAGGTAGTGATATTTTATAAGAACAGAAAATTCAAAACATTTATTGTTGGTTTAGAACTTTCTTTTGAGAAAAAGCTATTTATTTTTCAATTATGTGACAGGATGCCACAGTTTGAAGTCATTTTGGAAAGAAGAGGCCTTAAAAATTAGGTACTAAGAGGGAGAACTTGCAAACGTTCATACTTAGATTATGGTATTTTTAATAACAGAAATTCATAAGCCACATTTATTTAGGACACTAAATCCAACTCCTCCTAAAAACAGCAGCAGATTTCAAGTATCAGCCAGGAGAAAGCTTAGAGGAAGTCTGCTTTTGTCCCACAGAACTTCACAGTTCATCAGAGTTCAAGCAGAAAAATATTATCAATACACAATGAGTCCCAAAATAGTTTCTTCCCCCTACCCCAAAGCGTGGATTTTCAGAGGTTAACAAGAAACAGGGTATCCATTTTCCTCCTTCACTTCCTTTCATCTCATTGAGGCTGTTACTCGCTCCTAACCATTGCGGCCTGACAGAAACAGAGCTGTTCTTTCTTCTTGGCAATGACAAGAATAAGGATTAGGATGCAAGTATGTTTGTCCCCACAGGAACACCTGAGGCTCCCGTGTGAGCTCCTCTACGGGCTTGATAATTTTTCCACCGAACCACTTCCCCAAATTATCTCGACATATGCAGCGCTATTGAAGTAAAATGAAATAACTTCATTATGTGTATATGTCTAAACACACAACTGACTCACACAGTTAGAAGAAGAAAAAGAAGGAAAAAATAAAGATACTTATATCCTTGGAAAGGGGAAAGTCCCAAAGATCCTCTGCAGTTGTAGTAACAGATTAACATAAAACCTATTTATGTAATTTATTGTAGTTCTTGCACTCTTTTCCATAGTGGAGAGCCAAGTTTATGAAGTTTTATAGAAACTAACAGCCTAGGTCTGCAATGACATATCAAGCAGGCTCAGAGGTACTAACAGCTAGTCTCATATGTGCAGAAATACATGCGCACACACAGATGCTCAGTAAAAAAAAGGTATGTATTTCTAAAACTTTGAATTGTTTTCCTAAAACCAGTATTACTGCAAGTTATTTGGTATATTACATGAAATACAAAATAATAATTTTTTTAAAAAAGTTTTTATAGTTGGAAAAATCCACTTTAATTATTCTCAAATAGTTTAGCCAGGAATAAGTATTCACAAAAAGCTTCTATAAAACATAAGAAAGCACTCTGGAGAAGAAATAGCAGTTACAGAGAAGAGAAAATATTGCAAATGCCATGACATACAAGTTGTTCTAGAATAATCACTTTGTTCCCAGACCACACAGTCAAACATAATCACTGAACAGCAGAGAAATCTGGAGGTAGCTTTTATTTTCAGGAGATCAAAACTACACTGTCTTTGCAAAGAAAGTAATCTTTTCTTTTTAACATAGCCTCAATAGAACATTGTATCACAATATATTATGGGTTTGGATCTAAGAAATTAATATTATGATATAAACAGCACAGTACATAAAACGTATACACACAACACAAGAACAGTTCCACTTTGTACTCACTCTTACAAAGTTGTCAGGGAACAAACCTCTTCTGCCTTTGAGCTGTCCTTCCCACCAGCCTCCATCATCTTTCTTGATATTGGTGATTATGTCACCTACAGTGATTGTCAGCTCATCATCATGTTGAGCTTTGTAGTCAAACTCCACTATCGCCTCCACTAAAAGAGAAACACAGATACGCGTAATTATTCATATTGAAGTCACCATGCCTTTGAAAGGAATAAGAAAGCACCAATGCAATGATATATTCTCAGTGAAAGTAATATATTCAGTTTAACCAAGAGAACACATAAAATAGGCAATATGTGATGCTAACATTTTGTGGGTAACTGCTACAGAGGGGCTAAAGGAAAAAAAAACAAAACAAAAACAAACCCAGGAATATCCATCATGGTTAACGCAACAAATGGCATGCATTTTTCTTTACTGTTTAAAGGAAATTAATTTATGATGCTTCAGCAGTATCTACTCTGGCAGCATTAAAAAGTTTATTTTTATTTCTTGGACAACATTTTAGCTTTTGTTCATGGGATTTCTAAAGCATTTTATTTCTGGAAAGGTTCTCAAATTCATAAGCATCCCAAGCCACTGCACTTACTTTGCTAAATACATCACAATCAACCTATAGAGTATTTAACAAGAATTTTTTGCATCACGCTGAGTTTCACTGTTGTTTATACAGAAATGCAAAACTTTGCTGCATGAACATGCTCTTGCAGGGTTTCACCAAAGGGAGAAAAATTTACTTTCACTTGAGATTATGCATCAGGGGATCTGAAGATGAAATACTCCTAGTGCTCTGAATGTCTGTTATCAGACAGAAGTGTGCTATAAGCTTGTTACCATAATATGGTGGATCTTTGTCTTTTCCTGGGACAAATCCCCATCCCTTGAAACCACACACACAACAAAGTCCATGTAGAGAATTAAGGAAGTCACAAAGACAGAAAAATTCCTTTGGAGAATCAAAAATAACAGACCTGGGGTATTCAAATATGGAAGCCACAGTTATATTTAGTGGTTCATCAAATACCTACTAGGAGGTGCATGATTGGCAAGGTCAGGGATAGCCATGTTTGTAAAGCCTTACTCCTGTTTTCTTCAGTGGAAAACCATGCCCCAGGATGTTCCACCAAACATTTAGCACTTCAACCATTGAAACAGCAAAATGAGAACCAGTAATGGGCAACTGTTTTCCGCATAAATGACTGTGCTGTGTAAACCTGCAAGATGTGGCCAGTAAACAGGCAATACAGCTCACAAAGCAAAGCAAACCATTACACCACAGACAGTAAATGGGTTCTGCCTAAATAACAGAAGCCCTGAGGACTAAACTGAATTAAGTTGACAGGAAAGCAGTTATTCCTTTCCACCCCCAAAATGTCACACTGACACAATGCTGAACATCTCCCACCCTCCCCCAGAGCCTGCAAGTCATCGCTAAAAGAATGTTCTGACTTTCAGATACATCCCAGGTGCAAGGCTACTATTGATAATAGTCATCTACTGCTTCTTCCGTGAAGTCCCAAAACATTATAAAACCAGTTCACAAGAGGTCTGCTAAACTACACAATGAACAGCAAAAGAGAAAGAGTGACACCACATATTACCAGCTGACATGTAAACAGAACTTGAAAAATTTATCACTGAAACTGAACTGAAAAATCAGGGTCATTCAGGCTCAGGGCTTTGTCCATGTGGGTCTTGAAAACCTCCAAGGTCAGAGGGTAGGGCACGCAAGACAACCTGCTCCACTACCTGACCGGGAGAAAAGTTCCAATGGGCTGTAGAGAGAAAACTTTTCCTTTTTCAATCTACATCCATTAGTCTTGTTGTCCCACCATGCACTGCTGTGAAGAGCCCAACTCCACCTTCTTGGTAACATCCCTGTAGGTATTGTACGGCTGCTATTAGGACCTCCCGTTTTCTCCAAGCTAGACAGAGTTCCTCCAGCCTCAGGTCTCTCCACTCTTTAGCATGTCAATGTTCCACCAATTTCAGATCAAACACAGACTTGAGGTGAGTGCACTCCACTGCCTTCTCCAGTAACTGACAAAGATGTTAAAAGGAACAGGTACTAGGACAGCCCCTGATGGTACTCCATTTATTATCAGCTTCCAAGTAGAGTACAACCAATTAACCACTACTCAAATCACACAATTGCTGCTCATGTACCCATAGAAGCCTTTCTTGTTGTTTTTCACATCTCTACTGGCTTTGTCTGGGATAGGGTTCATTTTCTTTACAGGAGCCCACATGGTGCGGTGGTTTGGGTTTGTGACCAAACCAGTGTTGATAACACAGGGATGTTTTAGCTATTGCTAAAGGGTCCTCAAACCAGGACACAGAGCCTTTTCTGTTTCTCATGCTGCCCCGACAGTCAGGGCACTGGAGGGGCACAAGAAGCTGGGAGGAGACACAGGCAGGACAGCTGACCCCAACTGACCAAAGGGATATTCCGTACTATATAATGATGTGATCACTAATAAAAGCTGGGGGGAAGAAGGAGGAAGGTGGTACATTTGGAGCTATGGCATTTGTCTTCCCAAGTCACTGTTATGTTTGATGAAGCCTTGCTTTCCAGAAGATGGCTGAACGTCTGCCTGCTGATGGACAGCAGCGATTGAATTCCTTATTTTGTTTTGCTTGCACATGCAGCATTTGCTTTACCTATTAAATCACCTTTATCTCAACCCATGAGGTTTCGCACTTTTATCCTTTCAATTCACTTCCCCATCCCACCGTAGGGGAGTGAGCAAGCAGCTGTGTGGGGCTGAGTTGCCCACAGACGTTAACCCACAACAACATCCCTCACCACATTCAACTCCAGGTAGGCTTTGGTTTTCCTAACCCCATCCCTGCACACCCAGATATTCTCTCTACCTTCATCCCAGGGCATTTCTCCCCACTTTCACCTCCTGTACTCTTTCTTTTTATGTTTGATTTTTGTCAGGAGCTCCTTGTTCATCCACGAAGGCATCCTACCACCTCTGCTTGTTTTCCTGCTTGTCAGGATGCACCATTATTGAGCGTGGAGGAGGTAATCCCTGAAAACCACCCAGTTCACCTGGACCCCTCATTTATCCACAACTGTCTCCAGCAGGATTCTTCCAAGCAGATCCCTGAACAGGCCAGTCTTCCTTCTTCAAGTCCAAGGTTGCAATCCTGCTTTCTGCTTCACACCCCCATTCCCACTGTCCCCTGTATCCTGAACTTTACCATCTCATGGTCAGTGCAGCCAAGGCTGCCACCAGCCTTCAGATCCCCAAACAGTTCTTCCTCTTTTGCAAGTATGAGATCCAGCAGTCAACACATTCCAGAAACATCCTGCATTGGCTCATACCCAGGGCAAAAGCAAACTACCTTATCCCTCCAATAGATATCAGGGTGGTTGAAATTCCCCATGAAGGCCAGTTCCTGACAATGTGAGCCTTATTCCAGCTGTCTGAAGAAGGCCCCATCAACAATTTCTTCCTGGTTTAGATGGCTTGTAGAGACACTCATCACCACATCATCCACATTGGTCTGCCCTCTAACCCAACCCACAAACTCTCTGGTGGTTCCTCATCTGTCCCACATCACAACTCCATGCTTTTCAGCTGCTCTGCTGCAAGTAGAGTAACTCCCCTTCCTTGCATTCTTAGCCTGTCATCCCAAAGAACCTCTATCCATCTATTGCAGCACTCCAGTCATGTCAGCTATCCCATCATATCTTCATGATCCCAACAAAATCATAACTCTGCAACTGCATGCAGACATGTAATTCCTCTTCTTTGCACCCCACGCTGTATGCATGAGAGCACAGACATTTCAGAGAGGCAACCAGCCATGCTGATTTCCCATAAAAAGTACAAGAGTTTTCCCTGTAACTCTGAAAGGTATTTCCTTGTTCATATAGATATGCTTGGCAAGGGGCCCCCTTCAGTCCTGTTTTGTTGATTAGAAGATACCCACTGTCTGCATCACCCCACACATTTGCCAACCTGGTCCACCACTTCCTCACAAGATTGTTGGTCATCCTCTCCCTTCCCCAGCATTAGTGTTTTAAAGCTCTCCTCACCTCGTTGGCCAGTCTGTTAGCAAAGACACTTTTGCCCCATTTAGTCAGGTGGATCCCATCTTTTCCAAGCAATCCTCACAGAGGTCCCATGATCATAAAACTAAAACTCTGCTGCTGACACCAGTTATGCAACCAATTGTTATCCACAGGATCTGTTCACTTCCAGCCTCCCATGCCCTTGACCATCACCCTAGAGCATATTAAGAACTGATACTTCTCAGATCACTCCTGGCAACATCATGGAACCCTACATGGAAGAGCAGCAGGAGGTAGTAATCTGAGGGCCAGACAAGCGTTGGCAGTCTTTCCACAACGTTCCACATCCAAGTCCCTGGCAAGAAACAAGCCTCCCTAGATGGCAGGTCAGGTCAGCAGATGGGAGTCTCCATCCCCCACAGCACGGAATTTCCCTACAGTTATCACTTGCCACTTTCTCCTGGCACTCCTGCATGTCTCGGGTTTAGCCAGCTTGGGTGCTTCACTGGATGGAGCATCCAGACCCTTATCACCTACAAGAGCACTGAATCTGTTCTGTGACTGCAGATCTTGAGGTGGAGCAGGAGTTTTCCTACTGATGTCAGAAGTTACAAACTTCAAGCTTCCAGACTCGCCACTCTGGGAGTCTCCAATCCCAAGAGGCACAGACTCTGTCTCCCCTTCATTCGGGGTAGTTGGTGGTTTGGGCTCTTGAAGCCTTGGGGGCTTGGAAAAGACCTGGAAAGCCCAACCCTTTGAGCTCCATCCAAACAATTTTTAAACTCACCTAGTTGCCCTGCAGCATACCACAACTACTGTGCCATTCCACACGACCTCTGGTGGAGTTTCTGGACCCCTTCTGTACCAACTGCTACGCAAACCAGAGAATCTGTTGAACTTGCACTATCAATTCCAGTTAAGAGAAAATACCAAAAAAAAAAAAAAAATCTATTTCTAAAATATGAACTGAAATCCCTAAAAATAGCATTGATATTATCCACATATGTATACTTTACCCCAGAGCAACCAGTAAAGTTGGTTCAAAAGTTGTATTTACACAATAGCTCTCCAAAGACTACTGGATTCAGGTAGTGGCACCAAGGTACACACACTACTTTAAGTCTCACACCAATGAAAGTTTTTATCTCCACAGAACACAACAGCACTCAGGCTCAAAAAAGGCAAAATTCAGACTATTAAGCAGAGTATTTCCAATTTGGTTGAGCCCCAAGAAAGACCTTTTGAGAGCATGGCCCTATATCCTTCATTTTTAAGCAGCCTAGTAGGATGCGCTTGCTCTCCAGACTCACAGCTTATACACTGCTTTTTGTATGTGCTAAGTCATTTCTCCTCCCTACTTAGGAAGCTTTTAAATCCTATTCTTATTTTGCGGTGGATGCAATTACACACTGCTTTGCTCTGAGTTATCCCTAAGCAACCAGGAGGTGGTTAGAGAGCTGTAAGGGGGAGAAGGACACAGAGCAGAGATTCTGACTGGCTCCAACTACTGATTCTTCAAACACTCCTCAACATTCAGACTGCAGCAAGACACGCTGAAGGAAAGCGAACAACTCTCCCTCTCTCTAAGTCCCATGTTTTAAAAGAGTTCTAGTACCTGTTGCTGTGCTTGCAGTTTTCCCCTAGGAAGGCTGTAAAACAGACAGGATTCTTGACAGTTTCATTTTCTTATTAATTATGTTCTCTCTCTTATGAGGAGAGACCAAAAGGTAGGACAGGGCTGTTGATTTGACTCTACAGCTGCTTGGGTAGGCTGGCGGCACTGGAGTTATCTTCCTGCAGTTTGCCTGCCTTGCCCTGATTTGTATACAGACAGCTGCAGCTGTTCAACCACTTTTGTTTTCCTGGAAGTTGAATTAAAAAAGCAAAAGAAACCCTTTACTGTGCAGGCTCTTCTCTGTCTATAAAAGTTTCTACTTACTAAAAAACACATATAAATATTTTTAAAAGCTGTCTCCTCTCAGAGAATTTGATTACTGTAACATAAGTGTGTGTAAGCCGTCAGAGACATATGAGTCACCAAAAACGGACCACACAATCAAGATGTTTATAAACTCTTCAAAGAAAACCAAGAGCACAGTTTGGAAAGAGGACTAAGAGCACACCTAACAAATGTGCAGATTGTGACAAACTGTCGGGAAGGTACTTCTGAGATCACTCAAAATTCTCATTTATCACACTACTGAAGCTCGCAGAGCATATGCTTAAAAGTGCTTTATAATTTATCGGTCCATGCAGTTGCAGTTTTTAAATCAAGCTCATTTTCTAAAGCGTGTTAACCATGCCACATTCTCAAACTATTTTTTGAAAATTTCATTCTGCCAGTCAAACAATCTTTTTTGTTTCTTTTGAGGTAAAATTTTGTCTTCATGGAAGCTGGATTGATACTGGAGACAATGCTGACCCAGATATACTAAGAAAAAAGCCGATCTGAGCTTTACGCCACATCTGCAAGTACAACACACCTCATTCCTGAAGTGCTGTGCTAGATTTCTCCTCAGGAACTGGACTAAAACAGTGTCGCAGTTTGCACAATGATTCATGATATGAGAAAACACTCCATGGACAGTGAACTCAAACTAATTTTATCTGTTAACCAACAAAGGCTGGTCTTAGGCCCAGCTCTGCCAAGGTAAACAGCTTGCTACATTAGCAGCCAAAACCTGAATCCCTTTAAAGCCAAAAGCAAAATAAAATGACAGAATTCAGGCAGACAGATTTGACTTCTCTTTTCGGTGCATTTTTCTTTGAAATATTGTACCCCATGATGCCTGAAAGTCAAACCTGCCCCAGCTTGCAAACTCTATCTATTAGACTCTTTCTGTTGGAAGAAGGCATTTTTCACGTTAGGAATGAAATCCAGTATCAAAAGCTATTCAAGTTATTTTGATCTAATAGGGGAACGTTCATTCCCATGCCAACACAATCAGCTATTCCTAGCCTTATATGACCATCAATCGAAATTGTGACATAAAAACTCATGAAACAGAATCAAAGCTAGTTATTACCAACCATGCTGGATACTGGCACAGTACAACTCATTACTGCAATGTCAGGGACAAAGATTTTTTAATTTAATGCTTAGTGGTTTGGGTTTAAAATACAAAATTTGAAATGTTAAATGCTATGAACCAGGAATTGAAATGTAACCTCTCAGCTATATTCAAAATAAGCATATCTGGAAAAAAAACCCTATTGATTAAAAGTTTAACTATTCCCACCTTTCATTGCCAAAATTTGTCTTACACATACACATTATTTTGTTGATAATTGCAAACATTTTTCCTATTGATTAGTTTGCTTCCTTGCCACATTTTAAATTACAAGTAAAATCTGATCTCTTAAAACTGACCGAGTCAGAATAAGCATTTGTTTAATAATGCCACCAATATTTGAAGACAAAAGTGTCTCAGTTTATGCTGTTTTCAATTACTGTACAGTGTCTTTCCAAGCAAGAAATGAATTAAGAAAAGAAACAGAGATTTGCTACGTGCAACAAAAACTACGTTATTAAATCAGCTTCTGGTGACATCTGAAGTATGTAGGCACAATGGAAATGTTATTAAAATCTTTGGTGCTATTCCACCCAAGTAAGAGCATCCATATGGCAACACCACCTTCTGCAGCAGTATGGTTTCACACCCAAACGCTGCAGACCTTAAAATTAGCGTACACAGTTAGACACAGCAGTCAAAGAGTTAAGAGCTTCTCTACTGTAAGTTTTATGTTTTCACTTTTGTTAGTCATTCAGCTTTATGTGAATGATGAACACACATGTTGCATTGGCTTATCCAAAAACCCAGAAATGAAACTAGACAAACTACCTGCAAATATTCTACACTAAATCTTTAAAGTTCAAATTACATTTCCTCAGAAGAGAGTGCAACAGAGCTTTTCTCTTTTGCATAAAGATAACTGTTCAAAAGTAACCAGGACTAACAGCATGAACATGCATCACACAATAATCCTACTCTTACGTCAAACCCTACATAAGCCTCTACCAGAAGGTATCAGTGACCACAGAAGGCTTCATGTTCTCTACCACCTACAGTAAATTGATCAATTAGCAAAAAAAGTTGGAATGTGTTGCCTTTCTGTTACACCACATTTCTCTTATAAAACAGTGACAAAGATTCATTTGGTAGCAAATAATAGTTTGTCAACATTTTCATTATAAGTACATTTTATAATGGGTTAACAATCTGGCCATCAAATTCCATCTGCTCAAAACTTGCTAGACAATATCTTCCTTCAAATGTGCTGTTCTGTTTGAAAGACCTAGGTACAAACTGGTGAATATAGTACACTCTTAGTGCTTATGGGCATACTTAAAAAAAAAAAAAATCAATACTTTTGCTATACAACAGGCTGTAATAAAATTCTTAGTAAAATACTAGGAGGGAAAAAATAAGTACTTTTTATTACACCAAATGACAAAGCATGACTTATATTCTGAACTCAAATCAAAAACAAAGCAAAACAAAACAAACAAAAAACCAAACACAAAACTCAAACTATGTTACAATCAATAGTGCTGGTTTTCTAACCTAGTCCTGGAGGACCAGAAGGCCTGAAAACCAAATATGACCTACAAGGCCGTTGTTTTGTGGACTCTAGGAACACTGAACAGCTGGCAGGCCAATCAAACGTGGGATGCTGTGGTACAGAGATGTTTGAGGGAAGAGGGGGAAGACAGATTCACATAAGGTCTGGCAGGATTTACTACAGATGGCACAGCACTAATGAAAGGGGAATGCAGTGGTGTAATCACTGAACACCCACCTGGGACTCCAAAAGACCTTCCTATCCAAAACTATCACAGCTATTGTAGGCATCATGCTATAAGTTCTCTATGATTATTATAACTAAATCCTTGTTAGTATCTGGGAAGGAAGAAGAGTTCAGATGGGGTTCTTCAACCAGAGAACAAAATAATCTGTAGTTTCTAAAGACTCAACTCTCTCAATGCCATTACATTTTACAATTCTAGATAAAGGATCCACTGAATAGCCTTTTGAGGCATCACTCTACCGAAACAGAAATGCCCATTGCAACATGCTACCTCTGAAATGCACAGAATAAATAAATAAATAAATAAATAAATAACAAACAACAACAACAACCATCATCATCCACTAACTTTACAGTTTAAATGTAGATCAAGTGGAATTTTTAAGAAAGCTTGAGCTCTTAGATTTGTAGCATATCTGTAGCAGAAAATATTAACTTAAACATTTTGTATCTGCTTTATTGCAAGCAATTATTGAAGAATTGTAATTTTCATGAAAAATAAATTCAAAATTTTGTTCATTTTTTAACATTTTTTCTTTTGCAACACTTACTATCAGGAATAATACTCTGGTAAAAGTATTTGTAAGGATTCAGCTTCATGGAAAAGAAAAGCTCAAGGGGGAGGAAAAAACAGTAATAGAAGGAAAACCTGTACTCTTCAATATTCAAGAGGTTAAATCCCTGCTACATAATGAACAGCAACTTCTCTGCTAAGACAACAGCTTTCGGTTTACATTATATTTTTCTATTTCCCTTTTGAAAACAATGGGGAGGAGCTAAAGGTCATAGTCCTAGAACAGTATCTTCACTGAACCACTCCGTCAGAAAGCAGAGCAGTCACAGAAGGGGCCACCTAAATCATACTGCACATGGACCTTTTTATGTTAGTCTCAGTCCCCTTCCACAGGCCACAAACGCTGTTCGCCCAGTCTGCACACTCATTGGAAACATAGTAGGCAGCCACGGAGCACTTAGGACAAATGGGAAGCATTTGAGAAGACCCGTTCTACGCAATTCATACATATGCGCACACGCAGGCACAGAACCAGAGGAGCTGTGCAGAGGACCCCAGCCAAAACCTAATTTGGAGGACAGAGTGAACACTTGGCCTAGGGCTGTCCTGATGTGACCCTTCTCTTGGGCAGCAGCAGAGCTGAAGCCACTCCAGCTGACATAACGCCTGAGCTGTCCTCCAGGAAAAGAGGAGAGCTAGTTTTCTTTTTTTTCAAAGAAGGATCAGTATGCTTGGTTCCAGCTTTTAAAAAAAAACACAAACACCAAGTTATTCTAGTGGAATTTACCTGCAGAACAAGAAATACTTATATTCCAGCTAAGGCATTGGATATGACCACAATTAGTTGCAAAAATCTTGCGTTTACAGTTAGGTAAATAAAGAACAACAGTAAGTCAGTGCGTTTGTATTTCTGTATATATATATCGGGTGTTTCCATATAAAATATGCATCTAATAGCAATTCTGTGGTAAACAACTTCACGCAGGTACTTTTAATAAACATCATTAATTTGTTCAACTTTTCTTAGGCTTATCAAAGTAGTTGCCTCTAACTGAATTTATTATGTCACACTCATGTCTCTGATACAAACTTTTTAACAAAATGCCAAAGCACATCTGATCATCAGAGATGTTCATGCACATGCAACTACCAAGTAAGCAAGGAAAGAGAAGATCATGGTAGTTCTAAATGGCAGCAGTTACATTTGTATTCCTAAAGTCTCCCTTATATACCACTGTGGATCCAATAGTACATGTTAGATTTTATTGGGCCAAGTTTTCTTAACCCTTTTGAAAGAGCAAGATTGCATAGATAATCTTTGGCATTCATGTGGCTGGCAATCTGGGAAGCACTTGTATTCCACTAATTAATTCATCTTTTCCTGCAGAGCAAAGTGGTCCTTTTGCCCTGGACAACAAACTGCTAGAATCAGGCTGTTGCTACTGAAAGAGATTAATGTTACTGTAATTCACCAGGTCAATCAACCTGGGGACTTCTCAAATACAGCAGAAGCTCCCAGTACACAGTGTTCCCAAACAAACTTATTTTTTATTCACATAGCCATCAAGTTCATAGACGATGCGCATTTTGTGAACCTGTAACTGAAGCAATACAGTGACTCTTACAGGCAAAATTATCTTGAAAGTTGGTTCACTTGTTTTAACGTTGTTCTTCCCTTCAGTTACTAATGCACACAAGAAGCCATCCAGAAGAAATGGAAGACATTAGATTCAGAGGGAAACATTTAACACCATCATCTTAATATGAGTTCCTGCCTCCTCCAATATCCATAAAAATAATTCAAAATTCTGAAAAGTATAAAGGATTATACCCATTGCTGGGTTACATAGGAAAGGAGAGAGGATTGTAACTTAAGCTAAGCAAACAAAGACAAATAATTTCCATTTGACAAACTATATATTCATAAAAACTTGTTAGCAATGCTACTCTTGCAGTTTCTAAATCACAGTCTCAGACAACTTAGAAGCTAGGAAGCATATTAGTTACTTCTTCAGAACAAGAAAGAGAAAGCTTACTTACAGCTAAATATACCTACAATTATATATAAAATTACCATTTGGCTAAATTCATGAGAATTGCTACCGAATGAATGTATCAACATAAAAATGAAGCAGGATAGAAAAGCTGATGTCAAGAAAATAACTGCTGTTTAAGATTACTCAGAAGTACTAGTCAAGTAAAATTGCCACATGATTCTAGTCTCAAAGTTGCCTTGATAATATTTGTAGATGCTTATGGATACACACTGAGGTAGAAAGTCAAATAAAAAAAAAAAAAATAAAATTGGAAAACCAGGGAACAATTACTTTTTCATTGATATGATGTAGCATCATTTAACTCCCAGGTATATGAGAAGAGGTCAACAATTTGTTCACAATGTTCATATTGTGCACTGCATCACATTTAATTTTTAAAACTTCAGTGCTTCTAGAACAGTAACTTTCACCTAGTCTCATTAAAATCAGACTAGAAGTATAAGTGTAATTATGAATATGGTCTCAGACAAGCTTGGAGGATTTCACTATAGATGCCTAAGCTGTTACTATCACCACTCATCTTTGCCAAAACTAGCAAGTTTTTTGCACAGGAGGAGGATGGAGAGAATCCGACATACTCCTCTGCATCTTAGCCACATTTGCTTGCAGTACTGATAAAGAGGGCCTTACATTAAGTAACTAGACTGCAAAGTGGTGCACAGATACATCCTGTTGTGGTATTCCTGCTGTTGGAAGTGGCAATTTCTGCAGGAAGAGATTGCTGGCAGCAACAGCTTGATACAGCCAAAATCCTCTGACTGTGTTACAGCCCTTTGCCTCAGCTGCAGACAAACATGGTGTCTTAAAATAATTTTAAAGCTATGTTGTTTTCCCTCAGTTTCATGGAATCCTATTATTTTTAAGACAGCAGTTGTAAAATATTTACCCGGGCAGCAGCTCTTAACATTTGACAGGTCCAATCACTAAAACCTCTTAGGACAAGAGGTAACGGGCACAAACTTGAACACAGGAAGTTCCATCTTAACATGAGGAGGAACTTCTTTACTTTGAGGGTGGCAAAGCACTGGCACAGGCTGCCCAGAGAGGTGGTGGAGTCTCCACTCTGGAGACATTCAAAACCCAACTGGACGCCATCCTGTGCAACTTGCTGTAGGCGACCCTGTTCTGGCAGGGGGTTTGGACTGGATGATCACCAGAGGTCCCTTCCAACCCTGACCATTCTGTGATTCTGTGACTACAAACCAGTGCCATGTTTTAATTGATGCATTATAAACTGTCACAAAAAGATGTGTTGTACAACAGTGAAAACCTGGACTTGATGAAGAAGAGAAATAATCTGCTTTTTTCTTTTTTTCTTCTAACTCTCTTTTACCTAAACCCAAGCATTTCAATCCACAAAACTTTGCGTTCAGAGGAAGGTCAGGCCCAGTATGGAACTCCTTCATCAGTTTCATAATTTATAACCCAAATGAAAAGACACTTAGTACTGTGCTTATAAAAGCTATATATGTGCTGGAGCTCATAGCTGTTAAGTACAAGAGCTCAGATCATAGGTAATTTGCATTTCACCACTATGGTCCAATACAAGATTTACATGCCACCATTAAACCATCTCCACTAACCTTTAGATAATACTGAAAAACAGCCAAAACACACCTAAGGTGTTAAACTATAACTTGCTCAATTATGTGAGCAACAGTGGAAGACAGGGTAGAAGTGTTTGGAGGAAGGACACATTTGATTAAAATAACACCTTTACCACCCACCAATATCATACTTTTTCTTGATTAATAATGAAGTCTCATGTGATGGCTGCTCATAATCCTTAGCAACTTGTCTTTTTACATCAGGTTCTTTTATTCTCCTTTAAACTGTGGTAAGAGTAATAGTGCTGAAAAAAAACTCTGTTTGAGAAACAGAAATTACTGCATATAAAAATTCACAAGTTCCAGAAAACCCTTGGGCAAATAAACTTAGCTATCATATCAGATAGCATTTGTTGACCCTGTGCATTAGAAAGCTTACAATTTCAATTTTAGAATTCAGCATGCAATTCTGCAGAAATAAGTTTTAGATTGTATCTTTAATGCCTCTGTTTTCTCAGCTCAAATCAGTTTCTGCAGGTAATTTCTTCCGGATGTCACAATAAATGGAATTCACAAACTAACATACTTTTTTTTTTTTGCTCTTACAAACAGAAATGTTCCCACATCACAGCTATTAGCTTCTCTGGTTTGCTTTCATGGTGCTTTTCAAAATCCCATGTGTCAATTAGGCCTGGGCAACGAGGTACTTCCATTAACATTTTTTATTTTCATTTTCTCTTGAAGAAATTATCTGGATTTGGAACAAGGCAAAGCATTTCAGAAAGCAGAGGTTATGCTGTGAGTAGAAGACTCGGGTCTCTAACAGGTTTCTAACAGGTATCTCTGGTAGCAGGTTAAAGAACTCAAGTTTCCTCCACCTGAAGAAACACTCACTCTTACTTCCAAGAGACCTTCTTTAATGCTTATGACTAGAGTAAATCTCAAAAAAAGGAGATACTACACAGAAATTAGAAGAACAATCCTGAAAGCAAAAACTGATGAAAGCCAAACAAGTACATCTGAAAGCTTGTCACCGACTTTCATTGCAAGCAAGAACATCTTGTGACCCGATGACAGCATTGCTCCAATAGGGAATTGGAGCCCCTGTGTGCTGGTTGAATGCAAATGTTCAGGAGAGCTGCATATGGAGCAAAAGCACAAACAATAGTCAACATTTAGACAGAAAAGCCCATTGCTGCATTGAGGATGCAGGAAGAAAGGGGAGGAAGCAGCAGGATGGAGCTCTGTGGAACCCAAGTAAACATAAACAGAGGCAATGAACCCTATTGTTTTATAAGCAATTGTTCTTCTGACAACCTCCTCCTCCCATCCACCCCCAGTTACCATCACTGGTACTGTCTGGAACAGAACACAATGTGTAGACAAGGCAGTGACAATAAGACAGATTCTACTCAAGATGAGTAAAGCCTCCTCAGATGCTGGCACAGAATCTTTCTATAGCATCCAGGAGACAGTGACAAGGTGAAAACCATACAACCAAGAGAATTAGACAGGGCAGAGATAACACTGTCACTGAATGTTATCTACCTTGACCACTTCTTCCAAGCCTGAGTAGAAAGTTCTACTTCTCTCTCATCTACGAAAAATGTTCTTGGGCTCAACCATTTGAAAAATCTTCTAATGACCTTCCCTGGTTTCTAATGATCCAAGCTCTTGGAGCTAAGGAAATTGGCAGCCAAAACAGAGGGTCTAGAGAAGCAAAGAACATTTCTTGCATTTAAGATCTCTGCCTTGTAAGGCTGCATTTACATCAGCTCCTTGGTTTTGGTTCTTGAGAGAGAGAGACACTGACAGACTTGACCAGACAGAAACTGAAATTGTACTTAAAATAGCAACATCCTGCTTTTAAGTTCTCCAAATTAAAAAAACATTGGAACTTCAGCATCTGGCTTTGCCAACTTCCACAACCTGTTTTTCTCTACACACCAAAGGCACCATCCTTCCATCAGAAAATATCAAAAAGGTAGCTGGCAAAACACAATATGCAACACACACCTCAGTATTTACCTTCCAGGGTACCAATCCTGACTCTGAAAATGCTCAGCAGACTAAAGCAATAGTCTCTAAAAGACAGCCAATCCCTGTCCCTCCCGACACGGTATTTATGGGAAACTAGCTGAAGGTTTCTTGTTTCTGTAATTCTGAAGCAAAATTCATAAAGGATTACCCGCAATTTTGCTGTATTCCACACCAGATTGTCTTCAGATTTCTGTAGATCTTTGCTTCTTAATATAGGGAGTTTTGACACTGTGCAAGTGAAGTATATAGGAAATTTTCCTAAACAGAGAAGTATGGTACTTGAAAGGCAGATGAAAGAGAAGGAAATATGAATTTGAAGGAAACGCATATGAAAAGAAAAGATGACAGAGCATCAGGTATCTGAACAGAAAGAAAAAAAAATGGGTGAAGAGCATCTTTTCTGAGAAACAGGTGAGAAAAAGTGATGTAGATTTATTAAAACAAACAGACAGACAAAAAACACTACTTACAAGGGGAAAGAAGCATACATGCACTTCTATAAGCAACAGGAAGAGGAGCAACCGCTTTCTGACAGAATGAGGTGAAGGAACAAGAAACACACAGGAGCAAACAAGACTGTTTCCTGCACAACTGTGAACAAACTATCAAATATATTGCAGAGGAATACATATTAGTAGATGTCTCATGACTCCTGAACCAGTGGCAGATGACTTTGAATTGTCAGGTCACAGTTCATCACAAAGTAAATGGCCTCTTATCTCACTCTTCTGTGAACCACAGTCAGAAAATTGAGATGTCAGCTAATCAAAAGCACTATTTATAGGGGCTTCAACACACACACACAAAAAGTAGTTTTAAAAACAAGTAGCATGCTTAATGCAAATCAAAGCAAGCAACTCTGAAAGGCAGTATCTGAGGGGCCAGACCAAGTACCATTCCAGTTGACCTCAATGGTCAAAGTAAAACTGACAAGGGTATTTAAACTGTTTTCAAATGCAACTAAATAAAGGTATTTGATGAATGAAATTATCAGTAGATACAAGGGACTTTATATTAAAGTTTCAAAGGAAATAAAGATCTTTCCCATTTTATAACAGATTATTGGACAGAAGAGGAAATAGCAGCCATCCAGGCAGAAGAACATTAAAAGCAATTGTAACAAAAGCCAACAGCAACAGTAGCAGTAAGATTTCTCTCCCAGTTGAAAGGCTGTTTCTTGCAACAGAAAGAGTTGATCTTACTTGTACAAATTAGTTGGCTGTTCAAAGGTTCATTTCTTGTCATCACACGGAACACCCAGTTCAAACCTTCAGCAGTACTCAGTCAAGCAAGGTAGAAATCATAGAAGGTATTTCTTTCTGCTGTATTAAAAACTTCCATCAATAATAGCAGTTAACTAAACTGGATTAACTATACTCAGAAATCCCTCTATTAAATACATGCTACCTCTATGAAGTTGGAGCAGTTTTACACAGCCAAACTTGGCTCACTATGACCAACAAGACTCACAGACTGTTACAAAAAGAAGAAAGCAATTGAGATGTTCAAATGTATAAGCTAACTAGCTAAAATCCAACAAAATCCACAAAAAGTTTCAGTTCTGTGTCACCTGAAAAATTAACTATGTTGTTAAAGTTACTAATAAAAATAGCTACAAAGAACACATTTCCAACATTAAGAATACTGCAATTAACAATGAAAACAAGATAGAAAATAATCTAGTATCAGGCTGAGATTATTCACTGAACTAGTTAAATGATCAGCTCAATGCAGTAAATGACTTAGAATCTTAAAATGAAATCAAAGTTAAATGTTACCCATTTCATTAAACAAAACCACAACTAAATCACAAAAGCATATCACAATCATTCAAATCTACTAGTTGGAGACAGTTTAAACCATTTGACTTCAATATTAAAATATTTAAGTCTAAACCAACTCTAGATTTCAAGATTGTATTGTGATTAATCTTTTCTTTCCCATAAGCAATCTAAAAATACAGGTATAAAAAAAAGTAAAGTTTGTAAACTACCAAGCTAGTGCTCTCAACAACTGTTGGCAGCTTGATATTTCCTTGAACAAAAGCTAAAATTTAAGAATAAAGCATGGTGCATGCCATTAAGGAAAAATTCTTTCACATCATGAGGGCTCACAAATTTGCAGACTTCTTTTGTACTCTTCTGGAACTGGAATTTATATTTCCACTATATCAGCAAGTGAAGTTCCACACATTGCTTGCTACCAGGCCAGCCTTCGCATAGTGCAATTTTTTTTTCCACAGTTAGTAGGACCATACCCTGCTTGGAAGTACTGGTGCTCAGTCTCAGATGTTCAGAAATATCCATTGTCACAAACTGTTTGATCATGCACTCAAGGCAAGGCTTCTCAAACTTAATCTGGGCTAGAGGACTTTCTTCTCTGGACCCATTTCTCTTTCCCTTCCCTTTGCCCAGTCATTTAAAAGCTGATGGGAAAGTTAGGTTTTTCTAGGGTTTGGGTTTTTTGGTAGAAATTGTTTGAGGGGGGTTGGATGGTTTGTGTGGTTTGTTTTTTTAAAATCTGATCGTTTGAGCAGATAAGTTGGATATTTGTATTAAACAAATGCTGCAGTTCTGCAGTCTTGCTAAAATACAGTACCCAGACTATTTCACTGGCATTTAAGGTGGTCTTGCCTAGAGTGAAAGGTCTTGATACAATATTTTTGCATAAAGCTGTGGATGACAATAAGGACACATTCATAAGATACGGCTGATGAAAAAGAAAAACACCTAGGCAATCAATCTTCATCTATAAAACATTAAAATATTGTTTATAAATAAGCACCACCACTCTTCCAAAGCAAGTGATTAATCCTTACATTTGGAAACATAAGACATAAGACATTTTTATAAACGTTCTGAATTTCACAGCAGAAATGTTTTTTAAATCTTGTCATAATGAAACACCAAGACAAAGGCATCTTTTTCTGGGCACGCTTCGGAATTTCTGGTGTGCCCATTTACAGTGGGAAATAGACAGAAAAGCATTAACGGCTCAATAAGATTTCAGTGAGACCTCACAGAAAGAACAGCAGGAATGAGCAAAACACTGAAAAATTAAGCTGAGGTCTTGCTGCTTGCCAGTTTTATAACTGCCACAAGGATACAAATTTTCAGTGCTGCACAAGCATATCACAGGCAAAAAAAAATATAATCAACACTGCCAAATTACCAGAGTATTAAAAATGTTTCTTGCCAGTGGTGAGGATGAATCAGCAACCACAGACAGAGGAAATATTTGATTTAAACCTGAGATGAGAGTTCTCAAAAATGGTTTTACATCTGGCTCAAAAATTAAAAGTTCTGTACATGTACATTTATACTCTAACACTTCTGTGACATTTAACTAAAACCTTTATAAATCCAGCTACATGGAAAGACAGTGCTACATACAAAGACAGTCAGGCTGACACTGGTAGTCGATACAGCATGGAATAGCACCAGCAGTTGCATTGACCTCCAAGAACTTCTTCGCACAAAACCAAACCAAAACAAACAGGAAAACACCCTGAAGAGATTTTTGTGTGTGTTTTTTTGAGACCTTGTTATCAATCAAAAGTACCAACCTGTTGCTTTGTAAATTAACAAGCAAGTTCCTGGAAACTTCAAGCAGAGGACACAACGTCATGGGAATTTCTATTTTGCTGGAGATTTTTGTTGGTTTTGGTTGGTTGGGTTTTTTTTAAGGCAGATCACATAAATTCACTTATTACAAATTATTTGTGGGGCACAAAACACTTAATTTTTAAACATGAGCAGTATGACCAATGAGAGCTAATTAAAAATTGATAGATCACTGAATGGTTTGGGTTGGAAGGGACCTTTAAAGATCATCTAGTCTAACCTGCTATGGTTCAAAGAGCCCAAAACAATTTGTTGTCATTTAGACAATTATTCTATCACCCGGTGCCCTCCCCCCCCCCAGGAAAGGGAACTGGGAGAAAACAAAGAAACCCAAGGGTTGAAATATAATCAGATTTAGTAGAATAAGACTAAATAATTAACATTAATAATACTAAAGAGTCAATATCGATTCCAATACCAACATAAAATATGCAAGGATTACACTCAGCCAATTCTATCTAGTAGGAAGCTCTGCACTCCCAGCAGACAGACACTGCAAGTGCTATGACTTTGGGAAGAAGGGAAGGCCTCAGGGGTCCGGCACTGGTGCAGGAAGTTCTCAGGATCTCAGCCATCATAGAAGAGAGGAACTCCTCAACAAACTTTCCAATTCATACTGAATGTGACGTTCATGGTATGAAATAACCCTGTAGGCCAGCTTGGGTCAAGTGCTCAGGTATTACTCCTCATCCCCACACCTGTCTAGCTCAAAAACACTGAGACCTTGAAACCCACATGCCATAGCTAGCTATAAAGTAAATATTTTCAAATTCAGACACTAGAGTCTTCTAAAAGTACAGTTTTCCCAAGCATTAGAAAAGACCTTACCAAAAAGTAAAATTACTGAAAGATAAATTAATCCTGTGTCATTCAAACCAGGACACAACCTGTCTGCCATGGGATCAAGTTGGGCCTTGACTTGCAAATACAACAAATCGAGATCAATATTGAAATTTTTGAAAAAGCATTAGTTCCCTAAAGAGTTGCACACCAATGTTGACTTTGGTGTTCAAATAAATGAATAGACTTACACTGTTTTTGGTGTGAACTGGTTTCAGTCATCAGAAGTGATTTATTTAGCTGCACAGTATAAAGGAGTGAGGAGACAAAAAAGGAACTTTTCTCATCTGTACAATACTTCTAATGAAACTCAAAGGCAGAGTTCAAAAGGCATCTCTTTACACTGACACTATCAATTACTTAGAAATTAAGGATATTTTCATCATATAACTGCTCAGCTTTCTATACTGCATTATCCTTGTTGCTAAAGAGAATTGTTTCAGCACAGATGTAAAATTTCTGATCCACAACTCTCGACAACTCTTCATCCTAAAACAGAAGCACAAATTCTCAGTGACACCCACATTGGAATACAAACTGCTCTAAGAATGAGAACAAAGATATCTTTTCCCTCTCCACACTTCATCATCCAGGATGCTCCTTTCTCTAAGGCCAAGGTATGTTAAGAAAAAAGCATAGCTGAGACATTGCAACAATCATCTTGCCATACAGCTTTTAAGTGGACATTAACACTGCATTCTCAAGAGTTGGCTTCCACTGATGCTTCTCAATTATCAATAATAAAAAGGGGGGGGGAAGTCAACTCCATTTGCTAATACAATCCATGACTACTGAACTGCAGTATTGCATGTTCTCTTACACAGAAGGACTTAAAGCTTTTATTGTGTTTCGTCTCTGTGTGAAGCAGACTGTGAGCAATTACTTTTACATTAGCTGAATTACTGAATCTTGATATTCACCACCTCTCTCATTCCCCTCCCCCTAATATATTTTTTCATCATTCCTCAGTGTACAGAACACAGATAAACTACTTCCTGCTTTTGCATGCAGGGAAAACATCCACTCCCTGGTCCAGGATTTTGTATTCTGTGCTCTTAAAAAAAAAAAACAAACAAAAAAAAACAAACAAAACACAGACAGGAACTATACAAAAATCCATCAACATTTTGATGAGCTTGCTGTATAACAGCAGTATCAGAGCAAAACAACAGATACCTTCTCTGTGGCTGTTTTTTCTCCTTTGATCCCATCAGGGCTAACCTGCTTTCAGCACGTCAGTGACCTCTAACATTTCAGACCTGAAATTTCAGCTGCTCATTCCACATTTCCAAGCTCTCCTTTTTCTCCACCTAACACACGCGTCCCTTCCCTTTCAAGTGGGGAAGGAGTCAACACATTATGTACAAGGTCGATGCTGATCTGCTGTATGAATTCTGATACACTGCTGGTAGAATTATTACCAGCAGTATTCTCAAAAAAACACTCTAACATCCAGTGAATAGCAATTACAAAAGAAGCAATCTGAATAACATTACACAGAAATTGTATATATTGCATTAGTAGCACTTTAAACAGAAATATGTATGTACTCAGCATTAATATCAAAATAAAACTGCTTCTCAATGAAGTGTTTTAATTATTACACATATTTCCTTAAACCTGGGCAGAAAATAATACCTTTTCAGTGCTACCATAACTTTCTATATATGAATCTTTAATTAGCACAAAAAGGAGAAAGAATTCTGCTGCTTTAAGAAACCATCTATTTTAAGTATCCTCTTCTTTATCATACTTTCTGATCTAAAAGCAACAGCTAATATAAAAAAAAACTATAAGGGAGACACTGAGAAAAGAAGAGCTACTTGAAAGGGGCAAGTAGAAGATATATCAACATAAAAAAAAGACTGCACATTTAGAAATTATTTCCATGATCTTTTACATATACACGCATATTTATATATTTTATATTTCTTGACTTCAGCCCCTATCATGATCTATTTAGAAGGCAGCTCTGACAACTTTTTATCACAGAAATGCTATTATCTTTTGATTTCTAGGAAAAAAGACTTTGTGCCAGCTATTTTTGTATGAAATTTTATATAGGTTACTGAAAATATTTTATCACAGTTTATGAAAACTCCACTTGAACTCAGACCATGAAGACATTCACAGGCTGTATAAATATTGGCACCAAACAACTGGAAATCTGAACCCAAACACCTCCAACGCAACTGCCTTGATGTGAGAAACAAATCTACCAACGACAACAAAAGAATTAAAATGAATAACACCCCGTGCGAGGAGGAGAATAAAGACTTTTTACAGGTTGGGGAGGATTTTTACACAGCATTTCCTATATTTACAGGTGCTTAAAACCTTATTGAAAAAAATCACACTAATCATCTTTCTTATGATTTTTGCTTATTCAGCTTAAACTGTTCAACTCTTTTCAAGGATGACAAGAATGACACATGCTATTCCCATTTATAAAGGTCTTGCAGCTATTTTGCTGCAAGGCTCAAAAAAATCCACCATTTTGGAGAGAACCAAAAATTTGTCAAAGAGTAGTCAAGAACCGCAAACATACCTACCATCTTCTGTGTGTAATTTATACAACTACTGCTAAGCTCAGGCCTCAAAACCGCTTCGTTTTACATAGGAGCGTAGAGTTAAGAGTTTACCAAACTCCCCGGGCCTCCCGTTGCAGTGAGCACTCTCCAAGCCACACCACAGGGCCAAGCAGAAGTTTTGATGCAAGCACAGCTCTCGCTTGCTGGAGGTCAGTGTGGCCCCACACGCTGAAAACGCGCTCAGAGTCCTCCCTCTGTTGATGCTTCGGTAAGGCAGAGGGCGAAAGAGGATGTGGCATGTCTGAAACACTTAGAAGTAGAGAGGGAGGAAAAAATATAAAAAGGTAGGGGTATACGAGGGAAACAGGGCAGAAGTTGACGGCAGGGGACAGAGGAGAATTTGGAAAGGGAAAAAACAACTAAGAACAGGAAAAAACAGGAAAAGGGATTGCAACTGGTACAGAACAACCAGACTCTCGTATAGATCCTTTTTTTTTGATTACGTTACTTCTTGGTGTAACATTCCTTTGGTGTTTACAAACTAGCTGTGGTATTTCACAGCAAAGCATCTTTCTCAACCGCTAATGTAAAACCATGTAGACAACTATTGTCTGCCAGTATTAGTAATCTAATTGGTTCAAAGGGTACAAGACTGTCTCTGGATCCAAGTTTCTAACTATGGCAACAGCAGAGGTGATCAATGTGATTTCACATAAACAAAAGCAACGTATCGTCTCTTGCCCTTTCCCAACAGAAAAGCTTTAACAACACTTTGAAAAATATTAAGGTGAAAAAGTATTGACCACGAAGGCTTCAACTGCTTAGCTTTATAGCAATATTATTGTATTGGACCCAGACCTCATTTAATGCAACAAACTATCTGTGCTCTGAAGATGAGCAAAGACTGCATAGCAGAAAAAAGGATCTTTCTTCATCTACTGCAGAAGTTGGAAGGCATGTCTTGCCTGACACAAGGAGCTGTACAACATCAGTTGGTTTGTGATGATGGCAGTTAAACATGGCTCTCTAGAATCAGACCTGTACTCTTGCAAAGACGTCAGAATGCAGTACATTTCAAACCAGTGTTTCCCAAAGTAGCTACCATACCTTCTTCTTACTTCGTTTTCTGGACCTCCAAATTCAGGACAGTCTGATGTGTGGGCATGCAAAGCTCTTGCAAATGAGACTAACCATATCTAACCATATGCAATTTTAAGTAGTCTTAAAAACAAACAAACAAAACCAAACAAACACAAAGCAACAACAACAAAGAAACGGCCCACACACACAAGTCCCCACAAAACACCACCTCTTCATTTCTCAGACATTTAAGGAGGGGGACCAAGCTTGTTCCACTGTATTCACAATTACCTTTAAGGTCTTTGCCTTACCCCCTTTTACATTTAGAGGACTACCACCATTATTTCACACAGCTCGCCTAACAAATCCACTCCAAGTGTAAATTAGTTCACTTTAGGGTACTCTATAGCGTCACAGAAGACTGCATAAAACATCAATAAAGCTGTACTTCTTACAAGGTTTGGGGTATGGGCTGTAAAAAAGCTTGAGGTCATACACTAAACTTCAATATACACACATGTGTAACATACACAGGGTTGGACTAATAACAATATGCAGTGCCATACAGAAAATATAAATAGAAAAATGGAAGACATACATGTATTGTAAAAAGAAAACATTAGGAATCTTACCACTGTAGTACATGTAAAGAATTCACCTATTCTTTTCGGCATCTAAAATGTCTTTCAAAATGCTAACAATGTTAAAAATGTTCTTAATAAAACTCTGTTTTCATTTGATATCTCCCAGCAAGATTTTGCTTTCATACTATTCATATCTTCACTTCCTTGCACAATTTTTCTATTTGTTTTTAAACTACAAGAATCACTTACCATTTAAAGATATGAACAACAATGAAACCATATCTACCTTCCCTCCACTCCCATTTTGCAAAGAAAAGTCTGACTGAATCACAGTGATTTGGGAAAGTCATTACCCAAATGAGCTTTAAAGAAGCCATATGTGTACAACCCTGGCTAGCCCAGGGGAGGGAAGGCAGGTGAAGGGATAAAAGATGGCCTTCACTGCTAAGTTACAGTACTCAAAAACCTTTCTAAGAGCTCTATCAGTGCAAGTTACTTCACTGATCCTTCATTGCTTTCCTTAATCTTTTGTACTGTGAAGCTAAAAAAAGGCTAATATTTGGACTATGGATTAAGTAGAAATCAGAAAAGTCTCATTGTATCGCAATTCAAGGTTAATAAGAAATAAACGTGCCAAGAGAGGATAAGAAAACAAAAATAATATAAAAAAGCGCCTGTGCCATGCCCTACTGAAGACAGTTTTTGCTCCATTCAGCAGTTATAAACCCTACACCTCATGACAGCACTATGTTTAAAATCTTACCTATTGCTACAGAAGACAGAAGTTGAGAGCTGTGTTAGCTAGCAGGCAAACCAACCCTAACAGAGTCTTCTACAATGCACCCAATTAAATGTGGCGGTCTGGGATGCTGGCCCCCTGTCAGCAGCATCAGAGTTCACCCAGATCAATACAGCTGAATGAGCTGCATAGGGGTGAATGCATTTCAGCCTGAACCAGAGGACTAACTGAAAGTCAATAGAGAAAAGCTAGTGCTTAATCTTGTAACATTCGGGTACTGCATTTGTGCATCACTCTAATAGTATCCCGCAAACTAATCTCTCAAAGAACAAAGGGACCATTTTTTTCCTACTATATTCCCAACGTCACTGTATTACAACAGGTAAAATTGTGTAAAATGTCTGCCCACGTAACACATTCTATTTAGTCGGTTCAGTGATGCTGCTCTCAGGTTCCCCCTCAGTCCAACAGCATTTCCGCTACCGTGAGCAAAGCGGGCAGATGGGGGCCTGAGGACATCTACACGCCGTTATCTCGGAGCGGGTATACTCAGGGCTGCCTACCGACAGCGGGCGGTTTCTTTTGTTCCCTCCAATCCCTCGTTTTCCGCCGGGCACCGTGCTGGGCAGAGGGAGCCGCGGGCCAGCGCCGCTCCAGCGACACCCCGGGGCGCATCGCTCAGCCGGCCCGCGCCTGGCACCGCTGCTGCCACCGCCGCCGGCGCCTCGCCTCCTCGCCCCGCATAATGGGACAATTCATCCCCCATCCTCCCGCTGCCCACGCCTCCCTCGCCGCACAGGTAGCGGGCGATGCCCACCCCGCGCCGGGCAAGCAGGCGCAGCCTCTTCCCGAAGTCCGCGGGAGCCACCTCACGGGCAGCGGCTGCCGAGCGCAACCGCCCCCCCCACCCCCAACCGCAACGCTTCCAACGACCCCCGCGCATCGGCCGCAACGGCCCCAACGGCCGCCCCCTTGCGGCGGGGTGGGGCCGTACGGCACAGCACGGCACGTCCCCACAGGCCGCCCCGCGCCCTCTCTCAGCCCCTCGGCCGAAGGAGCGCAACCTGCGCGTTCGGGGCGGCGGTGTCCCCTCGCTCTCCGCCCGGCCCGGCGCCACCACACCCCAGGCTACCCGGGGGTGGCTGTGCCCGGCGGGAAGGGGGCGAGGCTGGCCAGCCGGTGCACGGGAGGGCTTGTGACCCTGTCAGCCCCGCTGGGGATCGCCCACCGCGGCAGCCCTGAGGGGCGCCTGGCCCTCGCTCCGCCGCCGCAAACCCCGACCTCTCCGCCTGTCACATGAAAACAATTATTGACTCGGCCGGGGGAGGGGAGGAGAAGTTAAAAGCCAAGAGGCGGAGGAGCGGAGGCTGGTGGCGGCCAGCTCCCCCTCCGCCGCCCCCGGCCCTCCGCCGCGTCGGCGGCAAGCACCCCACCCGCCGGGCGGGAGCCCCAGCCGGCCCCCCCAGCACCGCCAACTCGGAGCCGGCGGTTTGAACTCACCCATTTATGTCGAGCTGGGCTTTGCCTGGCGGAGGAAACAGGCTGAAAGTTTGAGGCGGCTGCCTACGGCGAAGGGGGCGAGAGACAGCCCGAGCCGCCGCCACGGGAAGGAGAAGAGGCTGCTTGACAGAGCCGCTCCCTCCTCCGGCGGCCGCCGCTCTCAGCACCCGCTGCAGCCCGGCTGCATTCTGCGTCCTGCTAGCGGCACCTCGGCTTCCCTCAGCGTATGTATTCGTATATAATAAGAAAGAAAAAAAAAAAAAAAAAAGAAATTGGGCAAGAAAAGAGGCTCAGCCTTCAGCTCCTGCCAGCCACCTGGGTCCCCGCTGCCGCCGGGCAGAGCAGCCCGGGAGAAAGCGCGGCCGAGCCCGGGCGCCCGGAGGCGCCTGTTTCCGAGTCGTGGGGGTGGGCGTCTTCCCCTCGCCGGCCGGTGCGTGCGGCGTGGCGAGGGTGCGCGGAGCAGCTGGTTCTCCCCGCCGCGGGCGGCTGCTGCTGCTGCCGGAGCAAGCGGCGCGGCGCGGCTCGGCTCGGCTGGGCGCTGCGGGAAGTGTCGCGAGACTGCGCCAGAGCCGCTGCGCCGCCTCGGGCCGCCGGGAGCGGCGGCGGCGGGGGAAGGAGGGCGGGGAGGAAGGAAGCGGAGCGGCGGTACCCTGCGGGGTTAGGGTCGGAGGAGAGGGGTGCCGAGGCGCCCCGGGCCAGCCTCGCCCTGCGGGTGGAAGGGGGTGGCGCCCGTCAGCCGGGCACAGGGAGGCAACCGGGGGCGCGGGCAGGGGAAGGGGCTCGCCTTCTTTCGGTGCCGGGGGAGAAGGAGGGAGGGCGCTTTGGGGGTCCGGACACCGTTTCTGGGAACGGGGGGCCGCTCCCCTGCGGCGGGATAGGCGAGTACCTCAGATTCCTTCCAGCTGCCTTCCCCGTCTGCGCACGCTCCCTGGAGCAGTTACCTGCTCAGGCCGTGCCCCGTCCTGCCCCCGGGGCTCTTCCTTCGGGGAGACCGGGACACGCAGCAGCAGCTCCGCCGGTGCCCCTCCGTCGCGCCGCGTCTCCCCTCCCCGGCCGTGAGGGAGCGGGGGGGTGGGGGTGGCACCCTGGGCCGCACCAGCGGGAGCTGCCACACTCCTCTCCAACCCTTTGTAGGCCGGGAGGGAAAAAAGGTAGAAAGACAAAAATATCAGATAAAGAGTGGCTTTTTTTTGCGGTGGCGTTTCCGAAAAAAGAGCCGAGTCACACATGAGCAGCTGATTGTTATTTTCAGATATTGCAGGAACTGAGCAGAAGAGAGAGCAGTTCGCATAGATCAGTAATGCTTCTGGACAGAAAGGCACCTAATGAGGCCGTCTTCACAGCAAGTCTTCACACAGGTGAAGACCGTTGGAAAAAATACACCAGTAGCTGAGGGGAAGAGCACATTAAAGACTGTAGAACCTGGTACAAAAGATAAAGTATAAGTAACATTTTTTACAGCACAAGAACCTTCAGCATTAATGAAAGGTTAAGCAAAAAAAGCCTGTTCCAACCTCAGGTAGTTACTTTGGGTATGAAGACAGAAAACTCCCAGTAACATAAGGGATAAGATTTTTGTACTCCCCTCCCCCCCCCCCCCCCGTAAAATACTCTGAAAATGACACCAAACATTAATAACTATTGAATCAAGTCACTGAATTATTTATAGGCAAAAGTTGTGTTAAAACATTTATTGTCTGTAGAAACAAAATTTACATTGTTTTTATATAAACTATGTTAAACATTCATATAAACATACCTACATCTTAATATATACTTATGAATGAGGCTTTTAGATATGGGATAACATTGTCAAAAGCACCGTTGTGGACTTCAAAGACTAGACTTAAAATGAGTTTGCACTTAACTCCATCTTCAGTAGTTTAAAAATGTCATTTCTTATCCACACTTAGAAATAACTACATTAAAGGTTTCTATTACTGTTTGCATGTGTACATATATGTGCACATACACACATTAGATGGTCCTTGTGAAACTACAGTATAAATAAGGTCAACATTAATATATTCCTTAGAAGTGGACATTAGTCCACATCCTCATTCAATTGGGGGGGAAAAAATCCTGCTATTCTTAAAACAAAACAATGAGGCTTTTTTTTATTCCATTAAGAGCATACTCAAACAAGAACTGTTTCCACCCTGTCTCTTCCCTCAACAATAAAGACATAAGAGAAGCCAGTCACAAAATAAAAGCCATCTACTACATTATTTACAGAAAATGAAATATTAAAAAGACAACATGAGATTTAGACTGCTTAGACAAAATTCAGAGCAATGAACAGTGAACAGAAGAAAACTGTATCAAAGTGGCAGGCAGCATAGAGCTATTAAACCACATGGCTAAATACCTGCTCAAAAAACCCTCCAACAACAAAACCCATCAGGCACAGAAGGAAGGGGCAGGTGTTATGACAATAGTTTTCTCTGATCTTAACGCTGAAAATTTATGCTTACCAAGCTTGAGACAGAACACACTTAAGTGTTCATCACTGTCCTTAAGGTCTATTAAGAAGTCAAGTGTTACAAGTAGGCTTTCAAAGATCTTGAAATGGCTTTTATTATTTTTTTCCCTTCGAAAGGAGGCTGAAGAACCTCCTGTCTTCAAATCCTGCAGTGGTGGAATGAAGTCTGTCAAGGGCCAGAGTTATGTGCAGAAACTTTTTTTTTTTTTTTTCCAGATTCATTAGGATGCAAGTCTGAAGTCTGTCTTTTAGAGAGCTCTCCCATAGAGAACTTTGTAGATGGCTGTTCAGATGCTTAGAAAGGCAAGAGGCATGTTTCTACAGAACATGGGAAAAGATCCCTTTAGAAAGCAAGGAAGGTAAAGATCTCCCTCTATATACAGTCTTCTAAGGTGGATACTGAGAAATCAAGTCTCTCTTTGCTATAACCTTTAATCATCTTCTCCAAGCAACTCTTACTATCCATTTCCAGGACATGGCAGTAAATGACTTTCCGATGCATAAAAAGCAAGTTGAGAACGCTACCTTTTTTTCATGCCGCAAAAGTGTAATTTTGTTTTTTGTCTTGTTTTTAAAGCAACTAAGTTCATGTACAGAAAACTCAGCATTTCACCCTGAGGCCCTGGGAGAGAAGCAGCAGGTAAACCCTTATCACAACCAGCGATCAGCTTAATTTACTCCCATCCTCTGAACTGAATTTACTCCCATCTTCTGCTATCAGTTACCCGAGTTGAGAGTTATGTCCAGGTCTCAAGACCATCTAAATCCATCAGGTAAGGTGACTTTAAACATGTAAGTAATTATTAGAGTTAAGGCCGGCTTGTAGAAGCCCTGCAATATGTTGCTTCTTACTAGCCCCAGAATTTTGTTAACCTTGTGAACTCAATCATCACGAAGTTTAAAATGATGATTCTAACCAATCTATATAGAGATTAAATGTATCAGCAATATAAATGCTAACATCACAACAACTTATTATTTCAGACACTTATAAGGAAGACTCTAGTCATATTAAACCCATTGCATTTTGGATAGCAATTAAAAAAAACAATTTCACATGTGAACAATTGAGAATATGACATGAGCATTTAACAGTCATTTCAAGTCAACCAAAGGAAAGGCAATTCACATTTATATTTTCAAAGTATAAAACAGAAAGCTAGAAAGCTCTTGCACAATCACATTTTTAACTTGCCCTTCCAATGCAAATGCAGTGACAGACTTTACAAATACAAGAGACATTTTTCCTTCTGAGGCTTATACACATATTTAAAGTGGTTATTTTAACAACTGTTATGAGTCCATGCTCCCATAAGAAACAATGCAATAATCAGGACATTACTTAAGTCTTTGTACAGGTGTTTTCTACAATGCAGTCGCAATACAGAAAGGCACCGAGTTATTCAAGTAAATTGACCTTTCTTTTACTTAACACTTTTTCTTGTGCCTTCACAAACCAATCAGTAACTTCAATAAATTCTTCTCAAACAAACACTATATTCCAGTGCAACAGACCTTTCCTGTGCTAGAAGAATAAATAAGCTGATTTGTGTATGAGTATATAGACACAAGTCTCTAATTCACAATGATAAATGTACATAGCAATGTCTCACATGAGATAACACCACGGAGTAGATGCCTCTAGCACTTAAGCCAGTCACATAATTCCATTGCTGTATTAATTTTATAAAATATAGGAAGTTTTATCATGACAGAATCCTAAATTAGTGAAGTTATCAGTAAAGAATATGATTTGAGCAAATAGTATCACCTTAAGTAAAAACTAAAGCAACTGAAACAGTGACTACATTTTACCATATGACACTCATCTTGAGACCAAGGGTGGGCGAGGGAAAAATAAAAAATAATCAGTCAGTAAACATGCCAGAAAACCCCTGTTTGTAATATGTTGCTCACAGTTGTAGAAATAAAACACAAAGCTAAACTGTTAAAGCATAAAACAAATTAGAGATACCTAGTCACGCACAGGTAAAATAAGAAAGCACAAAACCAGAGGAGCCAGTCATACTTTTAAACTTGGTTAAAGCAGCATTAACTGACTGAAGTCTGGCTACTTCAGCATTACTTCCAAACAGTGTTAGCAAGACTGCCATATCAGAAGTTTCTTCATGTATCCACTTTCCCCATTTGCTCAACAACGAGTCCTCTTCAAGCTTTAATAAGAACACTGCAGGAAGCTTACAGAAACAGTAGTATCCTGTTGAATAAGACAATATAGCTTCAGTAGTTTGTCCTATATAATACATGGTTTCAATTCTTATGTGTTTTACTGTGCTTTAGCACATTCAGTAACAGTGTGAATAGCTTGTCGTCTTGAGGATAAACCTGTAGGGGGACATGCAGCACTCCCCTGCCAGCAGGCTGCTCAACTGCAGCTACTCCACATTTGCTTTGGGTTGACTCACTTAACCTGTTGTTTCAATTACTTATTTTCCTCTCCCTGTAAATCTACACAGGTTGATTTTGCCAGATTCATCACAGACAGCGTAAGTAAATAAATATTTTTCTTATGTGCAGAAAGTTGCCTGCCTCTAGTTGACCAGGGAATTTCTTTCCGTTAGCTTCCCATTTTGTGTACGCATGTCAAAGTTACAAAAAAACTATTTGAACCTTGGGTTTTAGAAACAAATCATCTGGTGTCACTATTGAATGACCATAACATCAATGAATGCGGCACACTTCCTGTCTGCTTATCCCCTATGAACACTAAGCAGTACGCTCCATGAATTGAAGATTTTAAGTAACACTATTTTAGCTGTTCTGAGCCATACCTAAGCTTTCAAATAGTCTCTCTACTGAAGGCACTGTCAAAAAAACATTACAAAAACAGTCATGCAGAAATCACATCCTGACTTTCCACCCAAAAACCAGCTTTGCTTTTCTCTGAACATACCTCTACCCAGTATTAGAATCCGGATCTACTATCCACAACAGACTAACCTGCATTCTGTATGGCTAACATTGTCTTGGAAATGATGGAAATACATTAGCCTGCATATACTGTGGATACGGTGAATAACTTTTTTCTTAAATAAGAACATCTCTGAAAACTACTTGCTATGCATCTTTAATTTACCAGCAATAAGAAGTCCAAACAAATCTGTAATACATACACACAACCCTATGATATATTAAGGCAAAGGCTATAAACAGGAAATAAGCACAATATTGTTTATAGCTGCTTATAAAACATGTCTGGCTATTTGAGTTTTGGACACAGCGTAACAATATTGCAGTACAGTAAACTTCAGGGAATTACTGGGATTTTGAACAAAATTACAAGCTATCTGCATTAAAGCAGTTTCAATTATGAACAGCTTTGTTAGAAGACATGCTTATAAAAACTTACGTTTTTTGTTTTTCTTGTAATTAAATACTTCAGGCCCCAATTTCAGAATCCAGGAAATCACCAAGTCATTTATGACGAAAAAGATTAGAGAACATGTGGCTTGGTCAAGAATGTCATACACGAAAATATAATGAGACAGCATAATTTGAATACAGACCAACTAATCCTCTAACAAACCCAAGCATGCTTTCAGTGCAGTTATAAGCTACTGCTACAGTACATTACATACCTGCCTGTTACCATTCATTTTAATCAAATACTGAAAGTTGTCCCAACATTCTAACGATTTACAAATGTATATACACATCAGAAACCCCAAGGATATTATTAAACTAAAATAAAGTAATACAAAATACTGTTTTACAGAAATGACTGAACAGAGGTGTAAAATCTATTGCACAACCTAAAAGGTCATTACTTGGAAAATCCTGAGCTAATGTGCTATTACCAAACAATTCAGGCACTTTTTTTTTTTCCTTTTTTTATTACATAAGCAATAAACTTCCAACATATAAACCTCTGGGTATAACAACTCAAGTTCCATCTGTAACATCATGCTTGGAGAAAAAGCATTCAATAAATAAAACTCCCTTCAATGACTTCTTTACTCGAGACTGGTATGTAAAAGGAACTAAAGGTACATACTACAACGTTTCAATTGAATACTGGACTTTAAAAGCAATTATTAAAACTGTAAAAAAGTTCTGCAGCATTCCACTACTGAAAAATAAAGTTATTTTTAATCAAGAAAGTTACAGGGTTAGTTCCTTTATCCTATTTTAAGTCTTGACAAAGTTGTCAAAAAATGAACAGATGCTCCCTTTGCTGTGTTATCTCTTTCAACTTCAGGATCACAGCTCAGCTCAGTTCAGGTTTCTGTTGCAAGATTTAAATTTCCCTACAGAGAGAAAAAAAAGTTGTTACTGTCAATTTGTAACAGTGGAAAAAAGCTTCCCAACCTTCATAAATACTGTATTACTATAGTATGTAACATACAAGATTCTTTCAATTATGGATTGAAACAGCACAATTGTAAAGATAACAACTTCAAGGATGCATATGCATAATTATTTCAAAAGGGTGAAATAAAGATGTTCGGAATAGTTTAAAAATATCTCAAGGACAAGTCTAATCATTACATTAGGCAAAATATGGGAAACACTAGAATCTGAAGAAGTTTTGTTTTTTTAAGAATCAGCCAACCAGCAATCAGTATGCTGTTAAGAAAATGGCTGTCATACTTATTCTTCAGGATTTATTTTACTTTAACTCAGAGGATACTCAAGTTCTTCCCTGAGCCTAAAAAAAAAAAAAAATATCAATATTCAGATCTTATTATGCTTCTCTAATTCAAATCATAATCTCCAGCAGCCAGATTGTGTTCAACATGCTTTATAGATTCTAGACAAGAACCTTAATATTCGATTACAGAAAAGCATTGGAAATTATTGGGGAAAAGCTCTCTACAACAAAATTATGGCACTTCTACACCCATTTTACAAAGTCATAGTTTTGGAAAAAAATCCTTCTCCATCTATTTTCCACTAATTCCAATTCAATTTAGTCTTCAGAGCTCATACTTCTCAGTGTCCATGCAAATGTAAAAGGCATTCACCAGTATACTTAGCAACAAGTGACCCGTTTACTAAAATGTTTGGTTTTCTTCATTTTTTTTTTCCCCCCATTTGTTTTTGTAGGGTTTTGGTGGAGTTTTGTGTTTTGCTTCCCCCCTCTCCCCCCACCGGGCTGTAAACTTGAGGTTTTTCTGAAAACAGCTCTAAGAACCTACGCTTCTGTGCTCTAAGAACTGAACTCTAATCCAGCTACAAATACTTAGGCAAGTATATTTATTTGTAGCTAGGTGGACACAGAATTACAAAACAAGAATTTGGATAGGAACATAGAACTGCAAGGGGCTGTGTAAGTTGTCTAATCCAATTCTCTGATGTCATGAGTAACCTCATACTACTTTGATCATACTTGATAATTCTAATAAAGGATTTGGAATGTTTTATCTACTGATCCTCAAAAAAGCTGTAACATTTTATATAGTTCAAAAGTTCTGCAGTTCAAGATTACTGTTGTCCCATACACACTGTAAATCAAAAGGTATAAAACACATGTGCCTAATTATTTCAGCTTAAGCTTATCAAAACATTTTATACAGACAATATATAGTGTAGGATGCTTTATTCAGAACAGCACTCCAGTGTGTACTCTGAAGTACATGATTAATTTAAGGTAACATAAAGAGGAGAAACATACAGATGTAGTAAAAAAAAATTAATACCCTTCACACTGATTTAAAACCTTAGCCTAAGAGATTTTTTTTTGTTTTTTTTTTGTTTTGTTTTTTTTTTTGTTGTTTTTTTTTTTTTTTTTTTTTTTTTTTTTTTTTTACACAGAGGGCCACTTCCTATTGATAGAAAGAGAAAGAGAGATCAACTGAGCTCAAGGAGAGAATACTGGGACAGAGGCAACTGCAGAATCTCAGAGTCCAGCTCTGATTTGCAGTTACCCAAAGCAAGTTTCAGCAAGTTTCCATAGAATAAACATGGATGAAGTAGGAGCGCAGAATCAAGTTTGCCTGTAAAGTACAGAGAACCAGTATTCCAGAAAATCCCATCATATTTATTCCATGGAGATTTAAAAATTGGAATGGATCATATGAATATTCATATTTTATAACCAGCTTAGCAAAAAAATAAATTAAGCCAACTTACCTTTTCTTTCCTCAAAAATCCATCTCTGAATTTATTAGTGGTAAATCCCCTTACACCAACAGAACGTAGCCGCTGGTACTTAGCCTGAATATATAAACCCTTCTGTACTAAGCCTGATTTATAATGGGATTGCAAACGGCCATCCGCAAAGTTGCTCTGTAAGGGTGGAGGAAGGGAGGAGGGAAAAAGAAATGTGCAAAATGAGGGTACCAAAACTGAATAGTTTATGTTTACAGTTATACACATGTAAAACTGAACAGTACCACACAACAGAAGTGTGCATTTGCAAGTGCAGAGCCTCTTCATTTATTTCCTATTTAATATTCCTCAGACCACTAGCTGCCATGTGGCTCAAAGAACTGCTGTATTGTACTTACTGTTTAAAACATCTGAAATTATTTTCCTCATTGAAAAAACTAAATGTGTTGTACAACATTAATATTTTTTCAAACTTTAATGAAAGTAAACCAACATCAACAAAAAAGTTTAAGACAACACCTCACTATTGCTAACAAATTCAGTGATGTCAAGCCTGCAATGGGCAATCTTGAGTCTAAAAAAAGTCACACTAAACAGAAGTCAGTATATATATTTCCTATGGTTTTAAGATCTTACAGCCTGAGCATAAATTCATTGCTCTACGTCTTTGTCACTTCCGGACTGGAATACTGTAAACTAACCAACCTAGTGTGGGACCAGTAGTGGAGGCCACAGAGATAAATGGCTTACAGGTGAATGGCATTATAAATACAGAGAAATATAGCACGATCCATAGCAGTAAAGTTACATGAAGGTTTTAATTCATAAGCACTTGGACCTCCAACAAAATAGACAGTAAAGCTTTAGAGTAAGAAAAACCCCATTTATCATAATTTCTCATAGTTTTCCAGTACTAACATTTTAAGTTTTCCAAATTTAAAGGTTTACCCTCCCTAAAATTTACACAAACAACACTTTCCAGCTAAAAAAGAAGAAATATCCTGACCATATAAAATTCTTACAATCTTTTACAAAAACCTCTAAAGGGTAGGAGAGAACAAAATATATCAGAAATAGACCTTCTTGAGCATGACCCAATTACTCTGGCAAAATCAGTCTCCTTTTGACAGAGTAAGGATCACTTCAAGAAAAATCACATGCTCTGAGGTTGCAATAAGTTTGGTACCAGTTTTTCCACTGTGTGGCTGGTAAACAGCTAAGAAAGGACTGTACAGAACAGAGGTTCCTTTATGCAAATGCAGAGGTTTTGTTATTTCCCAAATCATTCCACCCACCCACTATGTAGGAGGTAACTGAGAAGCTGGCCCCATCAGTCCCCCAGGGTTACTCTTCTAGTTCTTGTAGGCAGAGGACACTGGCAGAAGGCTACTAAATGCTAATCCCTTTCCTGAAAAGCAGAGTGCAGGCACAATACAACTAAGAGCAAGCAAATTCTCTGAGTAGGTATATGCCTTCCATAGGGAAAACTGAAGGGCATTTTTAATGCTGGATTAAGCCCCTGAACACAGTTAAGACTAAAAGTTCCCATCTCCCCCACAGCTGCTGTGGTTCTCTGCTTGGACATAGGTGGCTAGAAAGGCCTTAGTGGTCTGCCACTGCATTTGCATGACAACAAGCAAAGGAGCAGACTGAAAAGAGAGGGGGAAAAGCTACAAGATATTGAAAATGAGATTACACACAGCTTGAAAGTGTCAACTCAAGTATCTACATGTTCCATAAGCAAGGAGGGAGAGGAACAGCAGTATTATTATTGTAGAACAGAATCAGCTGTAGACAAAGTTAACAGATTACATATCCATTTGGTATGACGGCACTGCAGTCACACGTAGCTTAGAGCAAAATGAGGTATCTAAGGTATGTGGAAATCAGCATTAACTTTTGGTCTGAAGTAAGAAAAAAAAAAATCTGCTGAAGTGACATCTACTAGGATTATTTTATAAATACTACTAATGACAATGCCTATGAATCAGTGCAACAGCCTTAAGCTCCAAAATAAGTCTATATGAGCAAATACACCGCACTGGGTCTGGCTGGGATGGAATTCATTTTCTTCACAGCAGCCTGCATGGTGCCATGTTTTGGATTTGTGACTAAAACAGCACTGGTAACACACCACTGTTTTGGCTATTGCTGAGCAAGACCTGCACAGCACGAAGGCCTCCTCTTCTTCCCCTACTCTGTGCCTCAGCAAGCAGGCCAGGGCTGGGCAAGAAGCCAGGAGGGGACATTGCTGAGACAGCAGACCCAGGCTGAGCAAAGGGATATTCTGTGCCATGTAACCTCAGCAACATCCTCAGCAAGAGAAACTGGAGGGGAGGGGGCTTTGGAAGGGGTAGCCATTGCTTGGAGACTGTCTGGGCATCAGTCAGCTTCTGGGAGGCAGTGACTGCCATTGCATCACTTTTTTCTTCCTCTTTCCTTCACTTAAAGGGTCTTCACCTCAATCCATGAGTTTTCTCACTTTCGCTCTCCATATTCTCTCCCATTTGGCTGGGGGAAGAGGGGAGCGCGGGCAAGCAGCTGTGTGGTGCTTAGCTGCTGGCTGGGGCAAACCCACCACAGCCATGAATACACTGAACTGAATTAAACAGTGAATGAAGTTTAGAACTAAAGATTACCATGCATGTACCCACTTAAAGATTGGTTTAGTGATTCGTTGCAAAGTGTCATTACAAAAAGACCTTCTACATTTTGTAAGATTTCTCCAGAACTTGTAGAAAACTGCTGTGCTGTTCTAAAATATCTTTTTTGTTTTCCAGAAAGTTTAACATACTGCAAGACCATATTTTTTTGGTGGGTTTTTTTGTTTGTACATTTGGGTTTTTAAATAATCAGCCAAGAAAGTCTGCTGAGTATAGAAGACAGTCAAATCACCTTCCTAAGCAGGTTTCAGCAACAGCACGGGAAGGAAAAACCCTCTACGTTACACAGGAGGAAATTAAATGTAAAAAGAAAAAAGTTGATGAAATTAAGTCAAATCAGCACTGCTGTTTCCATGGCAATGATAAATGTGCTATACACACATGCAAACTGCAATACAAGTGCATATGCTATTTTCCCTACAAATATTAAAGCACCATGGGACAGACCATTGGATACAGCAATATTCAGGCAATATTCATACATACATATGATGACAACTTAAGCAGACACTTTCATGCTTGCGTAATTTCCAGAACTGTAGGCCGATCTAAAGAAAATGGAAGGCTGCCTTCATTTACATCACATCAACTGCCAGCACTGAAGATCCCCCCATCCCCTATAGGCTGACAATATAGAGGGGATACCAATTAGGAGGCTATGAGGTCCCTACATATTGAATAGTTATATCAGGATGAGACTTTAAACTTGTTAACTTCAGCTTGGAAAAAAGACTTTTTCTTTTTCAGCAGAATAAATTGAGCATTTTTTTGCTGGTATTAGGTTAGCTAAAGGACTAAGATTGACTGGCAAAGCATGACTAAATGGGAAAGCCTGAAAGCCTTTTTATCCACAGTCCTCTTATGTTTACTCTGAGGGGCGGGGGGAAAAAAAAAAAAACAAAAAAAAACCCAAACACAAACAACAAAAAAAAAAACACACATACACTGCCCCCCTTTCAAAACATCATCCAAAAATGCCAGCTACTTAACTTGGCCATCAAAACTTTACTTCAACTTCGCTATCTACAAAAGAGGAAAGACGACTACCTATTCTGTGTGTTATTTTACTCTTGAGAACACACCTGTCAAATAAGTAGGAATAACTTTAAGGTAGAAAATGAGTCTAAGTTGTTCTAGGTTTAATACTTCTCTAATACAAAAAGCTCTAATTGGATCCATGCGTAGCATGCCAGTGTGAGCAGAACAGAAAGTGGGTTTTGTTTTTCTACTGAACCCATGACACATTTTATAATCAAAAGGCATTAGAAAGCCACTGCACTACCCCAGGAAGAAGCACAGTTGCCCGCCCCTTTACCATCTTGAGGCCCTGAGAATAAAGCTTCAAAATTTTTTTAATTTTTTTTTTAATGCATAGATAGCAAGCAGTATGCAGAGTATACACAAGAGATTAGGTCCCCAGAAATCCCTACATGAAAGGGCTAATAAGATAATAGTAACACAATTTTGAAAGCAGTACAATTCATTTCTCCCAGTCTTGGGAAACAGTTCAGGCTTCCACATGCATCAGCTGAAGGAAAGACAGCTGACCAGATCATTTTTTGGACAGATGAGTTTTCTATTCATTGTCATTCTGCAATTCTCGTTCTCAACTTTGCAGTTAACCTATTTCAACCGCATGGATACAATATTGTACAACCCTGCTCAATCCACTGCCAGCCCTCTTATCTACTAAAATCTAAGCCTCCCATTATTTCAATGGAAACAATTAGGCTACGATGACACTATTTTTCATGGCATTTAGTATCTTCAAAGATGTGTCTCCTATTACTTAACAGGATCAAATCACTATTTTATGTAACACACATTTGATAAAATCTGATCTGTACCTTAAAGTGTCTTCTGATGGGTCCTGCATTTTCAAGGTGTCCTCTAATGCGTCTGTGAGGGTATGTATCACTTGGTTTTGAAGAATAGTAAGAATTCTAGCAGGAAAAGAGACAGAGTTATTAGCTTAAATGTTACTAAATCATTCAAGAAAACATACAAATTTTCCAGTTCATACTAACAAATATTGCAACTCTTACAACCTTCTAGTATTTGACACTATGATACTGCTTGAAGGAACCAGAGTAACAAGAGCATAGGGCCTGGAGTCCAGGCTGGCTTAAGTGACAACAGGGCCCACAGAAGCAGATGATACAGACCATCCTACTGGAACATCATCTTGAAGATGATCTAAGCAGGTAACAACCCAATTAAGGTTCTCCACCCTTGCTCCCTTGAGAACAGATGCCGCAATTTGCATGCAGCAATTGTAGTAGACAGGCTGCTATAGCAGTCATCCCTTAAGTCTGGAATAAGGACAACAGATTAATACTCTGGACATCACTGGTTAGCATATTTTAGAGGAGACGCATACTGTTACTATACACACCACCACAGCAACCAGACAACAAGTGTGTAGCACTTTACATTGGTCTTTAGAAGATTCTACCTTTAACTCTGTATTATAGGGGGGCATTTTGTAAATTATTTGCCTACCACAGAAACACATGTGATTTCAAAAGCAAGTGGCAAAGACAAATGGTATTGAAATTGTTATGTGCCACACTGAACAGCTGCAGTCAAACAGCCATGGTTGCCTAAAAGAGAGCACTCCCTCCAGCCACTGTCCTACCTGGGTATTTTGGCCCTTTTCCAACTTTTCCCATGACAGCTACCTTGAGAGGATGCCATTATAAGTATTTACAGAAGCATTACATACTAGGATATACTACATTAAAGTCATCAAATGCAGACAGAATGGACGTGCTAACAAACTCTTAGCAATCAAATTAATTTTTTTATGGTCCATTCTTGAACAATCACAGAAGTGTTCCAATGGTGTTGAACTCTTTTCAAAGGAAATTTCAATAGCTTCAAATACGTTTCAGAAAGAGCCAAAGGAGAGAACTCTCCTTAAACATTTCATATATACTAACATGTAATAAATGCAAATGAATGCTTTGCTGTTCACAGAATTTCTGTTCCCCTAACAAAGTACCAAACCCTTCAGTGGCAGAAACACTTTAGGATATGCTAACACTGTTACTAATTCAAAGGGGGAGGGGGGCTATAAATGCAACAGAACAGCATTACAATCCAAGTTAACTTTTAATTGGTATTTAGGCTAGCTTTTTTTTTTTTTTAGAATATATTATTGCCTACAAGTCACTATTTAGCTTCTTAAAATGCCCTGACAAGAGGGGATTCAGCAGAAAACAAGAAGAGAAAAAGAAAGACCTTATGAAGCAAGAACAAAAGTAGTCAAAATAGCTTTTCCAAGAAAAAAAGGTACGGAAAATTAGATACACAGAGGAAAAAGCATGTCAGGAACTTCCCATTCTAAGAATATGAAGATACTCCATGAAATCAAATTAACTTTGTCCATACAACACGTAATTGAATCAGGAAGCTCCCTGTTGGAGTACACTCCTCCTTAAAGCCGAGAATTCAGCAAGATAAAAAGCAACAAAACAACATTCAAGAAAGTTTCCTGTTACAGTTAAAAATAAACCTTTGGGAATTAAAAGAAAGCTTTTCTCAACTAACTGTGGATACACCCCTCCCCATCCCCACCTCCCTTAAGATTCAAGTACATTCATGGAAACAAAAACATTAGAACTACTTAATGCATAGATGCAGCAATCTACTCTTCAGGAATTTCCTAAACCATAGGTTTAAAGTGGAAAAAAAAAAAAATGGGGAAGTACAAATAGATACTTGTTCTGATCTCCTATTCTTTAGCTATCCTCTTTTTGTCAATAGGGTACAAGGCTAGACAGACATTTCTTACAATCGAGGCTAGATAGGTATTTGCACCTTCAAGGCACAAGTTCTTCTCAACTTTTAAGCTCAACCCTCGATAACTGAATATTAACACAAGAAACACTCCCCTCTACTGGCCTGATGTAAAAAAAGTGCTCATACCCTGCACAGCAAAGTTCGTATCAGTTAATCATGGGATACCAAAAGTAGGCCAACCACATCAATACCATTTCCATGTTTAATTTTAACCCAAATGACTACTATTGTCCATTTAACAAGACAGCAAGAAGTGGTGTTGGTATCACATTTTGATATTTTATCATAAGGATACTTTAATACAACCAAGACATTATGTTTTCACATTAGGCAACATCCTAGCATCAGACATGATGAGATAGTGATCAGGCTTTCAGTTTTCAAGCATCCATCTTTAAGCAATGCTGATACACACAGCTCCTCAAGGAACAGTGATAAAATCCACAATGAAATTTTACCAAAGATGAAAGTGTGCAAATTATTTATCCCATAAATTATATTTTTTTAAAAATCCCATGTTTTAATTTAAGAAGCTGCAGTGGTTTTTCTATCAAATACTCTTTTTTAAAAAATATTTTTGCTTTATTTTCTGAGCCTAGGCACTGTTATGCTTGTCATATGAAACCTGGCTCTCTAATGTACTTCTCTCTCAATATTTATCAGTAAACAAGAGCAAACAAACTTTAGAGGAGTGTTGAATATTAGAATTTTTGTTTTGGATTTGCAAGGGTTTGCTTTTAAGATTACAGGTGGAACTCTCCTAAAAAGTGGTAAAAGATGCCTATTGCATACTTTTTCATGTATTTTCCCATACCTTTACAATTTTGCTAATACAGTGTGCTATTGCTACATCTCTTCTGTAGCATAAACCAGCTTCCCATAACCAACCGAACCAATACTTACCCAAGAATCTGTAAGACTGAGCAAAACCACAAGTTACTTTCTTATTCAACAACTATTATCTTAGCTCTTGCTGGTGTTTCAAACTCTTCCTTGGTTTTTCCATGTATTGCTGTGCCTCAGCAATATAACCTTCATTTTAGGATGTTTCCTATTTAAAAAGGTGTGGTCAACCCAGCATCAACATTCTGGTGACTCATCAAACCACTTCTTAAATCCAATGCATTGTTCTCTGAATGCTGCCTTTTAGTCGTGGTCCTTACACTTTTCAAGGTGCCTGGCAGTGTTCACACCTGAACCATACTATTCTGACACAAGACTCTGAATGGCATATTCCAAACATTTGTCTGCTTGCAGAAAGCAGCTACAAGTGACCTTTACCTTCATTCATTTTGGGTGTTGTAAGACTGCTTTCAACTCTATTAATATTAAACTTCCAAACAAAGTAGTAATAAATACAGTCACACAGTTCTGAATTTATTACAGAAAACCTACTCAAGACAGAAATGATACATGTGGCTGAAATTACAGTTGGCTGCTTGGATGCCACTCCACTTAACTCCCACAACAAATACTAAAGCAGTGCCAGCAGCTTACAGGCATGGAGATGGAGCTTGAACAGCTCGGTATACCACACATACAGGTATGGCTTGATCAAGCCCACCAGGGTAAGCTCTTCTCCAGTCACACCCAGACCTGAAGAACTCCTTCAAGGAAAGCCATTTTAAGCACCGTACATGCTCACACAACATGCCTACATGTCATGGGAAGTACCACACTACTGGAGCTAGCTTATTCAGCTGAATTATTGGTAATAATATGCTCAGGTATGAGCTCACTGTATTAGTGATCTGCTCTGCCCAGGAAAAGATTACTCTCTTTCTACATTAATTTACATATTGAGAATTAGACATACTAGATAAACAGGAAAACAGACAAGGGGAGCAGAATAATAATCAAAAGGCAAGAACAGAAACACAAAAACAGAAGAGGAGATGCAATTAAAAAGTGCCAATTAATGTATTGCAGACACATTTGCAAAATGTCTTTAAGCCTTCCGAGCCAGCTGGCGACCATTGATTAATTCTATCTTTACTGACAAATGTGGATGGCAAACTAAAGTATTTTATTTTCTCACTTGTCTGCAACGCAGCTTCTGCATGGCTGACTTCATGAAGAGTCATTCCTTCCTTAGGATGCCTTGCATTTGTAATACCCATGCTTTCACAGCTAGTGTTGTTCTGAATGGCAAACTCCTCACTGCAGTGCAGGAGTTTCTAAAAACTGCACGTTTGCAGTTTGCTATTAGATATCAAAATGCAATCTTCCTGAACATGCAGCACATCTAACAATAGCTCAGTTTCTATTTCAAACTCACTCCCTTTTTATTTGCAATTACTATATTACTTAATGAGCAATAACTACTTGGTTTTGGGGACTTCAATCTTACTCTTAGAGTAAGGAATGTTTTTTACCATTAAAAACTTGTGTTCTTTTATACTGTTATATATGCAAGGCAGCAACATTTCAGTGATAGTCAGAACTTTGACTAAATAAAAGCTACTTTTGATAGACCTCAGAAGAGTTTCATGTTCTTTTGGAATCCTGTCCATAAGGTATTAATTACAATGTATAAAGAACAACAATTTACAGTTAATAATAAAGTTTTTCTGGTCTCACCAATTCCCCAAGTTAAACAAGCACAAACACTTGGAAATAAGACTACATTTATTTAGAAAAAACTTTCCAAGAGAGATAATTTTATTTCTACTGAACCTAATGTAACCGTCTTCCCCATTTCAATATTAAAGTACATCACAGAAAGTTAGCCTAAGAAAGAATAAGTGCCCAAACTAGCTTTGATAAATACTGTAACAGATAAGCTATTCCATTGTATAACATTCCTTCCTCAGGAACAATATTTCAGACATTTCTAATTATTTCTGCAATTTGTTCCTTATTTTTATTTGTTTTTAGAATAAGAGCTTTTCAGAACTTTTATCATAATGAGAAACACCGTTTTAGTAACAACGCTACATACACAAAACAAGATTCAGACCTCCCCTTCCAACCACTGACAACTAGAATGCAGGATAGTATTCTTTTTCTCAGACTTTTCCACATTACCTCAGGTTATCTGCTTAATTACAAGGCCTTCTAATTTATAGCTTAGGCAGTACATCATTAAGTGGAAGAACTACAATATTAGGCACAAGTTTCTTTTACAAAGATACAAGAAATATGAGGTTTTATTTCATGACAGCCTTAATCGATTAATTTCAGTAAGTCATTTGGAACATAAAATTCAGTTCAAAAGCTTAGTTCGACCTGAATAGTCAGTAAGAGATCTAAAGTTCACCACTTTATTTCCGGACTAGCTGAAAAAATGTTTTGATTTCACCCAACATACCAAGCTAAACCAGCTTTCTGAAAAAACAAATCCTGGGCCAACTCACTGCTAGGTTATAAAGAAGCAGTAGCAAAGTTGTTAGGGAATACTGCACAGGCATGCAAACGCAAAAGAATTTTCATTTTTTTTTAATCAGCATTTGATCATGGGTTTAGCTCACTTGTATTAATCTATGCTTCAACAAATATCTGAGGAAGTACAGCACTACAACTGTGAAATTATGAACAGTTTTACTGTTGAGCAAAGCCTGAAGATAATATAGCCTCACTTGAAATTTAAAAGGACAAGATATCAGACTTAAATTTACATCAGCCTAGACAATGGAGCAAAAAATTAATTATAAATGTAAAAACAACAAATGCAGAAGCTACTAATTCTACGTTGAGGCTTACCAGGTGAGGTTTCCCAATAAATTTCCTGAAAGGTGGTTTAGTGAACCTCATAGGCTTTTGGAAGCCATCAAGTTGAGAGTTTTGTAATTTTGAAAGACTGCAGCTTTGGTGGTTCCTATATGTGAGAGAAAGAGAGAGAGAGAGAGAGAGAGAACACAATTAAAATCTAAAGTCATAACATATCAAAACTCTGTATTTTAAATGACCTTACTCTAGCATCTGTATCACTCAGAAGTGCAAAGTGATGGTTTCAAAGTAATTTTTTTCTAGGACACTCGATAAATTACTAGTCTTCTGACTAAACTCAAGCAAGCTGTATTCTCTTATGGAATGACAAAGTAACAGAGATACTCTGCCTCCTATGAAATCCTCACTGTGCAAATCGTGTTTCCCGCCCCCCGCCCCCCGGCCAGGTCTGCATGGCTGGTCATTGCTGCCCTCCGCTGGTTGAAATGCTTTCTGCATTTCAGCAGTTTTATACTGCACTATCTTTCTATCTTTAAAGTTGCACAGAACTTCCAATTTTGTGAAATCAAATCTGACAGAAGCTCAGATAAATAGCTAGATGCTCCAGTTTCATCCACAACAAGCAGGGTGCTCTGGCTTTGGGCTTCAGCTTGCTTGGTTTTGTATATTTTTTTTTTTTTAATGAGAACATTGCTATTATAGATTTGCCCATAAATCTCTAAATAAAACATATACCATGAGAAATAACCACCAGCAGTTAAAATTCATAGTTCACAAAACATACAGAAACAGTTTTCAGAGCTGCAGAATACATTACTAAGGCAAAAAACAGAGGCATACTGAACTAGCTCATAAGTATTGCCAGTATCTCATATGCGAACGATGGAAAAACCCCGATCTCAGGAAAATTCTACAGTCAGGTACATAAGGCTGTACACAACAGTCCAATATTTATTTTCCCCACTTGATAACTTTTACTTTTTTTGTTAAAAGAATCTCAAAAAATATTTCTTCTGCAGCTTCACAAGTCAGCTTTCCCAAATGTGTGCATTGCCACTATTTGCCATTATAGACTGCATTTAAAATGAACAAACAGCAGCATGACAACCATGGCTGACACCCCAGAGGGCCGTGTTGCCATCCAGCATGGACTGGACAGGCTGGAGAGCTGGGCAGAGAAGAACCTAATGAGGTTCAACAAAAGCAAGTGCAAGGTCCTGCACCTGGGGAGGAAGAATGCAAAGCACCAGTATAGGTTAGGGGCGGACCTGCTGGGAAGTAGTTCTGAGGAGAAGGATCTGGGGGTCCTACTAGACAGTAAATTATATCCATGACCCAGAAATGTGCCCTTGTTGCCAAAAAGGCCAATGGAATCCTGGGCTGCATAGGGAAGAGTGTGGCCAGGAGGTCATTCTCCCCCTCTACTCTGCACTGGTGAGGCCACAACAGGAATACTGTGTCCAATTCTGGGCTCCCCAGTTCAAGAGGGACAGGGAACTGCTGGAGAGAGTCCAGCAAAGGACAACTAAGATGATTAAGGGCTTGGAGCATCTCCCTTATGAGGAAAGGCTGAAAGAGCTGGGACTCTTTAGCCTGGAGAAGAGAAGGCTGAGAGGAGACCGTATTAACGCTTACAAGTATCTAAAGGGTGGGTTGAAGGAGGATGGAGCCAGGCTCTTTTCAGTGGTTCCAAGTGACAGGACAAGGGGCAATGGGCACAAGTTAGAACACAGGAAGTTCCGTTCAAATACATGGGAAAACTTATTTACGGTGAGGGTGACAGAGCACTGGCACAGGCTGCCCAGGGAGGTTGTGGAGTCCCCTCCTCTGGAGATTTTCAAGACCCCCCTGGAGGCAGTCCTGAGTAATGTGCTCTGGGCAATCGTGCTTTGGCAGGGGAGTTGGGCTAGAGGTCCCTTCCAACTCTGAAAATTCTGTGATTCCGTGATATTAAGAGCAATCTGCAAGTCATGACTACAGTGTAGATAAAGAATTGCCAGTGTAATAAAATGTAATCAACAATTCTTCTAACACAAATAAGTCATATCTCTGTAATCAACCAACCTCACAACATCCAACGTGAAAGAGGATGACAGGTTGGCAAACACTCTGGGGCAAACACCTTTAACAAACCTGTTGGATGAATTCATAGCAGTAAAGCTATTCCAAAAATCTAGGGTTTTTTTCATAAAATTCTCCAAGAATCATAAAATTCCAGTTTTTGTTGATATTCCGTATGACATTACAAAAAAAGCAGGGCAACACAACAATGTATTCATCCTAGAACACTTCTATGAAACTACAAAATACCAGGAGAATGTTGTTACATGGCACATCAAGGAGTTTAAAAATAGTTAAGCATCTTTAAATTAATTTCTGCCCCTCTTCCCATTCAGTGTTATAGTTTAAGCTTGCTTTTCATTTTTTTCCCATCTTTCAAAGTAACACTCCATTACAGAGTAGTTTGCAATGTATGTCAGTTGAATTTTGTCATGCCTGACAAATTTGGTGGCCTTCTACAAAGGGGTTACAGTGGCAGTGGACAAAGGAAGACCAACTGATGTCACCTACTTGGACTTGTGCAAAGCGTTTGACACTGTCGCACACAAAATCCTGGTCTCTAAATTGAGGAGACAGATTCGACAAATGGACCACTTGGTCGATAAAGAACTGGCTGGATGGTCGCACTCAAAGAGTTGCGGTCAACGGCTCAATGTCCAAGTGGAGAGCAGTGACTAGTGGTGTTCCTCAGGGTTCGGTACTGGGACCTGTACTGTTCAACATATTTGTTGGCGACATGGACAGTGGGGTCAAGTGCACCCTCAGCAAGTTTGCCAATGATGCCAAGCTGCTTGGTGAGGTAGACACGCTGGAGGGGAGGGATGCCATCCAGAGGGACCTGGACAGGCTAGAGAGGTGAGCCCAAGCCAACTTCGTGCAGTTCAACAAGGCCAAGTGCAAGGTCTTACATCTGGGTTGGGGCAATCCCAAGCACAAATACAGGCTCAGCAGGGAATGGCTGGAGAGCAGCCCTCAGGAGAAGGACCTGGGAGTGCTGATTGACGAGAAGATCAACATGAGCCAGCAATGTGCAATCGCAGCCCAGAAGGGCAACCGTATCCTGGGCTGCATCAAAAGAAGTGTGGCCAGCAGGTCAAAGGAGGTGATTCTGCCCCTCTACTCCACTCTCGCGAGACCTCACCTGCAGTACTGCATCCAGCTCTGGAGTCCCCAACATAAGAAGGACACGGACCTGCTGGAGCGTGTCCAGAGGAAAGCCATGAGGACGATCCGAGGGCTAGAGCACCTCCCCTACGAGGAGAGGCTGAAAGAGTTGGGGCTGTTCAGCCTGGAGAAGAGAAGGCTCCAGGGAGATCTTATTGCGGCCTTCCAGTACCTAAAGGGACCCTACAGGAGACCTGGGGAAGGACTTTTTACTAGAGCACGTAGTGATAGGACGAGGGGGAATGGCTTTAAACTGGAAGAGAACAGGTTCAGATTGAACATTAGGAAGAAGTTTTTCACTTTGAGGGTGGTAAGGCACTGGAACAGGTGTGCCCAGAGAGGTTGTTGAGGCCCCATCCCTGGAGGTGTTCAAGGCCAGGTGAGACGTGGCCTTGGGCAACCTGGTCTTGTGGGAGGTGTCCCTGCCTATGGCAGGAGGGTTGGAACTTGATGATCTTCAAGGTCCTTTCCAACCTAAGCCATTCTATGATTCTATGAATTACAGTCCAAGTCAAACTTACAAGGACAAACTATGGAAAAGAAGCACAACATATGTGAACGTAACTGTGGAAGAGTCAAAAAATGAACACATAAGATAACTACAAGCTTGGGCCAACAAGATTGCTGTTTGCCAATTACCTTGGAGTTACACCATCTACATGAAACGCTCTCTCGTCTTCATTCTTCAATCTCTCTTTTCTCCTCCTTTCTATATCATGCCGCAGATCATTTGGATCTTCTAACACTCTCATAATGTTCTAATAAAGAGAAAGGGTTAAAGTCAAGTCAGCTAGTAATAACTAAACACTGATGTGATTCTGTCCTTCAGGGGTTGCATCTGGTATATAACCTTGTTAATGTAGTTCAACTATCCGCACCTAGGACAGATGCACATCAACCCAAGCATCCAAAGTCCAAAACAGTAACAAAAGGTAGTCCTAAACAATTACCCTTTCTTGCACCATCTGCCTTTTTATAAGTGTCCAAGCAACAATGAACAGAGCACTGGAATTCTGTACAGTCGTGAAGGCAAAAATGTACACATTAATTCCAGTATGTCTTAAGTTCTACTGTTCTTAAGTTGAATCTCCACATGCCTGCACTATAGAAAAAAAATGGTAACTAAATCACAGTAAGCATAGCCTGAAAGGGGAAGACAGAAATCTTATGTCCCTGGATGAAAGCATGGGATAAAATAGCGTTCTGAGGAATTACACACGTCAGGCCATTCTAGCATTAGGGTAGAAGAAACATTAAGGCTTTTTCTAATCTCACAGGGAAAGTAAGAGCCATGAGTCAGTCACCTACTTAGTATTTACACTATTTAAAAACAGCTAGGGGTTCAAGCAGCAAGAATAATCACACTCCAGCTACTCTGGAGAACACACCTGCATTTTACTCATCAGTGAACACAGTATACTTGTACCACTGTGGTATCTGCAAATATGCTCAAGTGTGCATTTCTGTGTGAGAATTACTGATGGTCTTCAAAGCATGTAAAAATGACTTACCAATAGCAAGGGGAAGATGTTGTTTACACCTCTATCATTTTAACTTACTGTTTGCCAAAGAAGTTAAGTAATCAAGATACCTGGGGAGATTCAGATGGCACAGCTCGCTTGTTCTGAAGTTCTGCTAGAGACATGTCAATCCTCCTGCAACACAAAAATATCACAGAATCACCTAGGTTGGAAGGGACCTTGAAGATCATCAAGTCCAACCATCAACCTAACACTGCCAAAACCACCACTAAACCACGTTCCTCAGCACCACGTCTACCCGTCTTTTAAATACCTCTAGGGATGGTGACTCCACCACTTCCCTGGGCAGCCTGTTCCAATGCTTAACAACCCTTTCTGTGAAGAAATTTTTCCTAATATCCATCCTAAACCTACCCTGGCACAACTTGAGGCCACTTCCTCTTGTCCTATCACTTGTTACTAGCGAGAAGAGGTCAACCCTCACCTCTCTGTGACCTCCTTTCAGGTAGTTATAGAGAGCAATAAGGTCTCCCCTCAGCCTCCTTTTCTCTAGACTAAACAACCCCAGTTCCCTCAGCCACTTCTCATAAGACTTGTGCTCCAGACCCCTCACCAGCTTTGTTGCCATCACTATACATAGCAAAAGCATTACTGACCAACTGCAGAATTCTTTACAGACTACAGGCAGGTAGTTTAGAGTCAGTGAAAAAACACTTTACATTGTGGAATGTCTACTGAAAATTAACTACCTTAATGCAATTAAATTAAGGCAAAAAACACATAAGTTACCTGTGAATTTCTGGATCCAAACATATTTTAACTTCATTCATATTTGCAATTGGTTTATCCTGAATTTTTGAGAACCGTTCATGTAGAGTGATGTCAGAAGATGTAAAATAATTTGCTGTGAAGAGATATTAAATACAAAAATGTTTATTTGTAGTATTTGAAATGCACAGTGGGAAATTGTATCTTTTAAAAGATTACCTCTTAAGGACACCAAGACAACTTCTGAGATTAAATGCCAAACTATTTCCACTTACAGTTTAACATTCACAAATGAAAGATTAGGCCACCCCAACTTAGACATCATTCTTATTTAATGAGATTAAGCCCAATAGGAAGTTTACTATTTGTCAGCTCTATCATGTCAGTACTCAAGTGACTATAATCTATAAATAAAGTTCAACACTGAACATGATGCAGTAGTCTAAACACTACTCTGAAAAAATAAAGGAACTACATATAACTAGGAAGTTGTGACTACAGCAAAGCTCCTTTTTCTTCTCTTGATCCCAAATAAGCAGGTTAGTCTTAAGTACTACCACAAAATCCTTTCGACCTTTACACTCCACAATAATGCCTCTATTATGGACCAAGACCTTCTTACAATCATTCTCCACCCAACCACTTGAAATCCTCAATCTACATTTACCTTAAACCAATACAGAATGAAGCCAAAATATAAATGAAGCCAAAGGCTTAAGATTTACAAGGACAGCATATCTAATTCATTAAATTTGGTTTTAATAATTATAAATACACAAACATAAACCCCAAATATTACAACCACCTTTAACTTGATGGATAATTGTGATTATTTCCTGAGTAAATTCTCTGGATGGGTCGTTTTCAACATTTTGTGTTACAGATTCCATGTGCTCAAACACCGGATGAAAATTTTCATTTTTCCTGCCAACAGCAACCAGATCATGTGACATCTGTCTCTCTGTAGTATGACTAGAAGCAGTCCTAGAATAAAAATTTGCAGATATTCACCTTAAAATAATTCACTACATCTGAAAAACTTCTAATAGATGAGTAGAACAAAACAATAAATTAAGAAGTTTTTAGGAATAAGTGTCATGAAACGGACATCCCATTTTCTTCCTTTTTTTGAATTAAAAAACTCATAAGGTCACAAGGAAGAAAAGCTATAATAAAATACAAAAAGACTACACTCTCAGGAATTCTCATTTCAGTGAAGTATATAATACAAAATTTGTGAATTTTAAACTTAGTTCATCTAGGTTATCAAATAAAACAGGCAAATGAAGATCCTCATGTACTTTAGTATAATTCTGGAAGGCAATTATGTGTGTGTCTTTGTTTACAAGGAATGACCATACAATTTTCAGGAACAGTTCAGAGATGTAAAAATTTCACAGCATCTTTGGAAAATGAATCATCACTTAAGCCTAATGAAACAGCTTTCCAGGGCCAGTGTGTGAACTTCAGAATGTGTTTAGCATCTTTCTGTCAAATTTTACTCATTCTAAGTAAGTTTATGCCCCAAATGGTTGCACTGCTGCTTTAAGAGTTATTTTGACATGGAAGATAACACTTTAAAAATCCTGCTGTTCTTGTTGCAAGGAAAATGCTTGTCATTTCGAAAGATAAATTGAGGACTCAAACAGCCCATGTAAAAGCTTTTAGGATAAAAACTGTTTACCATGAATTCTGCAAAGTGATTATGTGCTGGCCCATCCTGTATTTGAAACATACAAGACTAGGATTTCATACAAAAATTGTATTAGAAGTAGCCTCTAGCAGGTGCCAGAAGTCATCTATTTGCCCCCAGTAAACTCTAAATAAATGCATGCAAGAGGGACTCCAAACAATCTCAGCTGTAGATTATTTGAATTATCCTCCTGCTCCTCAGGTTTATAAAGAAAATATTCTTCCCAGCTGCATCCTTTCAAGTCAGGTGTTTGTTAAATGCCTTAAGTAGGCAGCATGAATATTCCCAGTCATCAGCTTTTACAAAATTTGTGTTCTCATCTTTAAAAAAAAAAAATTAAATATTTAACACTTTTGGCTGCAGAAGCAAGCCTTCCACACATTAAATTAGCTGTAATCAATGTTGTAGTTCAGTCTGCAAATAATTACCACATCCATTGTGCATGACTTTCAAAAACAATAGCAAGAGGCTACTAGATATAGGAATCATCCTGTGGGCTTTTGACAAAACCCAGCAATAATTAAGTTATTTTCCTTATATCATCACTCAGGAAGTTAAATGCTTGTCCTAGCTTGGGGCAGGGGGCTTTACTCCACTTCCCTTTCCACAGTCTTTAATGTTAGCCCCTTATGTGCAAACATTAACTTGTCTTTGTAGCTCTGCATTGTATTATATGTTTCTGAAATATTGGAAAGGGAAAAAGTTTATATAGTTGGTTTTTTTTTTTTTTTTCATTTATTTGGGACCAGAAGCAAAATACCTTTAAAATGAAGCCAGATTATTTTGAAAGGGAAGGTAATCCCTTCCAAAAACGATTACTGCCATTATATGACATTTTTGCCTGCAACACAAGGCAACATACCAGAAAAACCTGAAAAAAACTACACAAACCAAGCTGCTTACTTTCTACCATGTATCTATCATCTAGATTTTCATACTACCACCACTTTTTTCCAACTCAGCCAGCATTGGGAATGCTAAAGGCAACCACAAGTATTACAGAGAAGACAGAAGCAGACTCTACTGCTTCTTCAGTTCTGATGCCTCAACAGATTGCCACTTAATTTGTTACAGCAATAAATAACATAACCCAGGGAACTCTAGTTTTTCAACAGCTTTATTGGACTTGAGATCTCAAACAGCAGAATACGTGCCTTAGATTTATGTAATTTAAAGGTTATTTGCTTTTTAGAAGAAATGAGGAATGACTCAGTCAAAATGCCATCATATTCCAAAAGAAAGCACACCTCTTCTGGTTTTGTTTTTAAATAAAAGTAACACATGTACTTATCACAAGTAACTTTTAACTATAGGTTTGTGTCAGTCATATCTGCTCTTTCCAATTCCTACTACATTTCCATGAAATGAACTAGGGTGGGTTTTTTTTGGTTTGTTTTTAATAGAGGTAGGCTGCAAGTTTCCATTCTGGGCAAATTAACATTTTAAACAAAACAAAATTTAAAAAGTAAAACCTTAGCTTATCCAGGTTACCTCTTAAAGAAACTGTGCTTTCCTCCAATATTCATAAACTGTAAAGAGAAAGGAAGAAAGCTGAAGAGGTGAGGAGAAACCAATACCTGTACTTAGTCACCATTTTCTTCATATCCACTTTGATTGTGAGATGTTCCCTCCTACAGTTGACATCTGACATTTTCACATCTGAAACAGTGTGACTTGAATCATGCTGGCTAGTGAAGGAATCTACTTTTTTCCTGAATTCTCCTTCTTTCCTTACTCTTTCCTTCGGCTTGTTTTTAAAAGACCTCAGATCGACATCCGTTTTGGAAGAGTTAACACAAGCATCACAGCCCTTCTTTGAACTATATTTAACAGGTACTTCAACGTGCCCTTCTTCAGTCCGTCTCGCTCTTCCACCGCTGAAGTAATCCAACTCTTTACTATTCCGGGCACCCTTAGAAGAACCATATTTCTGGTCTTCCTGCTTCACATACTTCTGAGCTCTATCATCTGAAAAAGGCTTTTCCCCATCCGGATGCCTGCGCCGTTTGTGACTGTACTCATAGGCTATCTTTGTCACAGAACCCTCCGAGTACTCCCTTTCAGCCAATCGGTGGGACTGGGCACCCAGATTTCTTTGCTCCTCCTTTTCTTGGTAGGGTGGAAAAGAACGTTCTTGCTTCCACTTGGAATTTCTTGCTACTTCTCCACCGTCATACCTCTCCATTTCTTTAGCCCTTTTAGACGTGTGCCCATATTCTCTGTAATCGTGATCTTCAGGATACCTGTGTTGACATAAAGCAATTTACACTTGCACTAGAGAAGAAAGTGAGAACTTATATGTGCAGAATGTTGGACAGCAGAATGCGTGGCAAGTTAACCCATAATCCCTCACGCCAAGGTACAGATGTGCAGGGGCTCTTAAGAGGGAAAATATTATCCTTTCATACTCTAGCCATCAATATGATTTACTTAAAAGACAAATACTTCACTACTACCAGTCGCCCATAATTAAACTACAAAGTGGCCAACGTGTTTCAAGGTGGATATCTTCAACTATAATGAAAACAGACTTTCACTTGAGGCTTTACACCAAAATACCCAGGTTTTAATTATTTTATTCCTATACCTCTTCTGTAAAGAGCTCCTTGCCGTAAATTCATCAGAAACTCTTCTGGGTGACTGACCATACTTCTCTTCATGTAATCTCTGATGCCTCAAGTCATCTTCATACCATTTTCTTTCAAGTTTACATGAAGCCCCTAATGGTCTATGAAAAGGTTTCATTCCTTTTTCATTTCCAGTGACTTTGTAGTGCTCAAACATGTATCTTTCTTCCATTTTGTGTTGGTAAAACGGACGATCATGCTCTTTATATGGTATTTCCAAGTATTCTGGTGGTAACTGGCATCTCCTATTGCTTTCAGTTCTTTCAGATGAATGTGTTCTGTAGGGCTTATGACTGTAAGTATCTTCCATGGGAATTCTTTTCAGGTTTGGTGAAGGTGATCTACGTTCATATATTCTCTGGTGGTTATTTCTATAAGGTGCAAACCTGGAATTGCTTTGTCCGTATTTTTCATCTTCTGTTCTCCAAGGCATAGGTTTCTTCGGGTCCTTACGAAAGCTTTTATATTCACAGTCATAATTAATATGAGCATGCCTTTGCCTATGGTGCTCTGGACTCCTAAATGCTGGAGATAAGGACCTAAGGCAAAAACAAAATCCACTTTGAATAGTCCCATAAAATTGAATCAACCTCTTAATGAGAGCATCTATCCCCTAAGGAAGTAGTTTAGTACAAATTTTTAATCAACTGGTAAAAAAATTAAAAACAAGATATTCAAAGTGTCATTTGCCTGTCTAGAGTACCGAGCTTACTTTTACTCTGTTGCAAGTATTCATAGGGGAAATACGCACTCAAAATAGTAGTAAGTCAATTTTTCTCTCTTTGCATTTTTTTTTTCACTTAAAACTAAAAATAATTACATATATATGAAGTTTCCACTACATTGAAGATAACTGTTATACGTATATTCACACTTCTCAAGCATTCCCTATATTTTTCAGTGCTAAGAGGAAAAAAGAGGAAGGAAAAAAGCATATAAAGAAATGAAAAAAAAAAAAGGGTGGGAGGGGGACCTTTCAGGTTTTCTTTTCCTGCCATAACAACCCCAAAAACTGATTGAAAACATTCTAAAATTACCTATTTAAAATGTCACACAGGTAGGCTTTTTCCTGCAGAAAAGACTGAGTTTGAGAAATGTTTTTCATCTTTGTGTAACTGTGTCTACATATACATACATGTATACCCATGCACTTCCACACTTATTGCAGCTTTTGCTATTAAAGATTCAATTGCTAAGATCCACTCAATTGCATCACTCAGCTTTGCATTTTCACAGTTACAAAAATGAAAGCAACTTAAGAGCCAAAATCTCCTTAAATAAAAAAAAAAAAAACCACACTAGCACAAGCCACTAGCAAGAGCCAGAAAATAATCTCAGACACAACAATTCTGCTTAAATTCAAGTATTCACTGTATACTCCCAATACACTCTAATAAAAACATTGAAAAAACTCAAGGAAGTCACTTCCTTTGTACACATACTGCAAATGTACAATTTGGCAAAACTATTTGCTCCATTTCTGCAAACAAACTCGAACTGAGAACCTCAGATCCTCATAAAACTGTAACAGCTAACTTCCGATACCACCCATAATGCTGCTGCCACTCCATATCATTCTGGTTAAGGCTTGCATTTTAACAAGAGCTGGGGCATTCCTCCCTGCCTTTCGCTCAAAGGACATACTCACAACTATCAATCTAGTATGGAGGCAGATAGGATTTCTCTTTTTAAAAAACAAAAGAAAACACATTTTATGTGTTATCCAAACTCCCTTGGTCTTGGTTATCACAACTTAAGTCTGTTTAGAAAAGCAACCCAAAACCAGCAAAAAAGTAGTTTCATATTACACACTAATAGCTCTTAAAAGCTTAAAATTGTATTCCAGCCTCCTAGTTTTAACACCTCAAATTTGCATTGCAAGTCCTAAAAATTAGGCAGGTAACGAACAGCATGAAGTAACCTGGATGTTATTCTGGTGATATAAATCAATGACACATGCTACTAGGTTAGTGTCCAAAGAGAAGAGCACTAACTCCCATGTTTTCAGTTCGCTTCATGCTGCAAAGCATATCTAACTGTGCTAAAGATCAATTTGCAGATCAACCCCAAAGGCTCAGAAAGCCCGAGGTGTTTGAACTAAGTAGTATTTTTTTTTTTTTTAAACAGTCAATCTGGCCCTCCCTGTAGACCAAAAGGAAAAACAGGAGTGAACTACAGACATGAAGTGCACCAGGTGGTGTGTCAGTAAAAATAATCTTAACTAGTTTGGTGCTTGGATTTTGTGCTTAAGGTAGTCCCAGGTCCCAAAACATGCAAGCTGAACAAGGTTCTTGGCAGACAGCAAAACCTTAACACTTCCATCTTAAGAAAAAAAAAAAAAAAAAAAGAAACAAAAAACCCCCACCATAATAAAATTGATTGCAAGTTCGGAAAAAAAATGCCTTTCAGTTTGGAAAACAAGTTATAATTTATAGAAAACACTTTCCAAATTGCAATTCTGGATGCAATTTTCCTTCTTTTATGCAAGTTTTAAGTCCTAATTATAAATCCTTATATAGAGCTACATTTCAGAACACAAGCTATAGATACATATTTACCTTGGTTTCCATCGTGGTGATCTTGATCTAGATCTTGTCATCTTCTCTCACGTTTTTATATAAGTTTCTTGAAGCTGTAAAAAGGATACAATTTACTAGTCTGATAACAGAATCGCACTACAAATTGCAACAGGGAGACTTGTTTTTAACAAGTTTAGTATTAGATGCTTCAAGGTTGGGGTGAGGCATATTTTTAGAATGTTTTACCTCTAATTCCCATCTTAAGGCAAGTAACTTTTCCTAACTGCTGATCTTAGAACACAGATTATTTTCTTTATAAATATTTAAATATTTGACCATTGCTCCCTTTTTCTTTCCATTTTGCAATGCTGTCTATTCACTGTTTTTAAATGTTAATAATTACCTCACAAGCAAGCTGCAGCAACTGAAAGAAATGCTGTAATTGTTAGTATGCATTAAGTGCTACAGATGATGCAGAGGGGAGAGACAGCCAGCTTAAAAATCAAGTTCACAAAGAAAAATGTTTTTGCATCGAGTTAAATTCTGAACTTCATATATACCGAGCTTCAGATTTGTAATATACACTGATATTTTTACATGGTTACAAGTCTCTTGTAGGCTTTAACTGCTCTGTCAAGTCTCATCACACACTTCATCCAAGTAAAACCACATACAAAAAAATCACTTTTCATTTTGATACTTAACTTGTTAATAACCTGCTACCTAGACACATTTAAATATACAGTGTATGCACTATGACAGAAGCAACTGCTACTGAATCCTGGAAGTAGCTCTGGGCATCCCTTCTCATAAAAGCTACAGAAGAATGAGAAAAACATCACTGCAATCTACCCTTCTTGCTCTTCTTTGCAAAAGGACACTAGAAACTTGAAGAATAAGTGATGAAAGGATGCAACTCACCAGTAACATAACTGGTGAACAGGAATGGAACTGATTATTATTTAGCAAACACAAGGATTAAAGCAGAGCGAGATTATCAGGTAACTGGTTAAAAGTTGGAGTTCAGACCACATGCCCATCTCTACAGCTCCTAATTATCACAAGATGCTGTAAAGGCCAGAAATATAAATAGATACAAAACCAGATCCATCAACAGCTCTGAAATTAATGAACAACCAGTCACTTGAAACTGGAAGAATACACCCAGGTCAGTGTCACTCTATACATGTTCTGGTATTTTCTCTAAGTATTTGCTCACAGACACTCACGGAGACCGAAAACTAGTCTGGACTGGTCAAGTATGGCCTTTGTGACACTCCCAGTGCTTAAATCGTTTCTTTAACTGAATCTTTTACTTGACCAACTAAAATTGAAAGGGGAGAAAAAACAGCAAGCTTTAAGGTATGCAAGAAACCTGGAAAAGTAGGTATGCACCCACATGCCTGACCCATTGCCTCACCCACCCCTTCACCCCCAATTGTTCAAATAAAGTATTACCCCTTGCTATATTTGATTTTTTTGTACAATTAGCTCATGGCTAGAACAGCAGTATCGTAAAGGAGAATGTACAGCGTGCTTCTAATGTCGACCACCACAGGTGGGCGTTAGACAAGCCATCTACTACATTTCAGAGTGATTCTGGAAACACTGACTTCCTGCTCATAAATTTGCACCATAAGCTAACCGGACAATTATTTGCAAGACATAGCAACAGCATAGTTCTGCAGAAAACTCTTGAATTAATTTTTTTAAAATCTCAACGTCTCCTATTTACCATAAGAGTATTCTGCTCTGCAACGAATCTTTCCACATGACAAGGCATGAAGTTGTAAGTGTTGCATGGGATACTGAAGCAAAAAAAACCTCCAATCAACTCCAAAGTACCCCAAAGACAATGTATAATATTTGTTCCCTGAACTTTCAAATATGAAGTTAGGATTGCCTCTTACATCCTAAAGGCATAGCATGAGGACTGCATGGCATGAATTAACTTCAGGCCCTTTGCTTACCCTAAGAAAGTACTAGCCAAAATTAAATATGATGCTCCAATGGCAGTACTCACCATTTTTTCAAATAAAAGTAATATTGCGACCAAAATATTTTCCTATTTTTCACCGATAAAACACACCTTACTGAAATGAACAGTACTTCAGAAACAAAAACCCACACCCCCTGGCTAACACATTTCAAAAAGAGGTGCATGTCCCACAAGCATCAAAGATTCCCTACTACCCCCTCTTCTTGTAAACTTTAAAAAGTGACAGTGTTTTACATGCCATTCAAATTCTTTCTATCTTCCTTTCAGTTCTGAACTTTCTTTCATTTTCAAGTGAATATGTAGGCACCAAGAGAAAAGTACCATTAAACCCCACCCAACCATTGTCCAGAACCTGATCTGCCAGGATCTCTCATCACAGGCTGATCAAGCTAGAAACTGAACATACAAAATGAAAGATTACTTATTCTTTCGAGTCTGGCTAAACAATCGTACTAAAAGTGTGAGAAGGACTGTGACAGCATGTTCTAGATCTTGCCTTAGGATAAAGAGGACTACTGTAATTTCTAGTGAAGACACTCCTTTTGTTTAGTGGAAAGAAAGTATTCATTTGTTTCAGTGCGCCTCCAAAAAAAGTGACCCGCGCAATATGATTTCCTCACAGTGAGGTTCAAGATGCAATATGCAGCATATAAAGGCAGCAGACACTCGACCCCAATCAAGACTACCAGCGGAACACCAGAATCACAAATTAATCTATACAGAATTTGTAAGCACATTGCTAAATTCGGGTTTTAATCATCTCACCTAGACCAGCAATATGGTTCCACACCAAAGGCAAGCTTTTCATAGGATGGTCCCAGGTAGCAAGCCTGTCTATAAGCAGAAGTACTTGAATCAAGTGAAGGCCCTATGGTTCCCAAGTCACCCATACAGGCACTTCTGAAAGGCAAAGTCATGTCGAAGCAAAGGTGCCAGGACCTGCTATGCTCTGGGTTCTGAATTTCACCAAGTCCTCCTGCTGTACTTTATGGGATGCTGTCACTATGAAAACGTGACAAACTACTTTTTTAACTAGGAAGCAATATTATTAGGTTCATAGTGCTCCTTGTGTTTGTATTACAACACTAAGTAACTCGCTGGAGGAATTATAAGTAACTGTGCTTAGATAATTTTAAAATATTAATGGAACCCCCACCTTCTATTTTCTTTTCCTTGACTTTTGGAGTTGAAATCAGACAACTTGCCTCAGAGGGAATGGCCTCAAGCCTGCTGCTAGCTCTCCTTTGATTCCACCCTTGACAGATCAGTGCTTTGACAAGTATGAGATTCTTGTAGTATCTGTCTACTATAAACCTGAAAGGAGTATGTTGAGACGTAACTTGAAAGTGACCAGAAATTGTATGGGATATGCCAACCTGAACACGCCCCCTTTCAGAAAGGCTATAAATTTTTAACAATCTTCATCTCCTTGATTTCCTCCAGCATGAAATACAAGAAATCATACATGACTGCAGGCATCCAGCTGAATGGGAAACTGGAGCTCCTCCCAAAAAGCCTCACACCAGCAAGCCCCAAACAGCTAAAACCTTGCAGATAAAGCACAGACTGAGTAGAAGTAGTTAACTCTCCTGTAAACAAACCATAAATACGTGGACTGCTTTACATGCCTTTTGGTTGCCTTCCATCATCTACAACAGATCACGGAAGAAAACCTATGCAGGACACGCAAAGGGCAGGTCAATAGCAGTGGTGCTCACCATCAAGAAGGTGCTCTTCAATTGCCATTTCACCTGTAGTGAAGGGAGATGTCATTCCTCACCCCTTTGTAAGGGATTGCCCAACCACCATTGCCACTGTCTCCCAAATCTTTTGGAGGAGGAAGGGATAAGCAAGTCTTTCATAGGTTGGGTCATACAGGAGACAGACACTCACCCTTGATTCATAAACTGCCCAGCTCACTATTCCCTCACTCTGCCCAAAAATATAAGGAGCAGCTGCAAGCCTTCCATTGACCGTCTTCCAGGCAGGGGATCAATTGGAAGCTGCGAGGGACAGGCCAAAGCATGTATTGCTGCAGTGTTGGTCAAGAAGGAGAAGCCAGGAAATGAGTCTCAACACCAAGACATCCAAGTATTTGATAGAAATACAATCAAATTAAAAGCTCAGCTGCAATCCAGACTTGGGGGAAAGAAAAAAAAAGGGAAAGATCTTGAAGCCTGCAATACAGAACACCATTTACCCTATCCTTAAGTGAAAAGTATATAACCAGCAACTTTTCTAGTAGTCAAGTTAAAATACCCGATTCAAAGGCTGTCCCGTGCTGCTCCCACCCCAGCCACTGTCCAAGCAGGACACAAACCTGGCATGATCTTGCCCATTCAGCTTCCAGGCAAATCTTATCACCTTCAACAGCAGACGCCCAGGAAAGAGCAGAAGAACAGAGACATCTCCCAGCAAACCAGCCTGAATGTTTCTGAACCTGCAACAGGACTTCACATCTCCTTTAGCCAACACTTCCCAGACTGGCTTGGGTACCATCACCACAGGCAGAGGCTTCCAGTGCCATGCTAGGCCACGCACACACCCATTTCTCCACAATTTTTTCTACTGAACACCTTCAATCTCAAAACCATAGCTCCCAACCAGCACCTTCATCCACCACCCCCAGCCCTTGCAGGGGCTAGAGGAAGGATGTCACAAAGTGTGCAGCACAGCTCTGTCGCATGCTCCAGCATCACTGCCCCAGCACCAGAGAGGCACCTGGAGCTGGTTACAGCTCTGCCAGCCCAGGGAGGTGACACCCAACTCAAGGCACATCACCTCAGGGCAGGACATATGTGACAGGTTTGAAGACTATTAGCTAAAACAGCTGTTTAAGTCAAGGACACACAACTCAGCTGAGGCAAATGAAACTCGGCTGAGGGATTTCTAAACCATTCCCTCTTTTAGACAACACAGCAGGTAACAGATCAATGCAAGTGACCAAGATCCAAATTTGCATCCTCAGTTTCCTCATGGTTCTCTGATATTCAGTGAGTGCTCTTTTTGATTACAGATCCCTTCTCCTGGGCTTTTGCCACTCTCGGAGCACCTTCCACATCTCCAACGTTATGCTTTGGATCTCCAAAATATTTTGTAGCAGGTCTGGTGGCACCACCCCCAGGTCACTGCAGCCTCCACCCTGAATCCTCACCACCATGGAGATAATAGGGCTATTCCTTCCCCCCCTTCTGTTTTTCCTTTTTCCTTGTCATGCTATATTTACCAAATTTCCTGATCTGGTCCACAGCATCTCCCACGACAGCTGAAGCAGCATGGCTGGGAACAGTGGGCAGCGATAGCAGGAGGCAGCACCACGAGCCCACACTGCTGCCGAATGTGCCACAATCCAAGGAGCACGTGAGCTCCAACGCTCCTGTTCATCTGCCGAGAGACACGGCCTCCTCAGCACAAGAAGCACCTTCCAAAACTGCAGTCACCGCAGCTTTAAAGAACTTTTTGTCCTCCTTTTCAGCTTTATCCCTTTTCTTTGGCACAAGCTGAGGAAGGCAGGCTTCACACATGTTGTACCCCAATACCAAAGATCTTTAAAAGACAACCAGGCCTCATGCGAGCAAGGTAACCACTCCACGCAGGAGCAGCACATGGGCATCACTCTCTTCTGCTTGCTATACAGAATGGATAGATATAAAAATTATTGTTTCTCCTTGCACTCACAGTAGGATGAAGACCTGCTACAGACAGTACAAGCCTAGCTGGAATATACAGTATTTCTTAACAGACCACTGAACAAATTTTAAGTAATTGCTAGGGATACATACAAAGTATTCCCCTGCCCCATGTATTTGAGCAAAAGAATAAAAATAACTGAGTAGATCTACTGAGCATGTAACTTGAGCTCAGTGTGCTCTCATTTAAAACCAACCCATTTAATGACACTAATTAGCAGGCGATGCCTCACCTTTGCAGAAAAACAGATTACAATGCCAACTTGGAAAGACTGAGCAGGATAAATCTGTATCACATAATAAATCAGGTATTTCACTCTCAAATAAACATGTTTTTTAATTTTTTTTTTCCTTACACAAAGAAAGCACAACCCTTAAACGTACTGGTGAGCTATTTCTATAATGGACTGAATTAGAGGCCTTTAACACCAACCTATTACAGAGCCTTAAATGTCACAGCACCATCCCCAGCCACTTATGCCTGTCCCTTTCTAAGGGGATGCCAGAAGTGTGTTAAATCTGCTCCTGTCATAGTCCCAGAGACAAACCACAACAACTTCCTGCCTACCAAACACTCTCCAACATGTTCAAACCACAATGGAGACCTTTGCTTTTTCACCTTCAGTGACAAAAACACCAGAATGCCAAAAGAAACCCCTTATTTATTCAGAATCAGCAATGCCATGCAGAAGTACTGCCAGGAGGCCAGGAAGTCCAGGCTGCCTTCCCCAGCCACACCAGAGAAATGAGCCCTCGCTGGAAGACTCCCAGCACATTTCCTGCCTTCCCCGCAGACAGCAAGCGCCTGCTGCCACCTGAGAGGAAAAGAAAACCTAACTGCATGCAACCACATCGCTCACCAGCTTGCTGCGACACCAACCCAGCCTACGTTACCTCCTGACAGGTGAACACCCACAACGCAAGACTGCACCAAAATCAAGCCCATCTCATCACAGTGCAGGCAGAAGTAGAGTTGGTTTGATCACTCTTACAAAAGCGGTAGCAGAAATACCAGTTATTTTGCTGAAGGCAGATGTGGAGGAGTGCATGGACACTCATTAAGACAGACAGCTGTTTATCAGGATAACAGGGTGTGCCTCTAAAGAAAGTTAATTAATGTCAGCTCACCTCATCAACACCAGTATTAAAAAAAAAAAAAAAACACCACGAAAAAATCCTCATAGCTTCTGATTAGTCCTTCAGAGTGCAAAGATGAAAACAAGGGGAAAGACTTAGTCATCCATGTTCTCTGCCCCTCTCTGCCCAACCCTGTGTCTCACAGCCTGCCACAACGTGGCTTCCGTCACCAGAGATCCTTCCATGCCTTTTGCATATTTTCTTCCCCTCCCTTCCTGGCATCCTCTTCCATGCTCTTCCTCCAGCAGTCCACACCCAGCAAAACTTTCACAGAAGATTCACTTTTCCTTGAGGCCCACAAACACACAAGGTAAGCAGGTAATTAAAATCTCCCAGCAATTTGAGTAACCTTTGTTTTAAACACTTGTACTTCAGGAACCTAAACTATATTTACAAGTGACTCGGGGCATTTAAGAATTGCAATAAAAATTAGGTATTACTGTTCTGAATGGAGTTGAGCCAAGTGAGGAGTGCTATCACTGATTCCTCCCGAGACATCACTGCCCCCTCAGATGTGTATGAATAATTGTGCCTAATCAACTAAGCCAGCTGAAAAAGTATCAGAAAACACAGATCCGGTCAAATCAGCACCAATTAATCTTGCTTTGGACTGACTCAATCCTGAAAATATCTTAAGCTAAACCAAAAGACACACTGGAAACAAGATATGACTGCTATACAAAACCTGTACTGCTTTAAGTTATGATAAACACGCGTTATAACTGGTGTTAAATCTGTGTGCAGCCACGTATAAATCACCAAGAACAGGGACTGCTGGTATTTATGCCTCGCTCAGCTCTGAGGAAAACGCTGTCCTTACAGTAACAGAGCGCAGCGACCTCAGCTCTGCGGTGCCCTGTGGTGCCCCGCGGGTTCACGGCAACGCGGGTTTGCTGGAACCGGCAAGACCCGGGGGGGGAAGGAAGGGAGGGCACGGCGCTAACAGCCCCCACGGCACCTCCTGTCGCCCCTGCCCCGAGCTTTGCTCCTGGCCCCCCCAAACATCCAGCGGACCACAAAACACACGGGCGTGGATGCGTACACACATATACACAGGCGGGGAGGGGGGGGGGGGGGTGCGAGGCCGCTGCTCCAGCCCACCCCGGCATCGGCAGAGTCCCCGCTGACCTCCTGTCCCCGCAGCACCCGCCGCCGCCGGCCAACACCTCCAGGGTCAGCGCGGGGAACGGAAGTGGCGCCTCTCCCCCCCCCTCCGTCTTCCCCGCCGTGGGCGCAGCGGGGGGCGGTGGAGCCCCTGGGGCCCGTCCCGGCCCTTCCCGGTCTCCAGGGCGGGGGATGGGCCCGGTCAGGGACAATGACCGCCGCCCCCGGGCACCCGGCTCCGGCTCACCCTGCCCGCGGCACCGGCCGGGCCCCGGCATCGCCGTCCTCCCCCCACACGCTGGGCCTGACCAGGCCCTGCCGAGACCTCGGGGCCGCCGCCAGCCCCCGCACTCACCGCCAGCGGGGCCGCTTCCGCCGCCTCCCGCCGCTCCTCCGTCCGCTCCGCCCCGAGCAGGTGCCCGGCGAGGAGGCGGGGCGGGTCCCGGCGGGCCGAGCCGGCTGCAGCTGCTCCCCACGGGCGCGGCGGAGAGAAAGGGCGGGCGGAGGGCGGGCGCCCCGGAAGAGGAGGGGCGGGCGGGGCCGGGCGGGGCGGCACCTCCCCCCTACCCCGCCCCTGGAGGCGGCACCGGGGCGAGAGGCAGCCTCAGTGCTGCCTGTCCGCGTAGCCGCGGGGTGCCCGCCCCGGCTGGGCGCTCTCGGGGGGAGGTGCCGGGCAGCGCGGAGAGGAGGGGAGAGGAGGAGAAGGGGCGCCCCGGCCCTTGCCAGGGGGTGTTCGGAGCTCTGAGGAGCCCCTCAGCCGGAAAGCCCCGTGAAAAACAGACCCCACCCGTGCCACGTCCCGCCCGGCCCTATCCCGAGCCCCGGGGACCGCCTGCCGGCTCCTGCGCGGGGCCGAGGTCGGCCGGAGCGGGGCAGGCCCGGAGTGCCGGGCTTTGCTGGGGAGGCAGCGCGGCCGCCGTCCCAGCGGTCTGGGGCAGGGCCGATTCGGCCGGACGCCTCCCCGAGGCCTTACCGGGCCGATAGCGAAGCCCCTTCCCCTGCGGTGTGGGCGGTGAGGCCGCAGACCGGCCGGGCAGGCGCGGCCTGGGTGCTGCCCGCCGGCCCGCAGGTGAAGCGGCCATGGCGTACCTGTCAGGGGACGCTGCGGCTGCCCGGGCCCGAGGCGCCTCTGGCAGGGCTGGGGTGGGTTTCTCCGAGGCTCTCTCCCAGTTCCCGCGGCGCCGTCCGAGTGTGTGGTGCGGCGCTGCGGCGTTCTCCTTCCCCGGGGGACGGGGTCGCTCCCAGAGGGGCCTGAAGTCGGCGGGCGGCGGGGATGGGCTCCCCGGGCTGCCCGTCGGGGTACCCGCAGCGGGACGAACAGGTTTGGCGCCTGGGGGAGAGGGAGTGTTCTCTTCGGGAACCGGGAGCAGCGGGAGCACGCACCGGCACGGACCGCGGCCCTCCCGAAACGCGGCGTCTTCCTATGGTAGAAAAACCACTGAGGAATGTATTTAAACCGCGTGCGAAAGGAGAGGCTGGCGCTACCTAGATCCCATTGGGCATCTGAGGCAGTTGGTGAAGCATTGTGACTCCTAGCTCACTGCGTTGTCAGACCAACTCATCAATATACATTTGATTCCGATGAGATGCAGGCACACGCTTTTGCTTTAGCCCAAGCACTGCATTGGTGTTGGCTTTGTGTTTTTACAGTAGCCGCAGGAAGATGGGTGATACCTGATACAGCACCCTTACCGCGGCACAGGCAGACGATATCTGATCTGGTATAAAGCTTGCCAAAACCAAGTTAGCCTGTCAACATTTTTTTTTTTTAAAACAAATTAATTTAAGCCCCAAAAAAGAGCCAGAGTCAGCACCCTCTGGTACATAGACTTGACATTTCTGCCCTAGCTCAGAGCCATAGTGCTGCACCTCCTCTGTCATCAAACCGTGGCCAAACAGGGTGAAGTCAGGTGTTTATATTCACTGGACAAAGAGTGGAGAGGAAGGTTTACCTACTGTTGGTGCCCGAATTAGAAGTACTTCAAAGAAGTGGTCTCAGATTCCTTATGTGCCCAATACCAGCGTGGGCTGCTGACTTTGGCTATCCTTCGAACTTTTAGCTGCTGACACCTTTTTGCTCTCCTTTTATAAGACTGATCTCTTAGCAGTGTGTTCTCTTCTGTTCTCCATCTTCTCAACCTTGGCAGAGTCACTGTCGGTGGGACTGAGGGATCCCTCTTCACAGCTATAAATCTGGTTGCTGTCTCTGAGCGTCCACAGGATCCCGCTCAGTTCCTTACCCCTTTTTAGATTAGCTCAAACACCAGGACGAAACCCACACGATCGCCGTACAAAATATTTTCCTGCATCTCCACAAAACCATTTTCATAAGAGAAGCCTATAGCAGCGTAAGATTATTTTTCAATTCAGTAGTAGTGTCTTCCCAACTAAAAGGGACTGCAAAAGATTTACTGACCTATATGGCATAGAAATGCAGTGGCAAGCTGCACTAAACGATGCTTGCTTCCTCTTCGCTGTTGTTGATATTTTCATTAATAGGAGCTCGGGGAGACACCTGGGCAGAGTGAGCTTTAGGTCAAGCGAGTGAGCCTGAAGCAGGCAGATGCCATTACCTGCACTTTCCCAAAGAAACCCAGGCCAGCTGGAAAAAGGCTCAACCAGCTAATCATAGAATGGTTTGGGTTGGAAGGGATCTTAAAGCTCATGTAGTTCCAACCCCCCTGCCATGGGCAGGGACACCTCCCACTAGACCAGGTTGTGCAAAGCCCCATCCAGCCTGGCCTTGAACACTACAGGGATGGGCCATCCACAGCCTCCCTGGGCAACCTGTTCCAGTGCCTTACAGAATCAGAGAATCACAGAATTTTCAGAGTTGGAAGGGAGCTCTAGAGATCATCTAGTCCAAGTCCCCTGCTAAAGCAGGATTGCCCAGAGCACATTACTCAGGACTGCAGGGACTACTTACCACCCTCAAAGTGAAAAATTTCTTCCTAATATCTAATCTAAATCTCCCCTCACAGTTTGAAGCCATTTCCCCTTGTCCTATCACTACATGCTCTTGTAAAAAGTCCCTCCCCATCTTTCTTGTAGGCCCCTTTTAGGTACTGGAAGGCTGCTATAAGGTGTCCCTGGAGCCTTCTCTTCTCCAGGCTGAACAACCCCACTTCTCTCAGCCTCTCCTCATGGAGAGGTGCTCCAGCCCTCTGACCATTTTTGTGTCCCTCCTCTGGACGCGCTCCAACAGGTCCATTTCTTTCCTGTGTTGGGGGCTCCAGAGCTGGATGCAGTACTCCAGGTGGGGTCTCACAAGAGTGGAGTAGAGGGGTAGAATCACCTCCCTTGACCTGCTGGCCACACTTCTGATGCAGCCCAGGGTACGGTTGGCTGTACCAGTTTGGCATACCTCTTACAATACACGGGATAATCACTGCATAGGCAGCTACGGTTTCATTCGCAAGATTAGGAAAATCGAACCAAGAGAAAAAAGATTTGGTTTTATTCCCTGCTCTGGCTGATGTAGTGGTTTGCCTGTTCTCTACGTGTAAGGGGGCGAGCACTGCCCTGAAACTTAACAAACACTAAGCAGACACCTCACTTGGAGCAAAAACTGGTCCAAAGCACTAAGTTCAGAGAACCCACCTCTATGTGTGTATGGTAAACTTCTACATTACTTAAACTGAATTATTAAACTTCATTGTTAACCTATTTACTTGAATTTGCCTCAGATGGTCTTGATCCAGTATACATTTATCCTGATGAGTAACAGGATGGATACTGTCCTGGTGGATAGTAAGTAGACAGGGGTGTCAATGGTTGGGACCATGTAGTCTAAGAAAACAAGAATTTAAACACACTTTACAAATTAAATTAATATTCAAAGCAGTGTCTATTAGTAGTTCCACAGCATCATTACTCTCCATCTCTAAATTGTGAAGGCTATTCTATTGCACAAGACTTGGCAATTACTGCTTATTAAGACTAATTATTTTAATCTATTTCCATGTTGGGTTTTTTTTCTAATTAAGTATCATTAGAATAGAGAATAGCTTTCATATTCCTTTAATGTTTAATTTAGTAAACATTCCCTTTGGAAAGAGCATGGCTGCGGTTTGCATGCTAAATACTTGGAAATGAGGAATGGAAGTCACCTAGAATTCAAAGGCAGAAACTAACCCTCGACAGCAGACACATCCTGCATATCTCATATCTGTTCTTTCAAGGAGGCATTTCGTTTTCCACATAAAACATTACTATTGGAGCTGAACTTCTCTGAACCATAGTATGTTGTTTGGTTTTATTTTCGGAAAAAAAAAAAGAAAAAAACCCTTTCCTTGACCCCGTCAAGGTCAGGCGCAGAAGCAGGCAGAGTGAGGGAGCCCGGGCTGTGCTGGGCAGCGCTGCCTGGGCTTTCCTGCACTGCCGGGCTCACCACCACAGCAGCCGCTGCTGAACACCCCTTCTCCACTGATGTGGACCAGATAAGTAAAATTAAAAGCCCTTTGTAGGGGGTGAGTTAGCTTGGTTGTCATTCATTTTGGTGTCTGCAGACAGAGCCCATAAACGGCAACACTTACAGGGGAAAAAGCACACTGGAGCAGTGAGAGAGGGTCTGGTGGAGCCAGCATCTGCAAAGGCAAGATCCACCATTGAGAAGTGCTGTCCAAGGGTAATCATGGTTTTACCAGCCAACCTCTCATAATATCTAAAGGGAAACGTTTCGTTTATACTTCACTATCTTATTACACCTCCTGATAAGACTTGCATGGCTTCATTAACTTTGATCTCTGCTTTTGGAGGAGTTTCACATTTATGCTTTCTTCTTCCACTTCCGACCCACCCCTACCCCTTAGCGCAACCAGGTATTTTTTTCCTTTGAGTTTTATCAAAATACTTTCACCAAACCACAAAGCACGTCTCCTGTCTTGAAACAAGAGTGAGCTGCCTAATTGTGTGTGGGCACGCTACTCGGTTTCTTCTTCTAATAAAAAAAAAAATAGTATTTCTATCATTCAGTGGAACAAAATTAGCTAAACCTCTAAGTCTCCAGCAAAGGAGCTTCAGCTGTTTGTGTTACTTTATAGAAACTGAGATACTGGTGCTTAGGTCAACTCCTGAGGTTACTTGTCAAAATAACTTCAAATCCGTAACACCTCATCCAGACAAGGCAAGAATTTGGTTCAGAACAAAGCGAAAAACCCAAACAAATTCAGTTGTAAAAACTTTCTTTAACAGCTTTCTGTGGAACCATGGTATTTTTTTGCAGTCTAGGCTCGGAGCAACAGATAACAATTCTCTCCTTAATTGAGGAAATAAGTCCTACATTATTTAGCTTTGAAATTTAAGGAAAGCTGTAAAGTAATCGTTTAATTAAAACCCGAAGGAACATGAGAGGATGACTGACTGCATGTCTTGGCTCTGACAGCATCACCAAATTGCTCTTTAAAAAGAGCCCGTAGTGAGGCTGGGCTCTTGTGACGTAATGATGCCCGTATGTTTTATTTATGAGGTTATCATGACTTTCTTGTAACAACACGTGAAAAACGTGCTGTTGCCGCTAGGCGTACGGCCCGTGTAAACTTGGGAGGACTTTGGCAACACACCAGTGCAAACAATCTCAGTGTATGAATTAACACCAATGTGTGAGATAAATACAGTAACAGGATTTTAAAAGCAAAGGCTTTGAACCAGGCTTTTCACCCAAGAGCCCCAGCAGAGGAATTTGAGGAGGACGGCAGAGGCGCAGAAAGGCTCCATTTCTTCGCCTGTGCAAGAGCCTGATCTTGGAAAGGTGACAGGAGGAGAAACTGCAGTGAAACAGCAGGATAAGTCCGAGGAGGGATCAAGTTTCAAAATGTCCAGCTATGCCAGGACCTTGTGGGCATGACTGATACTCGTCTTTGGAATTTTAATAGTAGTGGTAGTAATGGTAGTAAATACGTGCAAAGCATGTTAGCATTCTTCAGTGACTGTTACCCTGACCCATCCTGCTTCCCCTCCCTCATTCCATCAACTCGTTTATTTGCTAAATCCACCAGCAGTTTCATTTGCTATAGGACACCTTCTGCTCTGAAAACCAGCACTGGCCCAGGAACATCAGTATAAATTAATCTTGAAAAAACATAGGTTAGAAATGCAAATGTTTCTTGCTAAAAAGGAAAGAAATTCTGTCCCAGACTTCACCTGGGGAAGTTTTAGCCATTTCTGACCAGGACTACATTAAATGCCTGTACCAGTGGTGCTTCACTGCTGTCCCCTACACACTACTGCAGGTATTCAGTCTCCAAAAGCCTCCTCAGATTTCTTGTTTGTCTGCCAGCTGTGGTGAGGGCAGTCTCCGGCCAGGAACTGAGAGAACAAACTTATTCCAGCAGGCAACCACCAGAATTTGTATTCTCTTGGATTCGTGTATTTGAACTGATAAGAGGTTTAAGAAAAGAAAAAGAAGAAAAAGGGGAAAGTGAAAACTGTTCTTGAGATCTCACATCAGGAAAATTAGGAATAACTCCATAGAATTTATTGGTATAAATCCCCACAGCTCTGCATATTTAAGGCACTAATAATGGTATTGCAACAATGTTGTCACATGTATTTTAAAAGAGAGAAGTTATTTTGAAAAGGGATGTGCGAACATAATGTTAATATGGTGATATTGCCCTGATCCTGCTTACTGTGCTGCTCATGTATTGAATTTGGTGAGAGCGGCTGTTATTTCTAGAAAAAAAAAAAGACGAAATACCATCAGAGTAGTTTCCCTGGTTGTGAACATCTCTCACAGCTATTAATGTCTTTCTCCAGCTATGTAATTTTAAGTACTCGGGCCCATTCCTGTACAGCCTCCTCAATCACCTGCGACTGCCATTGACTTCAAGTTCTTCCTTTTCGACCCAGCAAGAAGATACGGGTGATAATGCAAAGCTTTTGGCTTGAGCTATTCATGCAACTATTTTAAAATCTTATTCTTAGAGCAAGGACTTCATCCATCACGCAGCACGTTGCCTACCGTTTCCTTCTTGTCATTGAATCTTTCCTGCATCATAGTTGTTTTTTTCTCTGGAAATCATTAAGGCTTGATTTCAGCAGCAATACACATCTATTTTTGTAAAGCTCTCAAGTGAACACCACACACTAGTTTCCAGAGGATTTATTTTGATCCTGAGAATTGCAGGCCTCAGGTAATCATCAAACCCCCTGCTTAAAAACATTACTACCTAGTCTTGAACCGTTAGAAATGCTGTAAAACGTATACAAGCTGGAGAACAAACAAGGCGACCGAGAAGAAAACAACTATCAAAAATTACTCCGGTGGTCAAGAAACATTTTCTTATACTTTATGTAATTACTTTAAAAGCTTAAACATCCTTTCTCTTGGTGTTTCTGCCTGCAATTTTAAGGGCTTTTACACTCAGCGTGTTGCTTCAACAGACAAGTTAAATTGGCCAACTGAGCAAATAGCATCACCTACTCTTCAGCTGTAGAAGATCATAAGGATAAGATAAATGATGGGATAAAGTGGGGGAAAAACGAATGCTGTGGCTCGTGGTGTTCTGGACTGGTATTATTGCCACTAACAGCAATAACAAAAATGCACCTGAATATCTTAAGGTTTCTATTATTTTAAGCGTATATATTCTGGAGAGATTGAATGAATTTTAAACCTGTTTTTCTTAAGATCAATAAGGAAATCCAGAGAAAATTGCATTCAGTAATAATATGCGGTATATTTTCCAGATTTTAGCATAGTGGCCCAGCAGTAATAAACTTTTCAAAATTTAGCATTGATACTGAAAACCAACATCCCCAGATGTCAGGCAACTGCCTTTTATGTATATTTGTGCACACCTGCACAGAGGCAGCGTAGGTGAACAACTACTCTCCGTGTTGTTTTTGGAGGGCACCAACAGTTCAAAAAACACTGTTCTAAAATGAGAGCAAAATGAAGAGTTGTTGTCACTCTCTACATTGTTCTTGCCTAGGGAGGGAGGGGGGAGGAGCAAGGAAGAAGTTCTGCAGGTCACGAAAGAGGGAGAAGGAGCACCGTATCCCCACCGATCCATTTGTGCCGCTCACAAGACAGTGTCCCTCTTGTACAGGACACGAGCCGTGGCTTAGAGCAAACAAGCAGCAGACCTCACAGAGTGAACGGTCTTCACCTCTTAAATATTAAACTGTTTACATTCTAATACGGGGAAGGAACCACAGTTTAAACCTTTATGGGAAGGATGTCTTCTTACTAGGGTTTCCAGGCTGCCTTGCAGGGCTGAAGCCCCAGAGGTGTCCTGGGATCCTGGACTCCTCTGACCAGTCGTGTCTGATGCTGGAGAAGGCCACAGCGCTACCTCAGGCACGTGGGGCTGCGGAGCAGTCAGAGCTGCAGTGCCACACTGCCGATGCCCAAAATACAAGTGGGATGGTGGCGAGGCTGGGACTGTGGTGGGGTGAGGTGCTGCTCTCTTTGTGCGAGGTGGCAGAGGGAAGATCTCCACCATGCCAGCTGGGGTCGCAGTCTGTGCTACTGCTGTTGCTTTCCCCACACATACAATTTGTACAGTTACAGGAGAGTGGATGATTTCCCCCCCCTTCTATCTCTTCATCGCTAGATGAAAATGCAGCCTGGGGGTCCAGACCCACTCCTCGCTGATGCCATTTTGTTTTGAAACAAACTCGCTGGGGACCCAGGAGGTCTGCTCAGGGCCTTTGCTGGGGCCTGAGACAAGCTTTGGGTGTAATTTCCATTCATCACTTTACAAAACCATTTATAAAAATCCATTGAAGGAGGTGATTTTTCTCCTCTTCTCCACTCTGGTGAGACCCCACACCTGAAGTACTGCGCCCAGCTCTGGAGCCCTCAGCACAGGAAAGACATGGACCTGTTGGAGTGTGTCCAGAGGAGATCCATGAGGATGATCAGAGGGCTGGAGCACCTCTCCTACGAGGACAGACTGAGAAAATTAGGGTTGTTCAGCCTGGAGAAGAGAAGGCTCCAGGGAAACCTTATAGCAGCCTTCCAGTATCTGAAGGGCACCTACAAGAAAGCTGGGGGAATGGCTTCAAACTGGAAGAGGGGAGATTTAGATTAGATATTAGGAAAAAATTCTTCACCCTGAGGGTGGTGGTGAGGCACTGGCACAGGTTGCCCAGGGAAGCTGTGGATGGCCCATCCCTGGAAGTGTTCAAGGCCAGGCTGGATGGGGCTTTGAGCAACCTGGTCTAGTGGGAGGTGTCCCTGCCCGTGGCAGGGGGGTTGGAACTAGATGATCTTCAAGGTTCCTTCCAACCTAAATCATTCTATGATTCTACGATCGCTGCTCTACTCTTCTTTTTTCTTGCCACTTCTCACAGCTTGATTCTCAAGTGCTTTACAACCAAAAAGCTCTACGAAGGACTTGTGTGAATCACTAGTGATCCTTCACCGCAGTTTCAAGACCACTGACAGATTAAAAGTAAAGCTCATTGCGCAGACTTGAATCACAGCAGCAAACACTGGTATGGCATTGGTATGAAGAAGTTACATCACCAAAAGCAAAAAGTAGAATCAATTTCATCCCTCAGCTAACAGTACTTGCTTCAGATATTCAGTTGAATTCACAAAGTTACAACTGAAAGCAAATATAAAGGAAAATATACAGTATCTTTTTTCATGAATACTCACTTGTCATGCTTCCTTTAATCTTAGTAAATAATTAAGTGGACAAATCAAATGAATGATTCAAGAGTTAATAAGACGGAAGTGAACTGTCACCATGGAAAGTATTAATATACTTCATAATAAAAGCAGATTATGTAATTTTTAATTTTGACTGGTTATTATTTATTTTTTTAAAAAAATTGTACAATGTTTCCCCCCAGTGTTTCACTAGAAAACTTAGAGCAGCTCCAGGCTGGCCTCTTTCTAAGCAGCAGTACATGCATGTAGCTTGAAGAGAAGTTCAGCATTTATGTTCCAAGTACCCTTACAGAACAGCTCTTGCACGCTCAACAGAACAGTGTCTGCCAGCCACGGCTCCCAAGTTTTCTTGTCCTTGTTTTTTTTGCCAAGTAAGACCCCAGAGAGCAGAAACAGCTGCAAACTGGCTTGTATTCTGTCAGTGGCACCCTGGATGCCCGAGTTTGGAAGCCCTCACCTCAAGGCTCTTCTGCCACCAGTCTGCATTTCTTCTGTTTATTGGCAAGACCTCAGAAAGCAAACTAGTATATGGCAAAGGAAACAACGGTGAAATATTTTGAGGCTCTGACAACCACTCCTTCATTCAGTATTACACCCTCCTTCAGAAAAAAAACTTGGAACAGATTAACATACATGCATTTTTGTATTTGTCATATTTTTTCTGGGAGTAAAAAAAGCTAAGAAACAAGTTAGATTCATAAATGAAAATGTATTTCACCTTTATACATGCTATACAGGTCATGCAAATACAGAAATCTACAGGTTATACAATGACACCATAATAAAATATAATGTGACGTTTGTCAAACACAATGTATCACAGCAAAACAAACTGGTTTTGTTTGTTTAGTATTTAGGCAATAGATGAAGGACTTATTTGGAAGACACAGTACCATGCTACAGCTTACTGCACAGTCAAAAGAAAGTGTTTCTCTGAAGTACACTAACATAAATAGAGCTGGATTGTTGTAGGTATGATTTCTTTATACATCGCACATAATGTCATTGGTTACTTTCCCGTTGCTGGCTTTAAAGAGCGCAAGAACGGGGCTACAACTGAGCTCGAGCTATGCTGTGAACTCCCTTACAAGTGAAAAACACAAATAAAAAAGCAAAAAACCACCCCCCCAAGTTTTCACTTCTTTTGTGTTAGTGTCCAAAGAGAGTTGCATTTATAATTTATTCTTATAAGGAACTGGACAAAAGTGTCCTCAAAGCAGCACATGATCTTAGCAGAAAGTTATCATAGTTCACCGACAGAAATAAAGTTAACGCTGTATGGCACATAATGTCTAGACATTATACATCTTGATGTGAATTTTTCCATACAGATGCCTACAGAACGTTAAGAGGGTTAGTAGTGCTCCCCGTGTGTGTCTCAGCTTTTGTAATTCTGCTGCAACATTTGCATATTTTTTAGCTGCTGACTAAATCTTGTATTGTTGAGCCTACAGGAAGCCAAAATACTTCACCTGATAGAAAGCCTGCTGGTATCAATCAAGTGTCTGCATCTTCAAAGATTAACACGTTATCTCACCCCCCTGACCACTCACTTGCATCTACTACAGCTATACTATATATCTATTAAGGGATTATACTAGGCATTTTGCCTACTTTGTTTACAGGTGTTACACAAGTATGTTTTTAAACACATAATTGATAGTCGCTCCCGGACTAATTAATATTAACCAGTAAGTGCCACTAGTGACTAAAAGTGTCAACATAAACATAACGGGATATATCTCACGCTCCACAGTCAGTAAGAAGGCTCTTTTGATTCCAGCAGCTGTATATTTTTCAAGCCTCTTCAGCTATATTTTTGAATTCTACACCTGCATAAAAGTTGCAAATAACTCTTTATTAAAGACAAAAGAGATAGGCACAAAACTAAAGTACAGATTATTCCATTTCAATGCACTGTGGGCAAACCTCATCATTATTTACAAGAAAAAGATGTCTAAATAGATGTATGATAAAGCTTAAGGAAGAATCATTTCAAAATAAAATGCACAGGTAAAAATCACAGTGAAGTGTTGAGATGAATTTTAAATTAAAATAAGAAATAAGTGCTTTATTAGCAGCTAAAGCTCAAATTCTAATGCACACTCAGTCTTCCCTGAAACCACCGAGGCTCTAGATCACTGGTTTCTGCCAAAAGCAGACAGTTATTCAACATATTCCCTGGGAAGACAAAGTTATATTCAGCTCTGATTATTTGAAATCCAGTGTTCAAGGACTGCAGAAGCTTTTTCAAGTGACAAGCTCATACTTTACTGCCAGTAGCATCACAGGGATATATATCCTCCACAAATTGCTACCGCTGTCAATTAAAAAAAGAGAGAGAAGAATATCGAGTCAGCTATGCAAGTTAGATGACCTCAGTTTTGTAATTTAGAATACACTCTTTCAAAAAAAAAATAAAAATCAACTGTGGCATTGTACTTTGAAACTGTCACTAAAGCCTACTATGCTTTTTTCATGTTGTTTGCAGGCTTTCCAGTCTAAGTGATTCCACACTGTGCTGCAAGTATTTACAGCAGTGGAAAAGAGTGAGCAGCAATAATAACTAGCTGACCCCACTTTTAATTGTTTTCTTCATGCAAAAAGGCTCCATAGACTCATAGGAAAGGTATTGTATTAATGAACAAAAGCAGCAACTCTTCCCACTATATTCTGAATGGATAAAGGAAATGTTTTCATTTACCAGATACTTTCAGTTGCTATGATACGCTCCGTTTGCATATGAAACCAATTTACAAAGAGCTGCAAATATGAAAGATTATGCTAAATTTAAATATCTAGGAGACCAGCTTTCTTCCTCTCTCCACATATACTGTTTACAACTGCTATATTTTTCTGGGGAGCTCGTAAGTAATCACAGCAATTTATCATATCAAAGATGTTTATCACAATACCATACCTTTAACTGTTCTGCTGAAAAGCGAGGTTGTCAACAGATAGAATTCAGTGTATTTTCCTGTCCTGGACTGTTAAATCCCTCAATCAAGTTTTTGTTACAGTCATCTAGGCTAATGGTATCACTGGACATCTTGGAGTACGTAGCTTGGCCTGTGAAATCCAAGAGATCTTCAAGAGCCTTGGCATTACTTGTCCCATTTTGGTCCAAAGAAACACTCGGCATGAGTTCATTCATGGGTGAATATTCGGGGATAGAGATAAGTTCTTCTTTTGAAACTGGGCTATACAAAAGATAAATGAAAGGAAGATGCAGAATAAGAGCTATGTAACTTTTCATTAAGCAACAACCAAATTAACCTTCGACTGTTCAAAAGCTACTACTTATCTCAAGGCCAGCTGCAGCAAGCCTTTACCTAGAATACATCCCAATCCAAAGAAAAAGTAGTTATCTTGTTCAAGATGGAAGGTCATACCTAATCCATATTCCTTAAAGATTAAGATTTGTGGTAGCTGTGTGATGTGAACACTCATTTCCTAAAAACACATTTCTGGTAGTTTACTGCCAACTCATTATTTCAGTTGCTGCAGCATTCCCTTACTTAAACATTTATTGCATCTTTCAAATTCTTGTCTTGACCCTGCAAACATTTACCTAAAGCACTCACACTTCACAACTTAAATCAAAAGTTATTTCTTACGATCTTATGATATACTTCAGACATTAAAAATCCTAGAATTTAATTTAAGAAGTGCTGCTACCAGCTGACACTTTGCCAAGACTAGTAAGGCCAGTGCGTTTCAGTTTGGAGAAGAGAAGGTAGAGGAAGGCTTTCACAAAGATTTCAAAACCCACGAAAGAGTGGTGGCTAAGTTGAGGGCAAAACTACTGTGCATCAAATCCTGCAACACAAAACCTAGGGGGTGCCCAATGACACTAGTAAGAGGTTGGGTTTAACACACATCAAAGAACGCAATTTACCTAGTGAGACTGTACTGTGGAACTTGCTGCCAGATGAGGTCCTGGATGCAAATATTATCAGCAGGTTGAAAAAGGAATTGGATAAACTCATGGGCAACAGGTCCCTCAGTGGGTATTTCAAAGGGCAAGGCAAAGCTGTGCCCTCTAACATCCCTAATGTCACACTTCTGCGTGGTCTTGGATTGCGGAAAGTGATAGGCTTAGGTGCTCTCCCAAACTAGTTTTTCTTATCGATGCTCTCCAAGACCAAATAATGGGCTAGACAGACTTCTGGTCTGTCCCAGTAGGGCATTTCTTATGCACTTACACAGATTTACTGGAAATACTGAAACAGTATGAGAGGTTAAGTTGGCTTACCAATTAAGGGAGCATCGTATAAAAATTCCACGTTTAAAATTCAGAGCTAGCTTTCTCATAGCAGCCTTGAATTATCAACTTCCTTCTTTTCAGCAAGTCCTTCCATCAAAATCCAACAGTATTTAATACATACAAAGTTATTTACTGATTTCCATACATTTGTTCCAGTTAAGCACTTAAAATTCTAAATTAATTATTTTCTTTATTCTGTTTGTATAGAGGGAGAAAAGTTCATGCATCATGGCTATGTACTCTTGTCACAAATGAAAAAAAATGGTGACATGTGAGAATATCTACAGTAGCTACTTTCACAGAACAATCTGAAAGGTTTGGGCAAACTTGTACAGAATCCATAAGTAAGGACTGTAGAAGGATTTTAGAGCCCCCCCGCCAAAAATGTGAGAGTGAGATGAGGTTCTGTTGACTCTTGTCTGAAACAACCAATTTGCATCTCGGCAGGCGTGGAGAACACCACAGTAGACACCTGAGTGCCCCATTGTGGGGTAGGCGAGAAGTAAAGCAGTAAAGTATTAACAAATAAACCAGAAAACTTTGTGCGTGTCTAATATGAATTCCACAACTTCTATTGGCAGATACGGTCTGTACCTCACATCCATGGACTGAACCTCATCTGTTGAATCTTCCATGCTGTTAGATTTCCCATCGACACCTTCCATCTGAATAAGTCCTGCAACTGACTTGAGTCCATTAGCAACTACATCTTGGGAAGGGAGTACAGAGGCAGCACTTTCTAAGCTTTTATTTTTCAGGCAGGTTGCCAATCCATTGATATCTATAAAAGAAAGTTAGAAATTATGACAGCAGCTTCTTTACTTAAATAGTTTAAAAAAATCACAAATGCTTTTAAGTTATCGATTGAGTAGAAAGAAAGACTGACAATGCAGTAGGACTCAGTTTCAGCTATGACTCATCATACTATACTGTCAATCCTCTTTTTCCACTCTAAAATTGCTCTTTATGCTACATCTTTTAAATCTGAGGAAACAAGAAGAGAATGTTTTATATCATGTACTAAAAGCCTTAGCCTGGGGAAGTAAACAAAATATAGAAAAATGCCAGGTATGTATATTTTATTTAATAATTCTTTAAATATGCATTTTTTTGTGAAGTCAAATTAAATGTAAGATTTATAGCAATGCTATAAAAAGCTTGCAAGCTTAGTTGTATACAAAAATTTTCTACCTACAAAATTCAAAGGTAGATTGCAGCAACTAAACCTACTGGCAGACTGAATTTCTCATTAACAGAAATGCTATGTCAGGTACTAAAATGGAGGAAACTTACTCCTGCTTACACGGCAAAACAAAGCTAAGTCTCCAGTTTCTAACGTTTGTTGCTGATGCAAATGTAGCTGTTCTTTTTGAGATGAAAGCAAAGAAACTGTGATAATACACAGTGCTCTGCCTGAGATTACGAAACTCTGAAAAGAACTGTGAAAACACGTCAGAAAAATATGGCAATTTTTACCTGGCTGGTTGAGAACAAGGGTCTTTGGTTGCTTTTCCACATTCAGAGTTGATGGCACCTCCAGTTTTGGCTCTTCCTTCTGTAATTAAGTAATGAGTCACCTGTATTAGATGAAGGACTGTAACCTTCATGACTGATTGGACTTCAAGCTTGTGAGACCGCCCAGGGCCATGGGGTGGTCAGAGGTCATCGACAGCAAGAGAGGATTTTATTTTTTTTCCTTTTTAATTAGGCATAGGATTTATTTTCTTTTTGAAGTAAAAGAAAAAACAAACCATCATCTGAAAGTAACTGAAGAAATGGTTTCCTTAGTAGAAAACTTAAAATAGAGGTGAAAACTCGAGACTGTCATTTCAAGCTGGACACAATTGCCTTGTTCTCAATCCTACATTCCAGGCAGGCTTAACACTGAGAGCTCAGTAACTAATTCACTGGCTGGTACAAAGCAGGAGAAGATACATCACAGCAGCAAACATTACCGCTCCAGGAATGGGCTCTTGCCACCTTGCTGGATAATGAGGAAGATAAGTCTGCAACAGTTGCATAAAGCTGTCTCCCTGCAGCCATGGCACAACAGTAAGTGTGACACAGTAACAGTCATTTGCAGTTTGAAATGTAACTAAAATTTGGGCATAGAGTGTACCAAAGTATACCTCCTAACACAGAAATACTAAAGTATAATTTTCACATACGGGTTATAAAACAATCACACACTGTTTCATACCTTTATTTCTGGTGTTTCACTCCTCCTTGTTCTCTTCATTATTTCGTCTATTCTCTAGAAATCAAAATAAATTGGTGTATGAGAAGGCAGACAGAATATTTAACACAACAGACTGACAAAGGAGAAAAAAAAAGACAAAAAGAAAAACTTTTCTCCACTGTCATGACCTCAACCCTGCTTGTCTTGAAAAAGGGAGAATAAGAAAGAAAAATACAGAAAACAAAAGACAGAAAATACCTGGGAGCTGGCTTTCACATATCAGATCTCAAAGAACATGACTTTCTCAGTAGATGCAATTTGGGGACAAAGGTGTTTGCAGTTATGAGTTGTGCTCAGTTCTGGAACAAGATGTTTATTTAAAACCAACAGCTATTATTTTCATCTAGTTGCTTTTCCAACTATTTCCAAATAGTTCCTTTAAAAATAGTATAAGGCATTACCCGAAAATATTTTTATTTTTTTCTTCTTTGTTCATTAAAAAATAAACCCTTCCCACAAACCTTGTTTATTTACACTACTGAGAAAGGAAACTATTTCAGATTTAACAACACTTTGGTTGGCATTCTAATCTGCAACATGCCTCCAGCTCAGTGGCAAACAGTTAAAAATAACATATTGGAATAACATATATGTAAAGACTACTTTTTATAACCAGACAGAGGTTCTGCAGCTCTGCAGTTGTTCTCTCCTTCCTGACACAGAGCTGTAGATAAGGCCAAGTTATGCAGCTCCAGCCGTTTCCTTGTGGGGTAGTGGACAGAAACCCTTATTGCCTCTACGTAATGCAACCAGAGACAAGCCAGGTGGGAGAAAACCTGCCTGTTAATCACATTAACTTTCTCAATTAATGACACGGACCTTTTGTTGAGTAAGTTTTAAAGCAATGTCACCCATGTTCCTCAATAATCTGTGATGTCCTGGGTTGGGCGGCAATCGACATTTGCCTTGGCATGCCTTTCCTTGTTTGTCTCAGGCATTTAACTTTGTAGGTAGAGGCTAATTCTGTGTTTGTTCAGGACCTAGTAGAAAGTCATTTGCTTTAGGCAATTCTATTGTTACAAATTTTGATGTCCACATTCCCCTAAGATGCAAGTAGCAAACAGTAAGTTAGGCATAAATATCGATCTGTAATCCCTCCAGATTTTTATTTCTAGATACTATCGGGTACTATTTGGGTTATGTATTCAAACAAGAAATGAAATAATTATCTTAAATGAGATGCAAATATCTACCTTCTTCCGCTCCAGTCTTTCTTGCTCAATTTGCTGCATGATCTGTTCCCTTTCAAGACGAAGTTGTTCTGCTGCCTCACGGGCTTTGATTTCTGCTTCTTCCTTCTAATCAAGATGTGTGAAATACGATAGAGCCATTATTTATTTCAGGCAGATTACCAGATACTATAAAGTATTTATTTATATGTATATATAAATATATATATACACATATATATGGATATAAAGTTTCACATTTGTGTTTGAGATGGTACCTGTTTCTCCAGTTTGGCTTGGTGCTCTTTTTCTTGCTTTTCTTTTAGCATTTGTTCTTCCTCAGCTTTTCGCCTGGCTTCCTCTTCTGCCTTTTTCCTAGCGGCTTCTTCTTCACGTTTTCTTTCCTCCTCCTTCTTGCGAGCCTCTTCCTCTAGACGAAGTCTTTCTTCTTCTGCCTTTCTTTTCTGTTCTTCTCTTTCAAGCCTGTAAAAAATATAACAGTCTGTTTAAAAGGTTTCATCTTGTTTAGCATGAATCCTATTGTACGTGGCACGCAATCAGCAGTAGCTGATAATGCATGCATCAGCGCACATTTTCATGAAAAAAGCGAAGATATAGCAAAGAGGTTGAGCACATGCCCAGAATTCAGGTTGCTATCACATTTTCATTCCAATCTTATTTTCACTGCCCCAAATGTTTCCTAGAAATTATAATTTCCCTTGGAAAAAAAAGGTGTCAAAGAAAAGAAAACATTTCCATCCTAATTTCAATTAGAGCTTCAATAATAAAAACACCCCTCTTCTGTACTTCACACCCAGAATGCTGGTATCTACAAACAAGCAAGTACTTTTTTCCTTCGTTTCAGCCAAAGATAAACAGATTGGATAAGTAGCAGCAAACAATGTCCACAAAACACAGTGGTACACTAGAAAGAGTGGGTGTACATTCCACCTATGTTGTTCCCTGGCCCACTTAGAGACATCATCCTCCTTTGTCACCACATCCAAGAGCTGCTGTGACAACTGATCATTCTTATCATTCTTATCCTTGCATATCAGGGATTCTGGAAATATGTCCAACTTTTTCCTCCCCCCCCATTTTCAATAAGAACAGACAAAGCTGAATTTAGACATGCAGAGTTAGTGATTTACTATTAGGGCCTTGAAGGAAGGGCTCGATTTGTTGACACTTGCAACCAGCATCCAATGTGGAGATCAACCTAAAAGCTTGCTCCCAGAACAGAGCCAAAATTTCATTGCTTAGACACAGCAACCTTACTTGTGCCCACACTTTTAAAGCCCTCAACTCCCTCCAGCAAGTTGGGCAGGGAGATGAGCTTCAGGTTAATTTGTTGAACAACACAAGCCTTGCCATTTAAGGCATGTAGTACTACTGCAAGACTGTTTCTTCTACGTGAACTAGCTCATTTAAAACCACCTCAAATATTTTTTTACAAAATAAAATACTTCCGGTATTGGATGAAGTATTGGATGGAAGTATTTGGATAAGTAATAGTTCCTTTAGGCTTCTTAGAGAGGCCAAATTATTATTTTCTACCTTCACTAGTCATAAAGACAGCAAAAGACACTAATTAATTATGGATCCAAACTGAAAGAAATTAACACTTACATGTAAGCTCCCACCTTGATTCTAAAGCCACCACAGTTTCAAGCATCTTGAATAATACAGGTTAAATTATTAGGTAATAATTTTCACAAATCAACAGAGATACCTCTCCCGTTCTTCTCTTTCCTGTCTCTCCCTTTCTTCTTGTTCTTTTTGCAGGCGGGCCTGTCGTCTTTTTTCAGCTAGAATTTTTGAGGCTTCTTCTGCATCAGTTGTTCCTGCCGTGATCTTCCCTGGGAGAGGACAACCAAGAGTGGAAATTTAGGCAGGGAACTGAGAGTGCCCAGAACTTCAACACTCACACAGAGGCTAAAACGGTCCTGGTTCACGCCGGTATCATACCTTTGCTTTTCAAAAACATACATCAGCATTTCCAGCAGCCAAAATATGGGATAGGTAAGGGCATCGCTGGATTTCAACCTTTGCACATCCTCATTAACAAGTGTTTTTCACACATGGGCAACCCTGGTGAAAACTATACACTGACCGGTTATAGTATGTACCTTTACACACTCATAAACCCATGACTGAGCAGCTTCATAAAAAGAACAGCGCATCACTGTTTAAAAGCCTCACAGACCCACGATACCTTGCAAGTTATTCTTCCAGTAAGACGCACCTTCACTATTTTCAATCTTTCCTGCAGAAGGCACGTGCTTCTCAGAAGCCACCTGGCCTGCATCATCAGTGCGTGCTCCTGGGGATTTCTGATGACTGACATTTTCTTTCTCCTTGTCTGCTTTCTTTTTAGGAGTTTCCTGGTTGAGATTAGAAGTGGCACGATGCTTCACAGGAGAAGCTGGATATTGTTTGGCATTTTTAGGAGACTGAGGATAAGTCTTTGCAACTGTCCTGATAAAGGAAAACAAAAATTAAAACAGTTATGTTACACAGTTTGGAATCAAACTCCTTCACATATATCGTTCCTCTTTCTTGTCTCTGACTACATAGGAATATCAGTTCTTTTGCACAATACTGCATGGGAACCACCTGGATGCAAACAATCAGAACCTAAAATGCAGGGAACAGGCATGAAAGTATGAACGATTACAGAAAATCCTCATTTAAAAGGACCAACAATACTGTCTGAGTTCTAGACAAGATATATGAAATCATGGAATACTTAAAACAACTATTTTAGTAATGGCCATTTCATAACAATTTTGTCAACATTACTGCATTGAATAGTCCTTTCTCAACATTTAAGCAAATCTATGTCTGCTTTCTGTCTGCAGAAATTATGAGTTGCAGCATGCTGCTTTCACCTGAATACCGCCTTGTCAAACATGGTCTTTTCTTAATAGTATCTGATTTTCTAAAATAGCACCAAATACTACCATATACCAAGGTAAAGCTGGGTACCACAAAAAGAGACCAAACTGACCAAACCATTCTACAGTCAGCTCTGCTGTTTCAGTTAGTGCTTTAATCAGCACCACCACAACAGATTCAAGGCTCAAAACTCAGCCCCTGCAACCTTTCACACAGCTGCACTTGTGGTGATGGTGATGCACAGCAGCAACGCTGCCGATTGCTCATTTGGCTGTTGCATACTTTAGATGAAATGATAACCTTGATGTCAGTTTTGGGAAAGCAGAACGGTAAAGATACTCGATATTCACTGAAAATAGGTGCACATTAAAGAGAATAGATTACCAGGAAACATAAAACTACACACAAACACCATTCATTATTTATGTAACACCAGTAACTAGCACTAAATACTTGTAACATTAAGAAAGGCTGGGCTGTGTGACTAAGTAGTGTGGAAGAGATTACAATCTTAAAATAATGATTTATGTGAGTCCCATTAGAATAAATAATCCTACATTAAAGTGAACATTACACATGTAGTTTTAACATTCCATATGGATATGCAATTATGATATAAATGTAGTAGCCCTTATCGCTTTTTGCATCTATACAATATAGTTTCATATAGTATAACATGTTTTCTGGACTATACACTCATTCCGGCAGACCACAAGCATGAAAACATGGACAATAGCTGAAAATTAATGGACTGGAGTGGCAAGTTTTATGTAGATCTAGCTATAGTATTGTGTGGCCAGAGACTATTATAACAGGAACAACATTTGCATTACAGAGCAGACAATAAAAATTAAACACCTTTCAACTCCCCCCCCCATCCCAGTTCATGAATTCAGGAGAAGAAAGGGTTCTTTTCCACCATATTATGCTGCATTTGAAAGAGGGTGAGATACCAGAATAGAGGGAGCTCATTCAGAGCCGCCCAGTTTGTGGGGAGGAAAAGACTGCAGAGTATTGCACCGCCCGTACTTTCTCACTCCCACTGAAGAGCCATCAGACTCCAAAAGCCCTTGGGCTGGTGGAACAGTAGCACCCAACTAAATTTGAAGTTCAGCTCAGGCACCCTCTGCCTGCAGGCCCAGGAGTTCCTTGTCAGCTCAAGTCCTCGCCCTTGGTCCTTGCCTAAGCTAAGCTGTAGGTACGCCTGCCTGTTCCCGGCCTCTCGACCTGCCAATCCTAACCTGATGTCTTGGTTTGTCCTTGGACCTGCTTCATTGAGGCCTTTGCTAGCTATCACTAAACTCTTGGCTGACCCTGGTCACCGTCACCAGACCTGCCCTGGTCACTACTATTGTCTACTGTGAGATGGGGTCCTGTGGGGGAGGTCTCTGTCCTTATCTGCCCTGCTGCCACCCACGGCTCCCGGCTTGCCTTGCCTTGCAGGGCAGCCTGCTCCTGCTGCTCCCTGACAGAAACAGGCTTTGGAAGATGTGGACAGGCAAGTCTGTTTCCAGGTCTCGTAAAAAACAGCAATGGGAGAAGCCAACGAGATTGGTTGGTGTTGACCATATCTGGTTTTAGCATTATCTTTAGTTTTCTCTTTAGGACATACATGGACTCTCGGGCCCTCCTAAAGACAAAGGCAGAAATTTCAAGGCCCCACCTACGTATGTGCCTCACCATTACAGTCATTTCCAACTGCATTTCATAGAAATATAATGTGTAATAAAAAGCAAACAACCTTTCTTCTGCGTCTCTGCAGCGCAGAGGATGCTTCTTGCTAATCTGACACTTCTTCAAAGCATAGTCCCTTCCTGCTGTCTTTGGTTTACATTTCCGACTTTACCACACATTCCTTGCAATGCTTTTTATTTAACTTGTTGTGACAGGAGCAGCAAAACAGCCACATAACTAAGGCTGAGTCATTTTCAGTATTAGCACAGAAGTAATTGTTCTCTAATAAAGACATGACAATCAAATTAAAGAGGTTGGTAGGAAGGAGTCTAGTCATGAGAGCTGTGCTGGCACTGCGTAGGAATCAGAGCAGGCTGGCTGCACAACTTACCTGTTGGACTAGAAACATGTGTTGAAGCCTATTATTTAAGTAATGCATCTTTGAACTTTTAGACCTACGGAAATTTTTTCTTAAAGCTCTTTGGCCAGAAGAACAAGAAACAGGTATGGCTTTGCTTCTTTTAAAGCAACTAAAAGGGAGAAGCATATAAAAGACTGAATACTGCTAGGATGACAGTGTAGTGCGAGGAGTGAAAAGCCCCTCAGGAATAAGAATATTTCTTCAGAAATTTTAAATAATTTATTGGATGCCAGTAGAAAGTTTTAAATGATCACTGTTTTCCTCCTTGTATTTAAAACATATTGTCAACTTAGCGTTTTTAACATTCCTAGACACATGCAGAATTGTTACTGGAAAAAATCCACTCCTTCTAATAGTATTTAAATTATGCTGCTTTTTACTGTAAATGGCCAAACTTGACTGTGAAGACAGAAAAATTGGATTATTAAGGGAAAAATGTATAAATGCTTGCGTAGGGGTCTATTTAAGTTTAAAAAACGTTTTATTTTTGCTTTGGGAGAAAAGGAAAGGGATGTAAGAATGTGGGAACACAGAAGTGTGCCTGATGAGGATCAGAGAATTAAGATGACAACTCCCCAAAATGCAAGAAGTGGTAGCATGCAAGCTGCGTGAAAGTTGGCTCACCTTAGTCACTAGATTTTACAGGGGAACACAGAAGTACAGAAAGCATCTTCCTCCCTCCAGGAGGTCTTAGTTTTCTCACCTAACTGCCCTGTGTTGACATGGTGGCAGCAACTTGTAAGAAGCCATTTTCATCATGAAACCTACATGCACTGCAAGAACCACTATCAGGTCTGAGGATCCACTGGTCCTTAAATTACTATGCCTTTTATTCAATTAAAAGAGGAATAGCAGGGATAGCCCATGCTGCAGAGGAATGTCTCAGGAAGAACACAAGAGGGGTTCTGAGCGTACTTTTGCTAAGTATAGAAAATAAAGTACATGTAGCACAAGTCAGAGGTCACATCCAATTTTGTCCAATTTAAACAGTAAGGGAGAGAATAGCATGCTTTCTTGAAAACCCAGGTACATGAGACATCATCGGTTACAGCAGTTCACAAGGCTGACTTTAAATCAGAAATCTGCAGCAATACCAGAGCTGCATTATTTCTTTCCCTTATCGCCCTATTAATTCAACAAAAGCTCTGCTGAAACCACACCAAGGACTTGCATGTTCTCAAGCCTGTTTTCTGAGGTTGCTCTGATCATAAGCTATTCCTGGATTCTGATATTTTTGCTCTGCTATCTGTAATGTTTTCTCAAAAGCAGTTTTTTTTTTTCCACTTTTAGTTTTGATGTTTTCTAGCCAGAGGCAGATTCATTTCTTTTTTACATATGAGCACAAACTCAGCATAGGTCCATAGAATAGTTATTTTGATAGCTGCACTATTACAGACATTTTCAAAATCTTGAATTGGCCCATTCTATAGCTAGCTGCTGAAAAAAAACCTTAAAATAGTCTTGATCCAACATTCCACCCACTGTTTTTATCTTTCCAAGGCAAAACAGAGTAGTAAATGTAGCACATGCCAAATAAAATCTAAAACTAGGTCACTGCAGGACATAGAAGCTACTTCTGCAAGGAATTCACCACATGCAGACACCTTTCTAATAGGTCATTTTTAAAATTTTTAAAAGTTTGGGCTTTTTTGTACTACTCTAGGTTCTTATTTCCTCAGAATTCTGTAATTGGATTGAGCACGTGCATTTCTGATGTCAAAGCGCATCCCAACAACTGCAGTGGGATGTCGCCAAAAAGAACCACCGAGTTACGGGTTCAGCTAGTGAAACTGTGAGCAAAGGACAATGACGCAGACTGGGAACTGGACATGGACCAAGAATCACCCACCAGCAGCGCTGCAGTCCCTACCCCCCCGCCCTTTCGCCTTCTCGTACGGGGTAATGCTTTAGCAAAATGATGTAACATAGAGGCTTGTCAGAGCTTTCCATTTTCATTCACTGGCTTATACTACAGCTTATCCGAAGACGCTTAAAACTAAATCCCACTTCCTTGATTCACTCAGGTCCCATTGATTTCAAAGGGACTATTTACCCAAAGACATGTGAAGGACACAGGCTTTATTGTTTTGCCGATCTATAAGACAGAACACTTACCTATTCTCTGAGGGATACTGCAAGAATAAACAGATTAATGTATAGATCTTCGAAGACAAAGCATAAAAAAAAATTACCAAAAAAGCTGATATTATTGATTTTGTGAGAGATCTGAAGAACAAGAGCACTTTACACAATCAGTATCCAGTAGCAATTGTAAAAATAAAAGATGATTTCTCAGTTATCCTGCTCTTTAATCCATTAAACTTTCTCCTCTGTTAACTGCTCCGATTCAAAGCAATAGTTTTGGGTTTCTTTCTTGCGTGACATTTCTTGATATATTTACTTTTTCAAATATCTTCAGGCTGTGAATCATTTCCTTGGTATTAATTATTGCTCAACAGTTTTTTATTTTTCCCTCTTTTCTCCTTTTTCAGGTCCATATTTGTTCACTCATTTTGTCTTGGACGTTATATCCTTGGGCTGATCTTTCTTCCTTTCTCAGCAAAATTTGCACTTTCAAACATTTGTATTTTATTTATGTAATTACTGCAAATCTACTTTGCCATCAATCACTGTCTCTCTTTAGGTTGAAGTTTTATTGTCTTGTTTGAACCTGTTTCAGTTACTTTACCATGATAAAAAGAGTTTATTAATTAATAAATAATGAAATAACGTATAAAGAAGACAAGCAACTACCCACTCACAAACCAAGATGACAACTGTGAAAAACTAGTAACTAGAACAACGCCAAGAAAACTTGAATGTCAAGTCACATACTTTTAAGAAGAAAAATGCATACAGGTAATTATCATCTAAATCACTGGCCATACTTGATTCTTTCCTCAATAGCTTTCTAAGTTAAGGTGCTATGCAGGATCACTGACTACTAAAGCTGTACAATACATATTCTTATTTCTTCCAGGGTATTTTTTTGGCCATATGGTGTGCTGGAAGGAGAAACAGTAAACTTATAAAAGATTGTCAGGTATGCAAGGAGAATCAGTATTTGTCTACATATTTAGTCACATTAAAATTAAGTTCCACAGTTAATTTTAAATGAAAAGGTAAGATTATACAATCTAAAGGAGAGTTCCAAAAGCCTGACTGCCTATATTTAAATCCGCTGACCAGCCAGATCATTACTTAGCATTTGATTTGTATGAAGAAATCTGTATCTTTATATAATAATATAATATAGTGATCGGGATGCCTTTTTTAAAAATTTTATTTATATTTCTGAAGGGAAGTTTTGAGAGTGCTGAAGCAGAACTGTTGTTCTGCAATCAGTAATAAACATGGATTTAAACTCTATTTACTGTATCTCTCATAAGGTCAAGGAGGGTGTTCTAATTGGGCCATGTTAAGATTAAATGCTCGGTAATACATTTCTAGCAGTGCTCAGAATCAGATTTTCTTGAAGAAGAGAGGGAGGAAAAAGAAAAACAGGATAACTACCGTGACTCACAATCGGAGACAAACCCACCAGTACGCTTCTTAATTCCTCCACGCAGCATCTGCTTCTTCCTCTAAAAAGAGTAGTTTATATTCCTTGTAGGCATGAAAACATTCTACTATAAAAAGGTTCTCATAATTTGCACCTCTGGGAAAAGTCTCAATCTTTGCCTAACCTTTTATGGAAATCAGTAGCACAAATTAAGACTGGGCATACTTTTTTCACGAAGCTCTAAACATCTGTTTCACAAAATATTTTTCTTTTTTCCCCCAGATGTCTCTATGATGAGCTATACCAACCTTTTCAATGTCTGCTCATCAAAAAATGCTTCACTCTCAGCACTCCATTTCCCACCAATCATTTTGCTTAACTAAATATGTCTCTTGGTATGTCTTTTATACTGGCCTAGTGAACTGAAAGATGCATTCTGAACAGAGACTATCAATACTTACAGAATAATACACATTTTTATAGCTCAAACTTTTCTCTGTACTTTTTGGACTGCCACTAGACAAGCATCTGCTCAAAGGCGTAATGAAAAAAGCTGATTGTCATTAACATTTCATACCATTCCGTTCTTCACAAAATTTACGTAGTTCAGAACCTGACAACATTACATATATAATATTGAAAGTTTGCAAATTTGTAGCCCTATAATATAAACAAAGAATTGCAATTTCCCAGTTGCACGCAAGGCGATGACCATAACAGAAAGAATGCTCAGAGTTGGATGGTTTCCTGTATTTTGTCTAACACCAGATTCACACACAAAGTCATCCTCCGTTAAAGGGCTATGCACTCAGAGCTGAAACAGAAATGGAACACTGGCTAGTTTTTGAAGCAGAAGAAATTTGTCAGAAAGGGGATCATCAAAACCGATTCAGACTACGGCCAGGTTACCTGGAGTGATGTAAGTGGGATGGGTTCAGCCCCATCTGCCTGGAAACCGTGATGAGTGGTGCAACACAAATGGAACTCCCACGGTTTGCCTTTGACGTGGGGAAACGCATCTGAGCTTTGTTATTTAGGCCAGAAGGCCAAACAGCTTTTGTGATCTGCTGGTCTGTTGGACTTCTGTGTGTTTAAATGGGGAGGTAAGGATATCTTGATTTAGGATGGTGAGGTTGCTTTCATGCAACAAGTGAGAGCTTCAGCCATTTTGGCAAGGATCTGATGAGGGTGTTTGTAGGGGCACTGTGACCCTTGTACTAGGAATGTAGAAAGTAAGATTGTAAATGGATTGCCATTTAACCAATAGCATAAGGTATGCTAAATGGATCCTAGGACATAGAGCAATGTGTTGTTTTTAATAAAAATGGAAACTACACATTTTGGGTCATAAAGAGCATATTTGAGAAATGGGTCTGTGATAATCTCCCCTCCTTTGACATCTTGTTCCTCAAGGGCAAGGAGGTTTTTAGGACGGGAGAGGTAACAGAGCCAGTCCAGCCTTGAGTGTCAGCGGAGGCATTCTCACTTGTGCTACGAGGTTCAGATTAAAAACAAATAAAATCAGACAAAAGGAGATAATTTTCAAGACAGAAATGGGACCCATGAACAGGGTCTAGGAGAAAAGAAAAACACAAAACAAAACATGGAAATCAGACAACTGTTGTAGACCATGACTACTTTAGCCTACTTCTGCATTTCAGCCACACTTAACCCGTTCTAAAACAGCTGAAGACACGTTTGCTTAGACTTGTGAGTTGCAAGCTGTGCTACACAGACTACAGTTTCGAGTTTCTGCAAAAGACAACTAAGAAAAGCAACTCAATTGCTAGTAAGACCAGATATGCTACAGGTCCACAACTCTGCATGAAAAACACCCCAACAACCAAAGGCAACAAACCCAAAGAGGTCTCCAAATACATAAAGATTAAACTCGATGGTTTAGATGATGCATAGTTAAGTATATTTATGGAACCAGATGGTCATGCCAGCAATAGGGTCATACCAGCAATAGGAAATACATATTTTAAATGCCGGAATTTCTAGTTAGTCCTCATGTTCCGTGCATTTCTTCACATTATGCAGAGTTTCTTCAAAAACAAATAAAACAAAAGCATGTTTAAAAATAAATTTTAAGTAATATTTCACATGAGTTATGAAATGCACCGTGATAATTTGAAAAGACTGAGAAAAGGCAGAGAAGTGTCCTTAGTGACCACTAACACAGCTTTACATATATCTGTTTATCAATATCTCTCTCTCTTTCCCCCCCCATCTGTATATGTGTGTATTTATAACTAAAATTAACTAGATTTTACACAACACTTCAAAGGAAGTTCCTCAAGAGTCTCCTTTATAGGCAACAAGAAGCTCACAGCATATTAGACCACTAATAAGAAAGGCATACTTAGGCGTCGCAGGTGATGCAGATCTTCTGGACATGGCAGCAGGAGAATCAGACCTTCTTAGAGGAGATCCCATACCAGATGATGACCCAGGTGTTGCGGATCGCTTCTCTTTCTTTATCTTCTCAGTCTAGAAATACAGTTCATTTTAGTTTCCATAATTAGGACCAACAAAACAGTTTTATTAACAAGACTGCATATAAACAGACTTGTGTAACACACATTTAAGATAAAACTCTTTTAAACACCAGCTCACAACTGAAGTGCATAGTTTTTTATTTTACATAGACATAAAAACAACCATGTCTTGCACGGACGTAGCATACAGGTTGCAGATAAGTAACACTACATCAGAGCCTCTCCAAGAGTTCTTGGGAGGGGTGATGGCACTGGGTGGAGTTTTCAAAATCATCTATATGCTCCTGCAATGCCTCCTAAGATATGGTCAGTAGTGCACCCAGGCATCTCACAGCAACGCTGCTGGATATAACACCGTGAATCACACCTAAGAAAGACACTACAGAAGTCTTCAGCTTCCAGCTTTAGTCCTCTCACTTGCATCTAATTTAGATGGCGTGAATCCCTCTACTATTAACTATTACAAGACACAGGACCTTACATGAATTTTACAGCCCTAGCATAAATTTTTTAAAACATGCCTTACATTGTTTAGACTCAGTGAAGGTGAATGACTTGCCTTTGCTTTTCTGGAAACTACACTGGATCAATAATGCATTTTAAGCAAACAGCATTAAAAACGTCCAGAGGAAGAGTTAAGCAATTGGTATAAAACGGAGGCATTGTCAATACACTTGGCAAGTTTCCAAAATATGTGAAACTTGCTAATTAACCAGCAAGACTGGATAGTCATACTCAGGAGAGATTGTATTTGTCACCCCTGTTCCCAGAAGTTGCAGGCAAGTCCATGAAACATACACCAGTGCCAGAAATCTCAGTTCCCTGAAAACAAAGGTGTTGCTGTTCCAAATACCAGTGCTCAACCTTGATTCCCAGGACAAGGAAGATATTAAAATGCTGCTAAACAGGAGCAGGAAAGCAAAAGATGCAGGCAAGGCTTACTTTCTTACTGATGTTTCTTACAACAGAGGTAGCACTTTATTTTTATGAATGTAAAGGGAAAGATAACAACCAGAAGCCACAGTTTACCCAGAAGTGAAATCAAAACCATTGCAAACCCACCTGAGTAACTTCAGCTGCAGCTGCCCCTTTCATGGCATCGGAAGTGGAGGGTGAAGTTGCCTTCTTTCTGTCAGTGCTTCGGGTGGGGGAAGGCTTGTAGGGAGATTTAAGAGGACTAGCTGGTGCTACACGAGGACAGATATGGAATACTAAAGAGTTATAGTACAATAGCAAGAGCAAAAGGGAGCACAGACAGAGGAAGTAAAGGAGAGGAGAAAACAGCATACTTTTATGTTATAATGTTCAAAGGTAGTTTTCAAGGTTTTTCTAAAAGTGTTTCAAAATATGTCATTATATAACACATTCAACATGGTCCCATGTTTACTAAAATGCATCAACTCGAAGTAACATTTTATAGAATTTTTAACTTTTTTTTTTTTTAAATTATCTCTAAAATATTGCTCTCTTACTCATATACCTTTTGGAACACCTGACTATGAGTGTGATTCTCTTCTTTTCTGAAAAGTCCAGCTTCGTTTGCATATGATAAAAAGAGTAATCAAAAAATTCTGGTTGGGTGACTTTTGAACAAATACTGCAAAACAGGAAAGGTGACAGAAGAGTAGGGTGGTTTTTTTTTTTTTAAAGCCTGAACATGGCAAAGGCTCCTAAATACCTTAATTGCTTTTCAAAATAATACTTAATTTAAAAAAACAAAACAAAACAAAACAAACACAAACACAAACCTAAATTAAATGCTGCTGTAGGTATTTCAGTTATTGTTATTTGTGGTAGACATCCGTTTAAATGAGACACACGCATTACACCTTACAGGGCAACTCTTTCTGGGTATTTTTTTCTTTATTTGCAATATGAACAGGAGTTTTTAAAAATAGGATCTTTTACTCCCTTTTTTGTTTATATTGCCTTCTAAGATGAAACATACAGAACAATCAGCAGAGTATATGCTTTATTAATACGATTAGTATCTGTCTTAACCACGTGACAGTGTGTTTCCTATCTTATTCAACTGAAGTCAAGAGGGATATTGACTTTGGAGAAGCAGTAATTATGCTCAAATGTAAAGGAATTCATATTTCCAATATTTTTTTTTTTACTGGGGGCAGTCCTATAAAATTTCTTAGGAAGCCTTTTCGTATGCTTTGAAGTTTAATTGGACCTGTGTGTTCTTTGACTGACTTTCCAGCAAGTTGGCAAAAGTTCACTGAATATTAAGAAAAACGTTCAGAAACATAAATGCTGCTTAAGATAAGTATTTTTACTTCAACTGTAAAAAAAATTTAATGTGTCCAATAAAAACTGTTTGCCTGAACACCTTGACTCAGAGTGACATTAATAATGCACTGCCCTAGAGAAAGAGTCTTAAATTGAGACTCCTCATTTCTAAGCTTACAGAAAACGCAGAAGCAGAGCAATTTTGACTCAAACATAATGACATGAGGCACAGTATGAGCTCGTGAAAAGGAAGAACCCTCCTCCCTGTTCAAGAAACAACTTCTATGGAGGGAAGTACACCCCAAATGAGAGATTTCCCTCAACCCTTTTGCCGGCAATTACTGGCAAAACCATCAACAGCCAGTCTGTGCATTGATGTTGCTTGCAACCTGTGCTGTAGCCTGATTGCCTTGCACGGAAATGACAAGAGGACGCTGGTTCAGAGAGCTGTTCCCAGAATCAGCTGAGGGGAAAAAGCGATCTGCAGACCAAATTGTATCCTTGTCAGACCTGCCAGCACGCTACTTTAAAGATCCTGCGATGAAGAGAGAGATGAAGTTGGGAGTTTACAAACAAAACGAGCGGGGAAGGACAAAGAAAGTCCCTATTGATTTCCTCAATATCAAATACAACACAGAAAACAACATCTGTAGGTGGCCCCAGCAATTCGACTCAAAATTTTAAGGAGAATATACTAATCTAATTTCAAGTTGGCTTTTGTTCAGTCTTAGCAGTAGTTGATCCTTGTGCAGTAAGTAAACTGGGAATTTGCTCATGGGCCAAGTACTGTATGACAGCTTTTCTGCTTCCAACAGACGCTGCTTTTGATGTAGAAACAAGGGAAGGAATTTCAGAGTCATTCAATACCAATGTCCCTATGCACTGCAACAAAGTAACGCACAAAGGAAAGTAGGCTTACTCAATTTTTATATAGCTTTGTATTAAAAACACAGATGCAGGACCTGAGCCTGTTTCAACCATGCCATATAAAAATACTAATCATAAAAACGATCAGCCTTATACTGTCTAATCAGTTTTATCTTGAAAAAAAAAAAAAAGTTTCCTTTTGCAGCCAGGCATTTGGGTGTGGGGTTTGCTTTTAATAAAAGTAAAAAAAACCTGTTAAACTTTTGTCCTTGTTTCAGCAAACACTACAACTAGGTATAGCTTTATAAGCAGGAACTACTCTGGAAGTCAGGCACTTGCCTAAGTATTAGCAGGACTGGAAACATCAGTTTTATGGATGTTTGCAAAATAAGAGTTTTATTAGACTGCCATTTACAGATAGGAATAGTAACTATCATCCCTAATTTTTAGTTTCTTAAAGATCAATAATTTCTGGACACTGACACCTTTCTATCAGTATATCTGTTTTTTCCTCAAAGTATCATTTTATATTTGTATATATACACACACATATATATCTGAATACACATAGAGTAACACAGTTAAAGGCAAAAAGTAATTCAATAGCAAAGAAGTGGAACCCTAGTAAAAATAATTAAGGCTCAAATGGTGCACTGAGATTTTTGTTCCACGTACTATTTGGGTATGAAAGGGGATGACATTAATATATATCAAATAAAGCCTCTGAGAGGTGTCACACACTAGCCTATAAAAACTATTTCTTAAATGAATATATTCAGTTTTCCATTGGCTTAGGTTTTAGTGATTTTGTCAATTCATTTTCTTGTTTGTGTGGGGTTTTGTTTGTTTGTTTGTATGTTTTAAACTACATTCTTTTTAAAAAGACATTTAGAACAAGACAGACAAGATGATGTGATTTTCCACACTTTTAAATACTGCTATCATGAACAACTTAGTTAATTGTTGATTTTGTCCTATCATGTAAATTGTCATTTAGTTCATAGTACTTCGTTTCTTTTGACTACTCAAATGCAACCAAAAACATACCTTGACAGTTTCAGAGTGAGTAATTCACATTTTTACCTGGATTATTGTACTGCTCAGAAAGCATTAATGTGCTTCTGCTTCTGGCTAAAGATGACTGTGTGGGAGTCAGCAGTCGAGAAACAATAAAGTTTTCCATTGGACTAAGATGCATGCGGTGAGCTGAAGGATGGGAGCAAATAAAATAAAATTTAAAATGCAAAGAAATAAAATAATGTTACATTAAAATAACTGAAACAGAATGATGAAATGATTTAATGAAATGAAAAAAATCTTTAAGTGTTTGAGATTTAAAATATTTAAAGATAATATTCATTCCCTCTGAAAAGAAGGTTTCTAGCTTCTCCATCATTTTAAATTATCTTCCCACCTGTACAATAAATATAGTAAGGTTAAGACCGCGTTGCATTTTGTTCTTACACAGAGGTATGTTCCATTCTGCAAAATGATTGCTTTCATGACTCAGCGTGAAGAAGGTTTGCCTTTTTCCCCAGTAGAAAAGGTGAAGCATTTGGTATAACAGCACAGCTACTCACTAGTGTGCCAACCATACTTGGACTGCATTTAAAATTTGCAGTCTCACTGCATTATATAAGTCTTATTTATACAATATGCCTGCATTCCTTCCTACTCCATAAATACAAGCATCAACTATGTAAGAAAGATATTTATAGATGTTCTTATTACATGCATAGATATGTAGCCTTTTATCATAATAAACTCAAGGCTACTGAAGCGTTTTCATTAAGCAATTCAGAAATGAAAGTAAATTTACCTTCTCTTTTCATTCCAGAAATAAGCCTTCATTGTCACTTATTTCAGGTATTTTTTTTCTCATTAGAGTTTAAAAAAAAAAGGGGGACGGGACGGGACACTAAGGAAAAAAGACACACAAAACAACCCCAAAAAAATCGAAAGAGTTCACAGTGGGGTGAACCCTTCAGTCCTCTCTGTAGTGTTTAGTAACCACTAATCCCGCAAGATGATCATCTTTTGCTGAGCCTCTGATGGATCAGGTTTTCAAATCAAATTAAAGGGCTCTACAACTCTGGTCACCAGATTGAAGTCTCCCAGGTGGCTCATCGGACGTACTGCCCACGGTACATCCCATGTCTATTGTCGAGCCACATGTTTGGTTTGCTTGTTTTTCATTATTTGGCTAGAAGATCACAAGCTGTACAGTTATACGAAATTGCTGCAGTTGCCACACGTACTTACAACAACTCCATTTGCTGGAGTATCAAAAATTGAAAAAGAATCAGCAAAAAAACCCACAGCGTTTGTTGCTGGCCTAGGATCTCCAGCATGGCAGCAGTCTTGAGACAGGCTGCAGAACTATTTTATTATATTAACTTACAATCCCCCCAGCTGTTTGAGTTCTTTTGAATAACAGACAAAAGCGAGTTACACAGCTATACGGACAAGAAGTGCTTTAAGCAGAAGGAGAGGTTATGCTGGTAGGAGACCAGCATATTCACTTGCCTCTGTCAGGGGAATGTGTTATTGCCGCTGTGGAGGAGGAGAGGCGCTTACTGATTGGCGATTCCATTTGCTTTGGCAGATTCATTGTAGAAGCTGAAAGTTTGTCACATGCTGCAGAGAGACGCATTGAAGATATTTGTATTCACATCACAGTGTTGATAAACTCCCCAAATTAACCTCGCATTTGTACTCCTGGCCCTTGCCACTGATCATATCACTGAATAAGACATGAGATAAGCTCTTTCCAACTGCTGGAGGACCAGCATTTTATAAGACATGCTTTGGGATGCAGCTTTTCTGCTCGTGAATTTAACATTCTACTTTTATGACAACCTATCTTTTATACTGCCACAGGCAAATCATTATATATCAGGTCTGAACGAGTGAAGCCATTCTGACAGAAGATATTCAATACCAGCACAAGCAGAAAGTTACCTGAAGAAAATGAACCGCACAACTCTGAACTCCTCATCTCCATTCCCCCTCCCCTCCACTTTCAGTCTGGAAGAGCTGGAGTAGACCTTGGGTGCAATTCTAATATGAAAATTAAATAACCAACATTTGTGCATTCGCACAATGACAACTCACTGTTTTAATGTCTCATCTGGCAACAGCCATTTGGCTTTATCTTTTTGTGCTTGAGAATATATATATAAAAAGAAAGGTGCTTTTTGGTACTACCCCAAGTGCTTTAATTTTTCTTCTGAAATACTGTTTGACAAAGTCTGTTTGAGCATAATACCTATTTCCTACCTTGCCATTTATTCAACTGAATGACAGAAAAATGTCATTCAAGTATTACTACAGAGTACTAGTATATGATGATCATTGCATGATGCTCAGAAGGTAAAAGCACAGATGCTTTGTCCCTTAAATTTAAGTTTTATTTCTGTCAAAACCAATAATATTTTCAACTAGAGACATATATCTGACCCTAATTCTGCAGCCCTTAAGTTACTGCATTCCTTATTACATCCATCAAAACGTTGCCCCAGTAGGTTCTGCAAGATTTGCCTCCATCTACTACAGTAAACAACATAATTGTCTTCGTTTGCTTTTTTAAAAAAGCAGGTACAATGCCGGTACGCTGCAAAACATCTGTTGCACATCCACATCTCTTTGTACATGAGTAACAATTAGTACAAAATTTTGAATCTGTTTGCACAGAAATAACAGTCCTAAGAGATTTACTGTGCATTCTGCAGGAATGATAGCCAAGCCTAGCTCCTCCTTAAAAGCACTAAAAAGGCTATGGTACACTTTCAAAATGCCAAGTACCTTTGCAATCAAAATTAGAAATCCTATATGCAATCCTTTTTTAATTTGGGTGGACTCATCTACTTCACAACCCTTTTATGAGAATAGTAATTAAAAAAAAAAAGGGAACTGAACAACATAAAAGAAAACAAAACACGATTGCCTAAACAAAGTCAACTACTTGAGTTTGTTACAAATACCAGCTTGGCCAAAATCCACTTCAGGAGGCTGATAACATAGCATGACTGTTTATACCAAATTTGTTGTTCTTAAAATAATGCAGAAAAAGGCCCTTGAGATGGAAAAAGAGGACTGTTTTGATGAAACACCATCTCTGTAACACATTTGCTCTTACTGTGCAACTGAATTTTATTTTTCTTAAACAGCATCTGCACCTGCGCATGTCCATTAGAACTGTCAAATAGATGCGTAATTATATTTACACACACACACAAACACAGAGTGCCCACAGAATTAACAGAGATGAGAATCTGAGCGGTAGAAGTCTACAGTTCGTGAGAAAACCATGAAATGCCTCTACTGTGCTGGAATGTGAGGCATGCACTGCTCCACTATGGCAAAATTAAAAGGAAATTAAAAAGACATTTGGTCCACATCACTGAAGATAATGCTGTAGAGTACCAGACTGAAATAATAAGAAAACAGTGGTTAGGAAGGACAAGATCAGTGGATGGATTACAGTGATTAGAACAGTTATAAACGAGACACGATGGTACTGTGATTCTCTGAAATACCATTGAAGGAATCAGCAGGAGCAGTAGAGGTCACAGGGTCTGGAGTAAGGGTGTTGGCAGCTAAACCTAGAACAGGGGGTGGGGTATTTTCTGATTCACCTACACAGCAGAGAAATCAGAGCAAAAAGAGGTGAAAGAAATTACTGAATAAATTAAAGGAGGTGGAATTAAGCATAAACTGCATTACAAAGATAAACCGGTTTCTTTATCAAAGTATAAAAGACTTCTTTTATTATCATATAGATTTAATTTCCTGGCTTTTTTGATGGCACATCGTGTAAACTATGATGTGAAACAGTTTGCCTTTTTAGAGTTATTTACACTTTTTGAAAGAGAGTAACTGCCTATTTCATCATGACCCAAACACAGATATGTTTCCCCATAACAACAGTTTATTCAAACCTGGCAAATTTAAATAAATTACATGATTTAAAACAGAAAACATGCATCTTTTTGAAATATAAAAGTGGTACATGGCTGATTATGTAATAAAAAGAATTTGTTCTGAAGCCAAATCAAAACCAGCAGCAACAAAAAGTATGTGGGGAAAAAACCCAAACTATTTTAAACTGCACATGCTGCATAGTCATCTAGAAATTCCCATCAGGTTTTTAGAAGTACCAAACAAAAACAGATCATCTTTTGCAAGGCTCAGACAGCACTCAGTCCTTTGGAGAATATTAAATTTGCTAACTGTGTGCGTGGGAAGACAATGCGGGGGAAGAGAATAAGGAAGAGAGAGCATAAATTTTAATTTCAGCATTTAGCATCCTCCCAACAGATTCTGGTTACTCTATTAAAATGATCTGCATTCCTAAAGTTAGGAGTGACCTTTCTCCCCAGAAGGTATTAGAGAGAGGAAGCTTGGCAAGCAATTACAAAACATTTATTCACGCCCCAAGGCAGTAGCCCCTACACTACCACCCTAACTATAAAATACATCATCCTTACTATCTGCACAACCTCATGCATTTTGCACTTCAAGATCTGCAATGCAGGCAGCCTGTTTCACTTACCATCTCTCCCTCCTGAGCCTGCAGCCAGTGCTCCTCCCCACGACCATCGCTTCTGCTTCTGTTCCAGCTGCTGGCTGCGTTCAAGGGACCGACGCATCATGGCTTCTAAACGTTCCTGGTTATATTGGTACAAAACCAGAAACCAAATCTGAATCGCTTCTTTGGAGTTTGGTTTTTTTTTTCCTCCTTCTGAAATCATGCTAAAAACGCACAGTTCCCCTGTTGCTCCACGCAAAATGATTACAGGAGCTTGTTTGCAGTAAAAGAAAAAGGACTGAATAAAGAAGGTATCAGCATGCTACCTACCTCCAGATATGTGTATCCTTTGTCTGCAAGCCACTGAGGTCACTACAGAGGCCTAAGTAAATAACACAGGTTGCATCACTGCCTAGCATCTGCTCCTGCTGGTGAGGCTGCTGCCGTGCTCTGGACTTAATTTGTATAAGAATAATGCTCGACAAGCATTAACTCCTTCTTGTCTATGCAGACCTCAGGATTTTTTTTTCCATCCCTTTCTGAGCACAGCTAAATTGCTGCAATGCCAGTGGCTCCTCCTAGCCACGCAGATAAATGATCACTTCAAACCCAAAGTAGGTTACTTTGCAGGATGCCCAATTTATTTATTTATTTTTACAAAACCTCCCTTCTTTCTTCCACTATGTTCTTTACAGTCTAGGCATTTAAGAGCTTCTGATTTTTTTTCCCCTGTGTATTTTTTTAGTACATGCCCAGATTCTGCTGTTCTGAGATTATTTTTTTTTCTCTCCACCCCCGTGTTCTTCTCCATGGCTTGATGAGTTAGGATTTTCAGATGGGGAAGAACAAGGAGATAAATTTCCCTCCCCAAATCCTGCTCTACCTTTAACTTACAGCTACATATGGTCGCCTTATTCCCTGTCCACCACCTCCTAACTCTCACTCAAAGACTTCCACTCAGTTTTGTTCCCACCTCCTCCCTCTGCTAGGTTTTCAGTGGTTTACTGTTGTGGCAATGATCTCTGTACCTTTTCTTTCCCTCCTTTCAAGCAGATAAAACCTGGTTCTTCCCCACCCACCATTCCATCACCTACCACCCTCTTCCTTTCATCCTCCCAGTACCTCATTCGCATCTGTCAACTTCTTGCACCCTCACGTTTCAGCAGCTCAACCCCTGCTGTGAAATATGAGTCTACTCTTGCTGCCTCCAACTCCTGCTCCAACAGTTTTTAGCCCTTTGTTCCTATTAGTATTTTTGGTCCTATTACTTACTACCTTTGCTACGTCCTTCTGGTCTAGTATAAAACTCCTAATCTAGCCACTTCAAACTCTTGATTTGGCAGGTTTCTATGCTAACATCATAGCCCCGTCAATTTCTATCAATCCCCTGCTCTTCCTGCAATACCTTTGGTAGCTTATATCAGCTGTGCCGAAAACCTCTCCTGCATCTCTTGGGCAGATTACTTTCTCTCACTGATTCATGACTTTGGTCTAGGTTTCCTATTCCCCTTCCCTGAGATATTTCACCACAAAATTTCAGTCTTTGTTCAAGCATGTCTCCTTCAGTCTCTGCACTGGTGTTGATTGAGCCTATTGTTTCTGATAGAGCTCCTTCAGCAGATCAGACCCTAACATCAGGCACCTCCAGTAACTACCATGCCTTGAACTTTTATGCACGTACCTGTAAACTTCGTGCTACCTGCCTGGGGGTCTGTCTATGGTCACTGGCTTTCTACAATGCCAGATACCCTCTCATCATCTTCTGGTTGTCTGCAACATACTTTTGTCTCTTCCATGTCTTTGAAGAGTCTCTTCTACTACCATGACTTCCAGTAATTTATTTCTGACCTCATTTTTTCCACCTCATCCAACCCTGCTACCAACTATCCATCAATTTCAACAGCAAGCCACTACCTTTTGTCTTTAAGCTCTCTTTATGGTACAAATGTATCACAATAAAATTAAGAATTCCATTATATTACCCTCCATAAAACAAGTGAAATAAGGCAACTCTCACATACCCTTTCTATCATTCTCATCTCTCCTGTCCCTCTTACCTTTCGGCCAGGTGACCCACCCTGCTGTTACAATTTCTCCTGCCATCTCAAGGAAGATGATCTTCTGGTCATGTGTTTTGAGCTCTCACTTCAGTTCTGTCTCCCTTCTATGTCTTTGCCTCACGGTCTATTAGGTAACATCATTCAAAGACCACAGAGAGCAGGCAGCTGCTTATCCACCCCACCCCCCCGCCATTCCTCCCCCTTCTGTCTAGTCAGTGCCATCAGTGTCCAGGCAGGCACGCAAATGCTCGCTTTGCCTTTCCTCCTCCTTTTTCTCCCTACAGAGCAAATGCATGAAGCATCGCAAAACTCAAGCACAGCCTCTCCTGCAACAGCACAGAAAAACCCTGCAGTTTTGTCACTTCTTGTCTGTACTTCGGGCGTGAAAAGAAAGCAATCTTCCAGTCTCTGGAATCCAAAGTCACGATCCTCTGATTTACTTTGCTACAATCTTTCTTTCTTCTCTTACTACTTGATGATGCAACTTCCCTATTTAAAACCTGGGTGTGCTGGCTTTGCGTTCAAGTTCACATTTTTTGCCTTTAAATTCCCACCTCCCAACGTTAACTTAATTCTGTTTGAGTCCCTTTTCTGTACTAGTGTTTCCAAACCTCACCTCCTATTGCAATACCAGTTCTTCTCTGCAAGTCTGCTTCTTTTAATTCCTTTCTTCTACTCTGCATCTTGCCCCAGTTTACCTTTCTACCCACACTCTTCACAAATGAAAATGACCCTCCCATTAAAGCATACACTTATACAGAAACTAACTTTTTGTATCTAATGAATATCGTTATATATTAATCAAAAAAGATAAGATGAAAGCAGTCAAGTTTCAATTATCTGGGTGATTTATGTTTGGTTTTGTTGTTTTTTTTTTAATGCTGCTTGGAGCAAGGACCAGCAATATTCTTTAATTTGCAAACCACAGAATACACTTATACCACCTACTACGAAAGCACTGTTTTAAGAATAAAATGCATAATGAAATAGATTAAATAAATTAAATGATTTTTCATACATATTTGAAAGTCCATGCTACCTACAATCTGGGGTTGAAATCTTCAATTACATGATGTGGAGAGGATCATTCATTTCCAAAGAGCCTTTCATTAAAGCACTATAGAACATAATTATTAAACCGCATGAAACCCTGCAGATATAGCTTAGATTAAGAACAATATGAAGGCCGTTTTTCACAAAGAAAGGACAGTTATTTAAAAAAACATTTTAAGTTATCACAAAACTAAAAAGCCAAAAGAAAACAATAAGACACATGGAAGTATAGCATAAGCAACTCATACATTAATAATTTGGACTGTGACAAAAACTAAACAACAAGACAAAGCACTCCATCAGCAAACAATGAGCAAAAAATCCTTCCTCTGTTATAGATGAAGTACCTTCTTAAAAGACATATCAAACTATCCATGCGATCCTCATTTGGGAACTCTAACAGCGATAGATAGAGGAAATAATCTCTGCACTAAAGATAAAGTGAGCTTCCACAAAAAAGTATAATGTACAAGCTTTGCACGTAGGTTAAATTAAGAATAAGTAAAATCATAAAAAGAGAGACATCTACTGCTAGTATCTAAGATATACATGTTACTTTCCAAAATCCATAGTTACTCATCCAGGTTTTCCTCAAACTAAGCAACAGAACAAACATTTGCACTGTCTGAACTAAAACAAGCAAAAAACAAACCAAAACCAAACAAACCCACAAGCCAACAGTGAGAACACAAGTAACTTGACTGAAGCACTTTCCTTTTTTTTTATAATGTAAAACAACAACACAGATGTGAAAATGAGGAAAACATTCATTTTACAATTATTATGACTTAAAATAATCTGTGAGAACAATTCTAAACCAATCTGCCTTATACCTACAAGACAAACATCTAAAAGAGCCCCAAAACCCCCTCTTCCTCTTCACTTTATGTGTGTTCATCAGCACTGTAAGTAGCTCACCATTTCCTGATACTATCAGTTGGCTTCACCTTTTGAGTAGGTCTTCTTCATAGCAACAAAAAAGTTCTGTTATTTTCTATACAAAGAATGCATTAAAAAGCAATGCAGTATTTTTAAATTTAACCACCCTTCTGAACAGAATTAATTTCTACTCTCAACCAATTACAATTACGGGTGTGTAGAAAGGGCAAATTTATTAAGGGTCTGTGCATCAAAGAACAACATGGGACAAATGAAGGCTCTGTGTTAAGGTACGTGGCAGAAGCAATTAATGGCAAGAGGGGGAGCAGGGGATGGTCAGTGTCATAGTGAGTACTATACTCCTCCTCATGTCCACCGCACAATTGAGAGACTGCTTGCATAGCAATCTCAAAATGTAGCAGAATTTTTGTATTACTTTTGCAGCTGAATACCACTCAGTATATGAGCTGCTAAAAGATGTTTGGAAAGCAGTTATTATTTCTGTATGTTATAATTCAAAAAGCAATTAACTTTCAATTACAACATAATAATCTAATGGCTTTATTAAAAATGAATCTTTGACTAGATGGATGTTATTGCTCTTATTCACACTAGCATCCTTGACATGGCCCTTACAAGTGATGTTTATATTGTCTTATGGAATAGAAGTGGAAGAACACAGCTTCTACAGAGACTTCCCAATACCCTGTGTACAACTAGACATTTCCGAGTCACATGGAAGTTCAAGATAGGGAAAGAGAAAAAAACATTTTAGCTAAATGAGGACTAGCTTTGCTTTTATCCAGTCCCAAAGCCACTGGCTACTTACTATTAAAAGCAACTCTTCAATAGCTTCTGTTGAACAACAAGCTTCTTTCCTCAAGGCTCAGGGCCTGCTTTTACTAAAGGAAGTTGGCAGCTTTAAAAGTAATACGGAGGGAACAGCAGTGCTACTGAAGACCTCTACAGATAAGAAAAGTGCAGTCAATATAGACAGGATGATTTTCAGAAACATTTATTTGGTTCCTGTCTGAGGAATTGGACACACTTCCACTGTGCTCTGCAACAAGCTCCAGCTGCCCCAGAGAACTTTGCCAGAACACCTCTATTCCCATCAACACAAACATTAAAACCACCATCTCTAATCTGGCACTACAGAGGGGGAAAAGTAAGCAAAATAAATCAAGCTTTAGCCAACTCCTCTTTGAGAAGTCCTTTGCATGCAAAACAGCCAAGCAGAGGATGCTCTGATGTAAGAAGCCAACAGGTCCCCACAGTTTGTTAAGAGCCATTCATCTCTGAAACTCTTACAGATGCAACAACAATATTTTCTAGAGAGAGATTTACATAACCTGGTCCTATCACAAATACGCACTGCCTTCTGCTGCGTTAAAAAGCAAGGAAAAGAGACTTAAGGAAGATATAAAAGGGCAACCAGTGAGGCAGAGAGCAAGTAAGAAAATCTCTCTACATGGCACCGAAGACACCTAATAAGCAGGTAAAATGGGTGCTCCAGTCCCCATGCAGTGTAAACCAGTGTTAAAAGGAAAAACTGAGGACATGCTGCAGTATACTGGTTCACTGGACAGTGGGCACCCCCCACCCCCAGGTGTGGGAAATACTGGTTCAAAGCTCTTCCAGTAAAGGTGGCCTCCAATGTCCAGAGTGACTCATGAGCAGTGAGTAACATGCAATGCCCAAGGGGCTGCAGCTTTATCACCATCCTTTCTCAGACCTCCACTGCTACTACACATATGGGGTTTCAGGGGCTTACTGGAAGAGCTGGAGGGTGAAGGGGCGGGGGGGCAGATTTGGCAGATCCTTTAGCAGAATTCAAGTGGAATTTGACAAATGACAGAATGACAAGTAAACACAAAGGGAAGCCAGGAGGTGGTGGTGTCTCCTTTACCCAATTTCCTTCTTCCCTCATACTCCCCTGTTCTACAGATTATTCCCCTATGTACCCTCCCCTCCTTCAGAGGCTCCTCCCACCAGGTCTAATCCATCCCCAAACAAACAAGCATCCTCTCCTGCCCTCCTGCCCACATAGCCTTCTCTCGGGTTCCTCAACCTGGAGGAAGGGGGAGGGAGAAAAGCAAAGAAAAAGGACCCAGGCCTGGGCCTGCCTTGGCTCCTAAAGGGCTTTGGACAGGTTAAGCATGAAGGATCTAGCTCAGAGCTAGGAGTGGTATTCTTATCATGACCAAACACTTGGAGGCAGCCTTTCTCTCGCCATTAGAGAAGCCTCTCATCCCATTTACGGGATGTTGGGGAGCTATAAAAGGCTTGCTGATGCCTGGGAGAAACATCACTGTGTGCTCAGCCTCTTACGTCTGTCTCTGGGCAAGCGCAGGAGGCCACTACAGAAGATGAGGTCCCCACCGAACAGACCCTTCGGGTCTGACCTGGCACAGCCTCTCTTATTTCTGACAACAACTTATGTCTGTCTTATTTCCCCAGCACAGGCAAACCATGCAGGCAGGGAAAACGGGCAGTTGCTCTCTCTTCCTACACCTCTCTGCCTCCCTGCCCCCCTCAGGTGTAAATTTTGAGGAAAGGCTTTTGGAAGTTTTTGTGCTTGCCACTTTCCCTTACAACCTCCATAACGAGGATCAATTTTGCTTAGCTGCAAAAGGTTATTACACCAGGAAATACTGGGGAAGGAGCACATCAGGGCAATGATGTTAACACAGAAGGAGAGAGACCTCCTGCCCTTTGTTTCAGTTTTTGCCAGTTTTCTTACCAAAATATGAAACAAACCACATGACAAAATATTTTGAAATGAATTCTCAGCTATTATGCAGAAGCCACAATCAGTATATGTTACAGCTGAAAGAGGAATGGCAGGATATAATCTTCTCTTCAGATTGAAATTCTTGTGTTGTTTCATTTTTCACTTTAATGGACAGCAGTATGTTATTCTGATGCCATGCACAAGTGTTTTGCCTCTTTTGCAAAGATATTTTGATCAAAAGATGGGGGGCAGAAAAAAAGGAAGGTTAGTAACTGCAAATTTCTAGAGCCTTTTTATCTAGGAACTAGGGAAATATCTTCCTTTGTTCTTTTTTTTTTTTTTAAACCACTGCCCCCTTTTCCAAAAATCATTAATTCTTTATCAGTTGCAGCAGCAGTGCTAGTGTTCTCTACAGAATGTCATGCGGAGAGACACACACACACTGCATTCAGAGATCTGCATCAGAAATTGGACTCACTAGAGCAAGAAAGAACCTTAAATGATCTCAGCGGAGAGAGTAGAAAAGAGGAAGGGTATGAAGATGCTTCAAAAGATATGTGATTAATTCTGTTCTGTGCTCAAATTTTAAACCAGCCTTGATTCTTCACTGCTTTAAGTAAGAATTTCCGATTTTATGTTACTGAGGAAAACCAAAACATTTTCATAAACATTAGTTCAGTTTCATGGACAGGAAACAAAACAGTAAGAAAAATCTTGCCATTTTATGGAAACATTCATCTTTAAAAGCTACCTTCGGGAAAGCTGGTACTTTATCGTCTGACAGTCAGAGTCCCAGACATGTGAGCATAAGTAGATGACTATTCTGTGAGATCAGACAAAAATCAAGAGACAAAAAAAGCTTTGGAAAATGTTTTTGATGTACAAGCAATAGTAGAGTATTTATAGCGGTGGTGATGTGTGGTTGCAGTTCCCAAAGTAATGCCCACGCGTCTCTGGGCCAAAAAAAGAAATCAACATTTAATGCATGTCAATATTCAGCTATGTTTAATGATACCATACAGAGTTCTCTGCCATACATCTCCCAGTGGAACTTACCTCCTCCTCTTTAAGCTTTTGTCTCCGTTTTTCTTCAACAGCTGCTCTCTTCTGCTCCTCTCTCTGCCTCTGTTCCTCCAGTCTTCTCCATCGCTCCTCCATTTGCTTTTCATATTGAAGTTTTGCTCTTCTCTCCTTCTCCAGTATCTGCTGTTCCCTAGCAGCTTAGGCAGAGGAAAAGGTGCATTTCACTTTATGCAAATTTTCTCCTGCTTCAAAATTACTTGATAACATGACATAATAGAGTAAAACAAAAACAAGTACACAGGGTTTTAGTCCACTGAGATAAAAAATAAAGTGCACACAAGTGCTGGAATGATAAGTAAATCTAAGTGATTTGCTCAATAAGTAAATAGGGAAGCCCTTTGTACACAAGGTGACAATTTGTGCCCCTTATCTACATAAAAACAGTGTACAGAATAATTAACCACACTTTTTGGTTTACGTTTCAAATCCTTCTGTAGCTTAAAGCCAAATTCTTATTTCAGACATAAGAAATGTTCCTAGTAGGTTTTAAAGTGAATCAGTTATATACGTTGAAGCAAAAGTCCTTGGAATTTCTTTAAAACTGTTCTTCTCATTATGGGGCTGCCTTCAAAATAAATACATGAAAACATCACATGTTAATTTTTCTACGAAGCTTTGAAAATACACCATTCTGTTCATAATTGGGTGCTACATCATTATCCACTTCTGCCTCTTTGCATGAAAAAAAAAAAATTACTTCCATTATTGAGAGTTTACCCAACTGGAGTCATAATGTTCTTCTTTAGACGTTAGCTTCTTGTTACAGAAATTCAGACTGCAACATTACATACAGGACTGTTGCTTCAGGTTTACATAGGAGAACAAGTAGCAGAAGTTAACATGACAAATCATGAGGAAAAATCCACTTCTCATGCAAGTGTATTCCATAATAAGTCAGGAGAGAGGAGTTCAGTAAGCATGCCTACATACACGCAAGCCTGTAATGTCACATACCAAGACACATACAGCTGATATCAAAGAAGGAACATTCTCACAGTTGCCAGCCTAAGAACTTGAAAGTTAGGGAAAGCCAGAATTAACACTGTTTATACAAGAGCTCGTCCTTCATCATGCTCACCTATTCAGCCTCAGTCTGCTGTTTCCTTGTACAGCAAATTTTCGTCCTTCTAACTCTCTCTCAGTATCTTCCCTTCAGTCCTGGGCTCTTGCCCAGCCATCTCAATTCCCTCTTCTCAGATCAGCCTTTTTCCCTTAGCTCCTGCCCCCAGGCTTTTTAACCACAGCCTTGACCTTCAGTCACTCTTACCCCCATGCCACCCTCAAGCCCTTGGTTTAAAGCCAGAGTCCCTCCAACACCAGACCCTTTTCCAACAGTTGCATTTCTTTCCCTTGAATACTGGATCCCCCTAAAATATTTCTTCCTCACATCCAACCTGCTTTACAGAACGCCTTCTACCTTATTCTTGGTTAGAAATACAGTTGATGTTGTTTTCCCTTCCTGCCTTATGAGAATTCACTATTTCCCCCGCCCCAGGACAGAGCAGTATGAGAGGGGCGTCAGTGCTGCAGGCAAGCCTGGGCTTGTACATATGAAGAATCAGACTTGTCAACAGAGAGTTATCTCAGAGACAGCGGGAGACAAGTGACTGGTCACTAATTGTTAACGACTACTAGCCATGTCAGGTAGAGCAGGTGAAAACAGCATGCTGGAGTTGATAAAAAACAAAAATAAAGTGAGGTGTCCAGAGACTGTGCTAAGATTACCTTCTGAGTAAGTAGGTGAAACCTGGGACTGATTTTGGACGGAGAAGCAAACCATCCTGTCGTCATGGTCACACATACAATTCTTGTTTCTTAATTTAGGGATATTAAACCACTGATTAATGAGTATTGGCTTTGGTGAAAAAGTTATTCTATATTGCTGCAAAGTACCTGCTGGCTGCATAAAGATATATCCTTCTGGGGAACTTGCTGCTTTTTTCTGAACTTCTAAAAGAAATCTGCCACAGAAACTGTGACCAAAACCCAGAGCTCCCCATTCTAGAAATGGTCTTAACCCTAAAAAAGTATGTTTTCAGAAGGCACATGTGATGTTTGGAGACAAGAACTGCAGCCAACACCTTCCAAATCCCCTTGGCCAACCACTCCCAGATTCTCCAGCTTTCAGTTTCCCTCTCATCTCCTCTTCTGCTTTTTAATCCAAGTTCTTTCCAATCTACTCATTGTGTCACTTTCTCAGGAACCAGAGAAGGGATAATCAAGAGGACAGAAGAGATAGTCTGGACTGAGTATACCTGGAAAAGATGTAAGCTACAACTCAGGCTGGGGCATGCCCCATATGGACAGAACCTCTGGGGAGGTTAAGTACTAAACACCAGCAGATTTTCACAGAAGTATCAAAAGGAATATTGCTTACCAAGCCCATGGTACTAAAAAATGTCAAGTCACTGGTCTCAAGCCTCAGGTTTTGTCAAGAAATGGTCTACAGTTTGTTTATTTATTGCAAGAAAAAAAAAGTGTTTCCCATGATTCTTTTCACTGGTGTCCATACTGTTTCAGCTGACATTTCATCAAAATATATGCCTAGCCTAAATTTTACAAAATCATAAACCACTGACAATTCCTCCTGATAGGTATTGTCAGGTAACTTTAAGGAACAGTGCTACTGGTCTTTCTTGTTATTATAACGAGGAAAAAAGAAGTTAACTGTTTAACATTTTATATATATATATGTATATATAGAAAGTCCAAAACAATGTTGAACAGTTAATTTCATTCATATATAAAAATGAAATTAACTGTGTATACACACACACCCCTTATATACATGTTTTTAGACATTGATTATATATTTTTATATATATAAGATATATATATTGCAATTTCCTCCACATTTCCCTGGAGGGATTAGTAGATTAAAAATAACTATTTTAAAAACTCTGAAATCAAATCTTATGTTATTCAGGAAATGAATTAAATTTTTTTCTCGTTCTCTTGAAAGAGTAACCATTTTAAAACTTATGGAAAAGTATCTGCTTTATGCCATACTTAACTCCCTGAGATCTCTTAATATGGCTAAGACTTAATAGACTAAAATTGAGGCTGTTTCACCAAATCATCTTACATATTATCCTGCGTATTATTCAAGGCTTATTTGGTATTTTTACAAGTTGGAATCCTAGCAGTCAGCATCTTGCACATAAACCTATATTCAAAAGTACATAAATCAAAGAAGAAAGTCAATTTGTAACGACAGAATATTAAATACTCGAATGGGAATCAAAGAAGACATAGATTAATTTATTTTTTATAATTTAATTTAAAAGTAGTAATATAAGCGATAAAGACTAGGGACAGATTGAACCACAATGTTTAAAATTCAGAACAGAAAAAATGTCATGTTAGTAACTAAGCCTATTAACACATATACATAAATAATACATACACCTCCTGCCATCTTACCAAGGTATTTCTCCCTTTCTTCTCTTCTCTCCTTCGCCAGCCTTTGTCTTTCATCGGTTTTTAGAAATCCATCAATGGCTGAAGTCAGAGAGAGAAAAGAAAAAAAAAGTTAGTAAAACTAAAGAAGCACCCAAAAGAACTAAAAAAATCCACCAAACATAAATCCTATCTACTGCATTTAAAAACTCCAACAACAAAAACGATTTTGCACTTGTACGTGGGTTAACAAGCTGGGATTCGGATACATCTTGAGCGCAGTCTCCCACCTACTGCTGAACTCCAAGCACGGTTCCTCCGTGTACATGCCTGACTCCTCTTCTCAGAGCAAACAAGCATGCTGTTAGTGCTTGCTTGGAAACTTAAAAACTTTCTTGGGAAAAATCGTAAGGATGCAATTAACATGTATTCATTTGTGTTAATAACCTCATTTTAAAGTTTTTGGCTAAAAAAGAAAAAGGTAGTTCAGGAAAGCAGTAAAAGCGGTATGTGGCTCTCTTACAGTCTAATGCTATGTGGAGTCCCAGCCTTCATATTTATGACTTAACACAGTCCCATGGCTTCCTTGCCCACAGGAAACCACTAGCACCACCTCATTTCAACAACCAGCAATTAGCACTGGACAAGGCTACGGCAGCAGCAGCCCTCCTGCCCTCTTTTCCAGGTAGGAAACACTTTGTTTTCTCCCTGAGTTGGTATCTAAAAGCAGGTTACTTGTCTGGGAGGAGGTTGCCTAAGGATGTTTTGTACCTGAATCCAGACACCCCAGTTCTTTGGACAGCATGAGCCACTGAAAAGCCCAATTTAAGAAGGCAAGGCAGGCAGAGCGTGACACACAAGGCGCCTTGGGGTCACCTGCCTGCGTGCCCTGGAATGAGCAGCCAGATGGACCTTCTGCAATGCCATGAGTAAGCTCACCAGCTAGTGACTTGACAGACCAGCTAGAGGATGGTATCCTTTTAAAACAGCTGACAGGGCCTCCAGTGCCCTCCTTTCTTTGTTTTCAGCATCTCCTGGAGTCTTAGCAGGGCTGCAGTGCAAACAGGCATGGTGTCTCACAGCACAGTTTACATCCTTTGCAATCATTATTTGGGCTCCCTACTGAGTTACTGAATTATAATTAAGTCACCTTCCCTTTTGCTCTAAGAACCGCAGTTGTTAATTTTATCAGATAAATAGGAGTGGAAAAGTTACTTAGACTGTAACCCCGACTCTCTTGCTGGAAAGTCCCATGCGCAGGCTCCTCTCCGAGGGCACCCTGTCTGCAGGAGCAAAGATTTTGCATAGCAGGTGCCTTTCTGCAGGGTTCTGTAGGAAGGCTGAAAACCAGCCTTGGTGGTCCCTTGTGACTGGCGAAAAGCGCAGGTCTCAGCTGTCCACCATTAACATAACAGCTTGCATTTTCCTCAAGCAGCACCTTCAAACATCATCTCTAATCCTCCTCTGCACACACAGATGGTGACTACCCAACAGCAGCCAGGCCTCTGGAAAATTGCGATTATAGCTCCCAGCTGGTTAATTACAAATAGAGTTTGTGGGTCAAATACATATCTATTTATTACCAAAGACTCATGCTACTTCCATACTAGTCTGCTTGTTTGTTTGCTTTGCTGCCGTGTACTGTCAGATTTGATAAGCAAGGAAGAGAGAAGAGGAGGTGGCTCAGTAAGGTGAAGGTTTGCAACTACTTTGAAGGAGCCTGCAGTAAGTAACCAAGAAAGGGAATCCTGTTGTCAGCATAGTTAAATTACAGCTCCAATGGAAAGTTTTTCAGTGATCTGAAAGTCAAAACATCATGGAATGTACAACTTAGGCAAGAAGCAGCTGAGGAGGTGAAATCAAGACTGGATCAAGAGCCCAAAGAGGGAAGACTCATCTTGGGAGCAAGTGGAGGCTGGAGAAAGGGAAAGAGGCAGGCAGAGGCAGGATCTAAACTCTTCTGTGGCAAGGGACGTAACTCAGATGGAGAGGTGGAACCCGAAGTATGGAAACCAGGATGGAGATAAGCTGGAGGGACGGGGAGAGGAACAGCAGATAGTCCATGTCCATGGATTATGTTCACAAAATCCTGCACTGACTCTGACTCTCATCACTCTCCTGCTTTCAGCAGCTATGAAACCCACTGGCAAAAACACATCCCATTATGCTTGTTAATAAAATTACAGCAAACTTATCTCTACTTTGATTGCCTCATGAACGCAACTGGCAGAAGTGGACCTAAAAGCTCCGGCATTTCTCACAACCGCCATAGCTATCCAAAGCTGATGCACAATTTTTCAGGTTGGCTTTCTCAAGAGTTCGGATGTCTGAACACTCCCCCCCAAAGGTCATATTAAAAGATCAAGGCTGTAATGCTAGATACTTAAGAAATAAGAACGTATCAGAATTGAAGCAGTTTGCACAATTCCTTATTTTGCCTCCTTTTACACATATATTATGCATTTTTCCCTTTTAGGTCCGTTCGCTTATTCAACGCATAGGAAGAACCTCCTCAAGAGGTGAACCAAGTTCAAAGTGACTAGTGCTTCTTGCTTCTTTCTTTCTGAAACTGGAAAATAGAGAGAACTATAATTTGAAGTCTGTCTTGGAGATCAGCACTCCAGACCTAGCTATGTCACAGGTCAGACAACAAATACATGGAATTGGTGTGTTGCACATGTAATAAGCAGCAATGTGCAAAAAAAGGTGTGGAGGAAAATAGCATGCAATCTAATAAATACAGGCATCAAATGCGTACGCATGCAGCAAGGGTAGCATTAAAATAGCACAGGCATCCTCAGTACTGGCATTTCTTAACTCAAGTATTTGACTTCACAAATCAGCATGCCTGCCAAAAATCAGACATTTGCTTGCCTTCAGAAAGTAAATATAGCTTTGAAGGAGAGAATAACTATCCCCTGGATAATAACTTGTACCTTGGGATGATTTTTAAGGCAAAAATTAGCGTATTTACTGCGCATCTTCATATAATATAAATTACAAATGTAATGTGCACAGCAGTTACCTGCAGTGAGAAACTTGATTAATGACAGGAATTCAAATTCTGTTTGGTAAAGCAGACAGCAAACAGCAAGCTAGCACAGGTAACTCGACCATGAAAGTAACACAATGCCATCTCTGTTTCATACCACGAACCGCCAGCAGAGGGCAGAACAAGGTTTAAATGAAAAAGAAAACCCCACAGCAAAAAAGCTTTCACTGTGATAAGTGACCTCAGGTTAATATTCTGTACACTCAGCTTTACCCTGAGCCTTCCTCATATTTACATCTAAGCCTCTGATCCCTCAGTTAGAAAGGTGCGTAGCAGCAAATGACATGGTTAAGAATCAGGATGTAACTGCAGGCCGGTTGTGCCTTTTGCCAACCAGAGTAACGAATGCAAAGAGAGGCTGGCAGAAAATTCACTAATAACCCTTTATTCCCAGACTTGCAGAAAAGTAAGGAAACTGCCCAAGTAACAACATCAAAGGTGTTACTGTAAGGAAGCATGCATGCGCACGCACAAATTACTGCTACATCTACTCATTCACCCAGCCCTCCCCAAAAGCCCCTTTTCCAAAGAGTCCTACTCTCAAAGGCATGCATCTAACTGCTGAGCTAATTCCTTAAGACTGTGCCTCATTTTTCAACTGCAGAGGGTCAGCTGCTCCCCTGGGACTTTGTTACAACAAACATTTCTCTAAAAAAAAAAAAATAAAAAAATCTTAACTTAAAACTAGTTAAAATGTCAGCAGCAGTCCTGCTACAGCAATATACCAGCTAATGCTGCAGGACTCTTTCAATACTTTAATGTTACTTTGAAATAAATATTCACAGAAGCAAAAACTGACATGTTAATGCTGCTTTTCTGATGGGCAAGGTAAACCTATTCAGGCTGATGAAACAGTGCCAGAACATGGCCACGCACACTCTGCTCTGCTCCACGTATTGCTTGCGTAAGCCTCTCGGTGGTTGCTCAAGACAGAAAGGAAGGTTGTCCTGTCCCGATGAGACACAAGGCAAGCTCTGTCTTTCGAAATCCGCATCCTGTTTCTGGCTGAGAGAACAAGTACTCGAGCAGTACAATCAGGTTACTGGAAGTGGAGAAGGACCAACCGGCTGCTTGGACACCTCCTCTCCTGAAATTTGCACCTGAGTAACTGCCAGCAGGTAGGGCCTCTGTTCATTTATTTTTATTTTTCTACTTTGTTGTTGAACCCACATGCACTTCTGCCCTCTGTAAAATCCCACGGTATTTGCTTTTACAACATTTTTATATATAGCAGCTATCGAAGCCCTTGATAGCAGGCATCCCAACACAGAAGGAAAGCCAGCTCTACGCAACAGCATTCAATGTACCTAGACCTTTGGCCATCCTACATGACCACATTCAACACATTTAGACCTTCACCCATTCTACATGACTCCATCTAACATTTTCAGACCTTTGCCACAGTATATGTCATCTACATTGACGTTGCTGTGTTGGTGAAATTCCCAGTTTGAATGCAGTTCTGCCAAAGGTGGCCTTGCCAGGGGTGCGGCCAGGTGGTCTACGTAGCAGAGCAGACCAGTCCGAGATATCACAACACTTATACCCACCATTCTGCTGGCAAACTGTTGTTTCAAATAATACAATCTCAATCTATAAAATCAAGGGTTTGCTCCCTAAAAACCTGCTTTCTCTCCTATGAGACTGTTCTTTGACACAATAAAAAAGACTTTTCTACCTGCCACTGCTTCCCTCTGGGTACTACTGAATGAAGAAGTGTTACATTCAAGTTTTCAGTTACTGACTATACTCTGAGGAGAAAAAGGTAGAAAACTGCATGTGACTGTACCTGGATGACACTTTCTATTAGCAAAAGGCACTTTTTCTAAATTTTAATTATGGTATGTTGCCAAGAAGCTTTTGGGTAGAGTCAACATGCAAGCAACACAAGGGCTTTGCAGATATGTTCAGTGAGGTTTAGTGGATTGTCCTCTTTTTCAATAATTGTATTTTTAAAAGTCATCTTTAATTAAAAAAGCTGTTTATTGTATTGCACTCAAAAATCTAAATACAAAGAATCAGATTTTTTCCAGTATCAGTTACTTAATTTTATGTTTGCCAGGCTGGATTTCAAAAATAACCAGAAAAGAAAAAATGGACATTTTCCATTACGTCTAATTAAAATACCAGGATGGCTATCTGTTATTATAAAGATGTCAAGTAGATGAAGTCATTAAAGGCAGACTCAGTTGCCAAACACAGTGTCATTTCAGACACCCCAGGCTAATTGTCTGAGAGGTGGCCTGGCAGATAGGACAGAGAAGCTGTCAGTGACCTGCATGCTCTGGTTAAACGGCTAAGACACAAAGTGTCACCAGGTGCTTTTTTTATGTTCATGATTCCCCACCCTGAATTTTCAAATTAATTTTTGAATCAAGAACTTCAGCTGTACATCATACTAACACAAAGATTACAGTAGCAAAATATATCCTATTAGTATGTTTATTTAAGTTTAAGGTGAAAGCACTCCAAAATGCTGGCCAAATAAATTTAAAATTATATATAAAATATATACAGGTCATTTGGTGACCATCTATAATAACAAAAATGTCTTAATTACTGCATAGGGAGGAAAAACTTGCTAAAATAGAAAATGCAGATCTTTTCAGTTCTGCCTGAGCCCACAGACACCTAATCAGCTCCACGGCATTGTGTGATTTACTTATCAACAGTGTGCGCAGCCCTAACAGTGCCCTACGGAGACTCTGGTATCAGGCAGACACAGCAGACGCATCTCAAGATCACTCAGAAGACTGATAAGATACCTTAGCAGAATGTTTTTACTTATGAAAACACCAGCTAAATAATAACACTAGATTAATAATTTAGTTTACTGAACAAGTCCCTACTAGACAGCCTACTACACAGTAAACACACACAGAGTGGCATACACACATGATGTTGATGTGTGTTCTACACTGCAGTTTTATTCATGTGCTTCTGTAACCTGTCAGGCAGACAGGAGTTTGGAGGGTTAACCAGACCTGGCCAGTGTCTTTCTCCCAGATTTAACACACACAAACATTTATAGCTGTGTTTTTCAAATTACACCAGGCCCATTTGGAATTTGTAGGTAGGATCTTCCTACCCTTCTAGCCTGTCCCTTCAGCTTCTTACTGCAGGTAATTACAAAAATTGCACAAAAAGGGAGGCAAGAGGTGGAAATTTAGCCATAACTTAACCATGGTGTTCTGTTTTTTTACCTTCAGTTTCTTCAGAAGAAACCCTGCATCACTCATGTTTATGAAGACAGAAATTATATATATGATATATATTGTTATATATATATATCTCATTTCTATAATTTCTAAGTTCAGCAGTTATAAAAACTCTGTACTCCTACCTTTGTCAATACAGAGCCTATTCAATCCTTTCAACCTTACTAGAGTTGAAAAATTTTGTCTTCAAAAAGAAGTCTGTATATATGTGAACGCATATTATGCATGAACAATAATCTTTTACTATTCATGAATAGTAATTTTAATAGCAGATGCTGATTCCATTTCATAACTATTTTTGTATTTATAGTTATGACTGCAACTAACTTGAAAACACCTTCAGTAACTTCACTTGAAGCTGAAATTAAAAACTATGCTCCAGCACTTTCAGAAGTAGCATCATGTCTCTGACAAGTTCATCTTTGTAGCATACACGCAAACACACATGCTCAGTTAACTATTAAATGGTGGACATGTATGTCAGATTTTACATGCTGCAGAATAAAGCCTGTGCAAAGACACTTACAGATGGTAAATAGGGATAAAGGACATACCTACCTTTCCATCCTGCTCCAAGGTAGTATATTATACTCCCTTTTTCTACACTAATAACACTTTCCAAGTCAATTCACAAAGGGGACTGAGAAAGGAGACAAAAAAGAAGGGGCTTCCCTTTTGCTTATTGTACAACTTTCATCCAGCATGGACCCATGAGATTATTCCTCTGCTAGAAGACAAACGGGAAACTATTGATAATAGCCTCATATAAAATTTTAATACAAAATAAAATGTTCACACATGTAAACATTATGTCCAGAGCCTTAGCTTATGGTTCTTGAATGCTCTAATGCTAGCTTCAAACTAGCTAGCAACCATCCATCACAGTAGGCACAGCTCTACCGTTGGCTCCTCCTCTCATGCAAGTCTCAAGAATTTTATCGTTTGCAGATATCAGCAGTAAAATTTATCAAGATATTTCTAACAAAAAAAGTCAGGAGTTGACTATTAGATGAAATTAGATGAAAGGAGAAAAAAAGTACCAAAAAAAAAAAAGGTCTGAAGGTTCTCATTTATTTATAATTGTTCTTACTAAAATATCTAGTCATTTTCCTAATTGCAACAAATTTGAGTTACACATTTGCAGTAAGATCTAAGTTTATGGACAATTTCCAGAGCTGTTTTATTAAAAAAGGACACTGCAGAACATCAGAATTACAACTATGAATGATTTTTAAGACTTAATCTTTAAAGTAGTCTAAAGCAGGGCTTTTTGGGGGCCTTTTTTTTTTTTTTTGCGGGAGTCGAGAGGGTTTTGGGAGGGTTGAGGTTTGGGGATTTTGTTTGGGTTTTTAGGTGTTCCCCACCCACCCACCCCCCCTTGCTTTAAAAAAAATAGTTTTTTCTAGTAAATGTAGAAATTCTCATTGTAAAAGACAGATAATCAATTTTGAAGATGCACTTATTAAGATGTAGGAAAATTATGGCTCCTAAAATTGATCCATTCATAACTTTAATTATGTTATCAGAAAAGGCCCTCAAGAATATTAACCAAAAATAGTAACTTTACCCCTTCAGATACCCAACTATTCAAGATTTATAATGAGAAGTGGAACAAGAGAGTAGCCTAATCCAAAAGGAATTCATACATTCATGACACTAAATTGATAACAGATTCATCCTATACAGACACACTCTGCGTCCAAGGAAAGCCATCCTTTTCAAACCTGCTCCCCGAGCAAGTAAATAATCTTAAAATTCGGGGGGAGGGGATCAAATTAGCAACTTTCTGGAAGGAAAGACTATGCATTCTGGAATGGATGATAAAAAAAGGAATAAAAAACAAACTCACAATTAACACTTTTAAACTAAATGGAAGTAGGGTTTGCAAGAAATAATTGCTGGCACTAGCCGAAATTTATATACTAAAACAATAAGCAACCCCTCAAACCTATAAACATTATAGGTTTCCACTACAGAAATATTTTCTTCTTTCATTCACTCACTGCATATCTCCTGAATTAGCAACTGTCCCAACATGTATTTGGGATTTATACATTTACTAACTTGCACAGACTAGTTTCACTGACTTCAGCAGAACTACTTTGTTAAAACAGAAAAGATGGAAATATCTTGTTAGGATCAAGAAGCCCTTGCATGCCCCACCCAAGTCTGAAAAGAGGTCCTATCACTCATGTACTATCATAGTAAATGGAAAACGCATTTGTTGGAAGGAGAGTATCTATAAATACATACAAGTATCTATAAATGTAAAAACAGCTTGCCTAGTTCACTTCATCTTACAACCTTTGCAAGAAAAAGCCTCACTGTAAGACAGTAAGCCTCGAGTCATAGTTATTTTGCCCGAGTTATCTAAGAGAAGTATTTTAGGATCATATATATTTGTTTCTCCATACCGGTGAATTCAACCTGAACAACCTCATTTTAGGAACACACACAACAAAATGAAAGAAATTCAATTTCTTTCCAACAACTTTAATCACCAAAATGAACTAGAAACAAAAGCTTTGCTTCTATAGTATAGTCTAGCACACTTCAATTCCTCATTAAAAGTGTTTCTGGACTTGCAATACACATATGTATCAACATCTGCGGATGTTATATACTTATTATGAGGTATTAGATAATCAGAAACTCAGTGAAAACTAGCACTTCGCTGAGAGATTCAGGTATTTTTAGCATCAGCAAATGAGATGGAAACTCTAAGTATTCATTTCTCCCACCTCCAGCTAGCTTGTAATCCCCGAATGCACATTAAAACCCACTTCCTATTCAAGTTAATTGGCTTTGCTGGTGTATGGCACTCAATAGTGATCTTACGCTTTGGTGGTTTTACAATTCTCACTGCTGTGTTACACTCCCAAATGGTAGCTGAAGTGCATGAAGACAACAGAAGCGAAGGGAGAGCACAGAACTGCTTTTCCAGATCCAGGTAGCAAGAGCTTTTGTGGAAGTCTTTACAGTCACTGCAGTCTTGCACAGCCCCCACGTGGGGAAGGAGATGACCTGCACCTCAGGTGCACCATTCCTCTCATTCTACTGTGATGTTTTTCACCAAAAATGATGAACACTTACTCAAACCTTTGCAGCAACTTCCAGTGTTGCGATTTAAAACCAAGGGGTGCCTGTATTTGCAAAGATGGTTACCTGGAGAAAACAGGCAGCTTACCCAACGAGAACACTCAAAAAAGGCTAAGAACATAGTGGGCAGAGCTCCTGTTTTCATGCTCAGGCTCTTCGGTGCCACTGGCCTTGAGACCCGAGTGATACCCGCCTCAGCAGCAGGCAGTCGTGCTGCCTCCACCCGCCGGCCAGGCTTCCCTGCAGCCCACTGCGCCAGCAGCCAGGACCCCTTGTTAAAATTCTGCTTCGCTGCGAAGAGGGAAGTTGGGATGATTTTCCCACCATGGCAGTAGCCTGGAGCATGTGTCAAGCTGCCCAGCTCAAGGCACTGAAGCGCACCGCTGAAGTCCATTATTCTGCTGCCAGAGCTCCTTTCATCCAAAAAGAAACTTTCACAGCACTGGTACAGAGCAGATGCAAATCTCCAATTTCAGGTAACTTGGGTGTCACAGGACGAGGTTTCAGGGGAAGCCCCCTGTACGCTCTGCCTTCCTGTGTGGTCTCTGCCTGCAGCGCTGCAAGGCAAGGCAGATGGCCATGGGCCTCTTCAGGAGAGCAACTGATTCCAGATGGGCCAATCAGTAGAGATAAAAAAAAAGTCCTATAATCAAACTCTTAATTAACCTGTATGTCAAAGTAGCCATACAAAAGTGTGACATGGAAAAACTACAGCCTGGTTCTAAACCAACCTCAGTCAGAAAGCATTCTTCTGGAGCCTTGGGTAAAAACGACGACACAGATTTACCAGTATATTCTCATTAACTGTCATTAAAAAAAAATTAGGGATAATCATAGAATGGTTTAGGTTGGAAGGGACCTTGAAGATCATTGAGTTGAAACCCCTGAAGAAATTATAAAACAAGGTTACTATCCACAAATAAAGGGCTCACACTGGAGAGACAGAGGACTGGTGAATGTGTATTTCAGAAATGGCAATTTGTACAGTGTAGCATTGACCTTAAACAATCCACTGCACATGTATGTCTAATTTCAAGTCCAATTTAATAGAAACTGCAACAGAAGTATCTGCGCACTGGGATTTGTTCTGAGTTGTAGAAAAGGTGTATTTAGAGAATGACTTCTAACAATGCTTACAGAGACACGAAGGGTTGCCAGCATGCCCTTTATTTCCACAATATGCCTATGTTATTTTTCACAGACAGTACAATTAACTTTTTAACATTACCTTCATTTCTCACTATACCCTATCCTCCATCATTAAGTCAGCGATGACTGAAGATTTGGAGAAGGCTTTAGGGTGTTTCTCTTCTGTTCTTTGTGGTGAGCAAAGTGAATATAGAGCATTTAACAAAAGAAGAATCCATTTGCAATATTCCATTTATATACATTACTATACATGGCACACACCCATCAAGCGCTAACCTAAATAACCTCCACTTTGCTCTGCCCCTACCTGGTGCATTGCTAAAACAGCATATTATTCTACATAGAAGCAGCTACCAGGTATCAGATGTAGAAAGCACATTTTCCCTCCGATTTGATAAAAGCTTCAAAAAAGAAGCAAAGATGATTAATCCAGAGTAGATATGATCAAGCGAACTTCATCCTCTGTCAACGTGCCTACAATTAGGAAAATGTTGCTTTTACTGTGCTTCACACTAATATTTCCCATTGATTTATTCAAGGGAGAGGAAGAACATCCATTATCAAACTAAAACCAATTTATTCTAGAAACATGCATAATAAAGCCTCCTACGGAGGAAGAGCTTTTACAATTAGATGTCTGTCTGTAACCTTTTTTCTTGCATTTTAGTAGGTGTACTATGCCAATGTGCTTCACATTAATAATGTTATGTACAGATATATAGGTTTAACTATGTTTCTGGTCAGTTTATCAAAGTGTATGTCATACAGCTGCTGCTTTTGGACACCTCAGTCTTATCCCCTAGATATAATTCTTAATAAATCATATAATTTAGTGGTGGAATCTGAATATTTGCCCTTTTAAACCCAGAACATCAACTTTTCACTCTGGCGCTTACGCAGTTATTTGATTTCATCTGAGAAACTAATCATTCTAGGTCTAGGTCCTTCAAGAGCCTAACACGTCCTTGTTGCAAATTCTGCCTAGTTTTCTACCTGCCCTTTAGCTGTGAACTTCTGACTCTCATGGAACATCAAGCATGAAGCTTTCAGTGCAAGCAATTTCACCCGCAAGACACTACTGAGACTTGACCAAGCACTGGCAACCTCACTGGCCCAGACAAGGAGAACAAAAATATCAAATTCACATACATCCTTTTTGTGTAATACATGTATTTTTGTATGATCATTTATAATGATTTTGCTTGATCCAACTATTTCACATTAGCTGCTGCACATTGAGAATGTTAATTGTCTCTGTTAAAAACCAAACAAACCTCCCCAAAGGACAAGGCTCCAAAAGCAAGAACCTCATTTAACTCCTATGCTTGAACTATGTTAAAGGGTCTGAATTACTTAGAGCTCCTGCATGTCTAGGAAATATCCCAAAGTGGAGACTATCTTAACACTGACACAGGCAAACTAATTTGTGCATGGGGCTGGTGCAGCCTGTTGAAGGAGTCCGTGACTGCCAGGGGACAGAGAGAAACAGTCACAGCTATTGCATTGACACATGTTGGGTCTCACTCACCTTGCCTAAATCCCGTTCCATTCACACAGACACAGAATCACACAGAATGGTGAGGGTTGGAAGGGACCTCTGGAGATCATCTAGTCCAAACCCCCTGCCCGAGCAGGGTCACCTACAGCAGGTTGCACAGGATGGCATCTCGGCAGGTTTTGAATGTCTCCAGAGTGGGAGACTGCACCACCTCTTTGGACAGTCCTCTGCCAGTGCTCTGCCACCCTCAAAGGAAAGAAGTTCCTCCTCATGTTAAGATGGAATTTCCTATATTCAAGTTTGTGCCCATTACCTCTTGCCCTATCACTGGGCACCACTGAAAAAAGATTCTTCCCGTCCTCCTGGCACCCTCCCTTTAAGTATTTATAAGCATTAATAAGATCCCCCCTCAGTCTTCTTTTCTCCAGACTAAAAAGACCCAAGTCCCTCAGCCTTTCCTCATGAGAGATGTTCTAATCCCCTAATCATCTTCATAGCCCTTTGCTGGACCCTCTCCAGCAGATCCCTGTCCTTCCTGAACTGGGGTGCCCAGAACTGGACACACTACTCCAGATGCGGCTTCACCAGGGCAGAGTAGAGAGAAAGGATGACCTCCCTCCACCTGCTGGCCACTCATCTTCTTGATGCACCCCAGGATGCCATTGGCCTTCTTGGCCACCAGGGCACATTGCTGGCTCATGGTCATCCTGTTGTCCACCAGGATTCCCAGGTCCCTTTCCACAGAGCTGCTCTCCAGGGGGTCAGCCCCCAACCTGTACTGGTGCATGTGGTTATTCCTCCCCAGATGCAGTACGCTACACTTGCCCTTGTTGAATTTCATTATGTTCCTCTCTGCCCAGCTTTCCAGCCTGTCCAGGTCACACTGTAAGGCAGCACAGCCTTCCGGCGTGTCAGCCACTCCTCCCAGTTTTGTGTCATCAGCAAACTTGCTGATGGTACACTCTATCCCTTCATCCATGTCATTGATGAATATATTGAACAGGAGTGAATCCAGTACTGACCCCTGAGGGACACAACTCGTTACTGACCTCCAACTAGACTCTGCACCACTAACCACAACCCTCTGAGCTCTATCTGCCAGCCACTGTTCAATCCACCGCACTGTCTGTTCATCCAACCCACACTTCCTAAGCTTACCTGTGAGGATGATGCGGGAGACAGTGTCGAAAGCCTTGCTGAAGTCAAGGTAGACAACATCCACTGCCCTCCCCTCATCCACCCATCTAGTCATGCCATCAGATTAGTCAGACATGACTTCCCCTTGGTGAATCTACTGTTGACTACTGTTGATAGCCTTCTTTTCTTCCAGGTGCTTTGAGATGACACCCAGCACAAGCTGTTCCATCATCTTTCCAGGGATGGAGGTGAGGCTGACCGGCCTGTAGTTCCCTGGGTCATCCTTCTTGCCCTTTTTGAAAAAATGGAGTGACATTGGCTTTCTTCCGGTCCTCAGGCACCTCACCTGTTCTCCAGGACCTTTCAAAGATGATGGAGAGTGGCTCAGCAATTACTTCCCCTCAGCTCAGCTCCCTCAGCACTCGCGGGTGCATCCCATCAGGCCCCATGGACTTGTGGATATCCAGTTTACCTAACTGATCTCTAACTTGTTCCTCATCAACCAAGGGGAAGTCTTGCTTCCTCCAGACTTTCTCTGTTACCTGCAAAGTCTGGGACTCCTGAGGGCTGGCCCAAGCAGTGAAGACAGAAGCAAAGCAACTCTCAGCAACTGAGCAACTCTGCCTTCTCTGCATCATCTGTCACCACGGCACCTGTCTTGTTCAACAGCGGGCCCACATTTTCCCTAGTTTTCCTTTTGTCTCCTATATACTTAAAGAAACCCTTCCTATTGACCTTGACATCCCTCACCAGGTTCAATTCCAAGGCTGCCTTGCCTTTCCTTGTTTCATCCCTGCATACCCTGACAGAATTCTTACACTCCTCCCAAGCAGTCAGCCCCTTCTTTCCCCTATTGTAAACTCTCTACTTCCACCTGAGCTTTTTCAGAAGGTCTCTGCTCAGCCATGCAGGTCTCTTCCTTCCCTTGCTTGATTTCTTTCTCTTCAGGATGCACCAATCCTGAGCTTGGATGAAGTGATGCTTAAATAGCAGCCAGCTCTCTTGAGCCCCCTTACGCTCTAGAGTCCTCTCCCATGGGATTTGTCCAAGCAATTCCTTGAAGTGATCAAAGTTTGCCCTCCTGAAGTTTAAGGTTTCAACCCTACTTGTCATTTTGTGCATACTACACTTAATCCTGAACTCTATCTTCTCATGGTCACTGCAGCCCAGTCTGCCCCCAACCTTAACATCCTGCACCAGTCCCTCTTTGTTTGTCAGTACTAGGTCCAGGAGTGCACCTCTCCTGGTGGGCTCCTGCACCACCTGAGTCAAAAAGTTATCATCAATGCACTGGAGGAACCTCCTGGACTGTACATGCCCAGTTGTTTGACCCTTCCAGAAGATATCAGGGTAGTTGAAGTCCCCCATGAGAATCAAGGTCTGTGATTGTGAGGCGATTCTCACCTGTCTGTAGAAGGCCTCATCAACTTCCCCATCTTGATCAGGTGGCCTGTAACGGACACCCACAACAGTGTCTCTCATATTACCCTGCCCCTTAATCCTTACCCACAAGCTCTCAACTTGCTCTTCATCTGCTCCCAGGGAGAGCTCAATACATTCCAGTTGCTCTCCCACATAAAGAGTGACTCCACCACCTCGCTTCGCTGGCCTATCTTTCCTAAAGAGAACATAACCCTCCATGACAGTGTTCCAGTCATGAGCTATCCCACCACGTCTCAGTAATTGCAGTGAGATCATGGTCCTGTGACCGCACACAGATCTCTAACTCCTCTTGTTTATTCCCCGTGCTGTGCACAAAAGTGTAGAGGCATTTCATAGAGGCCAATGAGTGTATAGTTTTTGCCCTTGAAGGGTGGTGGGCCTTCTGATTCTCAAAAATACTAGCACTCTGCCCCACAAATGCTGAGCTGCTACCCCCAGGCACGTCTCTATCGAGCCCAGTTACATGCCCATCCCCCTTCGAATCTAGTTTAAAGCTCTCTCAATTAGCCCTGATAACTCTATTCCAAGAACCCTTTTCCCCCTGTGAGACAGGCTTTTCCCATCCATTCTGACGTAAAGACAATGTTTGCATTTTGTGGAAACAGACAGGATGGAATTTGATCTATTAAATTAGTACTTGGAAGAATATTTTTCAAGGGCAAAGAACAGTATGCAGATGGACTGATACACAAATAAGGCTGATCATTTCTGCATCCCTTGAAAGAGTTATGTGATCCTATGTTCTTAAGCAGTATTTAGTTGGATTTTCAGTACTCCAAAAAGTGTTAAAAAGATTTAATCTGCCTTTTTACTACTGCAAAAGATAAATCTTTGTTTAATCCGTAATTTCTCAGAGGATTACACACACTGAGTTCCCGCTATAGTTGTCTTATTTGTTCATGCAAATTCAGAACACAAATCACATTACATGTGGAGCTCTTAACCTGCAGAATAAATATTTTGCCAACCCAAAACTTTTCTACACAAGAGAGATGAGTGGATTGCGCACCCACTGATTTTTCAAGTCTCAGAAAGAGCAAGTTTTAGTTTTATATATTTTTGTAAATCTTTGTAAAAGCTCCAAATTCTTACCCTGAAAAAAAAAGGATAAAACAAGTGAAAGCTACCTGCACAAAGTGACTAAGCTGTATGAAAAGTGCTTAAATGATATGCAAAGATGAACACATACACTGAATCCAGGATTCACAGCACACATGCCAACAGAAAAAAGCCAATTAAAACATAGTGGGTCACTAAGCTTTGCAGTAAAGTAGTGCTTAGCACAAAGATTTGGTCCCATATTCAGGATCTTCTGTCAAAGTTCATCTAAACTTTGGCAGTGATGTGTAGCAAAGCTGCACAGGATGAAGGAACACTCCAGTTTGCACAGGTATCTCCGGTCCTCTTTTGTGACCTTCATGGCCCCAAGAGAAAGGAGCTGGAAGATGTATTAAGTCAATAACGTGCAATTTTCACTGCCATGACAAGACTGCCTCTGCCCTAGCTCAGAGGATGTCCGGCGCAGAGGCACGTGCGACAGGCACAGCAGGGGCCAGGGGAGGACTAGGGGGACTTGACTGGCATTTCTCTTGGCACAATTATTTTACAGTCTTTAGTCACACAGAGGCACGTGGCACATACGCTCATGCTCTACAGGCATGGCATTTTCTTTTGACTGTTACCTGAATTCAGAGACACTGGCACAAACCATTATTTTTTAAGAAAATACAAATACTTAAGGAATGACATTTCTTGGGAGTATTTCTGTTGATCCTTCAACTGTCTGGACAAGACTCACTTGATTCAGAACAAAGTCCAACACTGGCATGTAAGTAAGTGCTAGTTAGTAACTCAACATCAGCATCCAGACACTTTTAAAAGGCTACACAAAACCATCAGAAATTAATTTAAAATGTTTTAACAAAAAAATATGGTTTGTATTTGTCCACAGTTACAAATCTCTATTAAAAGGCTTGTATGCTTCTTCCATCATGGTATAAGAAAACCTACTTTTTTTGTTCAAAGGAAAAATTTGTTTATTATTTTAGCTCTTATGACTGTGTGTAGAGCTCTGGGAATACAACGTGAATGCTGCTAGTTCTTTTACCTGAATCTGTAGCACTTTTCACTGCCAGTTTCTGTTCTCATTTGTATGTAAGGGCAGAGCTGGAAATCAGGCCCACATAATCTTATTTTTCTGCTAACTCAAATTCTTTAAACAAGTGACTTGGAAAAAACCTCTACAGAGCACTAAAAAGCGTCATTTCCTATGAGACTGTGCCTAGACACTAGATTCTCTTGTGTCTATCAAGATGCAAGCTTCTGTTGAAGTCTTCTTGGAGGTCCAGGCATTTACAATCAACTCCCTCCTTAGAGTGGGGAATTTTACGTCATGTAACATGGGTTGCGCTTGTACTGCATTCTGTGGCATCACCATCTTTACAGGAATATAGCATCCTTTAGACTGTAACTTCTGTCAAATTTGGTTGAAGTTGGCTGATGGCTTCTACAGCTAATTATTGGTGAGAAAAAAGAAGGATGGACAGACAGATAGGTGTGATCCTCTATGCTTCATTTCCTTTTGAAGAAGTACAGACAAGTAAATTCTCAAAATTGTAGTCAGACACTTAAAACCCGTATCAAAGGCCTTATTCATTTGCATGCCTTGAAAATTACAGCATATTCAGTGTATGATGACCTTACATTGTTAAGGGTTTTTTATCTTCAAGGCCCCAGCTATTCACAACAGGACAGCCTTGGGAAAAAAGAAAACTCATAACTTAAGAAAATCCTTCAAAAATTGAAGTTTCTAAAAACAACAAATACAGAAGTCTGCGTCTTTTTTTTAAGAACCTACTGGTTCAGAGAACAATTGTTAATTCTTCTACATGTTATTTTCTGAATAACTCATATAGAATAAAGGCAACTGAAAAAATGAGAGGACATAGATTAGCCAAACACCACAAAACACCCAGTTTAAATGTTTTAGGAAACAACCTTATGATGTTACACTGTACTGATTTTCAGAGCACCTAGTTAATTGCCCGACGTTTAAACTGACAGGCTTGAAGAAAGGCAGAGACAACATATAAAATGAGCACTTTAAAAGAAGCTTAATCCAGTGTCGTGACATCAAACTGCCAAGATAAATTGACCAACGATAATGGAAGAATAATATTTGCCCATAATTTCTTTTGGGTTATTTATAAAAAGCCAAATGAGAAACTGCGAGTGCCTGCAGTTTATCAAAACAGCACTGTTCACCTAAAAAGCGGATGATAACAGATGATCTTGAAGAAATTATTTGCATGGAACATAACAAGCTCTAAAAGGAAACAAAGATAATTATTGCAACTAAGGTTGATGATGATTGCTGAATTCACACTCACAGTCTTCTCCTGTGGGAGACACCACACTGAATACACCAAGACTAATCACGCAGCCAGACTTTTTTTTGGCATACAGATTTATTTAGTGCTATGACATAGTCTAGTAACATGTGATGTGAATGTGTACATCGAGATAAAAAGAAAGCTCTTCAATAGAGATAAACGCATGGTGAATGCGAGAAATTGAAGGTCACATATGCTTGGCAGGCAATACTTTGCTCTAATTGATTTCGAAAACACTTGAATGATGATTTTGCAATTAAGTGATCTACTTATAATACAATGTAATTGTACATTTTGGAAAATGAAGGCCAGTTAGCTCAATTTCGTCTAATGTGTGTTTCGACTCTAAGTCTACAATTAGCCTGTACATGGGTTAGGTGATATTTTCTATTTAGAAATTACTTTTTCATTTTCTCTTGTCATTGTTCCTCCCTCTCCCCCTTTTCTGATGCGTCGCAATTGTGGTTTTAATAAAACAATTTATTGGCAGGAAATTTAACCCGATTGATCCTGCAAATAAAACAAACGTAGTTGTATTTGGCATGAAAATGTAGGTGTTTACAGCCTAAACTTTATAACTTAGCATCCACTTCACACCAAAAAAAGACAGCAAAATAATCCTGTTTTAATTCTTAAAACAGCTTGCGTGTCATCATCTTTCCCTGTTCCAATGTCAACACTAAATCCCAAACTATATTATTTCCTACTTGATTTTTTTTTCATGCCACAAGGCCAGTAAGACAGAAGGATCTAATTTTATTTAGTACTTCAGTTATTATTACATTTGTACCAATAAAACTTGCTGCACACTAATTCCTTAACTTTGCCCTTAATATCTCATTGGGGTCTCTACCGACAACCAGACTGCCCACTATCCACAGACTGCCAGAACTTAATTACAGCTACAGAGTAGACAGATACAAAACCTTCCTCATTCCAAGAACATTTTCAATTATTTAAAGTAATTCCATAAAATTATCAATGGATTTTTTTTTCTTCAAGCAATCTATCAATTTAATAAAATTGGTAGATTTGAATTAGATTGTCTTCATTACCTTTCTTTTGGTTTGCAATACAGTTACTTATCATCTACCATATACATAAACATGCCCTATTACTACGACTGGAGAAAGAGAAGCTATGTTCTACCTTAGAAGTGACTGGGCTATAACAGTAGATGAATTTCATCTGACCGATTGAAATAATCTCCCATGTATCACGCAATATAAACTAAATTACAAGCGATAAATAATTGCCAAAGGTATTAAACATTACCTGGAAAACCCTTAATTAAGAATTTATCCTGTTTACAAACTGCACAGACGCAGGACAACAGAAAGGGTCAATCCAAAGGAATCTGCAAGCAAAACAACAACCAAGATGCCTGAAGACCTCAGTAGTCCCCACAGAAGCCAAGGCCCAAGTACCCTGATCACCCACATACTTAACAGGTCTACTGGACAGCCCGAGAGTTTGGGGTAAACACTGGAATTACCTTGCACCTGTCTGTCTTTTCCGTTTCTCTAGTCAACTCATTTATTAAGAGAGGTTTTACGCAGGACACTGTCCCCTTGAAGACACCTCTGGCATGGAGAAGGGACCAATGCCATAAGGATGGATCCCAACTGAGGTTGCAGGCTGGCTGCAGCCCACATCTGGGCTGGGCTCTGGGTGATGTCTCAGGTAGCCCCACCTCCAGCCCAACTCCTGATCTTCCCAGCTCAGAGCCCTGGATTCAACTGATCATCCTGCCACCATGGGACTGTCAATGGACCCCGCTACCAGTGCGCTGCTGTGCCCTCCCTGCCCAAGCCCTGAAGGACGGTGCTGGGGGAAAACAGCAACGCACTGTACTATTTCCAACACACAAAACTCTGAATTACTCCTCTGAAAACCAAAGTGCTGAACTCTGTTACCTGCAGCCCAGAAGCTACTGCATTGTATATGCAGGGCACAGGCTGCATGCTATAGCTGAAGGGCTTTGTGAAGGTGGAGGACCAGTAAGCACAGACATACTGGTCTCATTCTTTTTACTGCAACAAAAACCTTCACGCTCTTTTCCACTTCTGGCTTTCAGGAATCACTAACTGACATCAAACAAGATGATTTTTCACCACATAAACCAACAAAAAGCCACCAGTAATAGGGTGTTATACTACTAGTCTATCCACTAGATGACAACAGTGTAAAGTAATAGCTATGTCAATAGCAAATAACATACAAGGTTTCAGACTTTTTAAATACAGATGTCTCCTCAAGCCCAACTTTTATGTCAATCAGATCACAACAAAACATGCTTTGTAGCGATACTTACTTTTTTTTTTTTTAAATAGAGGCTTATAAAGGGTGAAGTACTTTTGACAAAGATTAAAGCGTTCAAAACGGGTATAATTACATTCTTCTGTTTCTATCTTAATAAGCCACACATGCCTACTACCCAAGCCTATGATCATGCTGGGCCAAATACTTTATACATAAAAGATGTTCATAATAAACAGCTTGGTTAACATGCAGATATGGCTGGTGCACAAGTAACCAGAAGCCAGCAAACCATCCATTTGGTCGCTGCACAGGGACCACCAGCTGTGAACAGAAGGGAAGGAAAAGCTGTTCTGCTCCATAATGTACACCCCAAGAAACCAGCAGCCACTCCTGCATAACAAGTGAGAAGTAGTCAGACAAAGACGACAACAGGGGAAAAAAAAAATTAGATACCTACACAGCAGTGTTTTGGGTTCCCCCTCCCTTGTATCAACCTCTCTTCTTCTTCCTAAGTTTTAGGATGCACTGCTCCTGAACATTTCCCTACTAAAGGCTGGTGTATCAATGAGAGTCAATAGATTCTGAGTGCTGAAATAGAAGTATTTTTATTTTGCCACCTTAAAAAGCAAGTCTTAGGAAGAAGGGTGTCTCAAACACACACTTGCTGAAGGGCAGATTCCTACCTTATGTAATCCATTAGGGCAGTTCAGCTAAAAAGATGAGGGCTACTTGCCTATTAAAACCTGCAGCACCTCAAAAATGTCCAATGTGGTATGTCTATCAAAGCCCAGTTAAAGAAGGTCCACATATTTAAAAAAAAAAAAAAAGAATTAACCAAACCAAGACAACCCCATATATTGACGCAATACAACTATAGCAAGTTCTGAAATTGATACCAGCAGACCCAGGAGGATATTTTGAAAGTTTCAGTTTGAAAATAGGAGGTATTCAAGATGAAAATTAAATTAGCCTGCTTTGCAAACAACTCTAATTATTAATACCATGTAGATCTAGCCAGATGGGAGACAATATCCTGCATAGCACAGCTGAGAAAAACAACAGCAGGGAAATAAGATCATTCTTCTTGTAAACTGTAATACCACAGCTAGTACTAAGTTATTTTCAGAAAACAATCCGCAGGGGTTTTTTGAAATAAAAAGTAAAGTACAGCTTCCTAAGAAGTTTTGCTCATAACAGCCACTGCAGCAGACTGAAGCCACGATTCCCTTTTCTGTGTTGAAGGAGAGCTCTCAAGAACATTTTTGACAACTACTTAAGCAGATTTCATGATAATCTCAAAGACAACATTCCTAAACACTATTGGATGAGATCATGTCTGTTTCCCGCCCTCTCAGAAAGTGTATGTATATAGGCCATTCAGTTCCACCCTCAAAATGACTTTTGACAGACACCTCCAGCTAGTGATACCAGCAACTGAGCTTCTTTCCTCTCACTGGAAGTGGATGCAGGCTTTTTCTAAGCACTTTCCATCTTTTAACCCTATGAAAAAATGAATAGCTCAATTATTATGATTTACACAGAGCTAACTTCTACAGAAAAATCAGCGAGTAGCACTCTAAATATTGTCTTTCTAGGCAAAAAATATATATACTTTACACAGTGAGCACATCATTATTTCAAGATTACTTTTTTTGCTGTCAAACAGTTCAGTCGGAAGTGTTGTCTATTACATGAACAGCCAAAGACCGGATTAGCTCTTACATTTATTTTTTTGTTTCAGTCATTTTAGATTGATTTACAGGATTAAGAGTAAACAGTAAGATTTAGGAAAAGATTTTTTTTATGCATGTGTAGAAAGATCTATTCCCCCCACATACATATATATCATACAAGGCGGGAGGACAGAAACTGAAAAACAAAACATAGAAATGTGTTCCAGTTTTCACAAGCAAAGTGATAAATAGTAGTGCTGTGTGCACATTTATCTTTTAAAACACCGCTTTGTGTTTGTTTATTCACTGGAAATCGCATGGAAGGCTTATTTAATTTCCCTGCTCTTAACACTATTTCCAAGCCAGGATGCTCACCAATTTACAAGCTTATCTGAAAGATCAACAGAAACACCACTGCCACAACTGCCACATGCAAGGCAGACCAGGAATGACCACCCCAAACCTCCTTCCCCAGCAGAGCAGCGTCCCAGCAGCTCTCTCCAGAAGACTGGGATTTCCCTGGATGGGCAGCACTGAGCACGTTACAGCCACGTAAAGAATTTTGTAGTGGAAAAACAATACATACATTAAGCTTCAGTGTTGGTGAGCATTACCCAGTCTTTATTTTCAGATTTTATTTAACAAAGAAAACAAGTTGTATTTATATACGTCTGAGAAATACAGAGATATATACAATGCTACTGAGACAACATTTCAGTGTAAATAGATTATTATCTGTTTCTACCTTTGTGGAATTTTGCTGTAGAAAGTGCCATTGCCCTGAGCTCTGCTATTTCTCCTCATTTTATGCAGTTTTCCTCACTCCTTTTACTAAAAAGAGAACAAGAAATGGACAAAAGAAGTCTTCTCCCCCCTTCCCCTTCTGTTTTTGAAATAATTTAACTTCCACCAAAACCAATGTCCTGCCTATGCACGTATGCCCCTTCTCTGGCACGCCCCATACCTTCCCACATCTCAGCATAAATCCATATGAGCTCTTCTCTCCCTTCAAAACCTTAGGCCTCAAACAAAAAAAAGCTTTCTGCCATGTCCAACGCCTCACACCTGCAGCCCTGCGTCTTCCAGCACAACTGCCCTGTACCCCACCACCACTGCATCTTCTTCCCAGGTCTGCAACCTGCAGGGCACCCCGGGGGGCTCACCCGGCTTCCTGCTGTCAGGGGTGGCTGGCACGCTCCAACACACTAAGCTGCAAGCCAACCCACGCGCCCCACGCATGCTGGCTGTTTTGGGGAACCTGGGATACCCTCAGCCAGAAAACCAGCATCTTTCCTCAGGACCTTGAAGCGAAGTCTCTCCGTGGCACCCAGCCACCCCATTCACAGGGGAAGGTGGTTTGGACACTTCCATGGGCTTTGCCGGACACAGCAACTCCCCACCCTGGGCTGCTCCAGTGAACCCAGCCTGGTCTGCCAGCCACAAGGCAAGTGGCCCCGGCCCAGAGCGGCTCCAGGCCACACAGGGAAACTATATATGGGGTTGTCCTTATGAAATCAAACAGTAGGTCTTACTTCAAACTTTGGGTTTGGTAATGTGAATAGGTAATTTGCTTGATGCTTTCTAAAGTTTGTCCTCTGAAGAGCAAGATTTTGAAATAAAGAGTAAAGTACAGCTTCCTAAAAATCTCAGCATAAATCCATGTGAGCTCTTGGCTCATACGTATGAGAGGTTGCAGTTTCACAGAACCACAGCACAGCCCAGGCTGAAAGGGACCTCAAAAGATCATCTGGTCCAGACTTTTCTGGGAAGGGGAGCCCAAATGAGATTATCTAGCACCCTGTCTAATCACATCTTGAAAATCTCCAGTGGTGGGGACTCCACCACATCCCTAGGGAGGTTGTTTCAGTAATTATTGTTCTCACTGTAAAAAAATTCTTTCTTTCATCAAGATGAAACCTCTCCTGGTGCAATTTGTACCCATTGATTCTTATTTTCTCCATGTGGCTCCTTGTGAAGGGAAAGCCCCCGTCCTCTTTGTAGCTGTCATTTAAGTACTGGGATACAGTGATGAAGTCTTCTGTGATCCTTCTCCAGGTTAACTGCCTGCTCTCCAGAAGAAAGAATAGAAGAACAAAACCCAGGGCCTTGTGCTGCCAGCATCTGACCCCAAAGACTGATTTCTTCTTGTCAGGGCAGAGGAAAGAGGTGAACAAAGAGCCAGGCTGCAGCGCAGATGGAAGAGGCAAGAAGGAGAGGCGGACACTGTTCCTTTCCTGAAGCTACAGGTGCAGACCTGCAGTGGGGTTCTGAAGTATCGTAAGTGTGAAAGAACTGCCTAGCCAAGCACATTGAAATAATCCAAGGCAATTCTGTGAATTATAAGAAGTCCAAATCTCTCATATTTTGTCATGGTTGTAATGCAACAGAAAAACACACTGCTTTTATTTTTTTTTTTAAATCATCATTAAGGCAGGACAGACCTAAAATCACAGTAGAAAAGAGCACCTGTTCCCTTACAGTAGCTGACTAGACTAGTACTTTTGTCAATTTTATTTGAAAGATAGTTGCAAGGTTATAAAGCATCATTTCCTCCAATATACTTACAATAACAGTGCCTCCTATTTCCAGTAGAAGAAAAAAAAAAAGAATCAATGCAAACAAATTACTTTTATATTATTAATATAAATACTTCAAAGCTGATATTTTATAGAACTTTAAGTGCTCTCTGACAAGAATCAAAAATATGTTTTGCACTCAGTTCACTGGGAAAACAGGTCGGTCTCTTTTTGAGCCAAGTTAGTCCAGAAATATTGAATGAGAAAAATAACATGCCATTTCTTTTTCAGTATCAAGACGTCAATGTACACCTTTCAGTACTATTTTAATAATAAAATATTCAATAAAAATAGCATAAATTTAGAGATGAAATATAAATCCACCAGAAGTTTAAGAATTACTCCAGCTTTTCACTAGTTTTTCCTGATTTTTTTTTTAAACTACACATCTCTTCTCTGCATCATTATTTGTCTTCTCTACGCTACCACCCCATGTTCTTCCCTGTCATTCAAACTTCACTGTTTATTATTTGGCTACAAAATTAAAACCCAACCTGATATTAAATCTCATAGAGCTTTTACAAACCATCTGGTAAATTTTATGCCACTAAATTCCTGGCAGCGTGATTTCCTATACAAAAAGTATACAGCAATATTTCAATATCATACTTTCATAAAATCAAGTTCTATTTGACTCTAAAATACATGTATGCTTCCATTTTTAAACTTGCAACTTCTATCTTAATCAAAATGTACACAGGAGGATAATTGAAAGAACAGTAAGGTGGTATGGCAAGTTGATTACTCTTCAATAAACAGTTCTCTTGTAGCTGTAATAGGTAAAACTGTTAAGAGAGAATATTAATACCATCTCTGCAAGATCATTTGAAATAGTTGAGCAAAAGGGAATGTGGCAATCAGGAAAAAAAAGTGAAATTCAACTTGAAGTGTTTCCTGCAAGCCTTGCCTTACACTTCAGATGTATATAAGCATTGATATTTGACTGCTTAAGGTTCAAGAAATATGGGAAAATGCAGTTAAAAAAATTTGAAAGCAATGTCAGTACACCAAAGCTGCCTTAAAGCAAAGACTGAATGTTAGTTTTTACAAAGTACTTCTGATTAGTTCTTAAACTTAACACATATACGCACCCCTGACATGAAATAGAAGCTATCTGAATAACTATTTGGCATATGTGAATACCCTTGCAATGACCTGACCCAAACTGTAACAACATAAGTACATTTTTATCTAAAGAGATTCAAGGATCCAAGTGATTAAGTCCTTCCACAGTGGTATGTCTGATATACGCAGATGATGTACTGGGCATCCTTTTTGTTATGACTAAAATTGGCTTAATTGTGGCACTACTCAGAATTCTAACTCCATCTGTTTTTATGTTTTCTGTGAAAGGTAGAAAGGTGCAGATGACATTTTTTTTTATTTTATTTTTTAAAATGCAAGAACTATAACCTCATCTCCAATTGGATCCTCCCTAGTTTGCTCATTGCCTCCACTGACAGAAGAATTCTCAGCTAGTTTCCACTTATACAATTCCAATCTGTGTTCTTTCTGAAGTGTTCAGTGAATTTTTTAATAGAAAAATCACTGATAACTATTTCTAGTATAAATGGAAAATATTACATCATTCAGAAATACTTGAACAACAACAAACCAGTTTATAACTAAGAAATACTGGCAAATCAACTCACTTTCTGATCCTTGGCTAAAGTTGTTTTGGCTTGACAGTCTCTGAACCCCCTTTAAGAAACATGTTTTCGCTTTTTCACCCCACACCTACTGGTCTGCAAAGACATTTAATTCCGTAAAGCTACCATTTCCGAGTCCTCAGATAAGTCTTTCCGCTTTAAAGCTTTAAAGAATTTATTTGCCACATTTTAAACAGCAACATCTTGTCACGCTACACAGACAAAACCACCACAATTTCTGTTTGATACACCACTTTTCAAAGTAAGTCTTTGGGTACCGCAGCCACTTCAATGCAATGCTCAGAAACTGAGGGTGACAGGCTTACTTGAGTAGAAAAGCTTTGTAAAGATGTAAAAAAACTTCCTAGTGATAAATGGGAGCAGGAGAGGGGAATGGCTTGGGGTCCTCGCGGGCAGGCTGCGGGCGCTGCAGGCTCTTCTTGTCAGCTGTGAGAACTGAGTGAGCAGGACAATTTAGGAAGTTTAGTACTGGTTCAGTGAGCAAAAGGAGTTAACACACATGTAGCAGAGTCCCAAGTTACAAGACAATTAAAAGCCCCACAGTATTGCACGACCTCACTGAAAGCGATAGGTAGGAACAGAGTCAACTTTGCAGATCTGCTCCCTGTCTATAAATAAGACCAGACCAAAACTAAGGAAAAAAAAAAAAAAACCAAAACCAAACCAACAACAAAAGAGTCCATACTGTCACTAGTCCTGCAGCCATCTTTTTGACACAAAAGGACATCCTGGAGCATCTGTAAGCAAAAGATACACTGTTTTTACGTGGTGAATATTGTGATTACCTTAATGTAGCTAATTTGGGGTGAGCCTGTACACAGTCCTTTAAAAGGAAAATGGCATCTTTGCTAAAGAATGTTTTCATATCACTTAAGTAGCCGATTTCTTTTGCAGAGAGTAGTACTAGGCTCTCATCTGTTACACGTAATTATAGCAGAGGAGATGATTTGGATGCTACTGCTTCTACAGTACAGCAGCTCTGAGTTCAGTAACAAAAATAACAAACATACTCAGGGCATTATTTTCCTATGGCGATAAGGCAATCAAAACCGTGCACATTTAAGCAGTGATAATCAGCATAGCAACATATCTGATTAGAACCACAGTAGGGTGAGAAGTAACTGTATTGCTTTCATTTCATGAGGATCCAAGCTGGGGGTGCGGAACTGGGCCAGCTTACAGCAGCTGAGCAAGATGGTATTTTTGATAACTGCCTTCTGGCGCTCAGAATCTAATTTCCGTACAAAAAATGCCCAATTTTTTGCAAATGGAAGGGATCTTCATAATTTTCTACATATGCCTCAGTCAACAGGCTTGAGGAAGTGTGGATCACAACTACTTATTTCACAAGGTGTGGGATACTGATTTGGGCAACAGGAGCTTGCCTCAGACTTCATAATTATTAAAACCTATTACAAGGTTGATCAAATTATGCAATTTTAAAAAAGAAAACAACAACAAAAACACCATGAAGTGTTCTCCAATTCTTCCATTATTCATTAAATCAGAAATAAGCAGCTCGACATAAGGCATTCAATCTGTTATGAAATTCATTTATTTGTAAATGACAAATGAAGCTCCTTCTCAGTATAACAGCTTTTCCTGGGGAGTCAATTCATTTAAAAGAAATTAAGACATTATCATACCAAGACATAATTATGAGATTTTATATGTGGTAGCAACCTGAAGTATCACAGCTGTGCTTTTAGACTTCTATAGCAAAAAATACTTACTAATCATTAGATTGTAGACCCTACCAGATTTGTTTCTGGGAGTGAGGGGGGGTGTCTGTATATCACATAGCTATATGTCTTGACACTGCAATGGATTCCCCCTAACCACAGTCAGGAATGCTCTGTGGAGATGCAGAAATCCATTAATGGCCACCTGCAAAGCTGCATCACAGAGGACTGGCTTCTGCCTGTGACAGCTAGAAATACATCTACACTGCTGCAGCAATGCTCATGCTAAGATTGCCCTCTTGAAATGTATTTAGGAGAATTTACCTATTCAACATAGTGTATCAGCAATATGCACACACACCTCAAGACAGCTGGGCACCCCAGAAGTAAAGAACAGAATGAAACATCACAGTCCCTACACACCAAGTCCATGAATCTAAACCCCCTAATATTTAGTATTCCAATACCAAGGTGATAAGTGTTCTATAGATATCTGATGTAGATTACTCACCCAACGAGTCTGTCACACACTCAAGTGTGGTATTTGAAAATACTAGTTTTTTTCTAATTGCTTTTTAAGGCTTATCAAGAAAATTTTCATCCTACTCACTGTACCAGAATAGCTTGAAGTAGAAATATTTGGCCTTGAGAAAAGAATTACTAAATTGTCTGTGTGCGTAGGTACATACTACCCAGGAACTCCAGAGTATGCCTAACCAAAACAGCTCAAACCTACAAGCAGCAGATCCTATTCGGGGATTTCTATTTTACATTTGCACACGGGCACAGCGGATCACTCGCCTTCTCCGCCTCCCCTGCAGAGGCAACTGTACGCTGGCTTGGCAAGGCAGAGGGGAGCAGGAGGGCCACCCCCTGCAGTGGGAGTGGAAGGAAAGCAAAGGAATGCTTTGAAGGCAGGACACCCCGAGCCGCACACCCAGCCCCACAGCACTGCTCTGACATCACCTCTCCCATGCCATGACTGGGAAATCTAATATAGGGGTTTGGCAGATTACAGCTGAAGCAAGCGGCTATGTCTGACACGTGGGAAGGAGGCAACAGCATAGCTCTTTCAAATTAAGATGCGGGTGTTGACCTGCCTAAATTAAGGAATTTCACACCTAAACCACACAACTTGACAGGCCTGACTTAGGATTTTGTTTAATGCTTGAATTCATTGTAAATACAATACTACACCTGAGCAAGACAACTAGCTTCTTTCAACCTATTAAAATCTGTTGTGGTATTTCAACTTTACCAATCTAAATGCATACCCTTAACATCATTTGGTAAATCAAAATGAAGGGCTCAGATGGCTCAACAAGGCAAGGAGGAAGGGCTTTTATTTGAGACAACTGAGATCCATTTTATTTTACATGTTTATCTTATTTGTAAACATAATGCTAGTAATGTTTGAGAACACTGAGGAGCATGATTAATAAAGCATACAGCAGCATCCTCTGTCATCAGCGCACAAAAAAAACCCAGACCAAGATAAATATTTTGGCATATGGAACCTAGAGAAGAAAGAGCATCACTTAGATAGCCTCCAGAGGCAAAAAAAGCTCTTAAAAAGAAAACCAGAAGCAAATAGTGTATGTGGGAAGATGAAGTTAAGGCATTGTGAAGGTTTAACTACATGCTCTTAAAATTCTAGTTTTTATTCTCTGCAATTGCTCAAGCCCTAGTTCAGAACACTTCACAAAGCCAGTCAATCTTTTAGAGTAATACAGTGAAAATTCCCTTAATGTGCACATCCCAGAGCCCTAGAGGGGTTCAGAGTACTGTGTGCCTTCTTAAGGGTCAAAACTTCAGTTCTTTGACATTGCTGTACTTTTAAGTGTGTTGTTAACAGCAATTCTTTGGTAGATCGAAAAAAAAGAAACGCTCGAGAAAGTCTACAGCATCATGAAATAAGATGGACTTATACAAGACAGAGCAGACTGTACAGCTGTAGATTAAGGTTAGTCAAAACAACCATAATAGCCAAGATCAAGAAACCAGGGATTAGGTAGAAGGTTTTCTGAGGGCTCTGTAGTGAGACTAATAGGACACACCACAAGGAGGGTGCAAAGTGCTATTGTGCAGGATATGGCAAAGCAGGGAAGGGATCCCCCTTTCTCCTTGTCTTGACCGAACAGGCATTCACAAAACAAGCAAGAAATGCAATCAGGGATGTCAGCATTTTAGACTATGTTTTCCAATCCCATCTAACTGACAGAAGACTTATACATTAACTTCCGTACATCACAGGGATATTTGGTGGAAAAACAAGATGTCCATCTAATAGACACGCAAGAATGAGACTTCACTAAGAAACTGTTTCACCAAACACAGTTCAAAATAGATTTGCAGCACAGTAGGCTCTTGATTTGAACTTGAAACCAATAAAGCCAAGCATGGAAATTACATGCATGGATTGCCTTCACAGAATAGAATCATAGAATCATTTAGATTGGAAGAGACCTTTAAGATCATGAAGTCCCACCATACTAAACTGTGTCCCTAAGTGCCATCTGCCATACCTCCAGGCATGGTGACTCAACCACATCCCTGGGCAGCCTGCTCCAATGCTTGATAACCCTTTCAGTGAACAAATTTTTCCTAATACCCAATTCTAAACCTCCCCTGTGCAACTTGAGGCTGTTTCCACTCATCCTATCACTTCTTACTCAGGAGAAGAGGTCAACTCCCACCTCACTACAATCTCCTTTCAGGTAGTTGTAGAGAGCAATAAGGTCTCCCCTCAGCCTCCTTTTCTCCAGACTAAACAGCCCCAGGTCCCCCAGCCGCCCCCCATAGGACTTGTGCTCTAGACCCTTCACCAGCTTCATCGCCCTTCTTTGAACACTCTCCAGAACCTCAATGTCTTTGAGGTATGCTCACAGAGTATTTGAGCTGTGGCAGCGTGGCCTCTCCTTTGTAGACACCAGTTCTGGACAACTAGGACATACTACAACTGCAGAGAGGAGATAAAGATGTGGATATTTTGAAGATGAAAAACAAGCAAATACAATATTATGATTGCATTCCTGAAGGTGGTAACTTATAAACTTAGAGGTAGAAAAAGCATATTAGATCATGTATGCAAAATTACATGTAGGAAATAAGTGTAGGAAAAAAAATTCAGGAAGGGAATATGAAAATACTTGGTGGTGTTAAGTCTTCAATACACTAGCTCCACTTACCTTGAAACTTGGTAAGAACTGGCCCATCTACAGTAAGAACTTTGCTAAACTTTAGTAAGTCACTACTCTTACTTAACACCTTACCAACAGAAAACTCCACCTTGGTATTCACACATTTTTCCACATTAGTTATGAATTTACCAGACACTAAAGAGCTTTCAAGATGTTTAGGATTTTTGATGAAGGTTCCTGCAAATACCTTCTAGAAAATCCAAGCACACTCCTTCTGGATTACTCCACCCCACATATTTGCTGACTTCTTGCGAGAAGTCTAGTTGGTTTACAAGATACGTTTCCTTACAAAAAGTGCATAGGCTCTTCCCAGTATATCATATTTTGTCCATTCAGTTTTATGCTTGAAAACCTTGATTTGTCACTCTTCAGTTCTCTAGATTTTGTAAGCCTTTGTATTGAGGCTAATTTCCTCTGGCATCAAATATAATTTAAGCAATAGAGTAAACTGTATTCCACTGTAAGAAAAACTTGAATAAGAAACAGCCCCCTTCAACTCCTTCACGCAGAATACTAATGCAAGTAATGACGCTTCAATGATACAGCCTTATGTTTCTTGACTGCTCCTTTCACACGTGGACCACTTTGCAACCTGCCACAAAGTCTGGCAGGGTCTGTGTGATGGGGTGGGAGTGGGGTGTTCACTGTCCTTTTGATGCCTTTACCAGTTTGGTCCTCAAAAATATTTGTCTTTTAATGTTATTATTTAATTTTTAACTTTCCAGAGATTATGCTCTCCCATGTTTTCATTTGGATATATTTCCCCCTTGTCCTTTTATTTCCAATATCCTCCTTTACTCTGCTGTTTAGCCATGTTTCCAGGGTTTGAAGAAAGTACTGTTTTAATTTTTTTTTCTCCCCATGTTCTTTTCTATTGTAGAAAAAACTGCACAGTCTCTAATATTGGGCTCAGGGTTGCACTGCGCATCAGAAGCATGACATAGAAGGTATTCCCTGCCCCATAGTGATTATAATTATAAGGCATTAAGTGTGACATAAGGCAGCCATGGCAAGAAAACTGGTCAAATATATATGGTAAATGTTGCAGAAAAAAAAAGAGGTTTCATTTATCCAAGCAGAGTTTTGCAGAGTCAGTAAGGCAAACTCCATAGATCCTAATGAAAGCAGGATGCAGGACAAGGAGTCCAATGAGATCTAACCCACTGTCTGCACTGCTGTGATTACACAAAGGCTTCCTGAAGCTGAAATCTCTGTCTTAGGAGAGGAGAGAATGGTTATTCCAGACACAAGACAGGGTCTGTACAGCTGGAGAATGCTTACAGTGCACTGAAGCACTTTACAGACATAGTATCAATTACCAAAAAAAAAAAAGTAGGCAGCTGAAAGCCCTCACCCACTGTTCCTTCCAGTCTGGGACTCTACACCAGTGCCCCACTTCAATTTGCTGCTTTTTCAAAATGAGAAGTCTACTCTCTACTTATTCCAGTTATGGCTTCATCACCAAAACAGGGGGCTCTACAGACTGATAAGTACGTGACCCTCTAGTTATAACTGGAAAATAAGCTTACATTAACCAGTAAACACATAATAAGCAATGGAAACGTACCAAATATCCAAGTCTAATAAGTAGAACTAACATAGCAGGTTAAGTCTTAGTCTTCATTAGACAGACCTATATCATCTACTAATTGAGCATCATCTTCTTTTCTCCAAACTCTTCTCATGATTACTTTCAATGTAGCAATAAAAATACCCTACGTGGATCAACAAGTTGTATAACCAAAACAAAAGCCTGAAGCTTTTTGATTTTTAGAATATTTTTTTTTTTAAACCTACGCCCAAATGCTTTGGTGAATAATAGGCTTTGTGGGAATCCTTTTACCTTACACAGACCTTTCTAAACCAGGGACAGGCAACTCTCATGATAATGTCCATTCCAAATTTCCAATTACTATATTGCCAAAAGCTAACACACTACAAACAATATTTGCTCAAGTAGCACGTGTTATAACCACAATGTTCAAAGGTTATAGTGACATACAGTATATATGGAGCAGTAACACTATTTATGATTAAAACAAGCTTCTATTTCAAAGCCAGAGAAGCAACCGTGTGATGTAGATTTTTTCAGGACACATCAATATGTCTATTAAGACTGTTTTATGAAATTTGCCTGCCTTCTTAAATGAAGAAGTGATTTAAATGAAGTGGTAAGTGGTTTGAATGAAGTGATTACCAGCAATAAATACAGTGGTGCCAAACCAACAGCCTCCTGGCTGTATGCTGCCCACGGCACAAGTCACACAGATGATGAGCAGCTTTCCTTGCATAGATGGGGCATCTGAAGTCACATACCAGGGAAAGCTATCAGCGCACTGAGGAAAAGACAGCAGCTCAATGCAAACTGCTGCCACTGGAAAAGTCTCATTGGTTTCAACTTTACAAGTTAGTGAAAGGAGAAAGTTCCCGAGAGAGGGCATGGCTGAGCGGAGGCTCCGTGAATTACTAGCCAGTAGCAACACGCTCCTGCAGATGGGAAAATGGTAGAGCAAACTGGCACTCCACCTTTGCAACATGCATGATAAACCCGACCTGTAAACAGCACTTGGCTTTCTGCCCATGGGCACACTGCCAGCAGGTTTCACCCAGTGTACAGGAGGGTCAAAAAGCCCTCCATCGCTTCTCCAGCACGCACAAAAGGCTGATCAGCGAGGATTAAAGTGACTGCTACGGACGTCAGCATCTCATGAAGAGCGGATGGTGGCTCACAAATTGTTCTCTCAGATACAGAGCAGTCCATTAGAACTGCTACAGCATCTCCAACATACCAGGGAGGGTGAGACTTAACCTAATTTCAGTTGTCCAAGAAAACAGGCACTCACCTCTGAGCTAGTAGCTCTCAGCTTCCTCTCTCACTTTCTGGAGAGCAGGGGTACTTCCAGGACCCATCACCTCCTCCTGATAGAGGAATTTAGAAGTGCCTATTCCACTCTACTTAAAAGGAGCCCAAGACAACCAGCATAGACAGATGTCAGACGAATTCCTGCAGAGCATCTAACTGTGCACAGTAATGCAATTTGTGCACTATCCTGTCAGGGAGGCATTAGGGTGCATACAGGGAACGGGAGGGTTTTCTACAGGTATTTTCAAAATACCACCTGTCTTCATTTGCCTGCTTACAAATAGCTGGAAAATGACAATGCAGATATAATAGCAATGCAGGCAGTTTTTATTTAAACGTTTGGGAAAAAAAAAATCTCAAAACTCTGCATTTTTATTGATGACAAAGGAAGAACATTGGGCAGCAGAACACAGATCCCTTCAGGGAAGGGACATAATGATGAATTTCCAGCTAAGGATCAAAGCCTTCTGAAAGAACACACTAAAATCAGGGTTTCTAACAGATTACACTATCTAAAGCCCATATTTTTCAGTTCCATTACATACGGCTATATCCTGCATCATCAGCCTTTGGGTTCCTGAACAAAGGCAGACCTCCTTCACTGTCAGAGGAACAGACCTCGAAGGAACGAAAGGAGAGAACAGCAAGCCTTTGAGAAGAATGGAAAAAATACCAGCTAAAGCATCTTAACAAAGGAACTAAAATATTAGGTATTTGATTTCATAATTATCTCCTTGGACTGCTAAAGAGATGAAACATAGCCTCAAAACCTACTTTCATCAAAACCAAAACATTTAAGAAGCAGAATGCCTTAGATGAAGAGAACCTAGTTTTTCATAACACTGACAAATCTGCACTTAACATTTTCCTCAGCTGTGACAAACCTGTGCAAATGCTCATTAGCAGGTACTGTTTCCCAGAAAAGTGTCTGTTTTCAATGTATACTTCCAGGTTCAGCACTTGCTGAAGCTGAATGCTCAGAGCAGCATGAAATAGACAGCACTTGCGCTCTGTTAACTTCAGAGATAAGAAATAAACCCGAGGAGAGCTTGGAGTTTTCATGGTTTAATGAAAGCACAGCATGAGCGATGCTTGAAAAAGGTCACTAGGAAACAACGGCAGTGCAGTAATGCTAACATGAAATGCTCGACCTTTATTTAATCTTAATCCCATTATCCCTTTTCCCATCACCACAATAAATCCCACTGAACCAAAGGGATGCATGCTATTTTCTTCCTGTGACTAGGTGTAAAAGAATTCTATAAAAAGTATAAGCAAATACAGGACGCTTCCAAGAAATTCATATATATGCATGCACAAAAACTGCAAAAATTGAGTCCATTACCACAGGATGGAAAATAATGACTAGTAAGAATAAAGAAATAACCTTACTGAACTGCCTTTTTCCTTCTATTTACATGCAGGATGAAAGATTTGTAAGTTGACACATTGAGAAGATGTTCAATATACAACCTCATACATTGATTTTTTTCCAGGATCATCTAACAGGAGCGGGATGCTCCTTTTAAAAAATTCTTTCATAAAAGCAGAGATCTGACTAAAGATAAAAATCAATATGCAAAACCCTTATGCTTCCACTTCATATGTAACAGGACCATGACAAAAATCAATGAGTTGCTCTCTAATATAATGACATTTCTTCACAGAATATGCATGAACTTTGTTTATTCTTTAATTAATGTATGTCATTCTTTATTAAGCATAGTTTTCCTCAATTATAACCAAGTGTCTGGAATGCAAAAACCTCTTCTGTAAAAGAAACATTAGCAGTGATACCTTTTGATGAGTAAGTCATTAGGAATGGCAGACACAGCTGGAGAAAAAAAAGCAGTTTCATCAAAGGAAGAGAATTCCCACACTGCACTACTCATCTCAGTTAAGTACATCCTAGAAGCACCTGGGCAGGGATGATTTTCTCTATGTAGACACCTGCACACTGTTTTCATATTAAACTAAACAGTAGGAGGCAAGATTTATTAAAAACAAAAGAACTTGCAAAAACTGTAGTTGAGAGTAGATTTTACACAAGGTCTTTTGTCACTCACAGATGTTGAAAAAAGGGAACAGGAATGCCTTCTTCTCACCATCTTCTCTGTGGCCTTCATTTTACACTTCACATAAGTAAATTAAGAGGTATTGCTCAAAAATAGCTTCCTCAAGATTCTCCCCATGCAAACTATAGCTATTTATAAAAGAAATTCAATCCTCCAGACCACACAGGAGACAAAACCCTGAGGCAAGAAAAAATTGTAATAAACTCTCCAAATGAACAAACTATACACGTCGTCCTCAACACATTGTAGCAGCCTTTTAAAAGCATTGTTAATATCAACAGCAAAAGCTGTTTTAGCAACATTTGAGGAAAGGAGAGAGGATAGATACAGAAATGGCACAGAGGCGAGATTAATATTTGAGAAATTCAAGTTATAGTTCCATGCTTCAGCCATGGTATCACAGTATCTTAAAAAAGTAATTACACACACGTATATATTCTTAATCCTGTTGCAAGAAGTGTGTTAGATAACGCACTACAAAATGTTAACAGATTCACTTCTTGTTTATTCCTCCATGATTTTTCAGAGCTTTGATGAGCTTCATTCTCGTTTTTAAGACATCTCTAAAAACAAAACAACACAGCCACCTGCATTTCCAACGTCTTCTCCTCCCACCCCCTTTCTTGTTTTTGAAATTCAAGCTATTTGAAAAGCTCTATATTCTTCTACGGGATCAAGTCGTGGTCACAGATTAGCAAATGTATCTTCCTTGCAAAACTCAAACCTCACTAAGTAACCTAAGTAGAAAGGGAAGCATCAGAGCAAATGTCATGAGTTAGTGACTTCAACTAATAATGGTTTTTATTGTTTTTTTTACAGTAGAGTATTCAGGCTAGGAGAAAAAAAAATAATCAATGCATCATGGAAAGGCTTAAACAAAACAATACTAATTGCTCGTTATTGGTAACATATACACAACTACAGTCATGTCTTGGTAGCATCAGCTACACAAAAGAACATGCTACATGTAAATAAGCATTCCCTTTTCTGTAGTACCCCCAAAACAAAACGTCAGTGTGTGTGCTTACTACCATTTTCCGCTCACTGACACTGTTCTTCAGAGTACAGGCAGCTGAACAGGAAAATCACTGAACAATTTGCCAGAACTTGCCCATGTATATTTTTTTGTCTTTTTTCAGAAGATCCTAAAAGCTCCTACAGAAAAATGAAGAGTGGATGGATTCCTTCCTTACTACTGATACCAAAGCTGTCAATGTTGTGCACCCTACCTCAACTGTGGTTCGCACTGGTCATAATTTTAAAATTCTTGTAGTGTTAACAGGCATAAGAAAGAACACTAATATTTTGCATGAAATATTTCAAATATGGAGAAGGTTTTTGAAACGGAAAGCTTTCCATGATTGCAATGAGTTGAGGTTAACCCCACGCTGCCTCACAGCTGTTTATACTGTCTCCCCAGCATAAGGCCCATCTGCAACACATGTGAATGCTCAGTATTCCAGCAACACCTTACCTCCTCACCTCCCTGAAACCAGGCCCAAGATGTGCCTTTGTTGTCATTAAAGTTTCCTCCCGTATCACCTTTTAATAAGCAATGAGGACCCCGAGGAAGGCAACCACCTTCAGCTTTACATTCCTTCTAGAGCTTCTCAAAAAAAAGGTAGTTTCATACCCATTATTTCCAACCCTTCCTAAAATAAAGTGGACTGTTTGCACTATCGCTGCCAACATATGCCTCTCTGTAGCCTACACCCTGTCTCCACACATGTGTATGAGGACAGTTTAAAATGCTTTTGCAAACCTCCTCTCCCCACACAAATTTGTCTACTACTCTCACCCTGTCAGTCAAATGAAACTACGACATACCTTGCAGCTAGCTATATTTTAAAAGATGAGACATGAAAGTAGCAAGGGAGATCTCCACCTTACTCAATAGCTTACCATATCCGTTTGGATTAACTTTCCATCTCCTACATGTGTCTGTGCTGTACACAAAAATCCTCGCTCCTTCTGTCTGCAATTTGCTGTTCTGCCAACTAATTTGAAAAGCACATGCCCTCATGCTACAAGGAAAGCGTTAAGAGAGCTGCTACTTCTCTATACTTAGAAGGCAGGCTGTGTAGGAGATGAAAATATATACTATTTTCAAAGGCAAAAAACTTTAAAGGATATTTTACACAACATTCAAAACAGGACCTTAATTCTTCCCCCCCGCCCCTCTTTATTTACACTGCCCTGAGCTTTTCGTCACAAGGAATAAAAGGCGGCAAAATATCAGGAGTAGCTTCAGAATGATTTTGAAACCTCTTAAATCTGAAACTAAGCAGTTGTACATGGCCTCATGTATTCCCTTTCCTTCAAATGTGCTGAAAAAACGTGCCCTCAGGCATGTAAGGCTCTGACAGTGGGTTCCAGTTATGGCTCCTGATAAGAAGCACAGCTCAGCTAAGTAAGAGAAAAGGTGTTTTTTCAGATAACTACTGCATATCCCTATCTTAGTAACTTAAATCCTTAAACACTGAATGACAGCATGTATGTGCTAGGAATAGATCTGATATTTGGTGGTGCTGTAGGTGGCAGCAGGATCTCTTCTACTCCCTTCTAACCCTAAAATCCTCCATAAAGATCTTACAGAAAAACAGCAAAGCTGCTACTGCTTTAGTGATACAATACATTTGACATTTAAATTCCTTTCTACTAAAGAAATGGTAGAAGCCTACACCAGCAGAGTCCACGCAAAAAGAGCCACAGCAACATGTTTGCCTGATGCAGTTTAGCTCCAGATGTGCCTGCAGTCTGGTGCCATAAATCCCACCGCATTCAGAACGAAAAATCCAACGCTTGCTAACAGCATTGTGGCTGACATTTTTACTTCTTCCAGGAAGCCAGCAAGCTTGCATCTGACATTTTTCCTTGACAAAGGAAGCTCTCAAAGCAAGGAAAGTAGAGACTGTGACACCTTTTCCATGGAAGGTAACCAGCTGTGTCATTTATCTCTTCATTCATTACACAATGCAAACAGGTGAAAAAATTGCAGTATATAAAACAAGAGTCTTGCCTACTTAAATGGACTTACTGGATTTAGAAATTGATAAATATTCAGTAATTTCTGCAAGAGAGTGCATTCAAAAATTCAAAAATGCTGCTAGCTGCAGCATTTACAACAAGAAATCTGAAAACTGCATATAACGATGTTACATCTCACTGGTTCTCTCTTGGTTTAATTTTAAAAATCACGGAAGTATGCATCCTGGACCAAAACATACTGACAAGAAAGATAAGTGAAAAAGTTGGGGTTTTTTTTTTCTTCATTTCTTTTTTTTACACCAGTTTTTACTTTCCTTTGCTAATTTGGAATTCCACCATTACAACTTCAGTTAATAAACCTACTAATCAGGGTTGCTGCATTAGGGCAAAGTGAACAAGAACTACAGCAGCTTTGGACATAAGCACAAAAAACCCAAACCCCATCAATGGTAATACTAGAACAGCAGCAGTTGCTTATTCCACACTTTGTTCTATATCCCAAAAGATTTGTCTTAACTTCATCTAGGCAATACTTCTTGAAATGTAATAGCAACATTCACCCTACAAATCCAGGAACTATACAGGAATACTTTTCAAAGTAAATTAGACATCTGCACTCTTATTCCTTCCCTCTTGGCCAGCGCTTATCTAGAATCTGCATCAAGTTGAACAGAAACAGCCTGAGCAGCAGCTGCTATACTGCAGCACACCTATAGCAAAGTAAGAGATCACAGGTACTGTGTTCTGATAAAAAAAGCTTGGTCACAACATTCCGTGCCTCTGTAAGAGCAGGAGCCTCAAGGCTCCTGCATCCACTTCTGTTCTTTTCTCCTCTCCACTTCCACCTGTCATGAACCAGGATGCAGTTGCTCCTTCTCCAGATCGATGTGCAAGAAAACTTGCTTGTTTGGAGTATAATTGGTTGGTCTAATAAAAAGAGGTTATCTGTCCACAAACCTTGTCTCACTGGAAAGATACGTTCATCAGATGTAGCATTCTTAGCAGAAGGCAGCTGACTATGGAGCTCCTTTCCAGGACTGATTAGGCACAGACTAACTGTGGTCAGATCAAAGTTCAGGACACACCTGTACAAGAAAAGCCTTTTGTTTGATAGTGGCAACAGAAAGTAGTTCTGTTGAACGCAGAACCCCGTATCACCATGCTCCCAGGGTGAAAGTCGGCACTTGCACAGGAATTCTGCACCCTTCCAGAATTTTGTTTCACATGCAGATACAAATCAAAAGATAGAGTCAGGGCTTGAAAAACCTGCCTACCCACAGCTAGTGAAAAGAGGAGAGGGATGAGTAGGTCGAGTTGGCTTAAGTAACAGAAGCCAGTAAATATTTTGAAAGGGAAGAGCAGGAGTCAGAGTTGCAGCAAAAGTTGCATCCCCTCCTGTGCATGTAAGAGGAAAGCTTGGGAAAAGGAAGAGCAGGTCTATGCAAACACAATAATGGCCACCTTCTATGCCTGAGCTGACAGCAGCGAGAGGAGTAGCTGGCAATGGGGTAGCACGCCACGGGACAAAGAAAATTACAGGTATAGCATCACAAACAGCCAACTATATCCACCTTCTCTACTTTACCGAGAAGGTTTAATGGTACCAACAAAAAAATTATCAGTAGAAAATTCAGCATCCAAACTACTTACATGAGAACACAAATGGTATTTGAAATTAAGTTCTCCCAAACAAGCAAGCAAACATTTTGATATTATTTCTGTCCGCAGGCAAGAGGACTATCTGTCCTAACTATAAGAGAGAAATATTTTTGTCTTCACTTTGAGTACCTTTTTAAGTGACGCACGGAACATTTCTGAACCAAAAGGATAAAGTCAGCTACCACCAGAAGTTGAAGAGATTCTTGTGCTTGATGAAACATTTGAAGACTCAGGGGCAGATTACTTCACTATAATGTGCTTGGGTAAATCCAGAACCAGGAGCCAAATCCTGCACCACCTTATTAAAGCAGTGCTAGCTGATGCACACTGAAATAGGTATTCTCTCTACAAACCTGACACCATCAGCCTTTACAAGTTTGTGTAAACTACATCAAATTCAATTCCCAAAGACCCTAAACTGTATACCCAATGGTTATCACTCAAGCTCTACCTACAAATAAATATGCATATTTATTTATTTATTTCACTGTTCCCTAAAAAGAGTACTTAGCATCTGCCAGATAATGCTGAAATCATCTTTTTACTGAGTGACACTTAAGAAGAACAAATTTGATTTATTCTGGCAAGGCATGAAGTAATGAACTCGATTATATAGCTGGAAACAAAAAGGGGGGGGCTGACTGCATTCAAATCTAGTTGGAGTTAAAGTAAGCTTTTAGCTGCTGAACAGTTATTCCATGTTCCTTTAACAGTTTTGTTTCTTGGGACTTTTCAGCTGTCCAATTTTATAAAGGACTGTACAATATAATCAACCTGAAATGCTGCTTCTCAGAATCAGATCCAGCAGTTCTTGGTCATTGGGACTGAAGGTTAGAATATGAAAATTACATCTTTCAAGCGCTACCTTATACCATAGGAGTTTTGACCAGAGTTTCTCAAGATGTGTGCATTACCAGGAGATATCTGGATTCACAGTATCACAGTGTCACAGTATCACAGTATGCTAGGGATTGGAAGGGACCTCAAAAGATCATCTAGTCCAATCCCCCTGTCGGAGCAGGAACACCTAGATGAGGTTGCACAGGAAGGCGTCCAGGCGAGTTTTGAATGTCTCCAGAGAAGGAGACTCCACAACCTCCCTGGGCAGCCTGTTCCAGTGCTCTGTCACCCTCACTGAGAAGAAGTTTCTTCTCAAATTTAAGTGGAACCTCTTGTGTTCCAGCTTGAATCCATTACCCCTTGTCCTATCATTGGTTGCTACTGAGAAGAGCCTGGCTCCATCCTCATGACATTCCCCCTTTATATATTTATAAACGCTAATAAGATCACCCCTCAGTCTCCTCTTCTCCAAACTAAAGAGACCCAGCTCCCTCAGTCTTTCCTCATAAGGGAGATGCTCCACTCCCTTAATCATCTTAGTTGCCCTACGCTGGACTCTCTCCAGCAGCTCTCTGTCCTTCTTGAACTGAGGGGCCCATTTCAGTGCAAAAGAGCCATTAGAAAACCATCCTGAGGACTTCTGCCCCTCTACTTCTCTGAGTCTATAACTTAAGAAAGTATATCATACCGCAACACAGGTTAACCCATAGTTGCTGTGAAGACTAGGAAAACATTCCTCAGCCTATTTGGTTTTTTGCTACCTTTGATTTTCAAAGAGCTCTTTGATATGGTGATTCTCCATTTCTGAAGAGTAATGCCTGAAGCAGAGGTTAAATAGCATGGAATGCATTTTCTTTGCCTTTCCACCTTTTTCCTCTTCCCAGTCTCCTTGCCTCCCCTGCAGCTGCCACAAGAAAAATTTAAGACCTACTTTAGCCCTCTGGGTTCCCACTGCAGGAGGCAGGTGGGCTGGTGAGAGGTTGATTCCTGCCGGAGCCCATCTGATGGGCCCAGCCTCCTCCTTGGCCTCATGCTTTTCTCTCCCTCTGTTCCCAAGGCTGGATGGAGCAGGGTGAGCTCTGCTGGGGCACAAGAAGGAATTACTGCATTGAGTGCAATTATGAAGCTGGAGCGAGAGGCAGGCTAGAGCATAGGAATATGTATGTATATGATGGAAGATGTATCCAAGTCTTCTGGATACCTCTCTAGCTCCTGGAACTGTAATTTGTGGGACACTAGGAAGCACACTGTATGCTTGCTGTGATCTTATACGCCACCCTCAATGTTGTCTTCTAGCCACCAGGGATGACAGAGCAGCGACGGAGATACTTGTTGCTCTTACTGAAGTGGCCATCCTTATGACCTCATTGGCAGGGGTGAGTAGATGAGAATGGAGAAGGAAGAAAACACCATTAGAGAGAAAAGTAAAAAGCCATCTTATAAAAATTCAAGAGTTAACCTAGTAGGATGTCAGTTTATCAATAGCACAGGTGCACCATTATCAGCAAGTAGGCAACAAAAGATCTCTACATTGCAGGGTTTTACATCAACAGAGAATTCAGTGGTCTTCCAGGAGCACTACTGTGCTATTTTAAACACCTTCTGAATTGCCACATGGCCTGTAAGCTTGTCACTATGCCTTACGGAGCATTCATGCCAAGGAACTTTGGTTGCATGAAGACTACCTTTACAGTCTTCAATTTTTCTTCAGCACTACAAACAGACCAGCCATCACAAAAATTGGATTTGAAAGTGGATGTGCTTGTACTGTGTAATGTGACTTTCAGTTCCATTCACACGTCATTTGGGCAACTTCATCACAGATTAAATATATTAAGATCCAAAGACAGGCCACCTATTCTTTTTAAGACACCCTTTGGCAGTATGATACTTAAAGGAAAAGTGAATACAGGTAGTAACTATGATGCAATCTCTGTTTTTACAAAACCTCAGGGGGAAAACATACTGAGGGGGAAATATGCAAAACCACCCTTAGATTATAACAAGTATTATAAAAACAAACTCTTCCCATTATCTGTAAATGCCTCAAATAATCCGTGCAGTTATTTCTATTTCAGATTTTCTTTCAGTTCTGTAACTTGATAATGCCACAAAACCCCAACATTTCTGCAGAATACTTTCTCTAAACAATCTCTCCCCTCTGCATCACTCAAACATTTTCATTCAGTGCCATAACCCAGCCTCAAAGAGCCATGAAACAGATCCTGGACCACAACCCTGCAATCCAGCATCCTCATCCAGAACCTCAACAAAAAAACATTCATGCCAAAGGAAGGTCACCCATTTATTTCATTGCACCATTAAACCACTTCCTATGACTGTTGAAAATTGCCATGCTTACTTATAACCACAGCACTTAGCACTACTAAACCCAGGAAACATAATGGAAATACTTACATCTATTAATAGACCATTAAGTGTATGGGGAAGAGATGCCCCGTGGCTGAAGCACAGTACTAAAAGTCAAGAAACTAAGGATAAAAGTAAAGCCCTACTCCCTCTTCCCCTTAGGACAGGGAAAGGAGAACCAGCCCATCCATCATTTATTTTGGAAGCCATAATTGACTTACTGTTTATCAGCATTTTAAGAGCCCCAACAGCATGTTTCCAGTCCTCTCCCTGAGGTCTCTTTCCCCATACACAGACTGGGTCTCTACACACATTCAACACAAATGAGGGAATGAAAAAGAATAGTGAGAGCAGGTGAGTCTCCAGTGATGGGAGAAGGAATGCCAATGGCAAAATTTCTCTTCAGCTGGCGACAAGCACACTATATCAGGCTATCCCATCACGAGCATCTCCTCCCACCTCACCACAGCAAGTCTGTCCGTCCAGCTGAACCAGATCCCCCTCCTGAGGGAAGGGAAATTAGAAACCTTTAGTTATAATATGTAAAATCACAGTAACGATGTGTGGATAAACACTGCAGTATTGTCTTAGTTTCTCTTCTGTGAAAGAAGAAAAGGCTTTTCTTTTGCAATTTGTCACACGGCCACCTTAGCAGCATAAGAAAATATTTTTGTTTCATATGACAGGAGTTTTTTCAAAGCGAGGTTTATTTTACTTACAGTATAATTACATATTTGAAGTTTATTCTAACTAAATAATAAAGGCTAGTTCATCAAGACTGGAGTATTCTTCAAACTATCACTGATTTACTGCTTAGGTGAAAAAGAAGCGGTGCTCTCCCTGGCCGAGCAGGGGAAGACCCCTTCAGCACTCTTGCTGTAATTAACAAACCCAGACATGCTGCGCTGCCTTAGGAAAGTTTGTATCTTTCTTTTTGATGAAACCCATATTAAGAGTTTCAGTATTCCACCCCACCTACAACCAAAATTAATTGCAAACTAGAAATATTTGCATGAATGTTTTGCTGCAATAAAGAAGAGCTCTACTAGCTTCTGCTTGGCATGAGACAAGTAATTTGATAATTCATATGGATTGAACAAGCAAGGCATACTTCCAGGTCTTACCTAATTGAAACAAAACCACAATACATCCTCCAGCATCTGGCATTAAAACAGACAAAACAATCAGATATACTAGTGTTACTAGTATTTTCTTGAAGGTTTTTTGAGATGCTTTTACAGTGGCATCCATGAACTGACACACGGTATCACGTGATAAATTCTAGAGCCTCATTTTATTTATTACAATCACTACTAGGAAAAAGGAATATCTGAGAGAAATTATTAACAAAGGAACGTAAATTTATGAAACTTCATACACTCTCTTCCAAAATGGTTGTTTAATGTTGGATCCACGATGGTGTTAAGGTTACAGGGCATAAAATCCATTTCTCTTTTTGTACAAGTAGATGCATTAATGCGCATGTGGGGCCAACAGGCAGGTGGCTCTGGCATGAAGGACCAACTGAAAAGGCACCCCAGACTAAAATGTCCACTGTATCAAACCAAGCTAATATGTATTAAGTGGACTGGACCTCTTGGAAGGCAAATGCAAGCACACAGGAATGATGTTACAAAACAACAGGTGTAATTATTAGTGAAAGGGTTGACTTCAAAAGCTTGAACAATTTAATCTATTTCTGTATACAAAGTGCAGAAGGACAGTCTCCAGATTTTTTGCACACCAGAAAAAGGGTGTGAATGCCCAAGACTGCACCAAATATTATTTATTGTTGTAATGAAAAAAAGAAAGTTAAAAAAAAAAGCTAAGTATTGTGTGATGCACAGGAAACAATCTCCATTAAATTGCTACAAGAAATTCAGCTCAGTATGAATGTTTTTCAGATATGTTTTTCAAATTATCCCAATCAATAAAAGCATAACACAGGAACATAAAAAGCTGCAGTTTCCATGTTGTAAAGGAATTAATTTAACAGAAGCGAAACATTAATAACAGAAGTTTGCTAATGGCACAACTACTAATGCCAACAAAAATAGTATGAAATTAAAGTGAAAGAACAAACTTTGGCACACTGAGAAACAAACAGCTTAAAGCACAATGACTTCTAAGCAAACATCTACCACAACGCAACTGCGCAAACCCTACACAACATCAGGAATACTGCTACTCATCACCACTTTGGGCATTCTCACTGAAAAGCAGCTAAGGAACGAAGAGGAGCCTACCTACGATGTAACTGAAGTTTACGCAAAGATCACAGAAATGCTTTATCAATCTCTGCAAAGCAGATGTTTGTCTGCAGCACCTTAAAACCACAAGAACAATCAGCTTCCTCTTGATCAAAGGAAAACAGACAAATACATGAAAGCAGTAGCAAAAACCTCCAGATACTCAAGTGCAAAAGAGAAACTGATGTCCCAGAATTTAGGGCAGAACATTTCCACATAGTTTAATCTGGCATTCAGTAAACAACAATAATATATGCAAATAATACAGTAAATGAAAACAAGGACATACTTCACAAGACTTCGTATTGCAGAGGAGATAGATATTAAATAGTTAAGGAAAGTTAACCTCAGAGGGTTGTGGTTAGTGGTGCAGAGTCTAGCTGGAGGTCAGTAACGAGTTGTGTCCCTCAAGGGTCAGGTGTGGGTCCAGTCCTGTTCAATATATTCATCAATGACATGGATGAAGGGATAGAGTGTACCATCAGCAAGTTTGCTGATGACACAAAACTGGGAGGAGTGGCTGACACGCCGGAAGGCTGTGCTGCCTTACAGTGTGACCTGGACAGGCTGGAAAGCTGGGCAGAGAGGAACATAATGAAATTCAACAAGGGCAAGTGTAGCGTACTGCATCTGGGGAGGAATAACCACATGCACCAGTACAGGTTGGGGGCTGACCTCCTGGAGAGCAGCTCTGTGGAAAGGGACCTGGGAATCCTGGTGGACAACAGGATGACCATGAGCCAGCAATGTGCCCTGGTGGCCAAGAAGGCCAATGGCATCCTGGGGTGCATCAAGAAGAGAGTGGCCAGCAGGTGGAGGGAGGTCATCCTTTCTCTCTACTCTGCCCTGGTGAAGCCGCATCTGGAGTAGTGTGTCCAGTTCTGGGCACCCCAGTTCAAGAAGGACAGGGATCTGCTGGAGAGGGTCCAGCAAAGGGCTATGAAGATGATTAGGGGATTAGAACATCTCTCATGAGGAAAGGCTGAGGGACTTGGGTCTTTTTAGTCTAGAGTACAGGAGACTGAGGGGGGATCTTATTAATGCTTATAAATACTTAAAGGGAGGGTGCCAGGAGGACGGGAAGAATCTTTTTTCAGTGGTGCCCAGTGATAGGGCAAGAGGTAATGGGCACAAACTTGAATATAGGAAATTCCATCTTAACATGAGGAGGAACTTCTTTCCTTTGAGGGTGTCAGAGCACTGGCACAGGACTGTCCAAAGAGGTGGTGCAGTCTCCCACTCTGGAGACATTCAAAACCTGCCGAGATGCCATCCTGTGCAACCTGCTGTAGGTGACCCTGCTCGGGCAGAGGGTTTGGACTAGATGATCTCCAGAGGTCCCTTCCAACCCTCACCATTCTGTGATTCTGTGAAAATGAATTATCCGCAGTAGCTACACTTTAAGAGTTACAGGAATAAAATGAAGATGAAAACTAAGACATGACCAACAGGCAGGTTAATATACTATTTCATTACATCTGCAGAAAGCCTGAAACGTATATGCATTATGTATGTACATACACAGAACACACAAGACAATTCAAAAGCAGAAGTAATTCTATATGAAACATTTTAATTACTATTTAACTGCAACAAGAAGTACTTTACTAAGATCCTTACAACATTCAGACCTGCAGAGAGTGCTGGTGCTAGGGTTTTATGATCTTGACAGTTTCATGATACAAATGAAGAAAAGAAAAAGTGTTATTTGAATGACAGGCACAAAGTCTGGCAGATGTGTTACAGTATTTCAAATAACATAACAATAATCTTGAGTTTCTTTAATTTTTTTCCCCCATTTTAATGGTTAGATAGATGTCTACTATCCCACTTACCTCTTATCTTTACACCCCCACACATCATCATCATTCATCATTGTGGAGATAAAACACAGTGAAAGGTATTTGTAAATATCCTATCTAAAGTCAGTCCAGGGTAATACTATAATGCAAAATACCTCTGTGATTAGCCAAGATTTCAAGTAACTTTTTTTAATCAATTTGATAGGCAGACCACTAAATTACTTAAGTAGCACTAATTCACTGGATTAGCTGCTTGAACACAAGTATATTGGGAAAACTAATACATACTGTGTTCTTACAAGCACTAATTCCAACCATAGAAAATACACAGGTAATATATCAAGTTGTGATGGAAATACCAAACACAAGTCAATTACAGCATAGTAGCTCAGAAATTATCTAAATGTCATAAACCATGCAGGTTAAAAAAAAATATCTGTTGCAATACTGGAAGAACTTTGCTTTTGATTACTGCAACAACCTTGGCTGAGTTACAGCATTACTACTCCTTCCATTATTTAAGCATATTATCCAGATTTTCCCCTCTCAGCCAGTAGGAGAGATTCACAGCAAAGTTAACTTTGGGTGTGTAACACAAGCGTATTTATCATACTTACTGACCCAAATCACTGTACCACAGTACACTGAGAGCCAAGTATAATTTGTCACACACACACACACACACATCACCTGAAAGGTAACTATATGGAACAGGACCTAAGACACACAGACCTCACAAAACCCAAAGTTATCAGGCTGAGAACAACCGTGAAAGCCAATTAAAAGAGGAAGATGGAAACACGGAGGACACAACTTGAGCTGGCTGTTATTCAATGCAGTTAGTATTCCCATAATTTGCATCAGTTTCTCGATCAGCTGTATTCCCCAACCCTCCCCCCAACTTTACGGTCTAGTTATTTATAATACTTTAGAAAACAAAACAACACATAAGTGTATACAGAATTTAAACTGAGAATAACTGCTTCTAGGATCTGTTCAACAGCTTGAGCCAATTGTAAGTGAAGGGCTAAAACTGTAATGCTTGTCAGAGAGTTGGAGCAAAAACCAGATTTCATGAGGAGTGGTCAAGATAAGCTTAACAGAGAAAAGCCAAACAAGCTACTCAACATTACTGACACTGGGACCTTCTGGCAGAGGTGAAAGACACAAGAAGATTTATTATTTTTTTTTAATCACCTGAACAGTCCAGAGTTTAACAGAATTAAAAGCCTTGCTGTTACTATTCTGTAGCCTTAAAATGCATTTGTAACTGAATGACAGATAAGATTTTAAAAGCATTTCCCCTGTCGATTTTGCTCTGCACACATTAAAAGACCAATAACTAAGAAAGCTATAATTGTATTTTATTTATTCATGAGAAAAAAAAAGCCTTACTACATAAATCTCTGTATAATATCAACATGCAGGATATATAGTTTCGTTTATATTAAATATGTACATGCTTCTTCAATTAGCATGTCTAGAAATAATTACCTAATATAAAAAAGCATCCCTGATGCCTTTTCCACTGCTACGGATATGCTCGCCACCAAAGCAAACAGAGGTATATGACACCATGCAACAGTGTCTTACAAACACTGTTTCGGATGCTTCACTTTCCTAACATGCACATTTCAAATTATTCCTTCCTGTTATTTCTGCAATCTTGGAATTCAAAGGCAAGGTATTTTTCTTCACTGGAATTTAATAAAACTTAGTTGGAAAGAGATCTGACTTTTTTTTTTTTTTTTGAAAGAACAGAGGCTAAGTCTGTGAGTGTTACAATATTTTAAATAATAAAACAATAACCTTGAGAAGATGTAGTATATTAAACTGCTCTGAACTAAGCCCAGTACTTGCAAATGGTAATATCACATGAAAAGCAGCACACGAATTAACCTCAGGGATAAATAACCTTGAGTGTCCATATATAAGAGAAAATAATATAGTACAAAAAAAAAAAAAAAGGAGTATAAGTATACTTTCTTTAAATCATTTTGGCTGATAAGAAATCAGTTGGAAAAGCACTGCTATCAAGAAGAAAAACCCACGCAGTATTTTTAAAGAAATACACACATGAATTCCTTTCACACAAACTGTTTTTGTGATATACAGTCTAACTTGGCACAATACGTAATTTTTTCTTAAATCCTCTTAGGACTGACCAACTTTTCTGTAAGAAGAAAAATATATTTTTCTCTGAAAACCGGTGTTCAGTATTTCAATCTCTTGGAACATACATTAAGCAAATTTCACTGGGCAGCAAGAGGGACTACAAGAGATTCAATACTGAGCAGCTTGTCCTTCAAATGCTATTTAGTCATTATTGTTACTACAGATGGCACCAGCAATAACGCCTACATTTTGGTCACCTAACACTTTCCCTGACAAAAAGATTCTTGTGATGCCTTCTCAGGATGTAGCATCTCCATTGTTTGCCACATGCCTTTGATTTTTGGCAAAGGTAAACACTTGACCTCTGCAAACATGATTTGATTGTGCCACAGAGTTTTGTTCCTTTTTGCAGAATTATAAACCACTGAACAATAGCCTCCTCCCTAGTAGTCAAGAGATGCAAATATCTTCCCTTACTACAGGCTTGTTTGTTACAGCTTGATCTGTGCAGACAGTCTGAAGTGATGGACATGCTAGTTCTGGCGTCTCACTTTCATTGCCATCCTAGCAATACCCCCAGCATTGGAGGACACTAGAGATCAAAACTTAAACACTGCCAGAGAACTACAAAGTTTGGGAAGGGGGACGGTGGCAGCAGCCACCACTCATTGCCAGGGCAGACAGCATCCTTTCTAGGGGAAACACACTGGGAAGGAACATTTTACCTTCTTCCTACCCCCATGAACAAGATGAGGACTCCAGGACCTAGATGTACATACAAACACATAAATTAAGAGAGCATCAGTTCCACACCCCTGTTAACAATTTGCATTAGTAACTGTTGTGATTGCCACAAAATTCATAAGTTGGGTCCCAGTAAAAAAGTCTCATTCTCTGTTGCAACAGATCCAAATCCCATCCACACTGCTGACTGTAAAACACACCACAAACATATAGACAATCATTGATACCACATCATTTATTATCTTCCAGAAGCCAGATCAAATAAAATAACAGATTTGGCTGAGACCGCTCTATACTGCCATGCTTTGGCATTAGTGTTCAAATGTCAATGCTTGACCACAAGTGATTATATCTGCCCATGCCTGTCCATGCTCTACAACACGTGACCCATTTGATATCATCTCTAATTACACCACATCCCGCCTTTTCTATGGATTCCCAATCTCATACAGGGTGAAGTTCCGGTCCACATAATGACTGAAGCTTTTTTGCAACATTTGCCTCTGAAGTTAGAAAGTATAAAAAGTAGAAAAACACAAGAAGAAAAAAGTTTGGGAAGACTGTGAGTAAACATTGGACAGACTTCCTTACACTTTAGAGAGGAGGAGGGGGGAAAAAAGTCACAAATACAAATTCTGAGCATTAATTGTTTTTATCCCTTCTCTTCCATGTGAAACATGAAAATATGGAGATCCAAGACCTAGAAGCGCTTGACTGCTCAACCACAACAGCTTACCCTGGGAGCTGTGACTGCTGAGCCCAGGAGGAGGGCAAGGAATAGCAAACACAGGCGTTCCCGGCTCCCTCCCTGGCTCCTCACACAGCATTACCTCAGAGAAGCCAAAGACTCACATTCATCTTCCCACCCCATAAATTTGGGATAATACTACTTACTACCTTATCTCCCAAAGCAATTGTAAAGCTACTTTTGGAAACTACAGTGGCTTAGGACAAGAGAGAAATTACGCCCTCTTACGCCCCGGGTTTAGATGGTTTGCCATCCACAAAGCAAAGGCCCCCTATCAGATAATTAAGGTAGAAGCGTAATAAGCAGCTGCCTAACCCCTTAATCACCACTCATCTCATACGTGGAACCGGGGAGAGGTCACGCGAAGGCAGAGCAGCCAGACCCACCCTGACACCTACACGTGAGGCCAAGATCCACAGTCGTGACCACCAGCCTTGGCCCTCACATCTCCTGGTGCTGGGGGACTTGATCCCACACCACACGCACCTCCGTACGCCCCAGCAGCCTCCACCACATCTCACACCCGCCCTCGGAAATTAAAAATTACATTTGCCCAGCAACGAGGAGGCACCTTAATCGGAGCGGTAGCTTTATAAAGGCTCGGAGCGAGGCGTTCACGCTCGATACCAGCTCAACCAGTTTGGTGCCCGGGTTGGCCAACCAGCACAGGCAGGCCCAGGCACCGCTGAAAATGAGGTTTATAAAAGCGCTCCCTCCCCGCTCTCCACTTCGGGGCAAAACCCAGCTGCCGCCCTCCCCGCCAGCACCGCCGCCGGTCGGGGAAATCGCGGCGGCACACGCGGCTGCCGGGCGAGCCCGACCCGCCGCACAAAAGCCACCTCATGGCAAACACCTCCCGCACCACAAAGGCGGCACCGGGCGGCGGGGGAAGGGGCACCCCGGGGGCCTCGGGGCGACACCGCTCTGCGTCCCCCCCCCCCTTCTTCAGGAGTCGCCAACCCCCACCTCCCCCCGGCGCCAGCACCCCCACGGCTCCCGCCGAGGCTAACCCGCCTCGTCCCTCACCGGGGCCGGGGCCACCCCCACTCCGCGCCCCACGGCGGCCCCGGGCCCGGCCCGAGATGGCGGCCGGACCCTCCCGCCGCCCCTTCAAGCGCCGCGCCGGCCGGCACCTGCCGGACAGGCTGGGGAGCGACCCTCGCCCGCCGCCCCCCAGGACTCCGGCAGCCCCGGCCCGGGGCGGGAAAGGAAGGGACGGTGCCGGGGGCAGCCGAAGGAGGCGGGCGGGCGGTCAAACTGCCGTCCTCCAGCACCTTGCGGGGCCACAAACTCATCCCTTACCTGTCGCCCGCGGGTAGCTGCGCGCAGCCCCCGGCTCCGCCATCTTCCTCGGCCGGTGGCCACCGCCGCGTCCTACCGCTGGTGCTGCTGCCGCCACCGCCGCCGCCGGGGCTCGGCGCCGCTCCGCTCCGATCCGCGGCGCCCAGGGGCCGCCGCACAGGCGCACTGCCCGCCCCGCGGCACCTGACACCGCGCGGCGAGCGGGGAGGAGCGGGAACAGGGCCGGGCACGGCGGCCGACGGCAGCCTGATGCCGCTCGGCAGCGGCTCCTCACCCGGTGCCGCCTGCGCGGGGCGGGGGGGAGGCTCCGGCGCCGCCAGGTGCTGCCGCTGCTCCGCCCCGCGGTGCCAAGGGCGGCGGGGAGAGCCCCGCCGGTAGTCATTCGGTAGAGCCTCGTCCCACCGTGTCCCCCGCTGCGGCCGGGAGAGCGGCACCTCGGCCGGCGGGACGGGGAGGGACGGGCCTTGGCTGTAGGGCAGCGGCATCCCGCTGGCAGGAGAGGCCTGGCCCGCTGCCCCCCGCCTGCCCGTCACCTTGCGCCCGTGGGTCTGCCCTCCCTCAGGCGAGCCTGTGTCTTGGTGACCGGGCACGTTTGATCCGGCTGCCTGGGAAAGCAAACTGCCCGGGAAAGCCAAACAACGCACCCTCTGCCTTGCCCCTGCCGTTTTTCCTAGATTTTTCCATCCTGTCGGCAGCCACGGACTGCCTCGGTTGAGCGGATGGCCTTGGAGAACGACAGAAGCGTGTCCTCCTGTCCCGGCTGGTGGGTCCCACCCGAGGTCACTCCTGCAGGCAGGCCTGCGTGTGGGCCCTCGTGCCAGGCTGGCCCTGCGGCGGCTGGCAGGAAAAAGGGAAACCTCATATTTTTTATTCTCCTGAATGTTTATATGCTAGCGGTTGGGGAAAAAAAACAACCCAGAAGTTTTAACGCACAGCCTGCGTATTTGTTTCCCTCCTGCTTTCCCGTTTTTTACCCACTTCTTGACCAGGTGGGGACACTGCCACCCCGCTGGAGCGCGTGTGGCCTCGGCGCTGGGCCTTGGGACGGCAGTGGCCCCACCGCCCCAAAATGTCACCAAAAGTGGTGTTTGATGCCACAAAGCCTTATTGTCTCGTCTCCAGTGCCAGTTTACCAAAATTGCAACTGAAGACATATTTAATCCTCCTGCTTTCCATTCTTACTCCGTTTGTTCTGTTCTTTTTGCCTGGCAATTGTATTCCTGTTATAGTCATCTTTAGCTGAAAATTCAGCTAAAGACAAGGAAAGTATTTTCCCTTCTTTTTTTTTTTTTTTTTTTTTTGAAAACATTTGCTTGGGTACTCCTGATGTGTGTCCCAGTAAATCGCTATTTCTTGTTAAGTGCAAATTACTCTGTTGGGGCGCTGGTCAACGATTTGTCTTCCATCTGTACATTCGAGTGGTGTCTTCATGTTTGGGTTTACACACCTCAATAAAAGTTTAGCTAGACAGATTTAGTTTTTCCCGTTGCGTATAGTAAAAATTATTCCTGATGTTGCCTTATCGGTGAGAGACTTCACTTTCATTGTTTATAACTTTGCCAAATTTTAAAAAGTGCCAGTGGATGTTTCCATGCCAGCTGTTTCTCAGGCTAAACTCCTGTCAAGGGGCTCCACTTAAAATTATTTTACCTGTCCAAACATGAAATTGTACTGTTTCGCTCATGTTACAGAAGAAAAATCCTACCTATCTTCCTGTAGCTGTGCCTCCTGATTTCCGGGGGCTCCCTTTGGCAACAAAACCAAAAGAAGGAAGACTGTCCTGTAATCTTAATTAATCTTTAGCCTATTGGTGCCTGACGAGCACACAGGAAGGAACAGCTGCTCTCAGTGCAAGTTACATGGGCTTAGTGCTGAGGGAAAGGAAACGGAGAGGATGAGTTTCCAGGACTGAGAATTAGGAAAGCAGTCAATGGATGTGGGGGATACGAAGGGACAGGAAAAGATGGAGGAGCCAGAAGCTGAAGAAAGGGATGTGAGGGTATCTGCAGGGAGGGTATTTGGGCAGGAGCCGACGGTTGGGTGGAAAGAGGTGGATCGGACCACAGGAGAATCTGCCCCAGGGAATGTGAGCCTACTCGTGCTGTCTGTCCAGCAGCCGTGAAACCCGTAAGCGTAGCATGTCACATGGAGAAATAAGTGGTCTCCTGCGATGGTAATCTCCTCTGATAGCTGGCTTGCAGCCTCACCAGTATTCAGACTGGGAGTCATGCAGTGAAAAAAAGATTTTAAAGAAAACTTAAGGAAACTACATGGAAAATGTAAAAGCTCCAAAGACAAAAACCTCCCCGATAGTATTTTATGTAGTATGTGATATAAGTCAGTTTTTAAATTACCTTTACAAAGTGTTTTTTCCGCAAGACTCCTGCCTCATTCAATGCAAAGGATGTGTTTAATTAATGTATAGTTCTTCAGTGTTTCTCTTCATTTTCATCATGCAAAGTGGAATCTTTCATGTCATATTCACTGTACATTCTTCAAACCCTGCCTTGAAGGCAGGTTAATTAATTTCCATGATGGCTTTCCTGTGGTACTTTCATAACTCCTTCAAGGATTAATAAATTTAACTTTATAACAGCCTTCTAAGTTGAAGTAGTACTATTATCATATTTTACACACAGGGAAGAACTGACAGAAGGTCATGTGTCTGGAGTTGTCCATAGATGGTTTTTAATTCTTTATGTTGTGGAGGTTGGCAGGTTGTTTTAAAGTGGACAACAGTGGATTTAATACAGTGTGCATCTACCAGCATCTAAGAAACAAGACCACAAGCGTTCTTGCTCAGGTTTGACTTTGAATACTTTACGGATGTGGCGGATTTCTTACAATCTACAAAGCTTTGGCATGCACTGACAGCCAGGAGTCAGGAGCTAGTTTCAGACCTGTCTGTGTATTCTTCTTTATGACAGAGGAACTCTGGGGAATTTTTTAATCTTCTGCTTTTAAAAAGAAGTTATGCACTGTTCAATTTTGCCCATACTTTACAGAACAAGATGATTTTCTTGACCATAGCAGCTAAAGAGGCTTTTCCAGCTGTGATGGCACTACAGCCAGCGTCTGCATGCTTAGAGTTGGAGATGTTACCATGTCCCTCTCTGACTTTCCACCCCCCGCTTTGGTCTACTGTCCCTTCATATCACACTAAAGGAAACTGCCCTAGAGGTGGCACGTCACCAGGAGCAACATGAGGCTCCATTTTTGAGTGATAGGGGAAGGAAGACATAACCTGACAGCCCTACAGCCTCAGGGAGCTGAGGGACGGGACCGGGAAGTTTCTCCTCACCCCAAGGACCAGGAGAGCAAATTACCACAGTGCTGCCCATGAGGGCAGGGAGACGGGCAGGGAGCAGCCGTGTGTGTGCTGGGCTGTGGCCAGCCTCTTATCATCAGCTCTCCAGCATGAATTATGAAGCAAGGCAGGAATTTTCCCAAGCGCCACTTCATCTCTGTAAGGCACATCGCATTGAGCCCTCTGGGAAGGCGTTTCATTGCAGGCACTTTGGTTACTCTTCTTTCTTCATCTGATGCCCAGTTTGTCTTTCTGTGAATGAAACTCTGGTAATACTTCTTCCAGATTGTTGTATTTTAAAGTGTTTTTCTTTCTTTTATGGTGTGTTGTGTGTTGTTAAAGTCAACAACCTTTTGGGTTTCTTTTATGGAAAACATTTTTCCCTTTTACCGCAAGTTTTCAGTAGGTGCTGTATTGAAGCAGGTCTGTCCAAATATTCATCTGTGAGCTACAATAGGTGTTGGTCAGCCTAAGGATGGGAAAATCTCAGAGGTAAATCTGCAGAGGTAAAGTCTTAAAGTCTGTTCAGTAAGCAGGCAGAAAGAAGCTGGAGGGACTGCTGATTTTGCCACTTTAACAGACATTAAAGTAAAAATTGTCTAAAGTCTAAACTAATTTTGAAAAGTTTGGCTTGGTTTTTCAGTGGTTTTTTATATCTTGTGGTTGTATCTATGCAACCAAAGCCATCTATCCCATCTATCCCTAGGAATGCTTCCAAGGGAAAACAGAATGGCGAGCCCTGAGCAAACTGGCCCAATCTACGACATAACAAATCTGCGACAGTCTGCAGTTTCTTCTCTTTGTTGCTGTTTTGAATCGATAGCCGGCAGGTTGAGAACCCAAGAGAGCGAAGCAGACAGGATGTCTGCCCATGGTAATTCAGTGGGAGTGACTGGCCAAGCGTCACATAAACGCTGTGTGTCAAAGATGAGAAATCCAGTTCTCCCTGGCAGTATTTGCCTGCTTTAACTTCAGAATCATCCTTTTCTGAAACTCCTGGAAATCCAGTGCCACCTTTACCATCTCTCTTATAACTTCTGAATGAAATTGAGTGCTCACACCAAAGTATTTTTACAGACAATACAAATTCATCAAAAGACAAGTACTCCTCTTCATGGGCTAAGTTCATGTCCTCTAAGAGAAACAGAAGATGACTCGAAGTTAAAAAGAATTGTAACACATATATGAGAAACTGAAGAAGGGTGGCGAGTATAACTAATCATAGTTATTCCTGATTGTTGAATTACTAATTTGCCACCTTTAGCATTCCCCTAAAATAGATTATAAACCATAATTGTACTTAGAGGGTTATTGTGAAATTAGGTTTGCAAATGGCAGAAATGCTCATGGACTAATTGGCCGATAAGAAATATTCCTCATGAAGCATCAGCCTTACATGAAAAATTCTTGGGCACTGAGTCAATAAACTGAGATGTGGCTTGATAACTGAGAAAATCTTTTTTTCCAGTTGCTTGGAACTGTTCTATAAAACCCATTGGTGGTGTCAGTCTTGACACTCGATATCAACAGCAAAATGGTACTCTGTTTCAAAACCACAATTTTGAATTCAAAAGTCATAGTGCTGTTTCTAAAGGACTTCTACCTTTTAGTCATGAATGTTTTTATGAAATACAGCTGAATTTTCCCTGGTGAAATGGCTTCAATTTCTGTTTGTCTCTCACTGTCTAAGAAGCCATGGGCAGAATATCCACAGGAATTAAACTAACTTTTTAAGTTCTCTTGATTGAAGAGCAGGACCAATATGCAGCTCAGTCTGGCAAAGCTTGAACTACATCTGTCTGCTTTATTTTTATGTACTTACACAGCTAAGAAGTGTCAATCAGTGAATATCATTAATTACTGATCATTATAATGTTAAAATAATTTTTAGGATGAATCATAATGGATTGCTTTTGTATTTGTCATTTGGCATGCAGAAAGTGTATTAGTTCTCCTCCACATGAAAACATATTAAAAAAACCCCTTATATTGTAAAATCCCACATCTTCTACCCCAATATCCTATGCCATATATGATATTTTATACTCCCAGAAAGCCTTGAACTAGGGGTATATTCTCACTTGCCTCACACATTGATGTTATCTTTTGAAGTTCAGCCGGAGCTTTTTGACTTGGTGTGACTAATGGTGTCAATCTTCACAAAAATAAGTGAAAAGGGAGAAAGGGAGAAACTCTCTCATCACCTTGTCCTTCATTATTTACTGACTGCACAGGCATTTTAAGTCATGTACAAACATACCCCTGCCTACACACCCTGCTTTACTGAGCACAGGAATGGGCTAAACAGTAGTGGAATGCAGCATAAACCTATTTCACACCTGATTTAAACAGAATATTTTTTCATCAATGTTTCATTGAAAGGGTGATATATATTATTTCTCCAGTTCTCCCGTAAATAAGGCCTTCCTTATTTACCACCAAATACCTGCTCTTCTCCTCCAATATTCAGAACCCTGTGAGCCATGAATCTTAAGAAGAGCCGTGTTATTAATTGCTTTGCAGATTTGTGGCCAGGTATCACCGGGGGATCCGAAAAAGTTAGATTTTGATGAGTTTTGGATTGCTTTTAATTCTGGGATTAAACTAAAGGTTCGTTACTGCAGTATTAGGCAAAGAAAAGGCAAAAGCTCTGTTAGCTTTTCATGCTTTAACAGGATGTGACACAGTCTTAGCATTTGCTGGGAGAGGCAGGAGAAGATAAGTCTTGCTTAGGAAGGAAAGAATGTCTGCCCTGCAGCCATAGAAACAGTTCTCCATTTCTCTTCACCACCTGCTGAAGTGATTGATATTTGCCTGAAGGATTTGCAATTATTTGTAATATTTTTGTTTAACTGCACACCAGCGTACTTTGCCAGGAAGAAGAACGTTCCTTCCCAGCAGTACATCTATTCATATAGGGGAAGATTATGTTGTATTCATACATGATAGAAGCATGGACAAGAACATATCTACATCAGATTGTTAATAGGCTGTTTTCAGGGTTATGGAATATCAAATCCTAAGATATTTCTACTCTGAGTGAATGCCTAAAATAGCATTAAGCTGATTAAGTTTAGTTATCATTGAATAATAATTATACTGCATCCAATGGCAGACAGTCAGTAGAGAATTAGTTTTTTTTACATTTTGGTTAAACATTTGGTTAACATTTTGGTTAAATCCCATGTGTAAGAAATGAAGTCACCTTGAAGAGAAGTCATGACTACCATGGGGATACAAAACCTCTGGGACATATAGACCAGATAGGTCCAAGAAGCCAGGCAGTCTTGAGGCCACCTGAATTTATGAGTAGTACTGCATGTGCACAGGGGACTCTGCCTCACACTTGCAGTGAGACCGTTTGCATGCTCCCATGCTCAGTCCTTCACATATGACTGGTAAATCCTGTGCCTCAGCCTTTCTGAGCGCTATCCATAAGGTAATTCTGGGAGAGACATAATAATTGGAGGAGAGAAGTCAAAGTGGTTTAGGTCTTCTTTCATAACTACCTATTAGGAATCCACAACAGACCCATATGCGACTTAAGTATATACTTAAAATCTGCCCAGCATAGGAAAACAGAAGTTGAATTCTGATTGCTTTTATTTAAAGAAAGAACATTGTAAAAGATGAAGATTTTATTACTTTCATAATCAATTTTTGTTCTTCCTTAACTTCCACAGACCGTGACATTTATTCATGCGTGTGACTTGGCGCACTCAAACATAGAGAATGCAGCACTGGTCACAGTGATTCTGTGGTTGCTTCAAAGCAAGATAAATCAGGCTGTAGATGCTTACAGTCTAAAGGTCTCCTGGTTATTAAAATGAGATCAATAATTTTGAAGCAAGCAGTGTTTGAAAAATGGCTGAGCTGAGTCTCAAATCAATGGGTATAAAAAATTATACTGAACATTTTAACACAAAAGGGGAGGGTCTGTTGACAAAACTTGTTCATCAAGAATGAAATGGATCCTCAGGCTGAGCTCCAACAACTTCAGCACAGCTACAACAAATTACACAATCTGCCTCTGAACAGAAAAATCAGATATTTCAGTTTATTATGTATAAAAATTCAACAAAGAAATCTTAAATATATATGCTAAAAAGATAAAATAACAACTGTACAGAAGTCTCACAGAGATGTACTTAGATAGTTGTCATACGTTTCAAAACTTGCGTAAACATCAGATGTTAATCAAACATTAACTTACCTTAATTTCACAGGTTAAAGAGCACTCCTACATACAATTAAGGATCAATTTTCTGCCTCCCTGCCAATCCAGCAATTAATGGAACACGCTGCTTCCTCTAGATTTTAATTTTATAGGGGTTATAGCTGAGCAAACATAGGGAATGGTTTGTAAGCATTTACAAACCTCTACAGCAAACATAAGAGAGACCAAAATATAAAATAAAAAGATCTGGTGATTGCTAGTAGGCTAATAAAAATAGGCATGACAGATCCTCTGGAAATAATGTAAAGGACGGTACCAAATGCATAATGTTCTTTTTGCAGTCATTTAGTCTGTTTTCTGAAGTCTAGCTCTTTGACAATTTAGTCTTCCCCCTGCCCCTTGAAAATCAAGTCTAATTATGTCAAGTATGTATCTTGTAATTTCCTTTTTTGTCATTCCTACTGCATATCAGAATGTTCAAAGTTTGGTTTTAAATTGTGAGAGAAGTTATTTACTCTGCCTTCAAGCTCAATTTGAAGATACAAACTGATGCAACTAACCCAACTAGTTGGAAGAAATTAAGATGGCTAAACCCAGTGTTTCTATTCAATGAAAATTCTGCCATTTCAGAATTTCTTTTCATTCAAACTCTGTTAAAAATAATGGAAATTACTTACTTGTAGTTAAAAACTGTTTAAGGACTCTGCATATTGCTTCCAGGCCGTATGACAGAAAGTTTGCATAGCACTCTCGCATATCTTGTTACTGCAGTGTAGTGATCGGTTAGCACATGTATGAATAGGTAAGTCTTCCAATCTGAGGACTTTAAACTTTTCCATATTTATAGAGTCACTAAGGGTACTTCTTTTCTTTTCCAAATGACATGGCAGTGATCTACATCCCTGTCTAAATCCAACCCTAAGGCTCTCATGGATACTTCAGGCTCTCTGATACTTCAGTACAGTATTTTTTCTACCTTTCTCTAAATGATCCATCTTATACATACTGTCCCTTTTCTTTCTCTAAAGTTATTAATGCATAATGCTATTTCATCATCTTTATTTTTCTCTTCTGTCTTTCCTAAATGATGCATATACTTCCATCGTGATATTTCAGCCACAACTGCTAATCCTCCACAGGTCTCTGTACTGTGCATTCTGACTCAGTTGTTCTGGATCCTTTGTTTTGTTGTGCCAATGTAATAGCTTCATACTGGCCACCACAAGAGGCTAATTTTTAGCCAATACTTTCCCACTCTGTATTAGCCAGCAAGCGCTCTTATCAGTATTGGCACTTGCATTCCTCTGGCCCTCTCATGTTTCTTTCTCACTACATTATCATCACGCAGACTAAATGAGCCGTTCCCAGCTTTGTTCCCTACTTTTAAATTTAAGCTCTTAGCAATCAAATTAACCTTGATCCTGGTCCAGAACTCGAACTATTTGGTGTATGATCCTCTTCCAAGAATGTTTCCCAGTGGCAGACAACCCTAAACCTTCTTATAGAGTGATCTGTTTGTCATCATTGTCTAGTTGCATCTCTCCTCTAAATCTTTAAAGACCAGGAGAATTCCATTCCATTTTTATTGATCTTTGTATTAGCCATATTTCACTGGATTGTGATTTCAGACATCTTTTCCATGTCTTCCTACTAGCAGACAATTGCTTCTGCAGTTGGAGCAATTTTTCCATATTCTTTCATGAGTCTTGGCCTGCTGGAGCAAAAGTGTGCAAGAGTCAGAAAAAAAACATCTCCTATGTGGTTTAGATTAGCCACACTAAATAAAATTATTCTGATGTCTTAAGTAAGCCACTACCACTTGACAGGCACACAAAAAAAAGCAGTGTTAGGTACTTAGTGTCAAATCAGGAAGGCCAAAGCCAAGCCAGAGCTGGGGCTGCCGAGGGGCACTGTTTGGAACAAGGCAGATTCTGCGAGAATGCTAATTGGAAAAGCAAGTTCAAGGAAAATGGGCTTCTGCTGATGAGGCCCATAGTGACAACAGGTATCAATGAAAAAGGTGACGAACTCAGTGCTTTTTTTCTCTTTCTTCACAGTGAAATCTAAGTCCCAGACCCCTACCTGGATGGGCCCAGTCAGTGAAGGAATTAGGCAGCCAGCAATGGAGAAACTGGATGTATTCAGATCCAGTGGGCTGGATGGGAATCACCCCAAGCTACTGGAAGACCTGATGAGCCTGAGTATGAGGCCACTATCAATCTGCATCTTGAAAAAAGGCAAGAAGGAGGACTTGGGAAACTATATGCCAGTCAGCTTCACTTCAGTCAGTGGAAAGATCATGGAACACATAATCAGCAGTAGTCAGCCCAGGAAGGCAAACCGTGTTTTTGACTTGATTGCAGCTATGATAAAATGACTGGCTCTGTGGGCAAGGGCAGAGTGGTGGGTGTAATATACCTTGATTTGAATATGGCTTTTGACACCAACTTCCCCAGCCTTCCCCTCTGGAAACAGCAGAAGCAGAGACCGGACAAACAGACTGTTATATGAGTTGAAAACTGACTGTAAAGGTAGCAGTCAATAACTCAATATTTGGCTGGTAATCAGCAAAGCACCCTGGGGTCAATACTGGCACCCATACCCAATGCCTTCGTTAACAACCTGGCTGCAACTCAGAGCTCATTCTCAGCAGATTTGCAGATAGCACTTAGTTAGTGGAAGTGGCTGCTGGTTCAACCCAGAAGGACCCTGAGAAACTTAAGGATTGGACAGAGACCTCATGATCCTTATAAGAAGTATGAAGTTCTGTACCTGGAGCAGCTGGAATAACCCCACGTACGGGTAGGGGCTGGGAAGTGGCTGTCTAGGTCATAGTCTTGTGGCTTACAGCACACTGTGGGTTGAATGCTAACCTGCAACCTGCTATTCTGAAAGAAGCTACATACTGGGTTAACATTAGAAGTGTGGCCAGCACATAAGGGGAAATTTGCTGATAATCTCTACTTGGTACTGGTGAGGCCATACCTGAAATAGTGTTTAGGTTTGCATACCTCTGATCAAGAGGGACATGATGAAATTGGGAAGAGTTCAGTGGGCGGCTACCAAGAAGGCTATTAAGGAGAGGCTGAGGGAGCTGGACTGATTTAGTCTGGTAAAAAGGAAGATAGGAAGTGACATAACATCAGCCTAAAACTGCTTGAAGTATTATTAGAAAAGTGACAGAGCCAAACTCTTCTTGCTACTGCCAGCTGGTCTAACAAAGAACAATTGCCACAGTTTACAGCTTGGGAGGTTCAGACTGGGCACCAGAAAATAAAATCAACAAGAGGGTAGCTGGGCACTAAAAAAGGTTGTCCAGGCAGGTGGAGGAATCTCTATCACTGGGGCTTTTCAGGCAAAGCCAAGAGTGACATATTCTAGTGCTGAGATGGTCCAACAAAAAGACAACCTTCAGAGGTGCCTTCCAATCAACATTCTTATGATCTTACAGCAGGTTTCAGGTCTTCGCAACATTTTATTAATAAAGCCCTGTTATTAATCTTTTTATTACATTGTTTGGTTTCATGAGTGGTGGTAGAAGATTGTCACCTAGCCTGTTTGAAGAGAGAAGATTCAACAGATGGGAAACACCTTGGTGAGTTGCACAACTAAGACAACACCTCTCATCAACCCACTTTATGGAGTTAGAAGTACAGCAAGAGACTTCAGCTAAGGAAAGGTATTCAAGTCGCACTTCTGCTCCACATCCCTCTTCCTCTTGCCCTGGCACCCATTCACCTTTCCAACTTAGTTGACTTATTCCTCTACCACATTAAAATCTGAATCTAGACTCAGTTGCTCCTTCTGCCCATGTCTGAAACAAAGAGGACCTAAATTAGTAATTAGCCTTTCTCTGGCCTTCTGTTATCAAAGCATTATTCAATTTCTTTGGTCTGTGGGAAATGTCTTGATATAAATAGATGTATTCTGCTGTGAACTGCATTGATTTCATAACATTTCAGCCCAGTAGTTTCCCACACTGCATGATAAAGAAAAGCAGTGTCCCTTTCTCAATTGCATTTTTTTTTTTCCTCCATCAGGAAATATTGAAGATCATAATTTTCCTCTAAGTCTGTGGACTGCCATTGCCTTTGTCAGTTAGGAATAAGCTGCACGTGAAAGACAATAAATAAAAGTGCCAGGTTTTTCTGTATAGCTTGATGTGATGGAGCAGATCAAATTGTAATAGTCCATTTGGCACTTAAATGTCAATAGAAAGATAATTTCAAATTTATGATCCTGTCCTCAGTACAACAGAGGTATAGAGCATTCTCTGAAGCAGAGGAGATAGAAACACCTAGACCTATGAACAAATTCTGCTCCTACCTCTTTGACCCTCTGTGCTGGCCATAGACTTCTGTTCTAGCAGTGCTGGATGGTGCAGGGAAGAATGCTTTCAAAAGGGGTTGAATTGGTTGGACCTGCATACTTTGGATCTAAAAAGTGGACTTTTGCGATACTTGCAAGAGGCCAGTTGCCATGCATATGGCAGTCCATGTGATTTCTATAATCTTAGGCAAATAACAATAAGGTAATTTATAGTCAATATGATCTTCAAGTCTCACCACCAATACAGCTTGCTTTACCATATTCAGGGGAACAGTGAGCTGCTTGTCTCCTGTTTAGAAGTGTGGAATTTTTGGTTTTGCTTTTTTTTTTCCTTACAGAAAAGACCCCATCCTCAGATGGTAGTATATATCCATATATTCTACACAACTAAATTCTTTCTTGTATTGTGGATTTGACCTTGGATCCAGTATTCTAGGTTTCAGTGGAGAAGTGGTAAGACATGATGTATCTAAAGGAGAGGAGCAGAGCAGCCATACCGGGAGAAACTAGAGCCAGAAGATACCTGATGGGATGCATCTAATGCACCTACAAGTGCTGAAAAATCAGATGGTTTGGTTTATAATGTATAAAACTTCAACAAAGAAAACAGAAATATGTATGCTAAAAAGGTAAAATAGCATAAATTTACAGAAGTCTCACAGAGATGTATTAAGATAGTTGTACATTTCAAAATTTGCGTAAACATCTGATGTTAATCAAACATTAACTTACCTTCATTTCAAAGGTTAAAGATCACTGTCATGTACAATTAAGGATCAGTTTTCTTCCTCCGTGCAAATCCTGCAATTCATGGAATGTGCTGCTTCCTCTAGATTTGAATTATGTAAGTTATAACATCATGGATCTGGCTGATGTCATTGTGAGGCCACTCTTGCTAATGTCTGAAAGGTGACAGTGATCAGGGGACATTCATGGGGACTGGAAAAAAGCAAATGTCACTTCTCTCTTCAAGAAGGGCAAAAAGGAGTATCCAAGAATCTACAGGGCAGGTGTCCTCAACTCAGCCCCAGGGAAGGTGGTGTTGCAAATGATTTCCAACATATTAAGCATAAGAAGGCGTTGGGGAGTAGTCAGCACTGATTTAGCAAGTGGAGATCATGCCTCTTGCCTGATGACATGAGTGGCTTGGTGGAGGAAGGGGGAGCAGTGGATGTTATTTGTGTTGAATTGAGCAAGGCTTTCAACACAGTGTCCAAGCAACAGAAGTCTCCTTTTACCAGCCTTTTGCATGTCTCATGCAGATCCAGTACCTGATCCAGTGGTCCAGTAAAAGCTGGTGCTGTTTGAACCACCAGTGACTGTTCCATTTGTGCGTCTGTGACAGTTGCTGTTTGGCCATGGAAGAGGTCTTCAACTTCTGACACTTAGAAGACTTATCTGAAGATTCTTCTGTCTTAAATTTTAGAGATAGAAAACTGTGACTTTAGGGGTTGCTGATACCAAGACAGTGAGAAATAAATAGCGCCTTTGAGTAGATCATAGGATAGTTTGTGTTGGAAGGGACCTTTAAAGGTCATCTAGTCCAACCCCCCTGCAATGAGCAGGGACATCTTAAACTAGATTAAGCTGCTCAGGTGAGGCATCTACCACCTCTCTGGGCAACCTGTGCCAGTGTTTCACCATCCTCATTGTAAAAAAATTCTTCCTTATCTTTAGCCTAAATCTTCCTATTGCAACAGGCCCTGATAAAAAGTTTGTCCTCATCTTTAAGCACTGAAAGGCTGCAATAAGGTCTCTTCGGAGCCTTCTCTTCTCCAGGCTGAACAACCCCAACTCTCTCAGCCTTTCCTCATAGGAGAGGTGCTCCAGCCCTCTGGTCATTTTTGTGGCCCTCCTCTGGACCTGCTCCAACAGATCCATGTCTTGTGCTGAGGACTCCAGACCTAGGTGCAGTACTCCAGCTGGGGTCTCACCAGAGTGGAGTAGAGTCACCTCCCTCGACCTGCTGGCCATGCTTCTTTTGATGCAGCCCAGGATATGGTTGGCCTACTGGGCTGCGAGTGCACCTTGCCAGCTCATGTCCAGCTTTTCATCCACCACTACTGCCACATCCTTCTCAGCAGGGCTGCTCTCAATCCCTTCATCCCTCAGCCTGTATTGATACTGGGAGTTGCCCCAACCCAGGTCCAGGAACCTCGTGAGGTTCACACAGGCCCACTTCTTGAGCTTTTCCAGGTCCCTCTGGATGGGAACCCATCCCTCAGGCATGTCAACCACACAACTCAGCTTGGTGTCATTTGCAAACTTGCTGAGGGTGCACTCGATCTCACTGTCAATGTCATAAATGAAGATATTAAACAGTACTGGTCCCAATACAGACCTCTGAGTGACTCCACTTGTCACCGATCTTCATCTGAACATTGAGCCACTGACCACTACCCTCTGGATGTGACCATTCAGCAATTTGTTATCCACCAAACTGTCCACCCAAATAGATACAGGACAGGAGTTTTAAATGGGGCTTGAATAGACCAGCTCTCAGCAATAACAATGACATTATTCCAGCAGTTGCACTTATTTCCTCAGAAGGCACCTCCCTAGAAGAAAGGCTTCTGGCTAATTAAATAAAAAGATAAAGAAATGATCCTACAGAATGAACACTCAGACTGGTTTTAGACTTAAGAAAAATACTTCATTTAATCATGAACTTAAAAATAATTCAAGAACGTCACAGTTCAAACAAGTGTGCCTCTGGAGGTCCTTCTGGTATGAGAAGTATGTCCTACCTTTTATACTAGCATTTACTTTTCTCAGCTGGGATTCAGTAGATATAAATCAGACTTTTGAATTTTAGCTCAAACTGAAACCACTGAAATAATAGGTAAAAACCCTTCCACGGCCATCCTATGTAGCCAATCCCTTTTGGCAACCATATAGTTCTGACATAAAAAAAAAAAAATACAAAAAACAACCCCCCAAAAACCCACTTTAGTATATTGAACTTTGGTAACTGAATGTTGAAGAAATCTTAAGACTTAACTTGAATTTAGCAAAAGTCCCAATCTAAGCTTGAGACATAAATGCATATAAAATCTGTCGTCTTGTGAAAGATTGTGGGGACTGAGGCAAAAGAAGGGTTAAGTGTGGTAGAACTAATAGGGAGGAATAAGCAGCTGCAGCACTGTTCTGGCAGAGGATGAAGTTGTGTGAAGCTACTCCCTAGATAAGGAGGTGCTCCTCACAGGGAAGAGAGATTCCCTTTTCGGTGGGAACATGATCTTTTAGAGTATGCGGTGGTGTAAACAAGTAAAGCAGAAAATTAGTGGCCTTGGTAGAAAAGTATATAAAGAGCACACTTGCTTAATAAAGCTGATTTCGATCCTGCATATCAGAGTCCGTGCCACTTCATCTCTGACAGAAGATTATTTATGTGGTTCAGATATCTGCAGTGACAACTGAATCTCACTTATTCTCCCAACTAAGTTCAATGGCTATTAACAAAACTAGCTTCAAAAAAGCCCACACAGCTGGAAAAAAAATTAAAAAAAAATTCACAGGGAGCCCATAAAACATGAGAATTATTCTCCCCCCGCCTTCCCCGCACCCCAAAGGGCTTTCAGATCTATATATCTGTGGTTATGACAGCAACCTCTTTTCACTAGAGATACAGGCGGATCTGATTGCATTGAAGATGAAAGGTAGTCTGAAAAAAAAAAAAAGGGAGCCTCTAAATTTTTTATGCAATATGTCCCAATTGTATTTTTTCGCTTCATACAAATCCGCTGCTGAGACAGAGTCACTCAGTTACCTTCTCTAACAGGGAAGCGAGTCAGGAGCTCTCAGATTCTTGGAGTCAAGTTCAAGTCTTGTGACTCAGATCAAATGTTCCAACAGATCAGTAGTGGACAAAAAAATCATACACCAGATGCTTGTTTGAGACTGCAGTGAAGAACACAGTTACATTGCGACTGCACCCGAAGTACCGTGTCCATTTTGGGGGTCCCCAGCATGAGAAAAAACGAGCGAGTCCAGCAGATGACTAAGATGACTGCTGAAGGGACTGGAGCGTGATACTGAGGAGAGGCTGAGAGATCTGGGTTTGCTCAGCCTATAGAAAAGAATGATGAGGGGAGATCTTACTCCAGTCTGCAATTACACAATTGGGGTGGAGGGGAAGAGACTGGAGTGCCAGACTCTTCTTGGTTGCACGCTGGGGATGAACAAGAGGCAAGGGACACAACTCAGAACACAGAAGATTTCAATGAGATGCAAGCTTAAAAACAGGTTTGCAAAAAAACCCAAATCCAAACAGTTTTCTTAAGTAACTTAGCTGCTCTGAGATGGTTCAGAATGTGTGGCACAAACTGTTGTATTGGTACAGTATGGCAGAGTTTCAAAATGACCATTGACCAGGAAAGTACCTAAAGATCATTTATTCAAAAACATTGTCTTGCTAATGATCAGTGTTAGAATTTTTACTATTTCAGAAACGTTTGTATTTTAATAAATGTTAGTTTCCAATCCTTTTCTGTGCCAATATACCAATGCAACATTGTCCTGCCAACACAACTATACAGAAATAAAGTAACACAAATATCAACTTCATAAAGCGGTCAATACTCAACTCTATACCAGTAAACATAAACTAACCTTCAGTACCATCAAGGGACTCATTTCACAATATAACTACAATGGGACAACTTTAGTTGAAAAGACTCCCATGCTACCATTAATTCAGTTCAGGCCAAGAGAGAACAAGGTTTCTGCGGCTTCTGATATTTCTTAATATTGTATAATGGTACAACATAATAACATCTGCTGAAGAAACCATACGAGTATAGTTCTTCAGCTATGTAAACTAGGTCAGTTCATTATTGTTACCATAAAAAACAATTGAAAACTATGTAAACAGGCAGGAGCCCCTAATCTGAATGTGATTGATATGCAAGATGTAATAGTCCTTCTGGTCTCCACTGGATCTCATTTTCTCCTCACCTACCATGTTCTTCAGTGTGTTCTGAGGATCAGTGTTAACGCCCCAAATATCATGAAAGTTCTAGCTTGGGAGCGGTCAGTGGTTTACACCTTGTCTCTTTAGGCATGCATGTGTTATCTACACAAGACGCTTGGAACAGGGACTAGAGTACACTCAGCCTTTATTTCACAGCACAAAAAAAAGGAAGTTCTTCAAAACCTGCTGTCCGAAGGCATATTCTCACTGCGCTATACATAGATGTGGTTATTTGAGCTGGAAAAAATTTTAGATCCAGCAGTACTTTCCTCTGTCAAACTACACAAGCAACCTACAAAAGAGGAAGAACATGCCTCATCTTCTTCTTGCATCTCATACCCAAGTTTTGTTGAGGGATTCAAAGGTAAATACAAAGGAAGAACATCCATTTTTAAACAGCTTCTAGTTTTTGGTGAGTTAACTTTTTGCTCCGAATGATTGTCACGGGGTGGATGCCTCTAAACAGTATATCCCCTACACCTTTACTTAGTCTTATGCAGCTGAATGAAGGATAAAAATAGAGGCTGGAGAAGCACGCAGCCAACCGCACCATCAAATTTAAATGCTTTTGTGATGGCATACTAAGCAAAAGTTTGACCAGAGCTTGAGACAGTATTTCTGCATATCTCAGTGACAGAAGCAGTTCTCGAGGACACCAAAGGGTTCAGAGAACCCCTGTGCAGCCCCACCACCACAGGAGGTGGTTCTGCTCCATGGCAAGTCTCAGCAGGCTGCTAGTGAGCAAGGCAGACACCATCGCACCACTACGGAGAGAACAAAGATTTGAAGTCTTTTCAGATGGGGTGGGGAGCATCCAACAGAAGCCTGGAGAGAGACTCAACTTGGAGCTGAAGGTCTAGCACTTTCCTAGTATGTGATGAAGAGAATTGACCTCCAGGTTTTCTCAGTCCTCAGAGAGGAATGTATTTCCCCCTCTGTAATTGTTCTAAGATGACTCAAATATTCTGCTAGCATATATAGGGCTCTCAGTGATTTACAGCTGACCTTCCTAACAGAAGAACAGACTCCAGGGGAAACTGCTTTTTGACCAAAAAGAACAAATCTTGTGCCACTGTCTTTAAGCAACGCCACTAAAATATGTATTTCTGATTGGAGTTGAGTGCCTAGTCCTGATTCCTGATACAGCCCCAGAGGAGACCTGGTCGCTTGTAGAATCAAAAATCCCTTTCCTGACTTTGTCTGAATGACTCTCTTCCTCACTCCCCATTTCCCTGACTGAAAAGGGAGGGCTTTATCACGACACAGTGAGCTCCAGCTGGCGAGTCCCCAGGCTGGTAAGTGCTGGTGTGGGAGATCATATAAGCAGAGAGATTTCACTGCATATGACCCGTTTTCTACATTCTGCTCTATCTGCTTTTGGCTATTTCAAAAGCAGGGTGAGAGAGTCCAGACGGTCCTTTCAGTCTGACAGAGACTGGATATTTTCACATGTTTATGAAGTGCTCGGTTGATACTGCAAGAGATGAAGTGCACTTACTTGGAGCTCTATTACTTAAGATTAAGATGGGACTAATGGGGAAGTGCAACAGAACTAATGGGGAAGTGCAACAGAGTGTGGTGGAGATAGCAGGTGGAACAAGAAACAGAACCTACTTTGTCTGCCACCTTTGGATTTCTTAATCCAGAGGTCAGAATTGACTGGAAAAAGATATGTAGTGGTGGGGGTGGAAGATCCATGTCCAACACATTTCAAATCGACTTACTGTGCTAGTAACTCCCCTTAAGTACTCCATTTCTTATCACAAGCAATAGACTGTTACTGGAAGAAATAATTTAGTCTAACAGAACAGTAAGTATAGACTTTAGTAAATTAAGTGTCAAGATAAGATACCTCTAACTGAATTAGGGTTAGTGAGTTATGTACGCTCTTTGAAGTAGATGCCATACAAACCAATTTTGAAAATATTTCTGAAAAATACTAATATATGGCTTGATAAAGCATTTTCTAACTATAATATCCACATTAAGGTATTTAGAAACATAGAGAATTAGCTATGGCATACAGTTACCAAAGATTCCTTGATCCTTTGAAGTTTTTGGAATAAGCCAGGAGCTCAGCTGAACACCTTTACTTCTGTATGTCTAAGTCCTAATACACATATATGTGCTTCCCTTGAGGAAAATATAGTTTTGGGGAGAGAGAAAAAATAATATATGCTTAGTTAGCCATTGGAAGGAATATTGAGTGTTATCTACTGAACCCTGTCCTTAGGAAAAACAGTAGCTGATGCTTCTACCAAGTTCATCCGCTTGGTATGTTGAGTAAAATAAAAAGAATATTATTTTTTACAGGAACAACACAGAAAGGATAATTATTAAGGCATTATTAAGGCTATTAGGAACAACACTGTGGTCCCATGATAACAATGTTTCTCACGACAGAGGAAATAGATACAGAAGTCCCTTGAGAAATCTGAGCAATGAGCAGTATGAGAGAACCAGTGTAATGTGTGGATGGCAAAAAAATGAAGCTAAAGAAATGCACATGACCACCCAACATTGACTGAGAAATCATGTGTTCAAGGACTTTGTCCCAGAAGAATCAGGTTTTCATAGGAAGGTGAAGAGATATTCACTTATCCTTACTATGCAATATGAATAAAGAATATAAGAATATAAACTAAAATTTTCTACACTCATATGTGCAAATTATGATTATGTGAGTACAGAAGAATGAAAAACCTATTCAATCAAGAGTAAATATTGTTTTGAAAACCAGTGATAAGGAAATTACCTGTTTTAAGGAGGGCTTGGGTGTTAAGGAAACTGTTAGGTGCCATGCTCTCCTCCCTTCCCCCTTTTATTATTTTAATTGATTTAGAAGATGTCCATCTATAGAAGTAATCAGAAACAGCCATGCTATCTCCTCAATATAAAGTTATCGGTGACTTGGCACTCAAGCTGTTTCTTCTAAATGCTTCCCCATGCCCTAAATCAGACACACATCTTGAATGTTTTTTGATTGTCTAACATTGCCCATATAACTACTGCTAGGTTAACCTAAGCTACTTGCAACAACACATACATATTCACCTCCTGGCTATATTCTGTTCTCTTTCTTAGTTACTATATTATTTTCTGTATTATCCTATATTAAGTACTATAGTTAACTTTGACTTTTGTAGTTCTAAACAGTAACAATTTAAAACATTTCAGTTCGGTTCAGTTTAAAACGTTTCATGAAGCATGAGATCACTCTTCCTACCTTTGTAGACAAAATGTACACCTAGCAATATGATAGCATCGATTCAAATTGGGGAGAGGAGGGGAAGAGGAGGCCAAGGTTTACGGTGTAATTAAATACAGAGAAGTACTAGCTAATTTCAGATTTTTCCACTTACCTTTCAACAATTGTTTCATTAGTTGGTGATAGTATAACAATACACCAGTGACAGTACTTGTTCCACATACAGGCAGTATACTCACATTTTTAGTGAAACAATCGCTCTCTACAACTACCTAAAGGAGGTTGTAGAGAAGTGGGGGTTGATCTCTTCTCCCAAGTAACAAGTGATAGGACAAGAGGAAACGGCCTCAAGTTGTGCTAGGGGAGGTTTAGGACAGATATTAGGAAAAAGTTCTTCACCAAAAGGGTTATGAAGCATTGGAACAGGCTGCCCAGGGAAGTGGTGGAAGCGCCATCCCTGGGGGTATTTAAAAGATGTGTAGATGTGGTGCTGAGGGACATAGTTTAGTGGTGGTTTTGGCAGTGTTAGGTTGATGGTTGGACTCGATGATCTTCAAGGTCCCTTCCAATCTAGATGATTTTATGATTCTAATCCCTATGCTGTTGCACATTTCCAACACTTTTGTGAAATTGCTGCCCTATTTTGGGAAGAGGTTTCTGCTCACTTGCCAAAAGTCTGGTTGACAGTAGTTGTCCAAAGCCACATTACTAAGTTGCAAGTGGTGTAAGCTGCTATTAAGGGGATGGCATTGACGACCGCAGTGGGATACAGGGTGCCCATTACTTCTGGCCCAGTCCTTCAAATGGAATACAGTAAGACTGGACAACCACACTAATGGATCTTAGGGCATCTTTTTAAGATGTTTTCAGCTAACAGGGCTGGCAGAACCATCCAACATCTTTATGTATACTAAAATCAATGGATGCACCCGTACCTTTTCATTTCTGAAGTGGCTAATGCCATTTAGGTGTGAAGAACCAAATGTTCCGTTAAAAATTTCATAAGCCACAGATTCACAGAGAATAAGCTACTGCAGGTCCTTCTGGTTAGGCTAACAGCTGCAAAAGTCTAACCACTACCTCTCCAGAGGTTAAGAAGCAATCTCCCAAATCGAGGGGAAACCTATCCCTACACACACTAACAACTGATCTGTGGCTTCTTCCTTTTCATTTCTAATCAGGCTCCTGGGCTGCAGTCAATTAGCAGCAGAGAACTGTGAGGTTATATCGCCAATCTGAAGATCCATCTCTAGATATTCCGTCACAATCTACACAGTTACTTAGCACTGGATACTTCTGCCATTTTCAGCAAAACTTAGGATCCAGCTACGTGTCGTTATTTGCTCAAGACAGAAGGGTCCCTACGACTGAGCTGTTGCAAGACTCCGCCTGGTCAGCCACCCACTGCACCAGTCGGTAATTAACATGCCAGACCTATTCCAGAGCAATTTGACAAGGCAGATTGGGACAGTGGCTGTCCATAGGTTCAGAAGAAGGCAAGGTCTTCCACAGCTTTTCAGGGTCTTGGGCTTCTCAGTGAGTCTCCAGGAATACAACTTTTAACTGCTGTATTTTCTGTATACATCTCCAATTTCAGCCATGAGTGGGGGAGGTCTTTCCACTGGGTCAGGCGGCAAAAGGGTAAAATAATCTTCTCAGAAACCTCGTTAATGCATCTTTCCCCACCCCCACCACTGTCTACTACAATTAGTTTTAAAGCCCTGTAAGTCAGAAGCTGTTTCCTCAAGCACTCTGCAGCACTTGGCTTTCCTCTCCAAGCACAGAGACTAAACACAGGAACTGCAGAGTCCTGTCACTGTTGTGAGGATTGTCACAGAGCTGAATCCTCCCTGACAGCAGGTACCACTGATGGTGGAACGTATATAACCCATGCAGGTCTGGGTGGGATGTCCCGTGGGGATCCTCCAGTGTATCAGCTACTCTTCCCTATATTTACTGGATGTAGGAACAGCAGTGTCCCTCACTTGTTGCTGCCAGTGACAGGCTCGCACCTCAGCCCGTACTTGCATGCTTGAATCAGCTTGTTCTTTAGGAAGAAGGTGACCTACTTCAAAAACCTTAAAAAAAATATATCTTGAGTGTTTCTGTTGCTGGCAATAATTACTGCAGACACTGGACACCTCCGAGTCCCTGAAAACCAGCGACAGAAACTCCTACCGAGAAGTTGAGGCAATCTGCTTGCTCTCATCTGCCAAGGTCAGTTCGTTTTTTTGCTTGTCTGCCCCCTCCAGAGGCCAAACAGACAAGGGCATTTTGCTGATGATGTTCCTCAATCGGGAATAAAATTAATTAACTTAACCATAAAGAAGAGTCAGGCTGATTAAGGAATATGTGTGCTAGTGACTGCAGAAGAGACTCCAGCGCCATCACAGCCTAGAGACACAAAGACGAGCTACCCACTTTTACTAGAGGGAAGAATGAGTGTCTGCAAAGCACAGTAAGAGTACTTCAAAAGAGAATTTACTGTCGGGCAAGTGATGCAGTAAGTTAAGGCCCCTTAACTGTTACCAAGTCTCTTTCAGCTTCTGACTAAGCTTTGCTTTCTTGAGCTGACAGCCTGGGCGTAAATACAACCGTTGTGCAAGTGGCCTCTCTGTCTACAAACACATTGGGAAAAGCAAGAAGAAAAGCTAACTCATAGGAAAGACAACACAGTCTCATCTCTATATTTTTTTTTTTAAAGTATTTTTGTCCTACTAAGCATCTAAAGGAAAGCCTGGAAACATAACTGGTGTAATTAAAACATCTGGATCCCAAGTGTGGCCCAGGAGCAAACAAGCATTTGAAAGGAGAAACAAGTCTTTAGATGCTTCTAGTGGTACCCTGCTGCTGGCACCTACTTCCTAGATGGAATTACTACAAGAAAGTACTCACTATTTTTAGCTCGCCTCTCTGTTTGGTTGAGATTGTATTTTACAATCACAGACTTGATCTTTGACATTAAATTTGATGTGCAAGATATAGCTCAAACAACCTGAATTAATCGATAGGAACTCTGACTCATGCTTGCTGTGATGATAAAAATAATAAAGGGAAGGCATACTTCCCGCTCACCTCTTCTCCCTCCTTCTCCAAAGGGAAGGGCATACACAGTCCGAGAAATAAATTCTGAACATTCATTGCTTTGTCTCAAAATGCGAAAGCATTGCCAACAGCTACCTTCACAAAAGCCCGCTACAGGGCCTCAAGTTTAAAGGGACAAATAAAGTTGCGCTCAGACCACTCCAAGATTATTTCAGATACTTCCTTCTTCCCACACATCTTCCAAAAGGCAGCACTTATTTTAACTTTCAAGTCCTCACAGAATCACAGAATGGTCAGGGTTGGAAGGGACCTCTGGAGATCATCCAGTCCAACCCCCCTGCCAGAGCAAGGTCACCTACAGCAGGTTGCACAGCACAGCATCCAGGCGGGCCTTGAATGTCTCCAGGTTGGGAGACTCTACAACCTCTCTGGGCAGCCTGTGCCAGTGCTCTGCCACCCTCAAAGTAAAGAAGTTCCTCCTCATGTTAAGATGGAACTTCCTGTGTTCAAGTTTGTGCCCGTTACCTCTTGTCCTAAGTCCTAAGAAGTCCTCACTTCTATGAAATGGTCAAACTACCTATGGGATAGCATAGTGTTGTCCACAGACAAAAAGCTAGGCTTGAGTCATCTAGTGAACCATATGATACAGGTACTCAGGTCCCATGATATTCATGTTCAATAACAGCAAATAATTGCGGCTTAGACTGGAGCATGCTCAACAGCAGGAACAGTCAACATCCCAACTCACCTGAAAACAGCACTTACCTTGGAATCGTGGAATCATAGAATCGTAGAATCGCCTGTGTTGGAAGGGACCTTTAAGAATATCAGGTCCAATCATTAACCTAACACTACCAAAACTACCACTAAACCATGTCCCCAAGCACTATGTCTACCTGTCTTAAATACCTCCAGTGATGGTGACCCAACCACTTCCCTGGGCAGCCTGTCCCAATGCTTGACAACCCTTTCTGTGAAGAAATTTTTCCTAATATCCATTCTAAACTTCTCCTGGCACAACTTGAGGCCATTTTGTCTTGCCCTATTGCTTGTTACTTGGGAGAAGAGACTCACCCCCACCTCTCTACAACCTCCTTTCAGGTAGTTGTAGAGAGAGATAAGGTGTCCTCAGCCTTCTTTTCTCCAGACCTTGTCACCAGAGGGCCCCAGGGAGCTGCAGTCCCAGCATTAGTTCACAACCTAGACACACCACGAGCACTGTCCCTTCATCCTGAAGAACCTGGTCAGGATGGTGGTACCCGCCGGGTACCACAGCGAACAAACTTTCACCCTTAGTCATCAGCTCATTTTCGTTCACGGACATCACACAGATTACAGAGCAATCGTCCCAGCCTAACCTCTACCAGCTTGTACACTGTATGCTAATTTAAGTGTGTGTATGTATATATATAGTACCATATATATGTACAGTATGTATCATAAATATGTGTGGCACTAGCACATAGTACCACACATACGCATACTAGCATAGACACTCCACAGTCATATGATACAACCTATCAGTAGTAACAAGTAAATAGCCCAGAGCTCAACAATTGTGCATTGCCGGATCCTCTTGCATATGGAGAGGAGAGTTTTGTTTTGTTTTTTTTTAAAAAAACATATACTTTTTTTCACTTCGTGTGTCTGGACTATATCTGCTAAGGATTAGGGTGGAAAAGAATTAGGACTGTCCAGCCAAATGCACAGCTGCCCCTATTATAAGGTGAAGAGACAAAGAAGACTGGGAGCAATGATCAAAAATCGTGTTTCAAAGTTTTAATAACAAAGAAGACCTCGAAGTGGGAAATCTCTTAGTAAACACAAAGTTTACACTTTAGCTGCAGGAAAGGAATGTTTGAATCCCTCCGTTCAATTTTACACTATAGGTAAAAAGCCAGCAGCAGTTCCCAAAATTAAACAAGAATTATTAAAAATTTATCTGGAAAATACTTTTACAGATGGAGCACCTTTCATGGCTTTAGAGTCAGCAGTCTTGTAACCCTCCACCTGGCAGCTGCTCTTCTATCACTGTTCTTTGCATGGAGACACTGAAAAGAGAGCTATTTGTGTAAGCTCTTCCCCCCACCCAAGGAAAAAAGAGAAGCAAGAAGGGACGATATAGAATCACAGAATTGTCTAGGTTGGAAGGGATCTTGAAGATCATCAAGTCCAACCATCAACCTAACACTGCCAAAACCACCACTAAACCATGTCCCTCAGCACCACATCTACACATCTCTTAAATACCTCCAGGGATGGCGATTCTGCCGCTTCCCTGGGCAGCCTGTTCCAGCGCTTGACAACCCTTTCTGTGAAGAAATTTTTCTTGATATCTGTCCTAAACCTTCCCTGGTGCAACCTGAGGCCGTTTCCTCTTGTCCTGTCACTTGTTACTTGGGAGAAGAGACCGACCCCCACCTCTGTAGAACCTCCTTTCAGGTAGTTGTAGGGAGCGATAAGGTCTCCCCTCAGCCTCTTCTTCTCCAGGCTAAACAATAAAGCTGCCTATATTGTCTGTGAAAGGAGCTTTAGCAGTGGACAGAGAAACAAGATGAGGAAGTGTATTGAAGGAAGGCGACGCAGCCTGGCGTGTAAGTAGAAACCAGATGATGTTGAGACAGAGCATTAATAAGAAATTAATAGTTAAAATAGGAAATTTCCTTGAAAACTCTGCAGAGTTTAGGCTGAGCCAGACACGAGTCTGGGAGCGATAAAGATTGGAAGGAACCTCAGGGGAAACCATAACCAATTCTGCCAGGAGCAGTTTCACCTTTGTCCCACAGTTGAAGTCTCTGTTATACTGGGGAAGTCTGGTACAGCGAAGTAAGTTCCTTTTAACAGCCGTATATTCATTTGTATTTCTCCCTATCACGGACCATGCGCTTTACATTATTCCCACATGTATAAGATCAGTTTCGGCAAGTATAATTTTATCTTCAGTAAATATCCACTGTAATTTAATCATGAACCTTTGTTCCTCAGGGGTCGGTACTGGGACTAGTACTATTTAACGTCTTTGTTGGTGACATGGATGTTGGGACTGTGTACCCTCAGCAAGTTTGCCACCGACACCAAGCTGTGTGCAGTGGTTGACATGCTGGAGGGGAGGGATGCCATCCAGAAGGACCTGGACAGGCTGGAGAGGTGGGCCTATGCCAACCTGATGAAGTACAACAAGACCAAGTGCAAGGTCCTGCACGTGGGCTGAGGCAATCACATCCACAAATACAGGCCTGGTGGAAAACGGATTGAGAGCAGCCCTGAGAAGGACTTCAGGGTGTTGATGGATGAGCTCAACATGGGCCAGCAATGTGCACTCACAGCCCAGGCGGCCAACTGTATCCTGTGTTGCATCAAAAGTAGTGTGGCCAGCAGGCCAAGGGAGGTGACTCTACTCCACTCTCGTGAGAACCCACCTGGAGTAGTGTCCAGCTCTGGAGCCCCCAACATAGGAAAGACGTGGACCTGTTAGAGCAGGTCCAGAGGAGGGCCACAAAGGTGATCAGAGGGGTGGTACACCTCTCCTGTGAAGAAAGGCTGAGAGAGTTGGGGTTGTTCTGGAGAAGAGAAGGCTCCGGGGAGACCTTATAGCAGCTTTCCAGTATCTAAAGGGCACCTACAAGAAAGCTGGAGAGGGACCTTTTACAAGGGCATGTAGTGACAGGACGAGGGGTAGTGGTTTTAAACTGGAAGAGGGGAGATTTAGATTAGGTATTAGGAAGACATTTTTCCCTATGAGGGTGGTGAGGCACTGGAACAGGTTGCCCAGGGACGTCGTGGATGCCCCATCCCTGGAAGTGTGCAAGTCCAGGCTGGATGGGGCCTTGAGCAACCTGGTCTAGTGGGAGGTGTCCCTGCCGATGGCAGAGGGGCTGGAACTAGATGATCTTCATGGTCCCTTCCAACCCAAACCATTCTATGATTCCTTCTGCTACCACAACTGAAAGAACAGACAGCTTCTGCACTTGGACCTCAAGATCAGTTTTGAGAGCTTTTAACCATTTTCAGAGCTGCTTTTAGTCAGCTTAATATGTTGAGGAAACCAATTAGCTAGGGAATAGTTTATCAACCTTATCCTAAAACATTACAGCATTTATGTTGCTTCACAATTGAAATTATAGGCATATAAAGACAATGAATTCATATACTTTAAGATCAGTGGAGTTGGAATGCTATATTGGTAGCATCTTTCCCCAATACTTACCAAGTTTTTACAGCAAGTATTTAAAACCCATGAAACATTTGGCAAAATTGCTAAATTCTAAGAAAAGGTTATCCCTAGAATAAGATACCAGAACCATGTAAGGAAAATAAACACTATAATTAAAGAAAAAAGTAAAAAGAGAAGACATTTCTGCAAAAGCTCTGGAAGTTCAAATCTAGCACAGAACTCCTCCTTAAAAATTATGTAAAGCAATGAGGCCACTCCATATTTAAAGCCATTTTGTTTTTATCTATTGGGGTAGTCACTTTACATCATACCAAAAAGACTGTATAACGAATACAAGTGTCAAGAATCAGATTTTTATGGCACAAAAGGAAGTTTTCCATTAACCTGCTTTCAGAGTTGTTAAATACATAATTGAAGACAAAGAAACTAAGGCTATCACAAAATAATATTTGCATGATGATGTTAGTCTTTATTCAGCGTCTTAACTGACTCCTCCAGTCTGAAGGTGGAGAAGAATCTTTCCATGAGTTTGTTGCAGTGATTTATTCTGGATGAAAAGATTCTTTTCCTACGTTTGACACAAATTTATTTTCTCATTTATACTGTTATTCAAAGTTCACATAAGCTTTAACGTTGTACCTTACACTGTATGGAATTTAAGATTAAAATAAAACTCTACTCTTAACATAACCTTTTCTATAATGTAAAAAATATTCTACACGTTTAACATATCAAGAATGTTAAGCATTTGCTTTGGGGAAAAACTATTTTATGTATTTTTCAGTACGAACCCAACTGTTAATGTTCTGTATTTATGTATCCCTGTCCAGTTGGGTGCCACCCAGTGTTCATCTTCTGCAACTACAGCTTTACCACTGCACTTGCAAGAGCTATGCCGACAAGTTTTTAACTGCAAATTTGAGATGCTGCTTACTTTTTATCCTTACTTCTCCCCTACCCCTCCACTGTGACAAATTTACATCTTTGAAATAATGAGTGTTTTTAATTATCAAAATCAGTATAAAAATAGCAGCATGCTACTAGACATGAAAAGCAGATTCATCATGCATTATGAATTTAAATGCAGATTTCTGCCTTCCTTTTATATTATCAAAATCTTTTTCAAGTTAACGTCAAGGCAAGGGCTATAAGGACAGACACTGCATAGTACGATTTGATACTAATCCAAACTGGGTATTTGTATTTAATCAAAATCCATGATAATTACAGGGTAAACAGTTTTTATTTCAAAATACAAGTTTAACTGGAATTGTAGTGATGAAAGCAGAAGAGGGAAAAATGCAGTCTTTTACAGCCCATGTCACTGTATCTCACTTACATCCAGAGGTAAAAGCTCTAATTGGTGAAGAGACAAAATATTTGTGGCGTTTCATTGAACCTTTGTGATAATCCAGCATTATCCATTTCTAAAGAAATATAAATACTTTAAAACAAACATTGAAAATAAATCCTTTTGATGTAACAAACTACACTCTTTACTGAGAATTTTCAGTCTTCTTAAAAGAAAGGGACTTCACCCAAAAAATAATCAAAATATCAATGTAGAACAATCCTCGGAGGAAAAAAGTCGGAATGTAAACCTCTGTTCCAAATTAGATCTGAAAAGCAAAAACAGCACATCATGTATTTAATTCACATGCATTTTTCAACAAGCAACTCTGTCTTTAAGCTATTTTTACGGTTCAACAGGAGGCTTCCTGAACTCAATACGGTACTTTTTTTGCCTCAGCTCATACTCTATTTTCTTAACATGCGAACAATTACTCTCCTCTTATGTCCCCACCACTGTCATGATACTATAGTTACGCAAGTGAGCGATTCTGCCAATATAATTACACGTAAATGGTACAGATATAAATTAGCCCATGATTCTCAAAAGTGAAAACAAACCCAAGTTTAAGGGTAACTTCCCTAATTAGTGACTATCCAAATTAACTTGGTGGCAAAATGAAAGTTTTTCTACCCATCCTTCTGACAACAAAGGAAAGGTCCCACCAAGTCTTTCAAGTTAACTCTGATCTTGGAAGCCACACTTCATTCTAGGCAGACCAGGATGATCCTCAGAGATGTTATTCACTTTTTATCTCTTTATGTCTTTTCCTTTTTTAAATTATGATATTAATATTATATTGCATAGCTGACAGAAGCTTAAAAACAATCACAGCTGCTCACTTAAACACATTATTCCACACAAAGATCCATTAGTTTGCAAGTTTTATTATTTCAATATTCCTACAGCTACTTATCACTTTGGTATCTTACAATAGCTTCATTATTAAAAGCATGCAATACTAGAAAGTGTTTCTAGATTCAGTAAGCTAAATCTTCAGTAAGCGCAACCACTGTTAGGTCCAAAGTGCAATTTTCACAAGCCTGAAGAAAAATTCATCAAAATTTTGACATTTTTAAGATGTTTGATCTAAGGCATCATATACTAAGAACCTCAAAGAAGTCAAAATAATGTAAGCACTTAAAGAGAATTAGTCATATTACCCACTCAGAGAGAGGGGACTAAAAAGATGAAGAATTAAAACATAATAATATACTTAGAACAGTCTATCCAATTAAGTTAACTCACTGGCTCAGTAAGTTACTGCTTATCCTCTCAGCCAGTTGACCCTGCACACATTCATCTCTCAACTGCAAAGTGAAGTGCATCATCTTAGAAAACATTTCACAGCAGATTCTACTTCGGCAATTTACTGTATAATTTGAATTCTAACAATTTTACTAGTACAATTTAAGAGTGTGCATGGTCAGTTACTATGGCTTAGTGATAAGCAGTAACACAACTGATTGTGCCAATCTGTAAATTCAGGATTACAGTTAACTTTAGTAACTGCTAAGATGCAGCTTTTTATGATTTTTATGTAAACAAAAGTGGAGACAAAGTCTTTGGTTTTTTGAAACCACAAATCCCTTGATTATTTCCATAGTTATTATTAGATACTGAGGTTGTTAAAACTACAGAGAAATCAGAAAGGTGAAACCCAGGTGTATTCATGCAATTCCCCAAAACACCTACATAACCTGTCACCCATTCCAACAGTTGGTGTCCAGTGTAGTTTGCATCAGCAGCTTATGGCTCGCCCTGCCTCGTCTGAGCTGGCCGCAGCCGCCCGACATGGCACAGGAGCCAACCCACCACTCGTGCCTGCTCCCTCAAACGTCTTTCTAGCCTACTGTGTGGGGGATGCAAGGAAATCCTACTCGTCTGCTAAACCTTCCGATATCATCTATATTGCTTTCCATCACCAGCTTGTTGTAAGGAGCTTAGAGGGCTACATTCAGTTCCTTCAATATGAACATACCCAGCTACATCCGTGTATGTAGTCGTCAACTCGCGTAACTGCGACTCCTCACGCACACATATATAAGTACACACAATCATGTGAAGGGACGCTGCTATGTAACTCTAGGTCTTTGGGGTCAAACGACTTGGATTTTCTTTTAAGCATCTTAAGGGTAATGAGAAGACCGCTCGCCATCTATGTTTTAATAGTGGGACACTGAGCATACAATTTGCTTAGAGGTCAACTAGAGGACAACTGCAGGACAGAAGAGAGAACAGAAAGCTGGCATGCGTACGTCCACACCACTTTCTGAAGCAGTCCCGGAGAAGGTGAGCTATTCTGAACATCAATGTATCATTTTCCTTGCTCTAAACCACTGAAAAACAGTTTATTGCCAAAGATGACAGTTTCAAGCATATGATACAAAATAAACATTCGCTACTTACGTCATCAATATCTTCATCATCATCTCCAATATCATCAAACTGGATTTCATCATCATCTCCAGGACCAAATGTGTCTGTTTCATTGATTTTAGCTAAAAAGGGATTTAGAGAAGTTAAGGACTGCACTCACACCAAGTCAGGAAAGGCTGAATATTCCTGTCCAATACGACCTTCCAATTTGAAGTGAAAAGATTCTTACCGTGTTCTGGAAGCTCCCCATATGCTTTCAGACTTCTGGCTTCATCTGCATTGTATTTTAGAATAACATCAGCCTTGTTATCCTAAATAAGAATGTATTAGAATTTATTAGTCATCTATAAGGAAAAAACCTCCCTATTAACCTCAGCAGACTAGTAGCACCTATATTATTTAAAGAATAACAACACTGACATTATTTATAGAAGAATTATCTCGTTCCTTCTTCCCCTCCAGTTCCTTTAAATCTGAAGTAAAAAATGCTCATTTGTAGAATATCTTCATTTCTTATGGGTGATAACTTAATTTTTTCCTATTATAAGTAATTTGAGAAGTTTAGTTTCATGCCTTTGAAATTAATCTTTCTTCAGAGAACACACATAATGAGGTGTTTGATGGTCAGTCAGAAAGTGTCAAGACTTTCAAGTTTTAAGTACTTTAATATATACAGTAAATGATAGTATCTTAAATGCTTTACAACTCTAACGTATGTTTCAGAAGCAGAATCTATCTTCAAACAACTGATGACATTAACACTAACGTTCATGACAAAGCATTTACCTAACGAAAATTTGACAACTGTTTTCCATTAACCTTTACATTAGGTAAAATTACACTACTCTGTTTTTGGAAATTTAAGCTGATCAATTGGCCTCTTAGGGTAAAAGCCTAAACATCAAGGCTCCAAAATTCTGATTACCAAAAATTCAGATTATTCCTATGTTTGGTGCTTGGCTCAATCTCCCTTGTATCACAGGATCCAAGCATCAAACAGCTACACCTGGAAAAAAAAAGGTCAGGTGTGATGCCAGTAAGCACCTTCACTCACAAAGTCTCAGCGTGCAATTTAGAAGAACAAGTCGAACCAGGATTTGTCACCTACTGATGACAATCTTTCTGTAACACACGGAAACTAAAAGTCATGATGTAGCATAACTAAATACAAAATCAAAGAAAGTTAGATGGGAACTTCCTCATGACAACTGCTACAATTTTACATTAAATAAAGTTGTTTGTAAGATATTCTTCATTGGCAAATTACTTTTAATTTTTACCTGGTAGTCTCTTAAGCCAACCAATATAATATCAGATGTATTTATCCAAACCTGAAACAGAAAACATATGTTATATTGCAGGAATTCAACTTTTGTTGTATAACACAAGAGCCAAACAGCACATTTAAGGTTTGTTTACTGAGACACGTGAAACACTTCACTAGAGCCACCATTTTCACTTTCTGACCAGTAAACCAGAAATGTCCAATTTGGTATTTTAACAGCAAAACCAAGGTCATAAATACTCATAGATACATTATTTCACATGTTACGGAGCTATTACTAAGGCAAATCAAACTTCTTTGAAGAGCTTCTAGCCAACAGGGTCATTATTAAGTCATAACTTCTGAGAAAACAGAAATAATGCATCAAGCCACCACCCTGTGAGCTGAACTCCTCCAGGGCAAAAATGAGAGGAAAAACCTGATGAAGGGGATGATGGACAAGCACAGTGAAGAGCAAGGGAAAACCGAGTTGTTTCTAGTAACTGACTATGCTAATCAGTCAAACCAAAGCCAGAAGCCTGCAAAACAGGACATGCTAATTGAAATGCACAAGATAGTTCTATCACACAGCAGCTTAATTTTTTTTGGAGATGGAATATATTTCAGTTGAGATTTCCTTTCTTTTAGAAACAAAGAATAGCTAAGCGATGCTTTCTGTAGCAAGAAATTAATTCTGCAGCACCTAGCATTTACTTATGCACATTCTCCATTACCTTCAACAGTTTATTGCAGTGTATTGCCGGCAGCCAGCGGGGCTCACACTGGTACCAACACACGCGCATTCACTGGCCTCCAAAAACAGACAGGTGGAACAATCCAGAATGAACACAGTGAACATCTGTTTTTATTGAGAACAGACTCTCTGTCTGAGAGGACCCCTTCTGTATTACACACTAGCAGAGGACAGAAAGCTGTAACATCTGACAAGGGCAAGAGGGGACACCATCCAAAGATGGTCCCCAAAGTTAAGACTGCAAACACGTACACCTGACTTCCCTGAAGGTACAAACTTTTGCAGATCACCTTTGCATGAAAATATTTTGGGAACTGACAAAGTGGACAAGGAAATGGTGGCATCTGAGGTACCTGCAGGAAGCTATAAAGAAACCTTCCCCAACCTCCCTTACTGAACTACTCTCAGATAAGTCACCGAGTGAGAAGATGACTGTAATTATCCAGTTCCTTCACAGATCAAACTAAGTGGGGTATCAAAGCCCAATTCTTACCAGTTTTGGGAAACAGCATACAGAGAGGTGGCTTTGCACAACCCTTTTACACCCTTATTTTCCCATGCTGGTTGTCAGTCTTCATGTTAACGGAAGTTCTCCTGCTAAGCTAAGCACTGATCTAGTCTCAGATATAACATCCTGATTTTCCAAATAGTCATCAAGTTCCCCATCTACAATTAGGGACCTTTTTAATATTTGGTATACATATAAGTTTCTAGAATATGAAAAATTCATATTTCATAAGCAGCCAAAACCTCTCCCCTGAAATATACATATCCAAAGGCAGCCCTTCAACTATGAGCTTCACTCAAAAGACAAAGACTGCCTATTTTTGTGACAACAATACAAACAGAACAAACTAGTTTACTATCAAAAAAGAAGTTTAAAATATTAAGAACAGTAGTAACATTAACTTTTGCAACGAGCTACATATGTAAATTTTTAGAAGTACATATCACGCATAATGCCACTGTTTTCTATTGCAATGCTTTAGAATTACCTTTTTTCTTAGTTTCCCTCTAATATGACATAACCTTTTCACACCATCGAAACATAATGCCTCCAGTCTTCCATTGCCTAACATCTTGATCACCTGGGCATATTCTGAAAGAGACAGTAACACACAGCAAAACTTCTAAATACAACTTCATGAAACAACCAATAACTTTTGCCACTGTAACCAAAACTTGCTGTAACATTTTATCAAACACGAACAGCCTAGAGGAGCTTTGATCAGCCGGGCAGGCTGCTGAAGGTATCAAAGTTTTCATTATCATTGTTGATGTTAACATTTTCCAACACTGCTCATTCTTGGTTGTATCCATGTTTTTGTTCTCTCAGAAACACCAACTACAGATAAGTTTTAGAGCTATCAAGTCACACTCAGAGTTTGAAAGCTTATGACAGCCTCGCAGCTCCTGCCCTAACAGAAAACATCTCACGCTGTCATTGAGGGAAGAGGAGAAAGCAGCACATTCGGTATACCCAACCAATACTCTGAGTCCCTTCTGCAGAGGCTCTGTGGAAAAAAATGCTGTTCTTGAAAGGACACATTCTGGTGTTTTTAGAAACTGTCTCAAAGTACCAGCCTTCAGCTGAAAACTGCGAAGCTTCTCTCCAATACCCACCCTCAATCTCCTACCCTGTATTTAATCTCCATCCCTGAGTTCCAGAAATCACTACGGAAGTACCTCACAGATACTATTAAAGTTTGCAGCATAATGTATTACCATTTAACTAAAAAGAATAAAGCTTGTAAGAATGCTACCATTATCTGACCGCCTATACTAACCAGGAAAAAAACCCACATTCTCAATTAGCCAGAGCTGTATTTCAATGTTCTAAAACCTTTCCTTAGCACAAGCTAGGTAGTCTAACAAACCACATGAGACTATTAATAACTGAGAATGTTTCATTAAGTAGATTTTGCTTGGGAGTTGAAAACAATTTGAAGTTTTATAGATACATCTAAATCAACTCCTTTTTTGCTTACAACTGTCCCAAAATATCAGAAAGAGCTTAAGAAATTAGTTCAGCGGTCACTTCTTTCACAATGATTTAAGTCAGTACTTCTTCCTGTATTTCTAACAAATCAACAGATTAATTGGTCACTAGGCAAGTACTCGCGTATACGTGAACAACCATGAGAGTGTGACACACAATACAGGGTAAGCCAAAAGGGAGGTGAGCTCACTGTCACCAAAAGGCAAGGGAGAGGGGAATCCTAGTCATCACCCTCCAGCTGAACACTCTCATGGCTTACTTTACCCGACAACATCCAAGTAAGGGCCTTACCTATTGCTCCTGTTTTAATAATTGTTGTACATCTCAACCCAGGAGCCAATTCAACCAAACCATCAGGGGACAGCGGAAGAACAGTGAGATGTACTGTTCTGCCAGGTCAGTGACTTTGGAGTGCTCATCGAAGGATCCAAGAAACGTTACAGTTGGTATAAAACAGAAAACCAGACTGTGCATCCAAGAGACAACCAGCAACTACCAGCAACACTGAACTACATCACCTAAGCCAACTGCTTACAGACCCTCACACAGAGCTGCTCAAGGGATTTCTAGGGAATGTTTACATACATGCTGTATTATACACGGCATCACAATACGGTCAAGGAGAGGCAAGCTTCATTCTTAAGTGATGAAGCTACTTAGAGTTTCCCTTTTCCTAATGTCTTCTTCCTCCTACGCTCAATGTGTCATTTAGAATTCAAATACAACCCCAATAAGAATACCTCTCTTTATTCCACAATACTTTTCTATTTCTCAGACATCCAGATGTTTCCTTTGTGTATCAACTTCCAATGTACATCACTTACAATGTTTGACTGAAAACAATGGCATTGCCATACTATAGGAAAAAACTCACCTTGCCCATCTTCCTTGAACACCAGTTCTCTTTTTTCTGATTCATTCTCATTCTTACCTCGTCGCCTATTTTTACCTCCTTTGCCTAAATTAAAAGGGGGGAAAAAAACCCATGCGTTACTATCTGTGAATACAGTGAACGAAATAATTAGACTTACAGGGATTTCTGTGCTTGTTCTCTATATGGCTGTTTTGCGACCTAGACTTTTTTTGCTTGCTTGTAACATTTTTAGCTCTAAAATTTTAATTGAGTAGTAACATAGAAGATTACAGCCTCCACTATTTAAGATCTCCTGGTTGCTCTAGAGTGACAGTAGCCTTCAACAGGGATTTGCACAAGATCCCCATTTTCAGTTTTTGTGACAGCTGCTACTAGATACTTCATAAACAACGGTGGGATAACCTGAGGCACGCAGCCACTGAGGAGCAGGGGAATAACTTGAGGGGTTACTGCAGTGCTGAAATCCCTGAAATACTCGGGGGAAAGCTGACTCTCCAAGTGAAGATGCCCTTTTGAAAAGGCACACACGTGGCAACAGGATAAAGCGCTCTTCTGCGTAAAAACGCAGAAGAGGAGATCATACTGTTAAAAAAAAAAAAAAAAAGCTGTTAAAAAGCTGCTCTTCCCTCCTTCTCACTCTTTCTTCTTTTCCTTTTAGCAGCGGGCCGGGGCAAGAGGGGAGAAGCCGCGGTCCCGGCGAGCGCACGGAGGGGCACACGCACACCCGGCCGCTTCCTCGGCGGCCGCCCCTGACAGCCAAACCCCGTCAGGGCCTCCTCTTCCTTCCCGGCCGGCCGGCCAGGCCCCACAGGCCTCCAACACGCCGCTGGCCCGCCTACGAGCGGGGCTAGGCCGGGACCCGCGCCCGAGGAGGGCCGGGAGCGGGGAGGGGGAACCGGCCCGGGGGACCCGGCGGGGTGGGGTGGGCGGGAGAGCTCCTCCGCCCCCTCCCCGCCCCGCCCGCGGGCACCAGGCCGCGGCGGCTCCCACGTGAGAGGAGGCGGCGGCGGCGGCGGGCGCGGGGGGTTGGCGGGGGGGACGCTCCCGGGCCTCCCCAGCGCGGCCGCGCCCGGGCCCGGCCTGGTCGCTACGGCGAAGGGTCGGGCGGCCGCGGAAGGCCCGGAGGAGGGGAGGGCGCCTCACCTTTATTCTTGGGCATGGCGCCGGGCGCTCCGCCGCGGAGAGGCTGCGGGTAGGGGCGGCGGTTGGGGCTTCAGGCAGCTGCCGCGAGACGGGGGCGGGCAGGCGGGCGGGCGGCGGCTCCGGGCGGGATCGGCGGCGGCGGCGGCGGCTCCTGGCGCGGCGGGTCCGGGGCTGCGGCTGACTCGTGCGTTCCGGCCGCTGGCGCCGATCCGAGCCGCAGCGCCCCCTAGCGCGCGGGCGGGCTCGCCGCCTCCCGGCAACGCCGCCTCTGCGCAGGCGTCCCGCGACGAGGCCGCGCATGCGCCTCAACACCCCCCCCTCAGCCGTCTGCCCGCTCCCGGCACGGCGTAGCCGTGTCCTCCTTGAGCGGCGGACGCCGCGCTATTGGCCAGGACTGCGCGCCGGGAGGGCAGCGGCCGCCAATCAGGGGCTCCAGCGGAGGGGCTGGGGCGGGGCCGGGCGCTCCGGTCTCACCCAAACGGGGGCACCGAAACGCCGCCGCGGAATCTTGGGGTTGATTTTTGGACAACGCCGACCCTAAAGAACGGTGGCGGCTGGCGCCGGGCTGTCCCCCACGGCAGCCCGCCGCCGCCGCCCCGGGCCCGCTCCCCGCCTGCAGCCGCCCGTTCTGCCCCCGCTCCCCGCCGGGCGTGGGGCTTAGAGAACGGCGGCTCTGGGGGGGATGAGGGTTGCGAGGACTTTTCGGGGTGGATTTGAAGGAGGTCTGGCGTCTGTGCCCGGGAGAAAGCTCACGGGGAGGAAAGGCGTTGTCACAGCCGCATGTGACAGCCGGTTACACACGGGAGGGTACGGAGCAAGGCAAGGTAGTGTCATCGGGACCCCGGGTTATATCGCCCCTCCTGCCCCTTCTTCCTTACCAGAGCTTCGCCAGGCTTACAGATTATCCACTTTACCCGAAAATTCGTTTAAATCTGGTACAGCCGCCTGCGGGCACAGGGCGGCGCCGGTGCCAGCCGGGACCCGAGGCGTGGATTGCCCCCGGGAGGCAGCGCTGCCTGGGACCACCCCCCCACCCGTCACCAAACCTCTCCTCATGTCCTCCTACAGCCGCCTTTTGGTACACTGAGTAACACCCTCTGGTTACGTTCCTCATATATCCCCTGTCACAATTACTGTAATTTTTATGTAGACTATTGCAAGCTTTTAAAAATCTTCCGCTCTTTTCCAGGTTGCAAGGCTATAAAGAGAATGGCGAGCTTCCAGGTTGCATGAGCTGCTGAAACATGTGCATGTTGTTTATGGAGTACTTGTGCATATATTCTCATTTTTCAAATGCTTAGAGGTTCATTGATTATCAAATATGCCTCTATTTTCAGTGTCCAGAGCAATGCAGGCATTGCCAGTATTATTTAGCAGCCTCCCTTGAAGCTGTACTTCACAGTCGACTGGAGGCTTTACAGGGTATTAAAATACAATATTGCACTTTGGTCTTGCTGTGTCACATATCGGGTCTACAGCATCTACTGAATACAAGTGTTTTTCCTTGGGCTCCCTATTTACCTTACTAATAGCGATCTGACTACATATGCTGTAACATGGCGACACTTTAACTGACAAATAAATTCTTTCTGGCTGGAAACGTGCGCTTTATAACAGGGCAGAACAAATGATTAATCAAAAAAGCACTTTTTTAAGATGTTTGAAAGTTTATTCATAGTAGAAATTTCAATTTCTTTTGAAGACTACAAAACCTGCCATTAGACAGGAGTACAAGCAATAATATCTTTCCAGAACTGTTCATAGTTACATCTGGAACAGTTCTAATTACACATTAATAGCATGATTGAAACATTTCCTAGATCAGACTCTGAATAAAACAATCATTTAAAGTATTCAGTACAATTTTAATTTTTTTTACTAGCATTTCAGTTCTATGACAGCAGTGCCAAGCATCTAACAGATGCTATTGTAATGGTCTAGAACAAGGTACAATACCACCAATTTCCTGGAACAGTACCTTAGACTCACTTACATGCCATGCTGAGAAAACTAGTATAAAGTATGATTGTATAGAATTGTAGAAAAATATTTTATCTGTGATTTTGTCATTTTTTAAAAACGTTTTAAGTAGACTCCCCCCCCATCTAGGTTGCAAAATAATTACATCCCTCATAAGTACACCTTCCCTTTGATTAGGTCAAGAGCATCAAGATAAAGCTAATCATTTACATCATTTTCATAAGTGAAAATTCATCTATTGACCATTGACGCTTACTAAGGCCCAGCATACTTTGCATCCTTTCCTTCCAATAATAGAAAAGCAGAGCTTTAGTTGGTACACCACATTTACAAAAGCAAAACACACAAAAAAATCCCAGACACGTAAATCTATTTTCTTATGCCCTTGTCTCTTTAGAAAAAAGGTTTAAATAGTCTCTTGAAAACCCCCCTATAAGTTTCATTCAATGTTATGGTGATTATGAATAAAGAACTTTGCCCTTACTGGGTATAGATGGCATTTAATAAGTATTGCAACTACGCTCTTCCCTCTGTTCTCTCATGCTCTTAAGCACAGTAAGTGGTAATTTTACACTAAGAAAAATAAACCATAGCCTACATATAGAAAATTCACCTGTATCTGCAGTTCTTTTTGTCCTCTATGACTGTGTATCCTAGAGTCACTTGCTAAACTTTACAGACCAAGATGCAGTCCAGCAATGAATTTAGACAGTGTGTCATACATACTCACATTCTAATAGAAAGGTGCTGGGATTCAAAAAAGCACTATGTGGATTTCTTTATAGCTTCTAACAACTGCAGCTACAAAAACATAAAAATAAATCAAAGTTGTGAACATGGATCCAAACCAGGAGGTAAGGTACATAAAACCATCTAACTCTGGCCTGTAAAATATACCTCCCGTACAGACCGGCCCTTTATACCTTGGTAGCCCTTCATACCTTGGTTTAGAAAGTAACTTAAAAAAATATAGCGCATCTAGACTTCAACACATTCAAATTAGCATTGCCCTGTTTTATTAGCATTTAAAATGTTCATCCTATGCTGCTATGTACATGACATAGCAACATCTGTAAAGTCTAGAATAAATTAACAACCAACTTGAGAATGTAGATACATAAAATGTAGGAGTTAACTTTGCTTCTCCATTTGGCTAATGACCAGCGACTTTGAGGGCCATAAAATACAGCTAAAACAAAATTACTGAAAATACTTTTATACTATTTTAACACAGATATTGCCAATAGTGAAGCAGCTTAACACGTTCTCCTTTTGGCCTGTTCTTTGCCAGGTACTCATATATACACACTGAGAACACACGAGGAATTCCTCCCTGAACTGAAATGCTATTATTGACACGCTAGCAAGTACTGTCAGCTCTTTATTTCATCAGTATCACTTTTAAATCTTATTTGTTTACTAGATGCGACGTCCTTCAGATTAACACATTTAAAAGCCACTCCAGAAGGTACCGTTTCTGGATTTTGACGAACCTGACTTGTGATCACTCACAGAACTGAGAATACATTTTCTGAAAGGTAACGTTTTACTAAATTCCTTTGGAACTGCAGACACTGTCACAGACAAACTAAAATGGCCTTTTTCTGCCTCTAGTTAAAGATGTTTCTTGAAGGAAGGGTAGAAGCATCTGTACTGCTAAAGGGAACTTCAATGCTAGAGCACCAAGTAAGGGAAAAATGCGAATTGCTTAGCAAGAACTGTGCATTCAAATTTCTGAGATCTATGGTAATTTCACAATCCCTGTTCATAAAAGCAATTCCTTAAAAATTATATGATGGATTAAATATTTAACAGATTTTTAAGGGCAATAAAAGTGGGATCCTTTGCACATCTAACAAAGGAAGCTTCCCTAAGGAACTTGGAAACACTTGTGGCAGAAGGAACGCTCTCAAATTCATTTAGAGCAGATCTGTGGTGTCATAAAGATGATTCTCCCTTTCAACGGCCTCTGATGATTTCAGGGAAAATAGAAAATTAATCACCATAGAAGAAATTTGATACCACTAAATCAAGAAAATACTTTCTTATGCAAAATACAAAATTGCATCTTTTCGTTTTTAAATTGTATTGTTCCTACAGAGCTGTTCACCGAGATCCATATTTATTAAAGCTTGAATTCCCAATAGCCATTTTCATATCGAGAATGATATCTAACGTGGGCAATTTGATCTTTTCAAGTTTAGCCATCAAGATGTGCCTTTAATTACTTAAGACACCGAGAGGCCAGGAGTATTAAAAGTTAATATAAGTATTTAAAATGAGTCTTTCACCCTCATTACAAACTTGCTTCCATCTGGGGAAAATTGAGAACACTCACTCTGAACAGCTTTGTTTCTGACTGGGACAACACTATTTTCATGGTAAATTATAATGACCCTTTTCTAACGCCAGACAGATCTGGATGACTCTCCTCTCGCTTTGCTTTGGCTGTCAATTAAAATGATCAGAAAATAACTGACAGAACATTAGATCCATCAGTTTTGCAACTGCAACGAATGCAGTTTAAACCTACTTTTTGCAGGCTTCTGCTTATAAACGGACAATATGTTTTGCTTTATCTTCAATGCTGCCTTTTTTCTTGTAATGCCAACATTCACTGAACAAATCCTTTGCAGCTTAAACAAAAGTCACAGAATAGAGATAAAATATTAACAAGGGATTATAAGAATAAACAATATAGAAATGTCCTCTATCAGAAAGTATTTAGCAATGATTCCTGAGTCCAGAGATTAGATGGGAGAGAATAAAAGGGAGGGGAGGGGGAACAAAAGACAGGGTGAGATACGGAGAAAGTTACCTTTTCTCTGGGTTATATTACCTATTGTATATATAGTATGGTGAGAGAGCCACTGTTTAAATTTTGAATACTATAAACAGTAACCTGATTTTCATAACATGACATGCAGCGTCAAAAACGTGGAAATGTAGAAAAGACATAGGCAAGGAGAAATACATATTCATAGTATTACATTCAATAGCTGTTTAACAGTCAGGCTTCTTTTAGAGCTGTCCAACAATACTGATTAATACAGGTGAACTGTTTAATCAGACTTAATTGTCAAAATGATTAATAATATCTAAGTAAAACAAGGCATGTATACAATAAAGAAAACAGCACGGAAATGTACTGCTTGTGAACTGTTTACAAAAACATACAAAATGTTGGATGGCACAAAGTATATAGTGCTAATATAAACAGATTGTTTAAGCTAAGTGCTTAACATAAACTGTCCGTATCTACCTGTAACAAAGAATATCTTAGGGGACAAAAAATATTCCTTATAAAAATAATGCTTTGTGGTGCAGAGTGCTTTATTCAGTGTATTTTTGACAGGTGGCATTTATAATTCTTCTGGTTTATTCAATTGTGAACATGATCATTTTCATTGCGTTTCCACTTGTCACTCCCTTTGAAGCTCCAGTAAGATCAGTAACTTGCCATCAACAGTTTAAAGCGAGAATAGATGAAAGCAGTAGCAGCAGCAGGAGCAGCAGCATTATAGGTACCAGCTGGGACAGAGTGTGCTTGCAGGTATCTGTCAGATATGTGCTACCTGTCGCCATGATTTGTGCTATCATCTTATGCCATGGTACCAAATATCTGGTTGAGGTCACTTCACAGGGCTGTTGAGGTAATTTTTTTTATACCTCTCCTCTGAGCAAGAGTAGAACGGCCGACTGGCTCCAAAACTGGGGACTGATTACGATTCAAAGCAGAGTAAGTTGCTGCCATTGCACCCTGCAGGGCAGAGAGGAAGAAAACCCAAGAGTAGTACACTGTGACTGACGCACATATTAGAGATCACACAGCGCTAAGTGCCAGAGATTCTGAACACGTTTTAACTTCCAGTCTACTTTCATCTACAAAACAGAACATACCACTGCATTACTCAAAGACCAGTGGTGTTTGGTGTGAGTGTTTTTTAGGGTAATAAATAGTTTTCACATCAATCTGAAGCAATTTTACCTTGCTTAAAAAAACAAACCCAGATTGCTAAATTAAATTCTCTCTCCATGCTTTGTGAAATAGTTGGGGAGTGAAACCCCATCAGTGCGCTGTCTCTGCCTATCACTTGTATAACCATTTCAGTTTTTAACAAAATACTTAAAAATCACCCACATTATTCAGCACATGAAGATTTAAAAAAAAAAATGTTAGAAAGTTGTGAGCTGTGGGATCAGAACTACCCCCTCCTTCCCCTTGTGATTTTGAATGCTAGACATTTCTAATAGCTGATTCAGAGAGAGTGTTTATTACATTCTTCAGATCCTTTTTATGTTGCACAGCAGAGATTCTTGGATGTAGGATTGAAGGCAGGGTGAAATACAGAGAAGAAGAATTCAATTATTTTTTATTTCTCTCTGTTTGTTCAAAGTGAAAGAGTTTATCAGGGTCAAAACCAGATTGTGTTTCAGACAGAATGCATGATACCGTCTTAATTAACACTGCCTTTTTGACTTCATTTTACCTTATGCTGTGATCATGAAGTATACTGTGTTCTTTTAGTCACTGGTGATTAACCTCCTTTGAAACTTGAAAATTAGCTGAACTATTTTTCAGTTCCCCTGTAGTCACCTGACATTTTCACTATCAGAAGAATGACTTTTTATGCCGGTTTCTTAAGGAAGTTAAGCCTCCCAGTGTAAGTCAGTCCAATAAATTTCAAACCTAAGAAAATGAAAGTCTTTTTCAAATGTATGAAATTTATTCTCCATGACTTTATGGCTTAGTGCAATTCCCAGTCATAACAACTTTTAAATAGTATTTAGAGGAAACACATGCCATGGTAACTTTTTTTTTTTTAAAATCCTTTTGTTTATACTAATTTTGGCTAAAGACCAAGCATAACAAATATCTACTTACCTTCACTAAATGCGGAGCATCCTGCCTGTTCAGCTGGTATTGAGGCAACTGGTCACAGTGAACTATCCAGGGGTGACTAAGAACTTGGGCTGCGGTCAGTCTTTGATGTGGGTCAACATGAAGCATTTTTGAAACAAGGTCCTGTCAATAATACAATGAAGCATTTTTGAAACAAGGTCCTGTCAATAATACAATGAAGCATTTTTGAAACAAGGTCCTGTCAATAATACAATGAAGCATTTTTGAAACAAGGTCCTGTCAATAATACAATGCCCCCCCCAACTTTTCACAGTTGTTTCGCAATGAAGTTGTGAACCACATGAACAGGTATTGAATTTTGTTTGGTTTTTACCTTCTGCAGAATATATTAATTGAATGATTCCAAATTTCCCTAATAAAAACATCATATGAGAAAAAAGGAATTAGTCTTTCCTTCTTTGTATCATCAGTGAAATGATCTCTTTTGTCTGTTACGTCAGTCAACTCTGCTGAGATGAAACACCGTATTCTATTTACTCTCTTTACATGGAAGTGGATCTCGACATCTGGAAAGATTTTCAGCTTTGTTTTGGTACGTCCTTTACTACTACCTTTTCAACTTCTATTTTATCTTTTTCAAATTATAGTAGTGAGAATTGCATACAATACTCAAGATGTTGAAAACAAATTTATATAGCAGCATATTATATTATAGATGACTTTAGATGTCAGTCAGCAAGGGTGAAGCATAAATAACGTTTCTACATTAAGCAATTACCTGTGGAGAAACACATTTAGTTGACTACAACTGGATTTAAGATAATTTAAGTTACATTAGCAATACTGGATATTTTCACATAAAACCATTATTTGTTTTGTAATTCAGATTAAGAATTTGAACATGAAGATAGTATTAAAAAAGAATCTAAGATTTTTTCATAGCTGACAGGCTTTGGTTCATTCTAGAGTCCCAAGCACAACTGAAGAGAATGGCACTGAAGGAAGAAAAAGCTGATGCTACCTGATTAGTGCAAATATGTTACTCTAACAGGTTGATTTGTCAATCAAATGAATGACATGATTTGTGGGAAAAATGAGAACAGTACATTAGAAAACACACCAACAAATCAATTAGCAAGAAAGAGCACAACATACGTAAAAGATTTTTTTTGAAAAAATTTATCACTTTACCATAGCTACAGAGAAGGGGCATAAAAGATATTACACACAAGTCTAGAGTCTACTGTAAAAAGTCTACTTCTAAAAAAAATTATCTAAAATTTTTACTTTGTACAAACACAGTAAAAAAAGTATAATACTTCAGTGGTGAGGTTTTTTTTTTTTTTTTTTTTAAGTAGATATGACATCCTTAGGGACCAAAAGTTCTTAAAGTACTTGAAAGTCTAAATTGCTCAAATCCTAATGAAAGAGTATGTGATAAGCTGTCCTGGGCAGCTCTGAAGAACTGACCCAAACAGAAAAACGTGAAAAACTATTTATTTTTCCAGCCTGACTCAGTAGAGCATATGGTAATTATTGTAACATTTCCATGAGCCTGATTTAGACTACCTGTATGATTTTTGAATGTCATGCTTCCACATGAAGTTTTATTACAGCATTTCTCATCATGGATGGTTGTGCATGTGTGTCAATACTGATAAAATACACTATATTTCTAAGGACATTTGTTAACGATTATAGTATAAAGCACACCTGTTTTTCTTCCTACATGCAAGTGACTGTTGAAACATGAAAGGATCATAAGTAGGAAACAAACTTCTAGGCACATAAAGGATCAGATCAGTATTTTAAAATAACAATAACAACAGATGGAACTTAGCCAATATATACATTATAAACAACATGTTACATTGCAATCCATTTCTCATCCCCCAAAGGACAAAGTAAATGTACTTGCCTTAGCTGTATCTGAAACGGTATTCCAATAACCACCACTGAGAGAGAACTTTCCACTACCTATTCGGGCCAAAATCTCCTCTGGGGTATCATCAGGACCATTTGCAAAAGGAGTGTAGCTATTTAACCAAAATCAATGTTAATAACTTTCATGACCTAGATCTCAATAGTTATTATAAATCTGATCATAATATTCAGTGAGTTCAACATAATTATAGGCAACAGATAGTCAAATAGCTTTAAAAAGAAATTATCCTTAACATGTGAAAATGCAGGGCACCGACTACAGATCTGTTCTTACTGTATGTATTCCCTCTATATCAGGTCTGAAAACCAGATTTTTCCTATAGCAGTCTAAAGTACTGGTGGTTACTGAATTACAGAAAGTATTCCTAAAGCCTTTGTATTTTAATGAAGTGATAAAATTATAAAATGAAATGTGAAGACTTTATGATGAGTCTGAAAAAGAATAAATGTTGTTTTGATACTAGAGGAAGGAAGGTGCAGTAATTTTCCTTGCTTCACTATAAGCATTCTTGCTGCTACCAGAATATCCACAACCAAAAAAGTGATATATTCAAAACCAAATATGTTTTTCACTTATTTATTTTAAAATGCTATAATGTCTCTGATGGTGTTAACTCTTAACCAAAGCTGGAATCTGAATAATCCAGCATAAAAAGATAATCTATTTGGCAGGTGCAACAGCAACTCTCTTTTGGACTTGTGGAACTACAGTTGAATTTATTATTCATCATCTTTTACACAGTTAATTTATGTTGCATATATAAATGCATTTCTATAGCATTTATTATATCCTAACTGCATCACTTCAAACTATCCAGTGGCTGAATTTTGCACACAATCATGCCCCAAAACATTGCAATTATATTTGCAACATGCATTTCCTTCAACATATATACTGCTTAATCAGCTAATTTTCACATAAAACAATCAATTCTTACTCCTAAATCACCATAACAGCAGAAATTAAACATTTAAAATAGATGAGACATGAGACACCAAGAATTTTTCACATCACTCTCTGAAAACGTGGATTCTACTAAAGGCAAAGCATATTCTACCCACACTGAAGCCAAAGTTGAGATTAATCAGTGCCTCAATAGAAACATCTTCAACAGTGGGCCTACATTTATTATTCTTTTTGTTTACGTTGATTTACTATTCTACAGCAAAGCAAACTAAAATTACCCTTACCCAGTAAGCATGGTGTAAAGTAGAACACCAAGGCTCCATATGTCACATGCAGCATCATAACCTTGCCTCTTTAAAACCTGAGGGAGACAAATATTTTTTCCGAAAAAAAAAATGCTTAGAAATGCTTTGATTATGTCATAGAAATAGTGAGAAATCAAATTTTTAGTGCTTACAAAGTGATTTCACTTGTTACACAAGAATGAAACAAATATCTAACTAGCAAAAAAATCCCATCAAAATAAATCAAGGCATATAAACTGTCCTAGTATTTACCTCTGGTGCAACAAAATTTGCCGTGTAACATGGAGTCATCAGAAGACCATTTTCTGCTCGTAGTTGTTTTGCAAAGCCAAAATCACAAATTCGAATTGATTCTGGATTACCAGATTCATCAACATAAAGAATATTGCTAGGCTTCAGGTCTCTATGAACAACCTAAAAACATAAAACAAACCACTAAATACAATAAGCTAAACATAGGAAAGGCTTTATATTATAATTATCAATTCTGCTACTTAATTTCAAGTTTCCAGATTTCAAGCTTCTACCATCAGCATCACTGTTCTGATGCTCAGTTGTGTCTAGAGTACTACATTTCTAACTTGGGAACTCCTATAAAGCCCTCTCCAGACATCCCAATCCCCTCAAGTTCCAGATGTCTTGTTCTAATGGGTGAATAGATATATTTTCCATTTTAACATGCATACCTACAAGGCTCTTTAAATCAGAACCTTTGGCTAGGAGTGTTTTTTTGGAGTCATGGATGTCCGTAGCTGCTAATGTGCCACTGTGCTATGTAACCACACACCATTTACTGCTGGAGTAACCCTCTATATTCCATTCTCTTCATTCAGATAATCTGAATTAATCTCCATGCAAACATTTAAGGTCTGATTAAGAAGGAATTTTAATACATTTCTGCCAAAAAATAACAACCTATCAAAGAGGTATTCTCCTAACGGACTGGCATGTCAAGAAAAGCCTGTACTAGTTCCCAAGTGGCTGTTTTGTAGGGGACTGAGAGGTAAAATGCTTGACAAAAACTGTAGAAGCTGCCAAAGCTCTGGCAAAATGAAACTGACCTTATTTGAAGCTATGTTATAAACAAGCCTTAATAAAACCTGGAATGTGCAAACACAGTCTTCGAAATCAAAAGACCAATTAGCCTAAAGTCTGTAGAGGCTTTATTCTCTGTAAAGAAAAGGGTATACACTGCTGTAAGACAGTACAGTGGATCTAAATGTCCTCTTTTAAATATTTAAATAGACCTGCAATGAAGGCCTTTATCTTCCTGATTGTCCTATGTATTTGACTAATATTAAACATAGCTTTTCACAGTTACATTTGAATCGAAGACTCACTTCCTCTTGGAAAAGACTGTGGTGAAACATTTCAAGAAGGTAATCACATTAGAATGAAAAGATACCCCAAAACTCCTGCAAGTAAGTGATGTGCAGAATCAGAAGTTCTATGCACTCTTCCAGAAAGCTAGCAATGTTTCAGGAAAGTAAGTAATATAAGACCAAGGAGCAAAAGACTGTAGAGGATCTGCAGATTGTGAAGCCATTTAACACAGTAATCTATTCAGTAGAGGCTTTTTCAGTATGCAAATACATTGCAGTTCTGAAATTCAACAGAACAAGTACTTAAAATAAGCACCTTGTAAGCTGAAATATACAAAATGGTATTAAAGAATTTGTGTTGGAACAGTAGATGTTAAGGGGAACATCCTGGCTTGAGATGTCAGTGTAGGAGAGAACCAGCTTGTGATAGCACTCATTTTTTGGCGTTTAGATAGATTAGAATCCTTTTTCTTTAAGTGATGAATGAAACATCCTTTAGTGCTCCAAGAGACAGAAGAAAAAAACCCCAGTTTTATTCTAGTTGGTGGTGTTTGGTTTCTTTTTAAATAGATCCTAAAAGGCGTAGAAAGGAAGAGGTGGGCAACAGAAGCAGCACAGAGCTGGGGATTTGGCAGACTGCATCGAGAACCACCCTGCTTGAGTTGTACTTTTTTTTGGAAGAAGGGGAATCAACTCTCAAGTGGGAGGAAGAGTAAGTGTAACAGTCTAGTTCAAATCTAAACACCAATTCCTAAGCAGTCAACATGTTTATGTCAAAGAATAAATAAAATACCCTCCCCTATTAAGCTGTTTTCCCAAACGTGAATTTTAAAAATATGTCAGATTGTTTAGATTATATTGATATTTTCACAGAAATAACATTTTATTTTAGAGCAATGGAAAAGAGCAAAACAATATACAGGACATTTCAATTCTTTATTTCTTAGCATCATGTTTTGATTAGCATTCTCAATTATCTACCAGCATGCAGAACTATTCTGCTCCAAGATGACATGATACTTCTTGTTTATTCTTCTTATGATGTCTATTGTGCCAATCCTTAATTGTTGTATGCTTGCCCTAAAACTTGTAGAATGCCTTGGGTGAGAGTTGGAAGTACTGCTTACCCCATAGAGGGGGATTCAATTCCTTGCTTAGCTAATTTTTCAGTTCGGAAGTATCCTATGAATGTCCACGAGGAAAATCCTTCTGGGAAGAGTCATGTAGACTGCACGCAGATTCAGAATCTGTCAAACCAAATATTACCTAATACCATATTCAAATGAGCTCCTCTGGTGTCCAAGAGAGCTACAAAAGGAAAATCCACGGAATACAGGAAGGGCTGTTCCAGGCAAGAAATTAGACTACTGAAGTGCTCGCAATTTACATATATGGCCATCCTTCATGCGGAAGTGTACTTAGCGTAAGACAACCTGAAAATTTCCAAAAGTAAAAGTTCCGAAGAGCATGTGATCTAATGAGAGTTAAAATGCCAATATTTACAAAGATCTACAGTAAAGAAGCAAATAAAAATCCCCTAAAATCCTTTACTTGATGCAAGGACACTGAGCCTTTTCCAGCCACATGTGTGGTAAGAAGGAACTAACTTATGCTCTGTGCACAGGTGCCCAAATAAAAACCCACGTGTGAGCAAATGACTGAAGAAAGTGATGAATCACAAAATAAGATACAGCAGATAACTCTGATCCTAAGTTTTCTGAAATAATAGCTCCCAGAAATGACCATGTGTGCTGAATTGTTGTTTCTTAAAATAATTTGAGTACTATTCATTCCGAAGCAGCTTTTCTTGGACAATAACATTAGGTGTTACCATCTTGACTTTTTCCTTACACCCTTACTTACTGCTTCTTCTCAATCCCTCTTTTCTTGTTTACTTAAAAAATGCAACACGACTTGTCATTCTTGCCATGCAATTGTCACACCTGCCTTCTCTATCTTTGAACTACTTCCTCTGTCTCCAAATTAATTTCCTGAAGCATTTATTTTCTGTCTCCTAACAGTCCACTACAACTTCCTGACCCTATGGCGCAGGGGTTCATAAAGTCATAAACCAAGTTCTTCAAAACCAAAAAGTGGAAGAAATTACAAATGTGATAGGTGGAAAATAAATTTTCAAGGTCTCTCACGTGGTGGGGTTAGAATTACATTAGGTCCTGTGGCTAAGCAATAGCACTGGTCCTAGCACTTCTTCCTGGCTTGCTTCCTCTCATACCCTATCTATTAGTCATCATCTGCATATTCCACAGAACTGCTGACAGACTGCATGCAGGACAAGTCAAACAGTTGCATCATCTCCTTTATCTAGACATCTACACAGCTGATGAGGAATGTTTTGACTTCAACACAAATTCCTGCTGCAATGTAATTGTTTACCAAAAATTACTTAATTACCTCACAGAAGAACATATGAAGATAGGAATTTATACTTCTGAAAGAAAGTAATATTAACATCTATAAGCATTTTGTCCAAGATGAAAACTTACCCCTTGTGCATGCAGATATTCAACCGTTTTTGTTATTGTGAACAGAACAGCACTAGCTTCTCGTTCCGAGAAAAATTTTTGCCTAAGAATTTTATCCAGTAGTTCTCCTCCTTTCATAAGTTCTGTTACTACGTATACGTATTTTCCATCATCATACACCTGCAAAAAGTACATAAAGATGTAAACTTCAAAATATTTATTCTCTGTGATCTTCCTGTGAAATGCACAGAGATAGTGCAGGTGCATCCACAAGCTGTTTTCTTCAATTATTTTTCCCGTATTTCTCACCCCACACACTATCCAAACATTGTTCAGAAATGAACACAAAACCTTCTACAAAAAGGCAGTACAGTAATGAAATAACATAAAAATACTGGCATGTAAATGTTTAAAGACAAAAAAGGGATGAATAACATGTAGTTTTCCCCACATAGTTTTACTGAAACAAATTAAACTAGATACATGAGAAATTAAGAAATAGTAATAAATGGAAACTAGTCTAATTAAGGCAAAACCAGAGCTAATTCTAGAAGCATTTATTGCACCAAATTACAAATATGAACAGAGATCATTCCAACTGAACAGTCAAACAAACAAACAAAATCTATGATAAAAGCCTACAACTTATTCATTACTCCGCACATAAAGCCTAAACCAAAATCTAAAATTAATAATATGTATGTTTTAGCCCTCACAAAATGGCTTAATTTTTGCATGGATTTTAACTTCTAGGGAAAAAATTGTTGAGAATTATTTTGATTATCAGCAGGGGGCACTACAGACTGAACTACACCAAAATATATTTTAAGGTATACTTAAGCATTTCATTTCAGTTGCACTTTCTTGGGGTTTTGACTTAATCCAGAAAGCAGCTCCTGCTTTAGTGAAACCTTTTATAGACTCTGTTCCCTATTATTATTTCAACTTATTTTTTGTGGTGATGTTGGAATTGTTCTCTTCAGTAACATATGTGAAATAAAAACTAGTTTGTATTTAAGTAGAAATAATTAGCCTAGTTATAGTAAAATAAAGTTAGGAATAGATATCGGCTAAATTAAATAAAGAGTTTTCATCCCAACTTCCTTGTCTTAAGCTACGTGGGAAATACAAGCTACTAAAGGCCTAAGCTTAGAAATTTTTGTGCTCTTAACTATAGTAAAATGATTTATTTTCTCACCAAATAAAAAAGAGGAAGAGTGTTAAAGAAATAATTCTGCAGGCTTTACAAGCTTATGATCTTAAGGACGTGACAGATTTCCATGTTCTCATTTAATAGCAATTTTCCCCCCACAAAATATAAGTGACTGATCATCTGAATGTGTTTGTATTAAGACTTTAAATATTCCACAGTATTAAAAAACAGAATTATGTAATTCTAGATACTGAACTGACATTTTAGTTGTTGTTTTTTTTTTTTTTTTTTTTTTTTTTTTTTTTAATAGGCATGCTTCCTCTAATCCTGGTATAACATGAAGAAATAAGCTTATTTCATTTGACATGACAAAGCACACACATCTTAGTACTGCAGGGGGCATTCAAGCAAAATTTCCATTTGGTTACTATTTTATCTGCTACCCCTTGTTGGTCCTGTCTGCCTGTCAAAAAAAAAAAAATCCACCCCAAACAAACCATCCATCTCGCCCAGATTTATCTATCAATTTAATTGTTTGCACTGAATAAATACTGTTGAAGTTTTCTTCCCACTTAGGTGCACAGCATTATGCTGAGACCATAAACGTGACACTAGTTTTTAAAATGAACTCCTGGCACATGCCATAGATCAGTCAGGACATCTTCTCTACCAGGCAAACTGGAAGAAACTATATTGATAAACAGATATAGGCACACAAACAAAATATAATGTAATGGATAAATATAACACCTTTTTTGCAAAGCAAAATAAGATTTTGCATGCATATTGGGAGGTTTTTTTTGAACTCATAAATAAGCACTTGGACTGGGAGACTGGATATACTATATTCAGGTTTCTAAAATGCTTCTGAAAAGATTCTTCAGCCAGCGCTTTAAATAAAACAGGACAAAAGTTCTGTTACAGAACAGTAGCTAATAGGTAAAAAAGGGTAAAATATATATAATGGTCTGGCACAGGAAGTTTCAAGGTAATGGTTTGTTGGAAGCTGTGTGCTTCCTCCGTTCTTACATGGTTTCCTAGGCATCCACTAATGGCCACTGTCAGAGGCAGGATATTGGATAAGAAGGACATCTGATTTAGCACAATATAGCTCTTTCTTTTGTTTATATACTGTGTAACTGAAAAATACCACTGATAACAATCAGAAGGAAAAGCCCCAGAGGACTGTGCATTGCAGAAAGAATTTGGTGTTTTGAATATCCATTGTTTCAATCCAAACACCTTCAGAATTAAATTACATAAAAAGGCTGAGAAAGAATGAAAATTTCCATCCTTCGATAAATTCAAATATTACTGCATTTATTCTTGAAATACAAGAAAAGAAAGAAATTACTTCTTGCAGAATAATAATTTCCAAAGACATTCACTTAATGTTGAAACATTTTGATTTGGCATTTAAAAATAGAATCATTTAAATTTGGTGTGGAACTGAATGAAAAATGGAGTCAAATCCACATTGAGTTTTATAGGTATAATAACACACGGTGCTCTTGATGAGCTGGAGGCCTGAAGGCCAAGTACTCCTTATTCCTTCCTCTGAAAGCTGTAATAGCACACCACTATATTGTGGGATACACAAGAATTCACCCCACGCATCTATATTATGACAATGAAAACTTAATGTTAAGTTTTTACAGTAGTAGACATTATACAGGTTTCTAATACATGAGTCCTATTCCTCTTTCCTTACACTGGACATACTTCCAGAAACTGGGCTTGAGAAACTGATCTGAAGTAGAAATAAATGAGAATTACAGCTTACTGTCTTCTCTCCCTCTGTGGACTTAAGGCTTTTTTTTTCCTGTTGTTGTCTCCTTTTGTTACGTGTATGTTACTGTTGGTGTGAACCAAAGATGGCTCTTACCGGAAGATGACTGGTTATGATGAACATTTAATTACAAAGTAGAATGATTAAGCATACATGGCAACTTTTCAAGGCTGCCTGCATTTCTCTGCTCTCAGTGAAAAAAATTCATAATGCTTAAGCTCAGGTAAGTACTCACATTCCTTATGTTTGTCTTCCTGCTTAAATAACACCACCTCCGTTATGAATCAAAGCAACACATAAACCTAGCATGCAGCACTAAAAGCAACCTGAATGCTGATGCAGGTTCTGTGCTAGCAAAGCACAGTTGCGTTCAGGTAGCTTTATTGTCCAACCACATAAAGCAGAACAAACAGAAAGTGGGATTGTAATTATGGTATCTGTCTTGCATAAAGTAAGCTCTGTGGTGGGCTCCCTTGTATATCTGACTTATTTTGTTCTCCCAAGAAAGAGCCAAAGTACACGATATTGGTAAAGTGAAGACAGATTATAATAGAAGATGACCTTTAGGTAGAGTTCTCTAGTACTCATCTCCACAGCATTTACCAACTACTGTTTTAATGACTTCAAGATGTCTGAGAATCTCCCTTCAGCTGAGCTCAGCTTCCTGTAAATAGTTAGCTGTTTTGCTTAAGGTTTGGTTTTGGGGACCAAAATACTTTCCTGCAGACTAAGTCAATCATTAAGCATATGCCTTTTTAATTTTTAATCCTCTTTAATGCGTAATCAAGGAAAGCAAGCCAATTTTCTTTTTCTGTTGTATCATCAGAATCTACTGTTCACTATGAAAAGCCTCTACCTCCCAGCTTGTGTTACTCATTGCTTTTCATGGTCAAAGTGTTTCCATGGTCAGAGCAAATAATACAAGAAAAAAAAAAGCTAGATAATCTTCCATGCAAAGACCAGATAACAATAATAACAATACTAGGTAAAGAAAAGTGATGACCAGGGATATGAAAACATTTTGTCCACTACTGAGTAACAATCATTACTATCCATGAAAATTACTTTGCTACCTCAAACAGTGAGTTCTCAGTTATGTCATAACACGCTTCAAAATTGCTTTTGACTAATGTCAAGAAAAGTAGATTGTTAACCCAGCAACCAAAAAAACCATGTGTTCCTTTAAAAATATAGCCAACGTTAAATGAATTATTCCTGTGCTAAGATTTATGAAGGATGAATTATTTGACTGCTTAGGATTATGTGCACCAAAATATGAGCATCTTTAAAAGATCACACCTCAGTAAAAAATTTGATATTGTTGAATAAATTGCATTAGGACATTGTTTTATTTTTAAATACTGAAAAATAGTAACATAAATCTAAAACATACAGTTAGTTGTCTCTCAAATTAGAAAGTGATATGTAATTATAATACACTAAAGGATGTCTCTGACATACTACTTACATCTTTTAGGGTAATAATATTTGGATGCTGTCCATAGCGCAGCAGGATTTCAATCTCCTCTGTTGGATCTCTTTTACTCTTGTCAATGATCTATAAGAGCAAATAGACACATAGGCATAATTCTTCTTGTGAATATTATATAGTGTAACACTTTGGTGTGCTTACTAGCATAAACAGATAGGCAGTATTTATTGTTGTTGGTAAAGGGGATAGATTATCACCAAAACAAAGTCTGTTAAATTGGAATAGCAAGGCAAAGCAAAAAAGTAGGAAAACCATGGAAAAGTCTCTCAATTGACAACAATTTTGCAGAAGTAATCTGATTCCTCAGGCTAAGATAAATAATGCAAGGCTATTTAGTAGATAAGGCTTCAGTCACCCACCATTTAATAAAATAGGCAGTTCCCAATTTGACATGAGATACTGGTTTGACGATGCTAATGAACTGATTCTCACAAAGCTAATCTCAAACAAATATTTAGTGCAGCAAAGACAAAGCAGGCAAATAAGGGAATCAAAAATAAGAAAAAAGACAAATTTCTCTGAGTTAATTCAGACCAGCCTTCTATTATGAAAGTTCACTTGAATCTCTGGAGGCTTGCTATCAGGCTCTGAAGTTCTCCCTGTGCAAACAAGCAAAATAGTATTTTGTCCTACTTAAAACATATTCTTATTCTTGTCCTTTTTTTTTTTCCTCCTGAACTTCAGAATTTCCTCTAATGTCTTTTCCATGTCTGTGTTACCCCTTCTTCCTCTTGACATCCCAAGCCCTTACTGCTACCAGCACCATTTTAACACATTGGACACTGATCAGTTTATTCTTTTTTTCATGATTCTTTGAGGAAAAAAAGCCTCAACAGAGGCAGCAGAAAAGCGAGGCAATCCTCACAATAGATGTTATGGCTTAGAGAATTAAGAGCTATGAAAGTACTTTTTTCCAGTTTCAAGAAATTATTTCAAATTGCAAGCACAGAAGTCAAATCTGTTCCTGGCCAGAACCAGAATAATGACAAGTATGTAACTACCAAATTGAAATTGGAGGGTTTCTAATAGACAATCTGTGTACAAGGATGCAGTGAAATATAGTTTATCTTCGGATTTGCCATATTTGAGTAGTAAACTGTCCAACAATTAAAACAGAGAACTGCCTCACAGTACAGGATTTAATAATATTTTTTTTTCTTTTAAAGTTTGTTAATTTATATTCCTGCTTTCATAGTAACCATTCAGCTCCACGGTGTTATACAAGATACAAAAGGATAAAATTATCATTCCACTTCCGGGAAATCTACTGATTTCAACGAAGAATTTAATGCCTTCAAAAAAGTGCTAGAAAGCCCAACAGAGTAACATAAAACCAACATTAGAAACCTTGTTAAAAACCAGCAAGCAGAGAGTTGAAGTTTATTCTGGAAGGTATACCAGACTTAAACACTGTTATGAACTCCTAGCTATCTGACAATTTATGAATCTACTTTGGAAGCAAAACCGAACCTCCATATATAACTATGTTTACCTAAAAGTAATCAATGGCATGTAAAAAAAATAAATTATGGAAAGTCATGTAAGCTTTTCATTGTACATTTTCTTCTAGACTCTGTCATGTAATTCTCATCAATTTTACTGTAATTACATAGGTGTTTCAAAGACCCACCACCCAAACCAGGATAACAAAACCTATAGCAATTCTATATAAATATCTGCGAGTAAATATTCTATTTGGTTGATTAGTATAATTCACATTTGCATCTAAAATCTTTTTATACTAAAAAATTATGTTAATTTGCTATGTTCTTTATGGCAAATAAATTATTTATGCCCAGTGTCTATGATGCTGAAACCTGAAAAGAATTTGCTATGTTCTTTATGGCAAATAAATTAATTATGCCCAGTGTCTATGATGCTGAAACCTGAAAAGAATTGGTGTGTTTTATAACAAAGTAAGTACCTTTACAGCATATTCCATGTTGGAAGCTTTATGAATACATCTCTTGCAGATAGAGTAAGACCCGACTCCGATATCTTCCTTTACTTCATATCCATCAGTAAACTGAATGCTGTTCCTGTGCAACTGCTACCAAAATAACATTATCAATTAATGAATATTCTAAATATATAACTGACTTTTATATTAAGAATAAGTTTTTGAATTCCTAGTGATTTGCTTCAAATTTTAAACTGATGGCTGTACTAGGTCAAAGTGGTCTAAACAGCCACTACCTTCCGTTTGATATTAGTATGAGATGAATTATATATTAGACACATTGTAAATAATGCATACTGTATTTAACAAACTGACAACATGATGTTTCTGGTTACTGATGTATTAATTTAAAGATAGAATCTCCGAAACAAAGAAGATTGGAAGACATGATAAAATAATGGTAAAATAGCATCACTGTTTCTATTATCCAAATAGATGAATGCCAGCTGGAAAATTCACACATACTGAAGAGAATCAGATTAACTGGAAATTGCATAGAATGGCAGTCAAAAATCCTTTCACAGAAATAAAAGGCTGAAAGAAGGACACGTATTCACTCTTGTATGGGGAGGAAATGGTGTTCTAGTATAAGGAGTTTGTGCAAAGGATACAAAGCATTTGCAGGAAACCATCTGGGTATCCTGCAGCACAGAAAAGAGGAAATAGGAGTGAGGAAGCGGTTGAGGGGCACAGAGGAAAGGCAGCAGAGAAACAGACTTTATAAGAGAAGGAAACCATATACAAAGAGAAAGAATTTCATCCACAAAACTGTGTGGGAAAGAAGGAGCAGAAAAAAGCTTGTAGAAACTTAGCGAGACTTCAGGACCAGAAGGCATTCTGACCTATATACCAAATCAAACAGCTTCATTAGAATAAAAAAAAAGGATCTAAACCCACTTGAAATTTAATGTTTTATTATACAGGAAACAGGTAATGTGTACAAACAAGCAAGTTATAACTATTCTAGATGTAAGAGGATTAAAGAAATACAAGAGCTGTTCATGTTCTGAATAAACTGTATTTTAAAAATTTTCTCAGACATTTGCAAATATTCTTGCGGTGAAAATATAAACAAACCCAATCATACAGTGTACCTTTTTATTCCTACCTATACACCAATAAGGTTTCAACACAATTTAGATCACTAGTTGGTTTTCATGACTCTGTCTTCCTCAGTAATTAGAATTATTAAAAGCAGAAAGAGGAGGAAGAAATACAATTTTTGCAGAGGTTTTCCAGTTTTCTTTCCTGTACGTGTATTTGCCTTTTTCCCCACTGGTTGCAAACTCTCCAGTGCTGAAGCATGCTTTTAGAATGACCTCAGCCTCATGAGGAGGGAAGGCATGCCTCTCCCCCATTCTACCACGAGGTCCACCTTTTCTTGTCTTACAGAAAAATTGCACCTAAGCAAAGCTTTGTTTACCAAGAATGAGGAGTCCTGACAGTAATAGAATAATAAGAATAGCAACTGAATTAGGCTATCAACAGTGACAACTTCACATTAATAAGAGAGACTGTACTGGAGTCATTCTAATACTGCTAAGAAGCCAAAGCTTGTGTGCGTACTGTAACACTGAATTGCATGATACACGGAAATTAGTCACAAAATATCACAGATTAGCACATTAATTTAAAGTGGTTCAGGAGGGATGGAATATGTCCTGGGTCAGGGGTTCCATAACACACACCAGTCCAAAACATCCAGATACAATTCACATTTGTACTCCAGTGCCTCTTAGTGCACCGTAGGAATCAACCAATATTTTCATGCATAGGGGAAAAAGATCAAGATATTTGTTATTCCCTTCCACCTTGTAATTATGGCTTGATATTAAAGAGTCATTACAGTATAGATGGTATGATGTTTTCATCTAAGGGTTGAAGCCTATTCACATCTGTAAACAGGTTCTACACCTCCAGAAGGTTTGTTTGGATAAAATAACCTGGTCTTTACTTTTCTTGTATAAAGCTGATAATGAATTTGTCATGGTACTTCATTCTGTGATGAAGGAAACTATCCCTCCACCAAGAGACAGCAATATTGCTTTATCGAGGTTTGGTTTTTTTTTTTAAAGCAGATGTACTCACCTGGACAATTGAATGCACTCCAACTGTCTGCATTGCTTGGCTTTCATCATCTGATGCAATAGCTACAAAACTAAATCCCCGAAAAAGTTGATGTGCATTAGCACTAGGTGGGATACCAGGCGAATCTGAAAAACACATCATCTACTTACAAGCAGAGTTTTTGAAATGTAGAGATGAGATTACGTCTACTCGGAAAAGTAAATAAACTACAGTTTTATTCTATAAACTACACAAACATTTTCTGCAAATTTCAGTTCCTCTGAGGACCAAAATACAAATAATGACTGAGTTATTTTGCATACGCCATCCAGAAACACAACTGATAATCAATGATTACAAAGATCATATTACTGTCAGACTATTTTATTATATAAAAAACAGTACTTTGCAGAAAATATTTACATATATCACTCAAATTTTGGTAACACCCTACTTTTGTAAAGGTGAAAATTTTATTATATTTTTAATGGATCAGTGTAAAACTATGCAGAGACAGATTGCGCTGAAACAGCAACTTTGACACCCGAAGTCTGAAATGAGTAAGTTTCTACATATACATAGTACACAGAGTCACCATCATGAATTAAATGAACAAACATGGATAATCTTTTTGAATTAAAAAAAAAATTAGATTTCTTAGATGAGTACAATTGAACTTATGTATATGTTTTGTTGCCAAAGATTACTTTGTTTTTAACATAGGACAACTCAGTCATCCCTGGTGATATATTTACGCCAAAGACCACAAAACTTTTACGAACTATGGAATACTTGTCTGTGAGCATTCATTTAGCCTAGCAATACCTGGAAGAACAAGACACTTTACATAAGGTGAACAGGAACAAGGTTTCTAATTTTTGAATATGTAAATTGCTTAATTCTTCTCATTTTACCTTTTGGAGTTTTTGCTGTAAACTCAGGGTCAAAATAAAAAGTATCTTCAGGTCTGCCAGTTGCAGGTTTGAAAGGGGGATGAATTTCTCGCCTGTACAATTTCTGAGGAGAAGGCATAACCCAGAGTGAATTAAAAAGTTATATGACACCACCGAACATGTAACTAAGAAATTTACTGAATTCATTTTGAATTAGATACTCACATTCCAATCTATTTTGGAAAAGAATGCATGCCTCTTAATTTCTTCAACTCCATCTGGACCTGCACCTTTTATAAAGAAGAAAAATGTGAATTATTTTCTTCTTGGTCAAAAGAATGACTAGAAATATTTCTTATTTCTTCTGCATTAATTTTAGACATATGAGTAGCAGAAATGATAATAATTTGTTGATCATCAGTAGAGCAAACAGGCAACCACGTTCTCACTTCAAAGACTATTTTACACAAGAAACTGTAAACTTATTCAGTCAGTTTAATGATCATTGATGTTATCAATATCGTGATAAAATTTAAAATATTCCGCTAAACACTTTACCTAATCTGTTTGCTGGGTTTCTTTTGAAGAGCATTCGCAGAAGACTCTGTGCTTCAGGACTCAAGAACTGGGGCATGCCAAGTTTGGCCCTATAGAACAAAGATAATTAATAGCATACAAACATATTTAGGGAAGAACTCACTCTGCATTCCCCCTGTCCTTGGTCATTCAACAAATGCGTATCAAACAAAACAGCATCACTGAGAAATTGCCTTCAGTCATCAGAAACAGAGCAAAAGTGCTGTCAGTCATGTAAATGTGTAATTTCTATTTTTTTTTTCCCTGTTTTGAGTAGTATAACATTTTCAGTAATGACTCAGGAACTGAAGTAGAGGAAGAGATGGTCAAAAACGTAGAAAATACTTACTGGGTAACAGTTTAGGAACTTGTAAATTTTTGTTATACGTTTTGATCCGTTTTTGAGTTCAGTTATTACTAAATGACACCAAACAAGCAAACCCATTCCGACAGTAAGATAAAAGACATTTTAGAAGGGGTAAGAAAACTACCACAGTGTGACATACAGCAAGAACACCCAAGCAAAACAACAGGAGACCTAATCTAGAAGACAGAAATTGAATTAAGGTAGGACAGATCTTGCAAGATTAGTGGGTAAAGAAAAAAAAAAAAAAAAGGAGAAAACAATCACTCCTTTCTTTTTGCTCTCCCTTTTTGCTCTCCCATTTCAAATACTACTTTCCAACTTGCCGGTCTTGAATTTTTAGAATTAAGTTTTTGTAGTTCTGTCATTTAATTACGTTTTGTAATCTTCACCATATTTTCCTCCTCCCCATTTAATGTTGAGCCTCCATCCTCTTAATGTTATTAGGTCTCACTTTTTCTTATGCCCATGATAATGGTTAGGGCGGATGTAATTCCCTCCTTTCCATCTTTTGTTCAACCTGTAGCTTGTATTTTTCTGTAACAATCCATGACACAGGCTTTCTCTGTTTCAAGCACAAGATGTGTTTTGCCTTGTGTTCCAGCTATTTGTAGATGTCCACCCCCCATCACTTCAGCAAGTGCATACACATTGCCATTGATTCACTATTCATTACTTTAAAACTTGAATTTACTAAATTTTCTATTCCTTTCTTCGTTAAAGAAGTTGGGGGGGTGGGGTATCTGAAAAACTTTGCCTTCTTTGCGCTCTTCAGTAACATGCTACAGGCAGATCAAGACCACCACTTGAGCAGAAGAACAGGCAGTGGGCCATCCAATGCTTCCCCGACTGCCATGCACCACTAGCAGCTGAATTCTTACTCATGCACTTTATATGCAGTGATTTCATTGCACGTTCACTTGATGTCATTTCTGCTCCCAGCAAAGTATCAGAGAGCTACACTGTAAGGAGGAAGTGAGGAACACATTGTCTGCAGAAGCACAATGGTGTCATTTACAATGTTATTGAAGGACAAAGAACAGACAACTAAATATGATAGGACTCTGCTGGAGTGGGTGGAAATCTTTGTCCTATTATAATCCAAACCAGCTCCAACAGTAGGATGTAGCCCTGAAGGTTCAGCATGAGAGGTCAACTGCTTAGAAAAATCTAAAACCAGCCAAAAACATAGCTGCAATTAATCTTATGGAGAACTGACTCAATGAAAAGACACAGAATATGTAGAAGAAATTCTAGAGGACTGGCATGTATTGCAGTCCACAGGGGAGCGAACTGTGCAAACCTTGTCCAAACCACAAAGATTAAAACTGTTGTTGCTCCCTTTCCATCATGAAGGAGCACCTTTCACAAAATCCTTTATGGGCCACGTGAGACAGCAGAAGAAAAGGCAACCACCAGGTCCTCAGAGGTCCTAGGTTACACAACTACATGAGTGACAGCAATTTTTTTCTGACATTCCTGATGGACAAAGACAAAGGCATACCTCTTCAGTAAAGGAGAAAAGATGCTTTAAAAAGTTAACGTTATTGCTGCAAACTATGATTTCTTCAAATTGCAGACTTTCTCAGTTTTAGGTAAAACACAAAAATAAACAAAAAACTTGTCTTGGTGATGTGAGAAATAAAGAGCCCAGGAAAACATGTGTTGTAAGAAGAACATGTTTTCTGTGGATTTTCAGGAACAGAAGGTAAGAAAATTAATGTTTCTTAAACAATACACTATGAAAATATCCATATGCACAGTGTCCATTTTAAACAATTTTATGAAAAATTTAAGGAGAAATATAGTACATTTACTAGTACACAGAAAATAAAATACATACTGCCATTCTTATGGGTCTGGACAAAAAATGTGAACTTATCAGAAATGACTTTAAAATATCTTCTGTTTTTCAGCTGTTAATATTACCAACAGCAAAAAAAATGTATATGTATGTAATAATCACAAGTGCACAGAACATTAAAACAGAGGTAAAATTTCTTTACTTCATACCACATTTTTTGTGCAGCTCTCAAACTAGTAACAATTACAATGACTAGAAGGTGAGAAAAGAAAAAAGTTGGAAAGGGAATTAGATATACATGCTCAGATGAAATCTGGAAGTAGTTATGAATGTCAAGGAGGGTATTCTACATGGCAGCTAAATACAGAAGATTTTTGTAGCAACAGTGGAAAGACTGCTGAGGAACAGAGTGGAGTCACATGCAGGCAGAGAAAAGAAGAGAAAGATGTAACTTGTGAGACATGGATGGAAAAAATGCATGGCTCCTGAAATAAGTGAGAGTGCAGCAGAACTATGTCAGACTAGCTTCTTGTAAATAGGAGGTGGTCAGAAGGAGTTTACGCTTGCTGTGAACAGATAGAACCTTTTAGTTAAAGACATTCAATAATCACAACGTGAAGATTTGAATTGGCATGGTGTTGAGGCAGCAGAAGAAATTAGCACCACTAAATACATTTGCAAATATAAGATGAGGAAGAAAAACAAGGGCAAAGAATAACGTAACATGTATGCATTATGAAAGCAAAAGCAAGAAAAAGAAGAATTTATGTTTTCTAGCAGTTTTCACCTTCTAATTACTGAGAAAAAATATGAAAGAATTTCATATATTTACTTTTCAAAATAGGCTGTTGGTGCAAAAGAAATGCTGGCTTTGATATATCAGCAGACAAGTGGTAACAGGACTAAGAATAATGATAAACAATGAAATAGAAAACATACGAGATAGCTAAAATGGTCTTATGAGCTTCCACAGAAAAAAAAATGGTATTAGTAAAAAATGGTTGGAAACAGAGAAGTGAAACTATGACATGACGAAACAGAATTGTTTGCACAGCGTTAGGCTACAGTCCCAGAAGCGGGACAATTATGCCACAGGTTGTATTACTTCAGAGAATATATGGGGGATCAGCAAGAAAAAAAAAAAAAGCAGGCCTTTATTAGCAAAACCAAAAATGTTAACTGCATGAAGGAAAGCATTTTCCACAATATAGGTAATGCAAGATCTATACTGGAAATAGCAAAGGGGAAAACTGGAGCTTGGGCAAGTCATAGGAGATTACATAAGGGAGGATGCACTTTAGCAAATAGGGGAAGTATCCAGGAAGCAAGTTGTTGGCAGCACCAGTAATATATAAAGAAGTGGGGTAAGAAGCTGGTGAGAGAGAAGGATAAAGAGAGAAAATACTTTCTCAAAAAAAAAAAACCCAAACAAAAAACCCAAAAAACCAAAACCCCAACAAAAAACCCAAACCAAAACTGAACTGAAAAAACAACAAGGAAAGATGCACAGGTTATTAAAAAGGATAAGAAAGTTAAAAATATTGTGGAAATAAGATGGGAAAGATCATGTGGTTGGAGAAGTTATTATTACAGATTAAGGAGCTGCTATGAAATTCTTTGTACCTGGTGTGGGGGAGGAATAGAAAGGCAAATTAGATAGGCGGCAGAGGGAATTAATAGTATGGAATAGGGAGTGAGGATTTACAAGTACCTTTGGAAATGAGGGAAGAGTAGAAATTAGATATTGCAGCCCGGAGGGCATTCCTGTAGAATACCTGATGAGATATATAAATAAGAGTGTACTCACTTGAGAATCATAGTCATGGTTTCTTTTCTGTCTTTCCCTTGGAAAGGTAGAGTACCAGTGAGCATTTCAAACTGTATAGAGTAAAACTTTCATCAATTACATTACCTGGACAAAATCTATTTTTTGACAAAACTACTTAGCATCTTAACCTTCCAAAATTCATGCATGTTAACAACCAAGTCTGTGCAAAACAACTTCTTATTGTACATTTTAAATTACTATGAACATTGAGCAGCCTTTGCCATTTTTAAAGCTGCAAAATATTTTCCTATATTGATACCTTGCTTTGCATGCTTTTACCTGAGCAATTTAGACTAGACTATAACATTCTGTGTTCCAGTTCCACCTAAAAAGTTTACTCTTGGAAGACTTGATCTATAAAACTGTATTTTAGTTTTCAAAAGGGTGGGGGGTAGGGAAAAGGATTCCGCTTTCAAAAGTTAGTGACGATTTCTCCTCATGCAGAGATAGTAAAAAAGGTCAAAATTTTTAAAATTGACTTGTACATAGCCTTCATTGGAAAGGGGAAAAAGGTTAGTTGATTGACAAAGACATGCATGATGAAGAGTGGTTACTGTATGCATACAGTGGAAATAAAGCCTGAAGGAACACGTAAGAGCTACACAGTACGTGCATGCACATTCTACAGTGCCTGGTAGTAGGCAACAGACACTGTTAAAATACTGATTTGTTCTGAAAGTGACTGAGTAAAAATAGATAAATATAAAGGCACTTCTGTTGAGCTGCAGTCTGCTGCAGGGATATCAGATCTAAGTGAGGTACTGAAAGCAGTCTGTCAGCAGTCACGGCAGCCAACACACTGAGGCAGATTTTTGGTTTAGGAATTGCAAAACAATTTAATTTAATGAAATTTTATGGTATATACTTAAAGCCTTCAAAAGTAAAATAATTATTTAAGGAACCCTCTGAACAGCTTATGCAAATTTAAGTCATCCTGAACACAAGGATTCTCTATTCATCTCTTTTCTGGTATGACCCAAACATTCAGACTTCTAAGCATTAAAAATGTGCGTGGATAACAGGAGTGAATGATATGTGACGGTAGTATTCTTAGATCTACAACAAGAGCATGAAGTTGCACTAACGGCATTCTTTAAAACCCCTTTTTATTAAAATAAAATTTTAAATTTTTTACTACCCTCTGCTATAAACTCTTCACTACTGCTAATTACTTTTTACTCCAAATATTATTTTTTTACATATATACTTACATTTAAAATTTTAAATCTGATAGAATGCCAACATGAAAATACCCCACTTTGAACTTTAACACTTCTTAAGACAACTGTCAGGAAGGTGTGAGAGGCATAAGCCAAAACTATAAAAAAATTCACCTTTTGTTTGTTTATACTTCAGAATGATCTTCACAAACTGCACTTGCAAACAAACTTTTTTAAAGGTAAATTTGTAGTGCCGCATGTTTTGATTACACTTGCTTGAAATGAAAAGCTTCTTTAGCAAGCTCCTATTTGTCACAAGCATACACACTTGTATGCACTCAGCACGCGTGTTCTTTGTCCCCCGCAAAACCTACTATATTCCAACATCAATAGGCCAATAGTACTTTAAGAATAAGCCAACATTGGCATTCCCTAGTTGTCATTTTTATTTCCGAAGGAGAATACCTCAACAAATACATAATGCTTCTGAAAACTTTAAACCAATGTTTTGAGATATCTGGCATCCCTTAAAACAATCACTGTTTGAAAGAACAAATTGGAACATCCTTCTCAAGCATGGCTTAAACATACTTAAGTGTCTAGCAGCAGGAGAAAAGTGGCTAAATGATTTGCTGAGATATCTTTCTAATCTATAATTTCTGTTCCATCTAGATACTGTGTACTCACATCACACCAACAACCACTTGAATTCTCAACCAACAGATTCTTATTAAGAATGATTTAAGAGTGGATACATACAGAATTTCTAGGAAAATTACTGTGCAAACTATAAATGCAAACAACAAAAATACGTCTTAGAGAGAACTGCACTTTATTTCCTATACTAATTTAGATAATTTGCTTTTTAAGTTCATATTTTCGTATTTAAAGTAGAAGCCAGAGCGTTTAAAATGAAGTGCACTTAGAATGTGAAAGCTACACCAGTCACATCCAACATCTTTCAGCAATTTTCAGTTTTAACATATGCACTTTACAGGCATAAAATTATGTTTTCCAGCTTTATAAAGTAAAGCTTAAGTTTAACTATGTTTGCGTTATCAACAACAAATATTCTGCAACTACACTGTAATTAACTTTTAATTGACTGTGTTCTTACTGATAAAATGTGCAGTTGTGAGGGGGGCTGCGCGTGTGTCCTTGTCTGTCTGGAGAGAGTTTAGTTATCAGGTGCTACTTTTACACAGTCAGTTTTCAGATCACAACAGCATTCTAGATGATTAAAAGGTGATAGGATGACTTATTTTCAGACACGAGTCCTTCTCGTACTACAGAGCACACATGTTAGTTGTACTGTTACAGTCATATGTAGCAGAAGCAGTAAGAAACAAAAACATTTCCTTTAAAAAATACAATTATTTAATCTTTATGTCAAAAATGCACAAAAAGTTTATAAATATAAAAAGCCATTCAGCATTCCTAAAATACCAAACATGATCTGTTTTTCTTTTCCAAAGCCACATTGGATACACACATTATTTCCACCGATCTTGCAACTTCACAGAAGTCAACTCTTTGCAGAAACACCATAAGCAACTGAGCAACTATATCCCATATCAGCTCAGTGTCATTTAGATTTTGATGGGCAAGAGGAACAGCTGTCATTATTCCACTAAGTCGTAATTACACTGGAGATTAGTTAGAAAGTTATCCCTCATTTTTTTCCACTTAAGAATAAATTCAGATTTAAAATTTGGATCTAAATTTCTTCCCTACCTTAGAAGAGATGTTATTTTTCCTGTCTACTGTAGTATTCCTATTAGTTTCCGTAACATTCAAACTACAATAGATGCATAATATTTCAATTCAACAATAACAAAAATATGGCATATTGTTTGCTTTGATATCAAACCTACTCCATGTTCTTGATCCAAACTGTGGTATTGTCATGAATTTCATACAATTTAAGCTTTTTTAGTAGTTAGAATTAATTTAAAGCTCACCTTACAGTTTAATGTTTGATTTGTTTCACCAAACCCTGCAAAGCATACTTTTGCTATTTACATTCACCAGAAACCTACCATTAAAACACCAAAAGACCACCAGTCTGCACTCTGTGTATGGCCTCGTCTATTAACGACTTCTGGTGCCATATATTCCACTGTTCCACAGAAAGAGTAGGCTTTTCTTTCATGATCAATTGACTCCTTACTTAATCCAAAATCTGGAAGAAAAAAAGAATAGTTCTAAATCAGTGTTTTGTTGTGGTTTATTTATTTTTTTTAAAATCACTCATGGTTTATACTTTCACCATAATGTGAAGTGTGGTGCTTATCTCATTCATACGTAAACCTAAATACATATATGGGAATTATGGAATTCTCCTCCCGTCCCTGCATTGCATTATCACAGGTCCGTAACAGTTATACTTGTAAAGCATATATCTTTTTTTACATATTTAGATATTTCATTTATTTCAAACTAATTACACTGATTGCTCCACAGCAAAATTACCCACCAGTTAAAATATAGCATATTTCTTTACAAAAAGAAAAAAAAAAAGAAAATGCAAAGATTTTATTATGAACAGAAAAGATCCAGGTGTTACAATTTCCCTTTATTCACCTGTCAATTTGATATGTCCTTCCTCATCAAGCAGGATGCTAAAAAACAATGAAAAGAATAAAATAAACCTAAAATATCTTTTAATGGTTGTTTCAGACAGTATACTGACAACACTTACGAATAAACAGAACAGCGTCCACAAAGACCAGCAGAAATGAATATGCATGAAAACGAATCATTAGGAGGAGATACTTTGAAACTACACATTTTCTTTTCCTTCAGTTCTTCCTTTTAAAGATTATGAAACATAATCAGCATATCAGAGTTTTATTTAACTATCAGGTTAAATTCAGGATGGTATGTAGTAACATTTATCTTGAACTTTTAGCTTTGGCCATCTGCTACCCTTACTACCAACTACCCTTAACCGCCACTGAATATAATCACAATTCAAAGTATGCAAAATATTCAATAACTGGACTCTGTAACACCACCTACACAGAGGACTTAGTTCTTCCAGCTTCTCCTGTGGGAAGCTGCATTTCATCCTGGGGATGAGACATGACCCAGGCACGCACTACTTGTCCATCTCCCCTACCCTTCCCTTTTCCTCCTTGCAGTTTCCATGGTGCCTGTATGAGTTACTACTATCTCATCCATAACTTGCAAGTAATTTCAACCTTTGACAGTTTTTTCTTTTTTAATCAGATATACTCAAGGCTTAAAACCAAGGCTTTTCAATAGGTACAGACACTTTTTTCTTTTAAATACTATGTTTGAAGCAGTAGCTATTTAGTCTTCTGACAATTACTATTTCGTTCTTTTCCTCTTGGAAGTAAATGTTAGCAAAATAACTAAAGTTCTCTCGCTTTGCTTTTTAAAGATCTTTTTCCACTTGGTAAGCTTATTTTTCCTCACTTCAGAATTACTTAACAGAAAGCTCTCAAAGTTTAAACAGAATTCATTCCCTGTTCACTTGTAAGTGCAATCCCATGCCAAAAGGCTCCACATTTCTGATGTATGAATCTTTTTCTTCTCATCTGGCAGGGCTAAGCATTTTTAAACTTGTGTCTTTTTTCCAGGAGATTCACAGAAGAACAAGCTATTCTAATGCAAGTTCCCCATAACAGCTGTGTTCTGTAATACTTATTACTCATTTTTGCTCTTTTCCATTAATACTTTACACGAGAGTTATCTCACACAGACTGTTCATGTTCTCCATATAGCCATAACAGAGAAGTGGGATCACCAAGGACATCAGGACTTCAGAGTTGTTATAGATTTCCTTGCAATGAGGGAGAGTATGTTAGCTATCTGATTAAGCACAACAGAGGAAGATTCATGCATTATATCATCACTTAGATTCCTCTCCAGGTAGAGAGTAACACTACAGCATACATTTATATTTGAAAGGTTCAAATGTTCCAGATGATTGCACTGACATTTTCTTCTTTACATCTTCTAAAACTAAAAAAACTACTGGAGGAAAGACATAAACGGGAGACAGAATTCAGTCATGTGAATGAAGCATGGATGACTAACATATTGAGACACAACACCATACTAGAATTGTAACTTCAAGTTTATTTTAAGTTTTCAGTGTAATTATGTGATTGTCGATACGTTAAATAAAGCCTGTAACTTACTATTTTCATATTTTACTTCAAAACTCCATTCTGCTCTTACTGCAGTGGGTTTTAAAAATCAGCATTGGAAAAGATGTTTGGTGTTATCTTTCAAATGCAAAGATACACTCAACTGTAACTTTATATCATGCGTTTGTTCTAAGTTTATCTTTGGTGCAGAAATTCTATAATAACAACAAAAACAAAAGGCCAATAAGACCTCTTCTCCATTGTACACCCTAAACCACCTGGAAAATGAGAAGTAGGAATACTTCAGTACACCCTTTAAAGTAACATGGATTATAGTATTTGGCATATCACTGTGAAACTAGACACTTAGGTTCCAGTGGAAATGAAATCCAACCTTTTTAATTAAAATAGCTCACAAGCTTCCCCTCCCTCCCTCCCTGTTCAGTTTATGTAGTAAATTACTGAAGTATAACAGCTGGAAAGAGAAGTGCACAGGTAGAAGTGATATACAAATCAAATTAATACACTGCATTTGCCACAGAGAAGCCTTACTTTTCTGGTTTTAGGTCCCGGTATATTATTCCAAGGCTATGTAGATGGTCTAAAGCAAGTGCTAATTCTGCCAGGTAAAATTTAACATCGTCTTCTGTGAACATCACCTGAAAATGCAAACCGATGTATTTTACATGTAAAATCCGTAAAGTTTACACCAGTACAAACTAAACAATGGTAAGAGTGGTTTAGCAGAAGAGTTCTTCATAATACTTGAATTCATTTCCATACAAAACCCGAGAAATTAAAATTCCTTGATTAGACAAAAACGAGGATTTTATAATCAATACTATTTCACAGTACATACTGGAAAAAGAACTTCTGAAGCCAATATCGTATTAGTCTTTCTGCAAAACTGAGGTTATGTGCTTCTGATTGTTCAAGAGAACAGACACACTGCAGTGGGACTGAAAAATTTTGGGAAGCATTTCAAGAATATGACCACCTCTTTATTGGATGTGACCATTTCGTTTCCAGACAACAAATGGACTAAAGAAGTCCAAATGCCTGAATTTTGTCTACAGAGCCAGAGAGACAAGAAAAGCATATGCATCTTGTTTTTGAGGAAACTGTCTCTAGGTACTATGGGAAAGAAGTTACAGTGATGGTAAAAACCCCGAGATACAGCCTGAGATGTAACTGCAGAAAAAGTAGATCAAAGAGTAAACTAAGGAAATAGCCTATGCAAAAGCACGGGTTAGTTGTCAGATAGCAGTCCCACATTTTCTGTTAGGAAGATAAACTAATCCCTGTTCACATTCAATAAAATGAACATGTTGTCCCAATTATATCAACAACTGTTGTGATCCACTGACAGAAAACATCACAATTCAGCTTTTCTGAGAATGTAGAAAAAGATAAAAATAAAAAAAAAATCCTATATGACTTGATTCTACCTTAGTTACTACTCTGAGTCTTTTTTTTTTTTTTTTTGGTTTGTTTTAAGAATTTAAGGCTAGCATCTTTAGATACAGCATATGGACCTGAGGAAAAAAACACAAAACCACAAAACAGCAACGGGGAGGACAGATGAATATTTTTTTTAGCAAGTGTTAAGAATAGAGAATACCATATTTTTTCCCTTTGGTCGTTTAAAGGGAGAAAGGGATAGCAAAGCTTGTACAAAAGGTTGTTACTGATGTTACTTCTACAAAAGAGAAAATATTTAGTGCAGGCACATTCAAGAAGGGAAATCTCTGTAAGAAACATTTAAAAGCTCAAATAATGAAAGATCCCATGAGGATGATAATACACCCACACTACGTTCTTTAAAAACATTGCATGGAATTCAGCTCCTAACCTTAATCATCTGCAGTGTAGACATCTAACTTTGAATTAAGCATTTTTCCCTTTGTAGTCAATGGGGAAAACCCGGGAACTTTTAGGCTGCAGTTTATCTGATCTGTTTTAAAATCACATGAATTGACAGGAGGATGACATCAATTGCATCCAGCATGCCCATTTCACTCCATCAGCTATGAACAATTAGCTTAGATTCAGGTACCTATAATGAATATTTCTTATCTAGCCCAATTAAATCTCTTAAAATTTGAGTGGCTCAAGATGAAAAAGTCATCAGCAGGAAAGCAACATACATTCTTTCTTGGGAATCAAGAAAGAACTATGGATTTTAAGAAAAAAGTATCTCAATTTTAGAGTACTAATAACTTTCTACTTATCTGTGGTAAAACAAACTAAAAGAAGCAGCTTTAAACAGATGGCTTCAATGAATTAAATGTAATAATTTATGTGGTCTGCACAGAAATTACGATATATCTATACACAAAATGCATTGCATTCTACTCTCCTCTTGATAACCATATAGCTTTGTAGTGGTGACCCAACTGTTCCAGATACTCTGTAGCAAGGGATAAAGGAAGGCAGCTACAAGTACAAGTTCTGGCTACCAGATATACATTGGATATATTTACATTTCTATCCTACTATATATTTGTTGGAAGTTTTTGCACATGAGTAATGTCAAAAAATATTTCTGATATATGAAATGTTTGCATTTCTTTTAGGCGTTATAATCAAATTAATTTGAGGTAATAAAACCTTTCAAAGTCTTTATTTCACGTATCTACCCAGAGATATCACCCAGCATGACAAAGGCAAAGTGTTCATGGAAAATTACTAAAATAAGTGGAATACAATTCTTGCTCTTTTAATATTTATAAATAATTTTGTGTTCATATGTAAGTAAAAAAAATCTGACACTAAATCCTGGATATTAAAACCAGAAAAATCATTTGAATACAACTACTTTATATACAACCATGCTCTGAGACACATCTTTAAACATCGTAGCAATAGATTCTCGCAAGGTGTGAAAAGCAGCACAGAAAGACTGCTGAAGTCTTTTTTTCAGAAACAATGTAAATCACCAACAGCATTTTCACAGAGTGACCACTTTGCAAAAAAATCCAAGCAAACAAAAAACTTAGCTGGTTAAAAAAAGACAGTCAAAATTGAAAACTGAATTTAAAAAAAATAAACTCTCCTAAGACAGGCAATTTATAATCAAATTTTATTAATAGACAATTTTCAAATTAAAAGTTTACCTCTTTGGATAAACGTGTAAACAAGTCTCCTCCCCTGAGAAAATCCAAAATAAGATATAGCTTCCCTTCTGTTTGAAAAGCTGAAAAGATCAATTAAAAAAATTAAACATCATCTAATTTTACCAATGATCAGAAGAATAACACATCTAATAATTCACCCTTATTTTCATTATCAAAATGAATTATTCTTCTTTCTCCTTTGTGCAAAAATTATTTAAATGAATTAAGTAACAGTTCCTCCATCATGGATCAAGTAACTGTTATGCCACGTGAAAGCAAAGCAAGTCATCAATGGAATTTCTAAAAAAATAAACTACACTTAGATTAGTCAGCATTTCGTTCCAGACTTTGGAAGTAAAAAGCCTAGATTTGCAAATTAGCAACTAATGCACCTCTGGAAACTCAGCTTAACAAGGAGGTCTCATTTAGTTTGGAAAAGAGCGACAAGTAAAATAGTGAAAGCTACATATATTAAGCCACATCAGAGAGTGCTAGAGATCTGAAGTTTGAACTACAGGAAAACTGGATCCTAAAAGAAAAACATAAACTGAAAAAAAATGAACAACAGAATCTATTCACTGTCTTTTTTGAGTTTACTTTCTGCATGACATGTTAAAAAGACTACTGATTTCTTCCTCAACTCCACATGAATAATTTTTTATGGCTGTCCATACTATTAAAATTAAAAGGCATATTCCCACCAATTTTGATGCAACTGGAGTTAATGCAATTGCATAGGTTTTCTATAGAGTAAATAAAACAAGGATAAGAAATAATTTAAAAAGTGAATGACATATGCAAAAGATAAGAGATTTTGGAAAAGAATGGCTAAACATAAACAGGTATCTGCTTTTTAACAAAGCAAAGGGCTACAAGACTCTCAGTCCTATGAAGATACAACACTGTGCATGAAGTTATCCACGTACTTAGTTTGCATGAGAATTACTACACAGCAAGTCTTTGCATGATCAGGGTTTAGACAGCACACTAATTTTCTATGATTCTTAGGACCACAAAATAAATATTAGGTACTATTTGACAAGCAACTGTTTTTACAATATATAAACATGAATTTTTCTGCAACTCACCATAATGTAACTTGACAATGAATGGGTGGTTAACTTCTACTAGGATATCACGTTCCATTTTTGTCCGAACCCGATCTCGAACTACAAGAGAACACGAGCAAGATTTAAAAAAATAATTAAAAAAGAATTTACATTGTGAATCAGTACTTCTCCAACATTTCCTGATGTACTTCACACTGTATCCCATAGTATTATAATTGTCTGCAGGTAACTACACAGAAGAGACTTGAGAGAGCATTTATTTCAGAGTGCAGAGTTTCCTGATAAATCTCTTCATGCATTTCAATTTGCTTCAGTTTCTGCTATTGACAAAATATTAGGTAAATAAATTTAACAAAAGCACAAAAGAAAACAACCACCCTTCAGTCTGCCCTATACTTAGGTAACCTTTTAAACAGTAGAGCAAAACTGACACAGCTAGGTATAGAAAACATAGCCATTTTCTCTACTGTTGAAAAGCATGGAGAATTAAAGTTGTAGCAAAACAAACTCATAAATAAAATTATACTATCATAAAGATGCTTATATTGGTTTAATTCATTCAAATAACTTGCAACATTAAGATATTAAGTACCTTCACAATTTGGAAGGGATTTTTTTTTAAATTTCCTTTCTTTGCTATGAACTTAAAAAGAATATCCACTCAATGTAGTATGTACTTCAAACAATCTTTCCAATTTTAAAAAGGTTTAATGAGAGTAAACATGTGCATGGAGGAGTACATCAGAAGCAGTTACTGCTCAAGTTGCCTGTGCTGTCCCACTGTGGTGGCTCAGAATGGAACATGCATCTGCTCCTATGTAGGTTAAACTAACTGAGGACCACGTGCAGATGCCCCGCATACGGGGCTGGCAATCCATGCAGATGGGGAGGGCGGTCAGCTGAGCGCAGCACCTGCTTCAGCTGTTCTGGGCAACTCCCCTGCCACTCCAGTCAGTGCCTGGTTCCCATCCGAAGCTCCAAATCCGCCACGACACAGACAAAATTCAGAACTCTTGCAGGTGACAGCTAGCAAAGTTTGCTACAGCGGTTTCAGATGTTGCGTTTCTCTTTCCCTTATTCTACATTTAGTTCCTGCCCCTTTCCCAAATCTTACAACTTCTTGAAGGAAACGCACAAGAGCAATGAAGCGCAGTCCAAAGTTGAAGCTGCTGGCATTCCTTGTACAGTTAACAAGCCAGAGTTCTCAGTTATTAAAGCATGACAAGGCAGGGAAAAAAATAATCAAGAAGCAAAAGGGTCTTTTAGAAGTTTAGCTATCTTTTCCCAGAAACGGGCACTTACAATAATACAGGTAATCATGGAAGAAAGTTATATAGACACATTTTCATGAATAAATAAAGCTATCAAGTTTCCATCTCCCTGCAGAATGGACTCCTAAAAATGGTGAGCACTTATTTCATGTGCTTCCAAACACAACGTAAACATCACATTTGAATTTTGACCTTTACGTCTAAAGCCATGAAAATGTCACAAGATAATTATGCGATTACACTGTTCCAAGGGTTCATGTGAATTACAAAATTGAAATTCAGAATATTCTTTTTTTAGGCAGATTCAGCTGAGAAAAAAAATTCAAGACTTTTAAGTGCCTATAGCTATGCAACAGTTACATGGAAAAAAACATATTTCTGAAAAGCTAGAGAAAGTCCAGATCTACAAAATCTCAACCAAAAAACGTATAAGGAACTGAGCTCATTTCAGACATTAGTATTAGCCATTTAAAATCTGACTTTTGTGGTCTATATTTTCCATATATGTACTGCTGGAAGTACTGAGTTTTCTTAATACATTTGATAGCAGACTCTCTAGCAATGATTTGGCCCTGTTTCTCTCTCTCCCCATCACACAGGGGCACTGAAAGATGATACCTACTATCAGAGTGTATTAATAAACTAGTCTCTGCACTAAACAAAGTTGTATGTGTATATTCTTGGATTTGCTCTAAACATTGAAAGGTTGGAATCTGTAGTTACATCAACGTCTTATGGCTAATACAGTTTCATTCCTGTGAAAATATTCTCTCTAAATTTGATTTGTGAATCATGCACACCGTTTTCAATTAAGAAGTGGTCTTAAAGGGTATTTTCACCTTTAATTTTAGAACACAAACATAGCTTTATGAAATAGATTTGAAAGACCTAAAGAACCTTAGGCAAATCAAGTAATACAGTGTATTTAAAATTATAATATTGGATCTCAAAAAATATTGCAATTATGAAAAAAAAGAATTAATTTCAGTTAATTTCATAGTAAGATTTCAACAGTAACCTTTATTTGCTTGCTACTCCACTCTTCCTAAAACATGAATCACAACCAAAAGATGCTCAAAAGCATCTGAAAACTCAGATACAAAGTGCTGAAAAGTGCGGCATCCTCCTGCTAGTGTCACCTTTCTCTTCAAGCCTCTTACATCCTTGAATTCTTAGCGCCCACAAGTCTCTTTTTCCAACAAAAAGTCATGCTTCCAATTTCAGTATTTATCAGTCTCTGCCATCTGTAGGCAAAACTAGATCCACAGCTTGGACTGCAATTTTTACACATAAGGTTAAGCCACAATCAAAAGGTGATGGAAAGAAGCCCTGAAACGCCTTAAAAAAGCAACTGCTGAATGACCTTTGACTCCAGTTCTGAGCTATTAACAGGCTGGAGAATGAAAGGCTATTGAGGATATCACAGTACCTTAAATGAGTGGAAATAAATTTCAGAAAAATAGGAAGTAAATAATGAGAATAACACGTGCCACAAAACAGAGGAATCACAATATAGGAAACCGTTCAAAAACACTTACACCCTCTGTAATAGTTTTAAGTGAAATATAATGAGATTTGTGAGATAGATATTCAGCACTAGATCTTAAGCAGAAAAAAAAAAAAAAAAATCAGGTTCAACACTTTAGCGGAAGTTCACAATTCAATGCCTTTTTGTTCCCTCCACCATTCTATGCATATTTTCAGATGAAACTGTATGTTAAAACTGCAAATCAATATAATAATCAATAACACAGGTAAAGTACTACAATTTGTTGTAACTATCCCAAAACTATCATTCTAATTTCAGTGCAGTCATGAGTTAGAAGAACTACAAATAGACAGAAGTATTAAACAACTGCATAAAACAACAAATACACACTCTGGTTAAGGTATTAGTGTGAAAAATCAATTTCATTTTAATCTACAGTAAAAAAATGCATTATTTCTTTTTTCTTATGTAATTCTACAAGGAAGAATTGAGATTGTTCAGGTTTGAACTTATTTTGTTATTGATACCATTCAAGACCAAAACCACCCAAGAAACAAAACATTTTAAAACTCATTTTTGCTCAAGTAACTTAGATGGTTAACTTAAGATTTTATCGAATATATCCTACATCTAGAACAAGTATCAAAAGTTTTGGGAAAAGGTACTGCATATTTGTGGTTTAAAGAAAGACTTAAACTCCCGTGCTTAGAACTTTTAGTATAAAACAGCTGATATAATGCACTTTAAAGTATCATGACCTAAATATAAACCGAGCAAAAGGCATTAACTGTATCCTTGGTGATACACAGCAAATGAAAAAAGGAAGGATATTAAGTTTCAAATAACAGCTCAGGAGCAAGTCAGGTGGCAGATATAACAAAACTGCTCTATTAAACCACCATCACCTAATAAACTTAGCATGGTAAGGAACCCATTTTCCCCTATAACTAACAATATAGTACTGTCGTTTACTTAATCCTTCTGGGTTTACAATACAAGGCAGTGTATTCTGCTATTTGTTGTTTGATAGAAGAAAGTTCTAAAATACAATCTGTAGAACAGCATGCAAGTAAAGATTAAGTTTTGGTATAATGTCCCAAATTTCTCTTATTTTCCTTTTTCTCTCTAAACAACGCTTACCTTTCAAGGTGGCCTTTTTCAATACCTTCATTGCATAAAGCTGTCTAGCATCCGACCCTGAGATTTTTTTGACAAGAAAGACCTGCATTGAAAATTAAAAAGAATTCTTAAAAGAAAATAAAGGCAAGTCAGATCAATATACTTTGCTATGAAATTCAAGTAGTCAGTATTATTTCAACCTTATTATTCCTCCCAATACTATTATCAGCTTCTTTGACAGTTTTAGATTCTGCAAAGCCAAACAAAAATTTCCTTGCAGCTTTTCCTACTGTTCCCTCATTTCATATTCTAAAGGTTCATTCAAGACAAACAGTCTGCCAAATTAATTTTGGTTTAACTTAATTGATTTCAGCGAATAAAAGAAAGGATGAATTTGGATTCTCTCAGGAGTTGAGACAAATTTGAAACACAAAATTCAGCTTTTTAATATTAATATCTAAATTGCTTTGTCTTATTCATAAGATGGCATAGTAAAAGTGCTAGTAAAATCATTGTCAGATATGAAAATTGATGCACGTAGAAAAGCTGATCCAGAAAACTATATGAATCAACGCATAACAATTTTTTTTAAAAGTAACCTATACAATTACAAGAAGCAACCTCTTGTGTCACATAACCATACTTCTTTGTGACAGGCTTTGGTTGAGTTTTGCATGTACCAATAAAGTACAACCAGCCTCAATTAAAGTGTGTTTCATTTCCTTCTTTAGTGTAATAGGATTTCTTAAGTGGGATTTTCTTTTTTAATATCCTTAATACAAAATAAATTCCAGTGGAGCCAAATTTTAGATTTAGAAATGAAGAAGAAAAAAAATAGACCAGCCACAGGTTTTCTGGTTATTTATGAAAAAGCGTAGACATGTTGTAGTATATGAGAAAGTTAAGCATGTTATATGAAATTAGGTTTTGTATCCAATTCTCACTTGCGTTAACATCCTTTCGCCTTATCCACGCATTATCAGAACATCACCAAGAGACATTGTAAAGCATACAGATTAGTCTTTTTAAACTGAATGAGGAGTGACACCTTCCCAAATTATTAGAAAAAGGGGATTAATGGTTTTGTACTAATAATCTTTTTTGCATAAAGACTAAAACACTTGAGGGCAAGATTGGCATTTTTGCAATACTGTGAGTCACCTAGACATTTAATTATTTTTGCATTTTCAAAACTTGCCTCCTCCTAGCAGTTGTAGCATTGAATTTAGTAGTATCAATAAAATAAAGACTGTTGAAATGATAATTTATTAGCATACATTTCCTTGCCCCTGAACGATTTAGTTCTGATTTGAAGATTTCCAAATAAAAACTTGGTTATGATTCTGGATGAAATCAAACAACACAGAGAAACCACCTTTGGAATCAGGTTTCTCTGTGAATTCTTACTATTTTGAGTACAAAATTTTAGTTTCTAAACATCTAGATTTCCAAGCTTAACTGGAACTGCTACTCCAATAATGTGACTTCCTACCACCATGAGAGAATTGAACCGATTATTCTCATTTTCTGCCATATCCAAGAGCTTAACATCACATTCAGAATTGCAACTAAGGCTGAAAACGGATGTAAAGGCTCTGTTGTCTTACATTGTGTACTCCGTTCTGTTTCAATGACCTGTCTTGCCACCTGAAGTTAATGCTTTGCTTCCAAGTTAGATTTGGACAACTAAAAGTACGAATTGTGTACACCTACTGAGATCTCAGTGTGGACAGTACTCAGTAAATACCATAACCATTGAGTCTTTAACAGAGCTTCAAATAAATATCAGTGTGTGTTGTGCCTAAACCAACTTATGACAGATAATGTCTAGCTTAAACACAACTAGGATACACCATGTTTAATTCAGTAGCCATTATTGCCTAAAATTTGTTCTTTACAATTACCATCTGCTACAATAGTAAACTCTGCCTGTAGCCTCTGTACTGGTGATAACCTACCATTGGCATTCCATTTTAACAGTGAATACCCAATTATTTCATATCAATCCAATTTTTCTATGGATCTTTGAGATCTACATATCACACAAACTAGAAAAAAATTTTACTGCTTTAAAAAGATATGACACAATTACAGTGCCTAGTTAGCACTAATTTAGAAAGCAGTTTTCTCTTGCAACATTGCCTTAATGCAAGATCATGGCTGTTCTAAATATTTCACTCCTAATACTATTCAATGCCACCCTGAATAATTTGCTCCACAAGAGTTCAGTTACCAACCTTTCCAAAGGATCCTTGTCCTAGTACTTTCAGAAGTTCAAACTGTGAAGGGTCTGCTTTCTCATGTCCTTCCTTTACATGGTGAGTTATTGCAATTTCTTTGATATTTCCTTCTTCCTGACAGAGGAAAACAGTGGAATAAGTTTATGTTAATGGTGCATCTTCTCAACATATTTATAAATTCACAATATGTTGAAAAATACCAGTGCCACAGAATCCAACGAACTACACGCTCCCAAATGCGGATAAAAAACACTGAGCAACACTATTTGCACAATTATGACACAAAAATAGATTATACCTGTTACAAAAGGCAGTATTAGTTCAGTAACTATGTGGCTTAAACTTTTAGGGATGCATCAGAATCCAGACAGTAACAGAGCTGATGACAAGTCAGCAATTCCCAACTTTTGTGCTTAGGCCCATATTTTTGGTTCATAATTTCCATTCCAGATTCACAACTTATTAATGGAAATCAATCTTCTTAAGAATTTAGTCCTCTTGAAGCACACCTAGAGTGCATCAAACAGACCACATCTCTTCAGAAAGCCTTCCTTTTTAACACTCTAATGAGGACCACTATGCTGCAGTGATGTTAATGCTCGCCTTTATAATACAGTGTACGACTGCAGACATTTCCCCGCAAAGCAGCACAACCTCCACCCCCACTTCAGCAGCAATGAACTCTCCACCTGCCACTGAGAAAATTCTGGTGATGAAAAGAAACTCATTGCCTCTCTTCTTAAGGAGAGTCTATTCTATAAAAGCTGCCAGTCTTCAGCATTCCCTCTTCAGTGAGAAACTAGTCACCAGAAATCTCTAAAGAGCACTGGATCTTCTAGTCTTTTTTGTGGTCTGCACTCAATTCAGTGTTTTCTGCACAGAATTTTAAAATCCCCTTAAAAACAACACTCCTTCGCACACAAGGAAAGAATTTCAGAACTTATCAGCAACTGTTCAAAAGTAAAAAATTGCATTCTTATCAATGTAATCTGAAGAACTATCTAGGCATTACGTGCAATCCAACCTAAGCAGCACTGACTGTAAGTTAGCTTATATAACACAAATATACTAACTACAATTTCAACTTTTTGTGCTTTCTTTTCCTATTCCTTCTATGGGCTACAGTGAATAAAATAAGTCTGAAAAAACTTTTCCTCTGTTTAATGAGCAAGTCTCAGATCTATTTCACAGAATTGCAGAGTGGTTGAGGTTGGAAGGGACCTCTGGAGGTCATCTGGTCCAACTCCCCCGTTCAAGCAGGACCACCTACCTACAGCCAGTTGCCCAGGCAGCTTTTGAACATCTCCAAGGATGGAGACTCCACAACCTCCCTGGGCAACCTGTGAAAACGGTTCAGAGGGAACCTCATGTGTTTCAGTTTGTGCCCACTGCCTGTCCCATCACTGGGCACTGCTGAAAAGAGCCTGGCTCTGTCCTCTTTGCAACCTCCCTTCAGGCCGCTCAAACATGATTTCACCTTTGTGAATCCACGCTGACTAACCCCAGTTACTATTTTGTCCTTCGTGTACATGGAAATGGTTTCCAGGACTAGTTGTTCCATCACCTTGCCAGGGATCAAGGTGTGGCCAACCATCCTGTATTTCCCTAGGTTTTCATTCTTGTTCTTTTTGAAGACAGGAATGACATTTGCTTTCCTTCAGTCCTCAAGCACCTATCCCAGTCACCATGATCATTGGAAGATAATCAAGAGCGGGCTCGCAAAGACATCTGCCAGGTTCCTCAGCACTCATGTGTGCATCCTATCAGGGCCCACAGACTTCTGTACATCCAGTTTGCTTAAGTATTCCCTGACCTGACCCTTTTCCACCAAGGGTATGTCTTCCTTGCTCCAGACTTCACCCTTATCTATATTCACCAAAATGTACACTAATGAGTTCTAGTGATGGGGGAGTAGAGGCAGTGTTGTAAAGCTGTGCTTCTGCACAACTAATTTATATATTTTTTCAAATATTCAGCAAAATTCATGTATATGTATTATTGCTGAAAGTATCCTTTTGTACTTGGTCATTTCAGTGCCATCTATACACGCACAGCAACTGACCATACACATCTCTGTGCTCAAACGCATGCTTCTCCTAGATCAATGTTTCTCTTTCAAAAGATTCTTTTTTCAAAAGATTCCAACCAAAGTTGGAAACAAACTGCACGCAACAAATCCTGAACATGTGTGTGTGAAAGAGTGTGTACATATATAAAAAAATCCAATGTACACTTTGGAGTATAGAACATAGAACATCGCGGTAACTTTTAAAATCAGAAGTAAAAAAAAAGACATTTTAATGTAAAGAACTTGGATTTGTCTTGGTTGTTCCAAAGTTAAGATGAACAATAAGGATAGGTGCCAGTTTGCATTGTAAGACAGACAAAATTTTGCATGCCTATGCATGTATGCATGCTCTGTACTACTCCTAATAAATCTAAACTCCTTTCCCTTTTAAGAAAAAACGCTACCCTTGTTGACTCAAGGCTGGATTTTTAGAATTTCAAAGAAATATTGATTCCTTCTACTTGTCAAAGGAATTATTTGCAGGTGGACATTTGTATTTTCACCTTTTAAATTATTATATTATCAGTTGGATTACATACTGCTTAAACCATCCACTGCAATCTTAGAGAATCCCAGGGGAAGAATAGCACAGTAGAACAGATTGCTGAGTACATATTACTTTGGATGCTTTGATCCATTTCTGCTTAACTGTTTTATCTATTAGCTCCCTGGCAATCTTGGGAAAGTAAAAAAAAAAAAAAAAAAAAAGCCAAAAAACAAAAATGTGTGAAACGCAACTTCCCCAAATCCTTCTGTTATCTACCCAGATTCAGGAGATTCAGGGACACAAAGCGCTTAGGTGGACACATTGCTTTAAACACATCACAAAATGTAACAAAAACAAGAAATGAAAAGACATTAACTTGTTCTCTATACAGAAACAAAAACTATTTTTTAATGCAACACAACTATTATGCAACCAACTTCCCAGTGGTTATTTTGGGCACCCTCTAAAAAAAACCCAAACCATCACTTCACATTCCTGATACTAAGAGAATATTCCCAGTCTTCACAGTTTCTCAGGGTTCAGATGCTCTTCAGTACTTATAAGGCAGACCTATTACAACTATTCATTAAATGAAATGGAACTCAGATAATATCCTACTTTAGTAGATTGTCCACAACATGTGTTTGGGAGCAAGATTTATGATGAATAGTTACCCACAAATTTGCAGTTTCGTTTTCTGACATAATTGCTGAACCTGTTATTTTAACTAAACAGTATTTTGCAAATGCAGTTAAAAATACAAAAGCCAAGCCTTTTACAGTGATGTGAGTTATATACAGAAGTAATCAACCCTCACTGTACCCACTATCAGCCTGAATTAAAATACAAGTCTTTCACACTGTAAAGAGAGACCTCTTTCTCAGCCAACTGCACTAATTACATTAGTTGATACATGCCATCTTACAGTAAGCTGGAAGAGAAGCCAGCCTGTCAGTCTGGTACTGAATTTGTCTCTGATCATTCATCACTCAAATCATCATGATTTTTCTCTGATCATTCCCTCATATCTGGAAAAAAAAAAAGTTTGTCCCATGTGATTAATTCGAATTAAATGAGATGATGTATAGGGTGCTGAAAGACTCAGGTCCTCCTCTCCTTTCTTTCATTCCCTGACAACTTTCACATCACTACAAACACTCACTCACCAGTGATCTGGCTGTTGCAATGGTGGGATCTTCTTTCCAGTTATAACTACACCCTACTGCCTATATTTTATTTCTCTTATTTATAAGCTTGGAAAGCTCACTTTTCTCAAGCCTTATATTGCAGCAACGTCCAAAAGTCCCAAGACATACATTTCTTTTTCTAGCCACACAGCTCTCTCTTATTCACACTAGAAAGTAAAACTGCCACAAAAAGCCACATTACAAAAAATAACAAACTGTGTTAGTCAACTTAAAGTGGTTGCTACTGGCTTCTGTTATAGGGAAACTAAACACAGAATACAAGGAAACAAACAGAAGGTAACATTACTCTAAGTTTCCTTAATATTTCCTTAACAGTGTAACAGTGTTAAATCAACACTGGCCTAGAAGGGAAGTAAGTGACAAACAAGTTTGGGTATGAATTTAAAACACCACTATTTCAGAATAACTTCCTGTATTGGTATAGTTTGCAAGTCAGAACTACTCTGGTCAGTATTTCAGTATAAGTAAGCTCTTAGTAATGTATCTCACAATATATGTCTATGAACAGGAATGCATACATATAGGAAAGAACACTGAATAGACTATATTCCACAGGCAAATCAAATCTGAAAGACAAAAGCTAAAAAGCAAACAAAAAAGAAAAGCAAAAAAAAAAAAGAGGGATTCAGAAGCATCAAGGGTGACTTGTTTTTCTTTTTAGGAATCAGCTGCAAATTAGAATAGGAAACAGGCTTGTCAGGAAAGAAAAGAAAAAAAAAAAAAAAAAAAAGAGATACACACCTTCTAGGCAAACACTGAAAAACTACTTAACCATTATTAGGCTATAAAAAAAAATAGCCTAATCATGTTGCTGGAAAAAATCCCTATTTTAGGTACTTAATGAACACTAAATACTCACTTTTGTTCTATTAATTTAATTAATGTGAATTTCTTTTATGTTCACCTTTTAATTCAAGCTTAAATTAATTCTGCTGTAACATAAAATACTTGTATTTGTTTCTGAGATCTTATTACAGGAACAACTATTAGATAATGTATTAAAAGTGGTCCTCAAACCCTAAAGGAAGTAGAAGCAGAAGAGCCTTACTAGGTATTTCTCATTAGTAATGAAAAAGCCCAGAAAAGCAAGCGAAAAACATGAGTTTATCTATACATGGAATCTTCTGTTATTTATCTTTTAGATTTCTGAATTCTCAGTAGGAGATCTAAAAACAGTTCTGTGTGTAAAGAAGTGGCCCATGCAGAGCTGGATGGCATAACACACTGCTTGCTTTACACAGATGAGCTTATCTGCAGACCTTTTTCTGAGCAGTAGGTTTGAGGGACAACTGAAAAGCTGGTCTAGTGCTAGTAAACTGGGCTCTGAACTGCTAGGAGAGCTGCCAGTATCATCCACAATACCGTTCCTATTGTTCTCACAGGCTTGTAATTTCCACTTCTTTTATTACTCTTAATAATTCCAATCTTTTTACAGATTGATTTTATTTTCTAATCATGAGTACCGCAGCAAAAAGAGTACACAGCCCTTTTACCTCTAACTTCCAATTCCTGAAGACAATGTGACAGTGGTATGAAAGGGAAAACAAGTAAAAGAGGTCCGTGAAAGAATTCTGGAGTCTGAGCTTAAACCACCTGTAGACACTTTGAGAGGGTTAGGAGACACGTACATACAACAACTAAGTATTGTGAGCGCCATACGAGATATATTCTTATGAAACAACCTAAATCTGATAAATTTAGAAAATACAATAAACACTTATTAGAATTTAAATAGCACCTCAAAAAACAGAAATATTCTTAGTCCACAAATTTTATATAAAAGGGACAGAGAAACAACCAACTAAAGATTAAAATAATTAAAAATAAAAATCTTAAATGTATGCTCTGTCACAGACAAAATAATCCACAAGGTAAAAGCTCTGAATCATCTAAATAGATGGCACAGGATCAGATTTATGCTTGTTCTGGTATCAGGAAGAGGAAGGCTATACAGAATAAGGAACATTAGCACATCCAAACATAGGGGTTCTGCTGCACCTAAAATTCTCAGTTTCAGGTTCTTGAATAAACGCATAAGCACAGAGTGAACATGCAAAATGACAAGTGCTTGACAAAGAAATTCCAAAACACTGGGACAGAAACAGGAAATTCAGCGAGAAAGTTACCTTACTCTCAAAGATGTGTAAGAATTAGATGTGAATTGACTTAAACAGAACATCAAAGAATAAGCTGGTATGTCACATCTGGAATGCTTACTTAGGAAAGGTATCCCCAGAAGACAGATTCTTCCTTTTCTGGGTACTCAAGATTACGTGAAATACGAGTAGAAATATTTTAAACACTTAACTCTTTATGATAGCTTATTATAGGTAACAATTATTAAAAGAACAATTAGTTCATCAGCTTCACAATTAGTGACAAAGATCTGAGTATACGGTCTTCAATATATGAGCGTGTAAGTTAGAATTATGGTATGTATAAATTACACTATAGGGAAGAAGCAGCAGCTATCTGAAAAACAAAGTTTTACAGCAATAATAATAATGGAATAGTATATTTAAATTATTCCTACCCGTAGGTGACATTTGACAGGTTTAAAGCTGTGAAATGACATAAAATTGGAAAGGTAAGAGAAAAATTACAGGGAAAACATTTACAGCCTAAGACATCTAAAGCGTTCAGGTCAAATAGAACATGACTCAAAGTAAACCAGACCCATCCCAAACAGCAAGACTAACTGCATTATCTCTGCTGTCAGCTTCAGTGAAATTAAACTGAAATCCAATGAAGTACAGAAAGCTGACGAAAAACAAGATACCCAAAAGTAAGATCTCTAACAAAAATACGCATGCACAACAAGATTGGGGGATGGAGGCAGGTGAAGGAGTTGTTAATTTAATTGTAACAGTGTGGGTTTTAAAAAAAAAAAAAACAAACTTTTGCGGTCAACTACGCACAGAATAACAATAACTGGCAGTTTTTTTTTTTTATAATATCAAGAGGAAAGATAAGTACGTGCAGTACATGCTATGAGTACCTATACATTAAGGCTTTTTGAAAGAACATTTCATTTTTTTTAACATGCTAAAACACTTCACATTTTTGATGACTGATGCCTGTTATTGTGGGAAACAGGTGTTCTTAATTGATGACAAAAAAGGGAATCACAGTAGTTAAAGGCTAAACAAAATGAATGGCTCCTTCAGCATACCCGAATTTCACCAGGAAGCTTCTAACAAATTCAGAAAGAGATTTCTGAGAAAATTTTCTTTATAAAAAAGTTCATATATGGATTTAGAAAACCCCAGAAGTTCTTATTGCCTGAGATATGTGATGAATAACTGTATCCTATCTCAAGTCCTTTGCATCAGGAAGAGGATAAAGGTAACACACAACATCTGTATTCTGTTCATAAAAGGGACAGAAGTGACTGCAAAACAAGGTTTCATGTTCACTTTCCCACCAAATGAATATTGCTTAGATGTAGGTGAAAATATCTTCAGAAGTTTAGTGAATTTCAGCTGGCAGATGACTAAGCACTGATCTAAGAACTTTCCCTCTGCACACTTGCTGGCTATATGAAATATATCAAGAAATACAACTCCAAACTTGCAACAACCAAATAAAAACTTTCACAGTGAGAGAAGTAAAAGGCCACTTATCAACCCCTTCTGTATCTAACAGAGATGGAAGTTATGAAATAACTGACATAAAAAAAGGAACAAGGATAAGTCATTAACCCTCACACTCATTTTAAATAAAACAAAAACTCTGAACTTTACAACACGATTTCTGGACAAAAAATATGTTGCTTCTCAATTCCAAAAGCAAACTTGTCTCTCAGGAGGGCTTTTAAATAAACTGTATTTTTCTAATAAGAGGCACAGCTGACCAGGACAGGCATGACTATACATACTCAAATTCATCAAAATCCAGAGGGAAGGAAATCTAGCATATGCAAAAAATCCTTAGACGGGTCCTGTATTCAAAAAACATTCTTCTTGGACAGCAAACATTGCTGACATGCTGATCAAAAACTGTAAAAATGGGGTTAAGACTCTGAGTTAAGGTAAACATTAGATAAACAGATTAACAAATTTTAATCTCAATGAATAATTAAAATCTGTTCTAATATCTAAAACAGGTTAAGTAACTACTGGAGAAATTAACTTAAATACTGTTAATTCCAATTTCAACATGACCCGGGTTGCACCTTTATCTGTTAATTCTGTACTGCCCTTAACAGAGTTAAGAAGCTACAATCAGAAGCATCTTCTAGTCATATTTACTTACAGATTTAATTACGGCTAAATTTGCCCCTTAAGATAAGTAAGGGTTTGTTCAGAGTTTTTGCTGTATAGTGACCTTCCAGCTCCTGGTCTTGTAAAGTCTTCTCTGAATCATCTTTTATTCTTCATACTTGATTTTTAATGTTATTTTGGAAGCCCTTGCATCCCTGCTACACATAGTAACAATGGACTGGTTTTATGTCACGGGTAGAGCGATAGCCCTATATTCGTCCTAGCCACAACCACAATCTTCCTGCCTCGACCTGCAGAGACTGCAGTTGCTAAGGCATCAACCATGAGGCTGTGTTCAGCTGAGGGTTCGATGGTATTGCTAGTCCTTTCGGAGTCACTGCCTGCCAAAGGAAAGTCACTCCCCCAAATTGTGCAAGATTCTTTGTTCCTAATACACAAGTTACCATTTAAGTGTGCCAGTACTGGTATTTTTAATATTGTTTCTAGACGGACACTATTAATACATTAAGAAGTGTTGTTGGGATCCCACCAGAAACTCTTTGAGGAACTGTTTCATGAATATTTTCCATTTAAAATAACATTTTTAAATGGATTAAAGTATGTCTTATGTATTTTGTATCGTGATAATTTACACAGGAGAAACAGCCAGAATCACCTGTTCACAATTTTGGAATTTCAACTTCTATATAGTCAGGAATCAGAATGAGAGGAAAGTGGAAGGTGTCCCTGCCCACGGCAGGGGGATTAGAACTAGATGTCCTTTAAGGTCCTTTCCAACTCTAACCAGTCTATGATTCAATAAAAAAAAAAGATGTTTCTGCTAGTTTTAATCACAACTAAGTAAGATCTATATTGCCAGTGTTGGTGAACGCTCCCCTCAAATATTAGCCATCTTGCAAGATAAGATGACAGCCCTAAAATAAATTTTAGAATTAAGTTTCCAAAATAAAGATACAAATATTTCAACAGTGTTAAAGTGCAAACTTTTTCCTATAAGACAGGTAACAGTAATTTATATCAGCGTAAAGGACAGTTCATAGAGTATTTCCCTGTAATAACATTCAGCTGCACTTAATGAATTTTAACTTATCTGACAAACTCACTGCTGCATCAGTTTATATTATTGACCACACAATTTTAAAAAAGCAAATCCAATGAATAAAATGCTAATTGCAATCATCTTTTCCACTTGAAAGCTGAACAGCAGCAAAAATACTGCTTTTATAAGTTTTCCTTTGTTAGTATCAGGTATGTAGCTACATAGGTTTTGCCGTTTTTGTTACAGAAGTAGCAGGTTTGTTTTCACCCCTCAATATCTTTTTCAGGAATGTTTTGCTTCCTCTAGAGAAATGCATGTTCTTGTGGCACATGTACATTCAGTACAAGTGAAGATAAGGCTGAAAACAGAAAAATGGATTCCCCAGCAAGTTACTTAACACTGCTCCAACCACGATTGGAAGTTTCCTTTTACTACTTTGTTAGCCTTCACTATCAGAGCTCAGCTGGACATTGTTGTACTTGGCAAAATATTTTTCTGTCTGTCACAGGCAGAATAACGTTGATTCCTGTAATCAAATAGAAACCGTTTCTGAAATATCGACTATGATATTAAACTGTGGTGCTGAAGTTACATAAAGCAGTTATGTCCTGTAAGGATAGGAAGCTTATTGGATATCAAGTGATTTTAAAAGGATGACTCAATGTTGGCACAGTTCCCCAGCTTATATACATAGTTTCCTTTTCCTCCCCTCCCTTGAGTCAGGAAGTGTCCTAGATGAATTTTTACTTTCCCAACTTGTTATGTATGTAGGACGAATTTTCAGTATATTACCTGAAGAAATAAAACCCGTATGAGCTATGCTTTTTGAAGTAAGAGAGTGCCAACAAACTGAAAACCAATTACTTTTACCTTTTGTATTAGGGCTTATGGAAATCTTTATTAAGTCAAAAACAGGAGTTAAAAGTGTGAGGAGTGCACCACTCAAACACATTCCATATACATTCTATACTCCTATTCCTACCTTCAAATTCAAAATGGCCCTTAAAAAAAAGGAAATTCAGTGTCCAACTTGCGTTTCACTATCTCCCATCACTTCAGTAAGCAATGTTAGTGAGCTAAACCATGGAATAAAAACCATGCCTTATATTTGTGACTAATATTCAGTTTGAGTCACTTAATAGAACTAATGATTACTTAAATGCTTGTACACAAACACTTGTTCTAAAAAGCTGATTAAAAATGCTGCTTCTGAAGTCGCAATTATGTTATTACAACAAAAAGCAAAGCACTGCCATGCATAAAATTAAGTCAATCTGACTGAAGGATATTCTGTGTATGTTATCTGTTTTACACTAGTAACAAAGAAAAGCATGAATAGAGCAGAACTTAGTTCTAATTAACGTGGACATTTGAAGTCAGAAATACAGGTTTTCAGAATTTCTCTTTGCTTCGTTTTAAAAGATGGAAAAACTTACACTTTCAACTGACATCAAATTACCTGTTGCAGATGGCATTTATTGTTTTACCTGACAGAAAATAATATTTCCTAAAATTAAACTCTCTTTGTCAATATTTAGTTTCAGGGTTGGCTCCCCCTATCCCTTTTTTTTTTTAATTCTTAAATTGTTAAGTCTAAGAGAAAAACAATGGATAGAGATAATAAAAGAAAATCACTGTATTTATTCCTTACTCTCTATACCTTCTACTCTTTTCCATTCCTGGCTTTCTACTACAACAGTTTTGATATCTAGAAGGATGTCTATGTCCACATTTGTTCCAGGTAGCCAACTCATATAATGCAGACTGCAGGCCTGGTTACTGAGTCCAAACTCCTCCCATTCTTTTAGTGTTATAGAAGAAGCAGGAATGAGTCCTGTCGCAGAGCAAGCAACAAAGTCAAAGTATAGATGAGGCCCTTTGGATAAACATGACTGGCCAGGCTGGGAGGGTAATTTTGAAGATGCTTTGCCTCCTCAGAATGAAAATACAAAGGCCAGGACAGAAGTAGGACTCTACTCCTTCCTTCCCAAAGGAACTGTGAGCACTAGTTTATTTAGCAGGTAAAGCTGAGGAATTCCTGGAAGCATTTAAAAAACTCAGTGTTGGCCATCAAAAGCAGTTTTGTAACGCAGTTCTCTTTTGATAAAACACCATGACATTATCTCACGAACTAGACTGTGCATGGCAGCACTGGAAAAAAATACTCACTGGGTGGAACTTTCATTTCCCAGTAACTTTGATGTAAGTTTTGTTCCTACTTTCTAAGCACTAGCATTTCAGAGCATTGCAATTAAAAAAAATTTCAACGTTAAATGAAAAAAACCCAACAATTAAAAAAATCCACAAGCATATTCAGCACTAATCTATGAAAAGTATGATTCCTGCTTTATTGAAATAATATCCTAAACATATTCTAAAATTTGTATGGGCTGAAAATCCTTAGTTTGGTATGTACTATCTAGCATTTTAAAATCAACAGAATGTTAAAGACAATATAACCAAAATACCATAAGTAGATCAAATGATGTAATTTTTTTTTTTTTTTAATCAGAGAATTCTAAGATATACCTTTCACATTGCCTGTGGAAAAGAACTATAATTCAGGACTATGAGTTGATAAATATTTATTTTACAAGGTTTATATTAAAAAACCTCTGTATAATGCAGCCTATTTTCTATTGTTTTACATGCATGTCTTGTTTTAGTGCTTCAGTTATGGCAAGCAAATTAAATTTCATTTTCTAACACATCGCAAAGTTTAAACCAGTACATAGGCTAAAAGGAGTTAAATTACTATCCATTTTATTTACAAGTTAGTAGACCTGCTTCACTTAGGGTGTTAAGACGGCACACAAGAAGGTTTGTTGACTTTTGTTGGGTTTTTTGTTTTGTTTTGTTTTTTTTTTCCTCCACTGAAAAATATTTGCAGATTTACAGGAGAAACATGAAAAGTGATTTGAGTTGCAAGGACAAAATGCTCTCACATTGTATGTTCACACGTATTGTTAATTAGTTTGGAAACAATGCTCAGGAAAATACAGTTCTCCACTAGAGATTTTTCTCAGCTTAAAAAAAACAAACCACCTTTTATGTTTAAATATATGCTCAACAAGACATATTTTACAAATTATATATCTGCTATTACTAATTTACCATTTAAAAGTTAAAATAACCATAGCATTAACTGTAACGCAAGCAGAAGTGTTACTATTCCTAATACCATTTTCAGAAGTACATTTAAGATATTAATAAGCCTGAGTTATTTTAACTGTCACTCCACACATAACCATATTTTACGGTTTAAAGTACTACATGGAATTGTAATTATTAAAATAAAAATTAAGTATTAATTTTAAGAATACAAACATTTTAAATAAAACTAGACTCAGTAAGAAAACTTAACATACAGCTAAGCTCATACATTTCTGGAGGAAAAAAAAACGTAAGTTTTACAATATTTACATACAGGTAAAAAATATTCAGTGAGGCTAAATTATCAACAGGTACCTTCAAAACTTCTACCAAATATGAGCACACCACAAACTTCTTTCTCTTAAAAAGAAAATACAAAAGGCTTGGTATACAAACAGCACTTATCCCAAAGCAGCAAAAGACTAAAATTGATTTGAAATTAAAATAAATTTTCCCCTTTTTCCCTTTATTCTTTTAAATAAGAAACTAAGCTCACCCGAATAGAACGAACACGTAGAGCGAGAAACTTAAACATGACTAAGAAACCATGATGTTTAGATTTTCTGACTGAGCGATCATAAGTCTAGCAGGGAAGACCAACCCTGGCGTTTTTGCTGTGACCAGCTGTTCCGGCAATTAGAAAATTTCCTGTCAGGCAAGTCAGACACAGTTGGGGGGTGGGGAGAGAGAGAGAGAGAGAGAGAGAGAGAGAGAAAGAGAGAGAGAGAGAAGGGAAGAAAAAAGGGGATTTTTTTTTTTTTTTTTAATCCCCCTTCCCTGCCCCATGGTAAAGAAAAACTGGGCATCAGTGGTACTCATGTTGCTGATGCTGTAGAGATCAGCACAGGAAACTTAAACAGATTTCCTGATAGCAACATGCTGTTGCAGATGTTATTTATTCCTGGTTCCCAGAAAAGAACAAAAAAGACCAACGTCTATTTCAGAAATCATGCCAGTATGCAACATTTCACTAGTTAAGCAGAATAGCAACTATTTTGTCCTACATGTGATAATTGTATTTTTATGAATTTTAACTGAAGTTACAAAATGTTTTAAGATATCATATATCCCTACTTTTTAGACTTCAATGCAGAGAATGTGGTATGCTTATGCTTAATGACTATTTTTTATTTACTAGAGTTGTTAGAGGACCAGACCTTGTACATAGCCCTTTGAAATCCTGCACATAGAAAATGCTACACAGATGTTATAGAGGTTAGGCCAAGAGAGACTGCAAAAATTATTTGAATTGGATCACCCAGGTTGAATGTCTGACTTACGCATGAATATGATATTGCTCTTTAGAGAATGAAAAATTTCTTAAAATAATAAAAATACCTGTTTTATTTCAATATTAAAAAAAAAAACTTCAAATGTTTCTAAGAATTAGAATTCAATCTAATTACTTTGAACAGCTAGAGATGAAGTTTTTAATTTGATCTGTCTCTAGATTCAGTACAGAAGTTATTGTTCTGAATATCGACAGTACCTTTAGCTTTTTTGATATTTATTAAAGACACTGAATTACACAGTGTATGCTCCATTAGAATATGGAACAAGACTGTTTTTCTTCAAGCAATAAAGGCAAGTACCAACATTTAGTCAAAGGCATATACAAGTACTCAGCTATAAACAGTAATTTACTTAAAGTGACAGAACATGTTGCTTCTATCTCTATAGCACATCCTGGCTGCCTACAGTATCAGTTTCTAACTTTGCCTTTAAAACCTGGATTACATGTCTCCCCAGCACAAGTGAAGACCCTCTCGCCCAAATGCAGAGATGAAAGAAAGACCCCTCATTCCTGGCTTTATCAGGACCCCACAAGCAAAAACGTGCCTATTTTGTGCTCTCTTCTATTCTAGTTCTTTATTTATGTCACATCCACAGGGATGGATCTTTCAAATTCTATGTACTGAATATACACAGTTATTATTATAGATTACACAGGCATTCAGTGACTACTATTACACCTTGAGTCCCCAATTACAACATACTCTTTACAGTCCAGTGCGTTACAGCTTTTTTGGAAGAAACAGCCTCTACTACAACAGCAGTAACACAGCATGAAAAATGATTCAATATTTGCTTCGGGATAAACAAAGCTTCTTGAACACAAGGAGGTTACTGCAACACAGGATTTCAAGTACTTCATAAATGGTACAAAAATTACTTGAAGCATTTCTCTCTTCAATTGTTTTAAACTTCTAGCTACTTCCTCCTCAAAACTGAAATATCTCAAGAATTACAGTTTAATACCAATAAAGTTGTTTACAATTTGAAGACTTAATAAATAAATAAATACATAGGAGACTATTCAAGCTCTCTGCCTTACCTTGTCAAGGACATGTAAGAATGTACTATAAGCAGAGTAATCGCGAATCTCCAAATCGATAAATTAAACTCTATGGTAGCAAGGAGAGCTAAAAGCAGAAATGGAGAGTAAGTGGTAAGACCTACACCAACTATAACATTCTTTAAAGCTGAAAACACACTATGGGTACATAACCATGTTCTTCTCTTTTTCTTGTAAGGGCATGAGTGTATTCTGCTGCAGATAAGCTGTATCTGCTAAGGGTGACAGGAATAAGGCATTTCAACTGCAGCATTCATACAATTACTGACTACTGCTCTCCCAAACCTCTTATGTGACCTCCCAGTGGAGTACAAAGCACAGTGCTCCAGGGTCAGTGGGGTTACTTCACAACAATAGTTTTCCTTTAACTGGCATGGGTCTGCAGCAGGTGGAAGAAATTTCTTGTGTTCTGGGAGAATAAAGCCTGCTTGGTTCCCAAAGAGCACTACCAGCCAACCAGAAACATTAAGATATATGCTACATAATTCATTTTGAGAATCTCCGAGAAGAGAGCTTGCCCTTTTAAATATTCCTTCATATGAGAAGGAGACAGGTTAGAGGGCAGCAGTCCCCAACAGGGAAGTCTGTGATTACAAGGACAAATTGCTCCAGCAAATTGCTCCCCTTACCTTGAAGTCTTTGAGAAGGATTTGTATTATACATGTTTATCACAACACACAACTGTCTCCAAAACAAAAGGAATTTGCTGTGCTTGTCAGTGACAGTTCTGTCAATTGCAGAACTCCACTTGCACAATGCATTTCATCCTCCAGTACAGAAATATAAAGTGAGTTCATCCCTCATCTTCCCCTCCTCTTCTTTTAAATCGGATGATCTGAATTTACAAAAATGAAAAGAAGATGTGATCAGACTTGCTGTCCAGACATTCAAGAGAACAGAGCTCACAGAGAGCAGGAGAACTGAAAGGTGTTGGAGGAACTCTCAAAGCAATAAAGAACATGTGGGAATCTGTAAGTTTTACTGAATAAGATGTGCACATCATGCTGAGATGCTCACTTTTACACATAACCAGAAAAAGTTGAAGCGTTTCATCTAAGTGTAGTCCATTAGGTAGACTGACAATCTTCCTATACCGCCAGTCTGAGAACTGCAGTAATGCAAATTAATTCTTTATGCCACTAGACAAGCAAAGCTCTGTAGTACGGATTGCCTTCAACTGTCTGGAAAAAACAAAGATGGAGTACACATAAGGAATGAAAAGACCTCATTTGATGAAGGCCAACAGTTGAGGAAGAGAGAGTTACTTTTTGGAGTTTTCAGAACCTGAATAATATACTTCTCTTCATAATAAATATGTCTGTATAGCCAAAGCAGCAATATTAATCAGGGGGTGTGGCAGTTTCCATCTGCTAGTTTACAGGCTTTTCAGGGCTACCATCTGTTTTCTCTTCATGTAACAAGTAAGCAGCTTGACTTCTAATGTTGCTTACACTCTGAAATTATTCAATTATCTGACCAAGATCCAGAAAGTACGCTGCACCTAGGACACAAGTCCAAAATAAGCCACTCGTAAAATCCATTGAAAGATACTTATGAAAGAGTTTTGCTGTAACCTTTCCTCAACACCCGATGACATCCTGAGGGAAACAAATAACCCAGGGTTTGCCTTCTTTATTATAGGTTTGATATCTAACAGTTAACATCTCAGACTAAAAGCTTTGCATACCTACAAGGATGCTGTAACTTCTTACACAAGGACCATTAAGTCCATTCTCACACATGTAAGATGCACACACGTCACTGTCAGATTCCACCAAAATTCATCCAAGTTGCAGCACAGCACAGTGCTTTGGAAAATAATGAACTTCCAATTTCATTACATTAAACAAAAAAAAGGCATTCTGCTTTTTGCAAAGAAAAATCTGGGCATGGAGAAGTGAATAACTGGATTCAAGTTTTACAGATGTAAACGGTTTGCTTGGGAAACATATTTGTTCAAGAATCAAGTTATTTGATTGCAAAATAGAATTAAACACATGTGTACATATATTTAAATATATTTAGTAAAATACATTAGAAGGAATGCCAGAATTATGGATCACCTTAAAGTCCGAGTTTAGTAACCTAGATTGTTACCTTCACTGCATTACACAGTGGACACAGCTTCCTTAGGTGGCTTTAGAAACTACAAGTTACTTTGTGACAAGGAACATGGTGTTATATCAACAGGCAATAATTACACATTCACGAACATATAAGCAATGTGAAAGCATAACTTGACTGTATACCTCATCTCTCAGTAAAACTACAAAAATATTAACTTGTCACTGTTTTACTGCTGACAAGCTTTCCAAGTAGCTGTTTCAGCCAAAATTAAGTATCAGTCTGTAAAAAATGAGAAAACCCAAAATCAGTAGTCTATGAATACTTGTGAACCCAAAATACCTCTGCAACATTTAAAAAATGCTAGCTATGTCTTACAACCTCTATCACAGAGCAAAGAATTAACATCAAAATACTGACAAAAATACCCACACAGAAAATTGAAATGTAAAGGTTATGACAGCAAAAGGAAAACGAACATATCAAAATCATCAAAAGTATGTACAGTCATGGTAACACATGATTTTTCTTATAATTAGAAACTGTTACTGAGCACCCAAACAGCAATATCCAACAGAAGATTGGAGCAGTCCTGAAACAATGCTTTAACGTGCCAAAATGCAGAGTTTGCACTAATACAATGCTATAATATTAAAAATTGAGGTGAAACTAAAAATCAGTTAAAGCCTCTCTCAAATGTTTTATAGTATCATAGAATCATTTAGGTTGGAAAAGAACTTGAAGCTAGAGTCCAACCATAAACCAAGCACTGCAAAGTCCACCACTAAACCATGTCCACAGGGTAGCGCCACATCTACACATCTTTTAAATACCTCCAGGGGTGGTTTTAAAACCTAAACATTTGTCAGTTTAATTATGCAATTTTTTTTATGAATTAATTCATTTTAACATTCTTATCTTTCATTATTTTCATGGACTGTGACACAACAAACAAGATTACCCCAGATCGCTTTGGTTTTAGTATTATTGCCTGAGTGATATGGGATTGTTATTGGTAAGCGATCTCCCTGTCCTTATCTTGACACTTCCCTACCCTCTACCTCCTACCACCCCCCTGGTTGACCAGTGTTTTATAGATTCATGATAAACTATACAGTATACATGCATGTATAATATAGAATCTCAATCTTAATACTACATATAATTAACTGATCAAGTTCAGTACTTTGATGAAGAAACTGTATTGTCCACATGCTTCAAATTATTTTTCTAAAGCCTTTTCTAAGATCACATTTTCCTTTTAAGCTCTTCTATTAATACTCCAATTGGCAAGAAAAAGGTCATAATTTTCATCTCTCCTGACTGCAAACAGTTGTTTTATTTCGTAATTTTCATCTCTCCTGACTGCAAACAGTTGTTTTATTTCGTAATTTTCATCTCTCCTGACTGCAAACAGTTGTTTTACTTAAATTTTATTAGAGAAAAATAAATAAGACGTTTTTAACTACTGACTTTTCTTTGCAAGTATTTCTTATACTACCTTTTGACTACCCACTGACTACAGTCTTAGTTATCTTAGTTATCTATTTTTAGTAGGAGGATGATGACAGCTACTGAGATTTAGTTTTTCATCATCCAGATCAGCATATTTTAATATACTGCTTTATGCTTTAGTTCTATTTAATTCTATGCATGCTTTAATTCTGCTTATTCAAAAGTAGCGTTTTGCTTAAAGTTTTACCAAACCATACAAGAAGTGTAATAATATTACCCAGCCACCTCCACTGGAGAGAGGGTTTGCTTTTTCACCACAGTTGTTTGAGCCTTAATAGGTCCCACTCCTGCCTGTGTTGAAAAAAGTAATTATCAGTCCTTGCAGGTTACCAAAAAGAAATGCGAGTTTTTCCTGCAACTTACAAAGTATTACTGAAAACAACTTTCCACCAATGCTTGGAACCTAATATTTTTGTATGTTTAATAATTATACTTAAGCTAGTAGAGTGAAATGGTAATACATCAGTTGTAGTAAGTGTTTTAGCAGCTAAATTGAATCTAGATAACAAAACGGAACAAAGAACACAGCACATATGATACACTCTTCACATATATACAAAAAGGGAAGCTACTTGCTGGACCAGCTGTAGTTTCTGGTTAGCTTTAGCTAGTTGAAAAGCATGCGTCATGATTGCAACAGCTCAAAACCATTAATTTGTTCAGCTAATTTACTCAATCTCTATGGACACAGAGATACAGAAAGCAATGTCAGACAGCACAAGAGTGAGAAAGGTGGCAAATAAAAGGCTTTAAATAGCTTCCCCTTGTTCAGTAACGTTCACTTCAGCTTTCACATTAGGTCAGCTTATGCCAGTTTTTACATTTATTTTGTGCTAGACTCAGATCATTTATGAGATACATCAGATAAAAAAATGTTGTCAACAACCTATAAAGCTAGATATAGCCAGTATACTCATTGTAATAAAACTGGAATACTGAATGGTTCCTTTTAAAAGAGGAGCAAGACTTTGAACCATACACCACCTTGGACTCCTCAGAAACAAGGATGTACTATTATAGCTCTTGCTTTTCTTAAAACAAACTACCAAATTTCAATCAAAGCTATGCAACTCAAACTCTTCTGTCAATTAAATTTACTTTTGACCATAAGAATTGGGATGTTATGAAATGAAATGAAATGTATCTTTTGATATGCAGAATACTAGAGAGACTTCCCACGTAGATAAAACTGTTAGGCTTCCATATTTATTTTCAATTTCTTATCTGATTTATATTATCAGCATACTATACAAACACTTAACACAGCAAAAGGATGCAGTATTCCAAGTTTTCACCTTCCATCTACACAGAACTATGGCAACTCACTCTCTGTCCTGAACTTGCATACCCTACACACCTACCAAAATATTTTGCCTTCTTATCCTGTACTGGTACCCGATAGGCCAGTTCACTCTACTGTCCTCAGTTACGACTGAAAAATTTCATAAATTGTCAGTGATCACATAAGTGGTCCAAGTCCATTTCAGTGCAAAGTTAAACAGAATTTAAATGAGCTTCAGTGGCAATTTAAAATTAGTCTGTACCTTGCACCAAAACAGGTATGAAGCACCGAAAGATCACATCCCAGCTGAAGTAGTATTTTATTAGCTGACAGACAGCAAAGGCTAGCTTCCAGCTATAACTGACTGAACAGCCATAGTAATTTTTTTGTGTAAAAAAACACCTAGATTATTTTCCATCACTATTGGCAACCTTTTACTCACCACAACCTAGAAATAATTGCAAAATAAATTCCTAAAATACTGGTCTGAGGTATTGAAAAGCTAAAACAATCTTAAACAAGTAGCTCAAGCATGATAGAAAGAATATTAGAGAAATGTTTTAATTTTTTGATGGTCATATTAGGCCCAGTCAGCATAGGTTTATGAAAGGCAGGTTCCGCTTGACAAACCTGATCTCCTTGTATGACAAGGTGGCCCACTTAGTGGATGAAGGAAAGGCTGTGGATGTTGTTTACCTAGACCTTAGTAAAGCCTTTGACGGTGTTTCCCACAGCATTCTCCTGGAGAAACTGACTGCTCATGGCTCAGATGGGTGTCCTCTTCACTGGGTAAAATACTGGCTGGATAGCTGGGCCCAAAGAGTGGCAGCGAAATGAAGTAAATACAGCTGGTGGCCAGTCACAAGCGGCGTTCCCCAGGGCTCAGTACTGGGGCCTGTTCTCTTTAACATCTTTATCAAGGATCTGGACAAGGGGATCGAGTGCACCTCAGTTAGTTCACAGACAACACCAAGTTGGGCAGGAGTGCTGATCTGCTTGAGGATAGGAAGGCTCTACAGAGGGATATGGACAGGCTGGATCAATGGGTCAAGGCCAATGGTATGAGGTTCAACGAGGCCAAGTGCCAGGTCCTGCACTTGGGTCACAAGCCCCATGCAGCGCTACAGGCTTGGGGAAGAGTGGCTGGAAAGCTGCCTGGTGGAAAAGGACCTGGGGGTGCTGGTTGACAGCTGGCTGAATATAAGCCAGCAGTGTGCCAAGGTGGCCAAGAAGACCAATAGCATCTTGGTCTGCATCAGAAATTGTGTGGCCAGCCAGGACCAGGGAAGGGATTGTCCCCCTGTACTTAGTGCTGGTGAAGCTGCACCTCAAATGCTGTGTTCAGTTTTGGGCTCCTCATTACAAGAAAGACTTTGAGGTGCTGGACCATGTCCAGAAAAGAGCAACAAAGCTGGTGAAGAGTCTAGAGCACAAGGAGGAGCAGCTGAGGCAACGGAGGTTATTCACCTTGGAGAAGAGGAGGCTGAGGGGAGACCTTATTGCTCTCTCCAGCTACCTGAAAGGAGGTTGTAGTGAGGTGGTAATTGGTCTCATCTCCCAAGTAACAAGTGATAGGACAAGAGGAAATGGCCTCAAGTTCTGCCAGGGGAGGTTTAGGATGGATATTAGGAAAAATTTCTTCACTGAAAGGTTTGTCAAGCACTGGAACAGGCTGCCTGGGAAGTGGTTGAGTCACCATCCCTGGAGGTATTTAAAAGACATGTAGATGTGACACTTAGGGTTTAGTGATGGAGTTGGCAGTGCTAGGTTTACAGGTGGACTCGATCTTAAGGGGCTTTTCCAACCTAAATGGTTCTATGATGTTGTGTTAAAGTAACAAAATCCCCCCAAAAGCAGCAGTTTGGAAATGCCTGAAGAAAGTACAGGAAACCACTTGTAAGGAATCCTGCAGTTATCAAATCCTGAAAAAGAAATTTGATAGTTGTGGTGAGTTAACCTTGGCTGGCTACCAGACACCCACCCAACCACTCTCTCACTGCCCCAGCTTGTTGATGGGCTCTGCTTTGGCCAGTGGTGGGTCCATTTTAGAGCCACCAAGAACTGGCTCTGTTTTACACGGTGGACCATCCCCCCTGCTACCAAAACCTTGTCATGTAAACCCAATAAAATAGATAAAGATTATAATTTTAGTAGATAAACACAAAATAAAAAAACTTATAGGAAGAAGGTGAAGTTACAGACTCAAAACAAGGAAATTATCATCAAGTGATGGTAGTACTCAGAATAAATTAACAAACCAAACCCAAACTGAACACCTTCCCAAAAACAAATGTTCTAGTTCAAACAAGAGTTCAGCTAAGCACTGTAGTCTATGTTATGCAGAATATTAGAACAAATGACATCCTTCTTGGTGTTGCCTTCTAACAGCACAAATATTGTTCCTTTCTTACTCCAACACTGCACTACTTTAGAGCAATCTGTCAGCATTTGCCTTGTTTCCTCACCCTGTGTTAAAGACAGCAGAGCCTTACACGGTACGAGAAGGAATTAAAAGCAGTTATACAGTGCAGGCTTTTAATCTCCTAATTCTCATATCTGTTTAAGAGCTATATCTATTACTGGTATGTTTGAAGACAAGCATGGAAAAGGCAATTCCACTCATCATCTAAACTGGCTCTGTCCACAACTTCAGCAGAGAGAAACTGCTATGGCATACAATTATATCCATGCTGAACAGATGGAAACAGCTTTGACCATCTAATCACAAGCTGAAGTCTGCACAATATGCAATACCAGCATGTGAACTCTGAACTGCAACCAAATGCGGAGTTCCAAAAATTGTGTTTTATGGGTAAGGCCATTTGTCACCAGGCTTATCAGTCATCTAGTACTCTCTACAACAAAACTATAGGTAAACACTTAAGCTGCCTTCATATCTGTGAAAAAATCACAGGCATTGCAATAAGAAACCCGAATTCACTACTATCTTCACATTATGAAACTTTTTGAACTACAAGTTTGATGTGAAGATAAGGAACTTAAATTATCAATGAACCTTTCTGACTGTGATCTTCTCATTAGCAGCAACCTCTATTTTCAAGAAACCTGGGTTAAGAATTCCTTTGATTAAAATGCCTCTCAGATACAAGAACAATGGAAACTACAGTTTCACAGTCCTTCCTCACCCTTGATCTTCCCCTAAAAGACTACTGAAAGCCAAGAGCAGAAAGGAATATGAGGTATGGACTTTTAGAATTTAGAGAAGGAAGAAAAAAGGTTTCTTGTGTTCACTTGCCAGTTCAAGCTCAGAGTGAACACTCTACACCTATGCGTGCCTCATAATACATTAGTTCAGAGCTCTCTAATGCTTACTGTCCAGATCTGATTTACAGCAAACACTCAAGATCTACATTAATAGTTCAGCCTCTACCTTTGGCTATTCTATCACTATGAAAATTTCACTAAGCATGTTTCAGCATTTAGCATCTCATCTGAGGCAGGGAAGGTGTCTTAAGTCACCACCTAAAATGATACCTACAGCTATCATCTTCAAGTATCTCCATAGAAACATTTCTGGAGCCCTTAGCTTTGTCAGCTCCAAACCAATGAACAGAAGTTCTCTTCCACTACAGCTTAGCCAAATTAGAAACACAAGAGGAAAGTTGGAATCCACATCAACAGAGAAAAGCCTTAGGAAATCCCTGGGCCTCAATCGACTAGCTCTGCTATTCTCGAATGCCCTCCAGTGTGACGCTTCTAAACTTTTCAACTGGAAGCCCAGGAAGAAGACATAAAACTTTGTATCTTGGTTTCTTGGTTCTATGGAAAAAGGGAATAGAAAGAATCTTCCAGGCTAATGAAGATGTATTATGCAAATAATCTAGTTTTACACAGGTCAGTAAGGAAAATATAAAATGACTAATGCTAACAACAAAAGGGCACAGATAGATGCTGCCAAGAAATCTTACGACAGCATGGAACAAAGGCGATAGCTGCTGTTACACCTCGCGTATCAAGCTAGAAGGGGAAAAGCTATGATGTACACTGCCACTCTGAAAGAATTGTATTTCATACAGTAAGTGCACATGTATCTGCCACAGAATCTATGTGGCATTTAACCATGAAAGAATCTTTTGCTATAACATGACCACAAGTGAAACCTTAACTATTAATAAAGCATACTCTGGAACTCATAGATGTAAAATATTGTCACCTATGCACCAATGAGACTAACAGAGCGCCAATGGAAGTGCTTTGTTTGCTGGCACTAGGAAAGGTGGACAGTAGAAGAGAACTACATGTTTTCAAGGTTTTCTAAGGTAAGAAAAGAGGAGCTCAACCTCCCTTCCTATTCAGGAATACTTCAACTAGCCACATCTTACTATCAAACCCTCTCAACCCTCAACCCAATTATAATTGCTACCATGTTCAGCTTTGTGCTTTCCACAGGAAAGCCTGCTTCATGTTAAAAATACTAGGGAGAACCTATATTATACAAAAACACTATGGAAAGCATAAAAGTTCATCAGGACAAACAGTAAGATACCAAACCAGACAAGAGAGTCAGTGAAAAAGAACCTCTCAAAAATATCAGGATCCAAGATTGCACTTCATGTAAAGTAAAACTAAACAACAAAACACTAGTGGCAAACTGCCTGTAAATTAAGTGATATCAGTGTGCTACAATATTGTACTATTTTATTTCAACACATCTTTTACTCACAGTTTGTGCGTTGATATCATCTTCTCCCATAGGTTCATCCACAATTTGCTGTCCATTCTGTAAAAAACATACACAGCAAGTTACTAGAAATGCTGAATTGAAGTACAGAAATAAATACATTGCAGATGTGCTTTTATGGAATGCTACTCTAGAGGACCAAGTGTTCTCTTCTCCATATTCTATAAAAAACCTCAAACATTGAAGTAAACACAGAAGACTGTATATTGCTGGCACGTAATGCCAATCTTGCTTGGATCCTCACATATTGTCAAACTGGATGAAGTCGCAGTAAGAAATACGTAAAACAATCCGGCATTTGAAGCCTTACACAGCTAGACATTATCTCCACTACTACACCTTCTGCAGAAGAGTTAAACCTGACGAAGACTGAACAGCAAAAGGCCACAAAGAACAGATAAACAGGTTCTTTCTAAGAGCAAGACCTTATATAGCAACAATCAGTCTTTAACATGACTACTTCAAGAACATTTATAACTACAGTATAGTCTTATAAAAAAAACCAACAACTATGAACGCAATGGTAATTTTATTAGCCAGCTTTTACTATCTTCTATACTTTTCTAAGGCCCATTCTAAAAAACAATACAGGAATAGGCTTTTGAATTTGAAATTTAGCTATACAGATTTTAAAAAGCTTAAATAACTTGTTGGTTAACAAATGCTTTATTTTTCTTGTCAGTGATGCTATACTTGGAAAATTTCTAAGAGACATTTTTCCCAGAAAGAGTTAGAATGACCTTGCTTACACAACAAGCATGAATATTAGCAAGTCGTAAGAAAAAATATGTATTTCCTAAGTTATGGTACAGGATATCACCTGGGGCATTAATTTTTAGTTTGCTCCTGAAGTTTAACAGCAATTCAATATGATTTTAAAAACAAATCAAAAGCTATTAGAAATGGTTACGTTTTCCATTACCACTGGAGGCAGAATTTAAGTGCATTTGTGTGTTTCCCTAGAGAACACAAGGCCTAACTAATCTACTTTGAGAACCTAATTTAATTAAAATAAAGTTACATGCATGTACAGATACATATTTTCGAGATGTTGGAAAGGTAATAACAGCTGTTATTCTGTTAATCTCTGAGATTCAGAGATTTTAGCTTCGTTCTGCACCTTCCTTCCCACAGTTCAGTTTTTCAGCAGACTTCTGGTCTAGTGGGAAGTGTCCTTGCCCACAGCAGGGGGGTTGGAACTGGATGATCTTCAAGGTCCCTTCCAACCTAAACCATTCTATGTTTCCAATTAATATAGTCTCCCAGGTTGCACATGACCTGAGGAGACTCTTTATATGAAGTGACAGATTAAATCCTAAAAACTTGTGAACTCCAATTTTCAAATATTGCAAATACATTGAATATTCAATCTCAGATGATTACCGGCTCTCTACCAAGTTTTTTTCTGAGCATATTTTTTTTGGTAAAACATGAAGCTGGACCTCAGATGAAGCTCGAGTATGAGAATTATGGATTTCCCAAATATGACATGGGCTTTTTTTTTTTTAAGGGGATAGGGAGGGGAACGAAGGTTCAGGTTCTGATTGTGTCTCTAGTGCAGAGTTCTGGCATGTGCCATTTTCTCATCTTAACTGGCTTCAGGAAGATACTAGAGACTTCTAGTACACCTGTAGAAATCATCTTTCCACGAGGGAGGACTAGTAAGAGATCAGCTTCACATGTTATAGGTTACTACAGAGTTGAATATAATCTTTATAAGCAGTCTCAGTTAAGGGCAGTCAGCATTATACCTTCTAGTTGTACAGCTAAGGATAATTTGACAAGATGATGCTCCAAAAAGCCTAAATTCCCCTCACTGTACCATCTTATAGTGTACAAGCAGTGAATATTGTACTATCCTTCCTTACGATACATAAAGAGCTGAAATTATCAAATAGACCATAAAAATACCAGCTCAGCTAAGTAAGAGAAATGAGTGTTTTTAATAAAGCCTGTTTACAAGGAAGCATATTGTGTATACATATATCATTACCATCATCAAGGCCACAAGTCAGAGACTTTTCGTTTTCTCAAATCTATGGCATATATTTAAATTAAAATAACATTTGTATTTTAGCTACAGATCTCTATATTCTGTTCATGCTACAAGATAGCTTCCAAAGTATCTCATCAATAGGAAAAAATGAGACAAAAACCAGCAGAACAAATAAGTCAATTGACTTTAGCTGGAAAGGAGTCGTCTATAATGTCCTAACAACTAACGATGGCTAAACTCTGGGGCCTAAAATAGGGCAATCTGTGTATCAAAGCCATGTGCTCTAAACTGACTCCACATGCAGATTTTCAGATATAACGATTCCTGCTACAACAATCATTCCACTGAATAATAATGTAGTACATTATCTGCAGGTTAAGATTTTACTACACAGTAAGCTTTAATATTTCATGCTTACTATTTTAAGGCAACTGAAACATAGTTGAAGGTGGAACACACCATCAGAAGCCTCTCTTCGAAGACAGAAGGTGAGATCAACCTCTGTTTTTAAAAATGCTCTAATCTTTAACCTCAATGACTTTTTAACATTTTATCAGTCTACCAGAAGAAAATAACCCCACAGCAAACTTTTGCAACACAAATGAACTGTTTTGTACAATCTGTTTTTCCTGTTTAATCCCGAATTGCTTTCAGTTACTTTTCAGTTGAATTGAAGCACTGCATTCCAAACACACTTATTGGAACTAGGAACAAACTCAATAAATCAGCATGTGCGCTATGCGGTCATGTCTGAGCCAGATCACTGGATTAGCAGGATCTTTTTAAATAGGTCTACCCAAGCAATGATTATGCTAAAGGAATCACTGGATGGTAGAACCAGTTTTTCTCAGAACAGTCTGAGCCATGTAAGGTAAAGAAGAATATGTATATGTGATTTATGGTTTGCTGGTATATGATACTATTAAACGGAAAGCAGTTGTATATTCAGAAAGTCTACAAAGCATACTGCCTTCCTTATGAGTTAAAATGTAAAGCCAAAAGGTTCCTATCTGAAGTGGCAATATTTAAACCACTGTGGAGCAAGAAGGTCAGCAGCATGCTTAAGAGGTGAGCAAATGAAATAGGTTCATTTTGCTGGGCGTAGACTCACTCTAGTATTTAACTAGAACTAAAGGCATGTCTCAGTAAGATAACAGATTGGGACTAGATATAATAGTCAAATGAATACAAAATAAAAGAAGGCTGAATATATCTTTAAAATGTACAGATGGGTCTAATTCAAAAGACAGACTTTAGACCTTGATTATTCTTTAGCTGCACTCCTCCTGCAGTGGGACACTAAGCAAGCAGAATGGATCAAAGATCTGGTTATTTCCAGTACTCTGGCTCCAAAAGTAGAACATATTTCAGATGACAGCACAAGAGAACGATAAGAAAAATAACAGAAAAGGTCCACAGAAAGGCCCTACTTATACCTAAACATATCAGCAATCAACTTACGCCATGAACGATGGGTGCACATTCCTTATAAAGGTAACCTACAAAGTGCTCTTCCAGTCCACTCAAATTCCATTTCCTATTCTGTTTTCCAGTGGAAGCAGTCATGTTAAGTTAGCTACAAATTTCACTCCCAAAAGCTTTTAAACCTGTTGTCACATTTCATTAAATTGGTTCCCTAACTAAGCATAAAGCAGACAAACATTGGGGAATCTGCATCAGGCAGCTGGTACATGAATGCCCCCCATATGAACTGACAGAATCTCCGACACAAACAAAAGTCAATCAACCACCAATATTTCTAGCAATCAAAAATTACAGGTTTAAACCCACTGAACTCTTAGGATATAATCAAGTACTTTATTTTCCTGGCAAAAGGATGGTTGAAAGAAGCCTTTTTTTTTTTTTTTTTTTACCTCACATTATTTCACTTCTTGACCAGTAATGCACGCCCATAAATAACTGCACTGGAAGGGACGATGTGGTAGCAAGGAGTGGTGTATGTCAGGGTATTGGCATTGAGAAAATATAATCATACTAAATCCTTTTTAAGAAAGGAGTACATCAAGAAATGTAGCCCATATCCCACCCACAATCAATTAACCACTTTTTGTGAAGCAGGGAATATCCTGCACTCTACACACTACAACTATGTATTGATCTACAGTCTTAATGCCACTTGTAATTTTTTTTTTTTTTTTTTTAATTATGGTTCCAATATGTACTGCAAGACATCCAATTCACCTCAGAAGTCTGGTAAGATTGTACTATCTTGGGCATCTGCACAATAAACCTAATGCTATTCCCATCTATTCTTATGATTAGCCCTGGACCCACATGGGTAACCTTGTACGTAAAATACACCATCTACCATAGGCAGGGACACCTTCAACTAGACTCGGCTGCTCGAAGTCCCAACCAACCTGGTCTTGTTTCATCAAAAATATTACAGATTGTATACACTTGAAGTTTTTAGATTTAGTGTCTCCATTCTCACATCCTGTTTGCAATCTAAGTTCTACTAATTTAGACGTACCTTGCTGAACTTTATAGTCTTCCTACAGTTTAATAGAATTTTTTTCTGAAGGATGCAAGTTTACCCCGAAGCTTTTTTGATATTAGACACCACCAAACATCATCTTCCACCCCCAAAACATCTCTGCTTTGCATTTAGACTATTGCTAGGCTATTTTGGGATGTTTAAGTAGCCTCTCTGCCAAATATTTTAACTTTTTTACCTGAATACGCATGTCAGTTATTTTAAAACCCCTTATGAAATTGCTACCAGTTATAGCTTTTGGTATAATTTTTCCTCCATTAACCTCAAGATTTCATAATTATTAACATTGGGCTTGAGCATATAAGTTAGTAACCAATCTTTACACTATTAACAGAGTTCCTTATATTATATAACTACTGACTTTTTCGTTAATTGGTGTCTTTTAGCAGAACCACACCTCCCAATTAAGATATAATTTTAAAAAGTGTTATATTCTTTGACATAACAATTGGACAAATCAAGAATTATGAACTGTGTATCAGTGCAGGACGCTGTTTTGAGTACACAAATAAGCAGATAAGACAAGATGTCTGAATCGCATAATTTAAAAATCATGCAGAAGTTTTAACATGCCAATGAGTAACATAGGTGATGATTTAAATGTGCTTCAGAATTATAATTTAAATAAATTACGTGTATAAATTTGAAGTTTCTCCTGGGTAATTCCTAGTTTTCAGCTACCAAAACTTCCAGACTTACCGAACAACTTTTAGATACATTTATGGGATTTAATAAAAAACTTTTTTTCTCCCCTTTAAACCTTCTGACATAAGGTTTAGGATACAAAAAATAAATATTTCAGAACACACAAGAACTTTTGGTATTTTTTATTATTTAGTCATTAAAATACTGGCCACATATAGATCTGAGCCCTTACACTCCTGTGTTTTCAAGGGACTCTCAACTGACAGATAAAGCTCAAGAACCGTGTGATCCTTGAATTGAGTAAAGCTGTAACAATGCTTCTGGCTTATTTCAAAGCAGCACAGAATACAGTATTCCCACTGAAACATTCATAACAAATTTGCTGTTAGCAGTACAAGGCGCTGCATCGAACTATGTTCAGCAAGAGCCTTTCGAACTGTACACGCTCAAACTTGCTATTCTAAGCAGCAATGAGCTACCCTGAGAAAAAATTTGTAGGTCCACAGAAAAATAGTTGAAAATAGACTGACGGGACCTTGAAAGGTCATCCAATCTATCTCAGTGCACCAAGGCGTGATCAGCTATTCCTACAATGTCGCTCACAAGACATTTATGTCTAATCCCTACTTAAATCTTTAGTAATGGAGTTTTCACAATCTATTCCCGTGCTTAACTAAAATATAAGGCTTTAATAGGATGTGAATTAATGACTTGTGCCCTAACTCCTGAGCTGTGAAGCCACACAGATCCAGACCACTTACCTAAATCCTGACCTGATTAAAACTTATATGCAAGTAGCAGAAATGAGCTATCATCTTAGACCTCTTTAGCTGTTCTCTCATAGTATATATTCAATACATTTTGCATATACTATGTTAAAACGCAAGTTTTAAACTCCTCAAATTTTTTGAAAAATCAAACAAAAAACTTAAGATATGAGTCTTTATTTTTATGAAACATAAAATTACTGCAAGTACTTCTTTTATATAAAACTTGTTACTTCGAGTTCCATTAATTTCACATAATTCATTCTAAACTTTATTGACTAACGTGACTGTTTTCCTTTGCCAAGTAGCAAAAGGAACAGCAGGACATTGAAACTTGCCTCTCTGTAGACAATCCATCTCAGATATAAGCCATTAACATGCAGATCATTTAGGTATAAAGCCAAACTTCCTTAAGTGAGGATACTTGGGCAGCTTTAACTATGTGATTTCGTAAACCCTATCTACTTTACGCTACCACCTTTTTATCTAATATGACTCAAGAGGTAGTTTAACAATACAGAAAAGGAGTCCCCTTTCCTCCATTGCAATGCCTTCTTAATTCTCTGAATTAACTCAGCTTGAAGTCAGACAAGTGCCATGGCATTATCCAAGATGTCAGACATACAGTATTATAACACCTTTGTCCAGGCCAACGACTTTCTGTAGCTAAAACAAGCTCCAAATCATGTATGTTCATTTGTTCAGAAAAAAAAAAAAAGAAAAAAGACAGGGAAGTGAAATTTTCATTTAGTTCCCTACCTGTATAGGTGGTAAATTACTCCACTTAATGCATCAATTCAGCAGCCTTAGTAAAACAAAAAACAAAACAAAAACAAATGAAAACAAACAAAAAAAACAACAACAAAAAAAACACCCACAGAACAAAACCGACTTATTCTCTGTTCATCTGCTTCAAAGAGAAAAAAGAAATATACATGTAAAAATCACTTACTTCAATATATCCAACATATGCACATATGAAAATAAAATAAATTCCTTCTCTGCTCACACACAATACCCTAAGAATGACTCTAGCACCTGATAGTATACAAATCTTATTACCAGGGCTGTATTTGCACGAGAAGGCAGATATGCTTCACTTTCCCTGCGAGGACTACTGAAATGCCCTATGCCCGCTTGGGCTCCTTCCGAAGGAGGCTGGAGGGCACACACAAGGGAGGACATACCAGGTCCTTACCCCACGAGTCAGGGGGCAGCCAATGGGCACAGCAAAGCTGTGTGCTGCAATTCCTTACAAAGCAGACATCGGTTTTTTAGACTCTCTTTTCATGAAAAATGACAAAGGTTCAAATTTAATATTGAAGTCAAAACATTACTCATTCATGCTCATTTTGATATTTAGCTATTTTAACAAATTCCACTAAGAAAGATCAAGCTGTGGAGCAACTTCACTGTTTCCTAAAATTCAGGATTTACAAGGTGACTATACAACAAATTTCAGCTGCTGGAAGACAGAAGGAGAAAGACTCCCCCCGTTAAGTGAAAAAAAATGTTTAAAATGTAAGTCTAAGTTGTAACAGTACGTAATTTTGACAATCACGTTATGTAAGGAATAATACAAATAATAGTCACGGTGGTCTGTTTACCTCCTGAAACCACCAGCTTTTGAGCCTGCAGGACAAAGATGATTTTGTTTTTCAAAGCCATGTTTTGCTGGACATTTAAAACCACAACAAACCATTTCCTCACATCTTCTATATATACGTAAACATGAACTGTTCCAATAAATTAATGATAGAAATTAAATGTTAAATGGAAAGTTAATAAATTTAATTTAATGGAAACTTAGAAATTGTGTCAGAAAAGAGACCTAGAAAATAATAATGTATTTAGAAGACAAATGCTACCTTTTACACAACTGAATTGCTTCAATAAATAAATAAAAATAAAAATCACCACATTTCCTCCAAAAAGAGATGAGCAGCCTATTAAGCATACCAGAGGGGGTTCCCTGCATCAAAGGCAACATATGGTAATTGTTACTGATAAGAATGAGCTAGCAGTAACTTTGTGGCTGAGCCACTGGAGTAGGTCCCTGGAAATCTGAGTTTATCTCCTAGTTCTAGAACAGACCCCATGAATTATGCTATATGGAGTCACTAAGCTTGTTGACCCTCATTTTCCCATCTGTAACGCAGGATTTTTTTGCCCCTCTATTTCCACTGGGTGAGACATTTAATCTTATTTCAGAGAATAAGGAGAGAATAAGTAGCACAACATCATGTATGCAAGCGTATAGCACAATACTTGCAGTAAATTTCCCTGAAGATATTCTAACTTCTCCAGTTTTACTGATTAAATTAATCTCCTCTTGGAAGTCACCAAGATTGAAAAAACAGTTGCTTCTACTCTTGCCTGAGAAACTGCTTAAAATTTTCATTATTGGAATACTGCTATGAATTATATTTAAAAAACAACAAACCAAACAAAAACCCACAAAACCCATAACCCCCAAACTGGTATATTGTACGAGTTCTTAAAGTTGATAGATCTGCCAACTGCCAAGATCAATCAAATCATAAAGCTAGTATTTTTGATGTGCAGAAATAATTAAACGCCCACCTTAGATTCACAATGATACATAGACTAAGTCGAGCGTTTCAAATGACAAACAACTACAGTTAGTGTGACAGATCACAATCAATTCAAAGACAACAGACATGCTTTTAAAGATGTCAGTCTGCTTACATCTACTTTGTGTTAAGATGTCCCAGCTAGGGTGAGAAATATTACATACACTCTAACTAACAAAACAATTACAAGCTAAGAACTACCAGCGTCACAAAGAGGACTAACAGAACAATTCAAAAAGTCAAACCCAACACCTTCTACAAGGAAACAAAAAGCTGCGGAGCACACACAATACTGCTTGAAGGTACTGAATTCAGCAGAGTAAAGCACCTGGCCCCTCTTAACCCACCCAGCTGACAGCAGGACATCAGTACTATGTCACACCATAAGAACGCATTAACTAAAAACCAGTACAGGTAAAATTGTAGCATTGAGGAGCTGAAAAAGCTGAAGAAAAAAACCCCCACACTTAAACATCTTTCATGCAGATGATATATTTCTCAAGATGGCATTTACATATATATAACATCTGCTATCTCTCTCTCTATCACAGTAGTTTGTGGAATACAGGGTATACTACTTATTTAGATGAAAATTAAATTGCCAATTGCCACTTTTAAGCTTAACAAAACGTCACTCCACAAATCTGCAAAAAAACCCCAGACTTCAGAATGCACTGTATTGACAGCAGGCATGTACTAGAAGCGATAGCAGAGTGCTGCAGAGATTTCTGCCTATAAAGGCGAGATGACAGGTAGTCTTCAAAATCCACATAGACCAGTTCATTTAGGTGATTCCACTTTGGCTTTGAATTGTTTACCTCTGTTTGCTATACAAGAAGTGACTGTAAATATAGCCTTTGTTCCCGTGGAATGCAAGTACAACACTGATTACACAGGCTAGTACAGAATGTAAAGAGAATCATTACCACAGCTAGTGGCTTCAGGTGGCGAGACATCTGATAAATTTCAGATTCCACGCCAGAAGTATACATTGACATAGAGAATGTCACATTGACATCAGAATGGAATTACAAAGCAAAAATTACATTATAACAGATTCTTTAAAGCATCAGCACAACCATTAAATGCTAGCACCCCTTGTCTCATGCAAGGTTCAAGTAATTCTGGATACAGAAGATAAACCAAGGAATTATGCAAAAGGGGATACATACCATCTATTTAGATACCTAAATAGGTGACCATAAATCCCTGTGAAGAGGGAAAAAACTGAATTTTCTCCACAGCCAATTTAAAGCACCTAAATTAAAACTCCTAAAGATAGATGGCACAAATGCTTCCCAGAAAGTCTAGCAAATGGCATCTCCGTATGATGGCCAGCTAACGTACTAATGTCCAAAATCTGGCTGCCATAACTGCATGCATTCTCCTCCAGTCAACATTAATATGCATAGCTGGGTGTACAGATCAAAGGATCAGGCTAGTTATTCAGGCATTCAGATACAAACTCAAATCATCAATACTTAATTTGCTTGAAAGCAGATGACTTGAAACAACAGGCACATTCTCACCATGAAAAACAAACCTATGCTTGTTATAAATCTTGAGTAGACCCTGAGTCAATAAAAGACAGCATCATTCCACAGGCTTTAAAGATGTTGTGATTTAAAACATGAAACTTTTAAAATAAAACAAAAACGCACATTATACTATGTACACTATTTTTAATATAATTTGTCTAACAACTTTACAAATTGAAAAAGCTGCCAGAGATGCAATGTGGATCACTGACCTATTTGTACCTGTAGAAACAGAAGTTCTACAACTGATCTCTGAAAACTATAAATACATATTTTATCTAAAAAAAGTTGTTTGCATTATTTCTTAAGAAGGACCATGTTCTAGAGATCTGCTGTCCTGTTACAGCAGCTGTTGATGGTTAACTACACCATTTTCCAAAGTAATGCTAGTTAAAGGTATTCTATTCCTCCTACTAAATTTGCTCACACATCACAGCAAATCACCTCCTTGGTGGTACCAGTAGAAATACAAATACAGGACTCCACTGGGAAACAAATAAAAAAAATAATACAATATAAAATCTCACAGAGTTGTTAAGACAAGGAAAGTGTCTGAGCCGAGTTTTAAAGCTCAATAATTTGTAATTCCATGCGGTTAACACAGTGTTACAAGAACTGTGTCAGCAAATCTGAGAGGTTAGCGGGAACTCTTTACCTCACTCAGTATTACAGCTAATGACATTATTACTATCAAATATGACTGAAATCACAATGAGTTTCCAGATGGATGTAAAAAATATTTTTGCCCAGGGATACTCTTGCAGCATAGGGTCTGTAATTAATATATTGCTATGCTACAGATAAAGAAAACTCATGCAAACTGAAAATGTAAGTTATATATTTAGGTCATTTGCTTATGTATTTGACTTAAACATATATTTTCACTAAAACATCTGTTCTTAAAGACTCATTTCAGGCAAGCAACCTTTCTAAGTCTACCTCTTTCCTTTTAAGGGTCATATGAGAAGCTTTTACAGGTACAGTCTGGTCTTTTCAAGAACTGAGTGTTTATATTCTAGACTAGGGCCTTAGAGTGCAAACCTGTCAGTTTGTTGCTTTTGCATGTTTTGTTAGTGGTCCTAGAAATGTTTTTGGTGGTAAACTGCTGTAGACTCACATCAATGTAAGTGTTTAACTGTTTTTTTAGGAAGAGGTAAGATACACTTGTTTCAAGATGTTCATGACAGCAGTTTAAAAACAAATCATGTCTGAAACACACTAAAACAAGTAACAAAATCAAATTTCCAGCGTATATACCACTATTGAAGTTACATAGACTACATGCAGTGAGCACAGAAGACTAAAGTTAACAGTTAAGATCTTTTCTTTAAATCATTAGTCTTAGTGGTCTTGCAGAAACACCTCCCTTATCACTTTCTCCCCTGCCCCCAAGCATCACACTGCTATTGTAGTTACTCCTCATTAAGAAAAACATAAATCATCTAAGATCACCACTTTAGAAGTCAGTGAATAACTAGCAAGAATTTAAAAGTAACTACAGGAACTGGCAAGAATTTAAAACACAGGTCTGCCTGTCAGATCAGAACTGCAAATTCTTCTGACCCACAGAGACGCAGTCACTTCAAGCAGAAGGAGTACAAGACAAACATCAAAAGGACAAATACTTCTGATACTGCAGAAACTTTGCATTGCTCTCTCTCTTTGGTCTGCTCACTAAGGACTAAGTCCTAACCTTGCAACTAATTGTTGTGAGCTGGCCTGAGTCCATACCGTTCGAGATCAGCATCGCTTGAAGCAGCCTGGCTGCTTATCAGCTGGAGCAGATTCAGGTAGAAGCTGCACTGTCAGAGGAAGCTATTTCTTTTCAGATGGGAGTCTGGTCGCAAACTAGCACATGCATTGTGGGCTACTAGGGAATCACGGAGCAAGCACAACTGACTGTGTAGGTGTCGTGTTTACATAGATCCAAACCAACAGAGTAGTACACTGTAGGAAAAAATGAAAATAACCGAAGGCATCTATGGCCTCGGTGAATCTAATTTCCAGCCGCTCTCATTATCTCAGCCTAGGAAAGCTGACACGCGTCCTGCCTGCCAAGGACAGGAGCACAACACGAACCTCCCGCTACCAAAAGCGGGAAACCACACTGCGCGGCACCTCGGGGATGTTCCCATCAACCCCGCCAAACACAAAGCTTCACCCATGCGAAACGTCCCTGCGGTTTCCCAAACGCTTGCGAAACTGCGGAGACAACCCCATCCTGCTCAGATAAGGGGGCAGCGGCACCCGGGCGGGGACGGCCCTCCGCCGCCGCAGGGGGAGCAGCGGCAAGGCGAGGGTACCGGGCAAGGTGAGGGCAGGCCCCGGGTCTCCCGTCCCGTCCCCTCTTCCTCCTCCTCGGGCCGCGCTTGCGGAGGCGGCGGGGCCGCCCCGGGAAGGGAAACTCGCCGTGACAGTAACCAGACACCGCGCTAGAACAAAAGCGCCCGACTCGGCCGCCGCCGCAGAAGCAGGTTACTCCCTCCCGGGGAAAGGGGGCGGAAGGGGAGGGAGCGACCCGGGAGCAGCCCGGTGCCGTGAAACACGCCCCGAGCCCCGGCGCGGGGGAGTCCCGGCCGGTCCCGGCCGTGAGTCAGTGCCCCCACAGAGGAAGCGGCGCGCAGGGGCCGGCCGGGCGGCGGGCGCCAACGCTCACCCCCCGCTGCCCGCCCGGGCGGCCTGGGGACTCGGCGCCCTGCAGCGCCCCGTTTCCCCCCTCACCCCCTACCCCGCGCCGGGCCGCTGCCCCCCGGTTCCCTCCCGGCCCCCCGCCCGCAGTCGCGGCGCTGCCCGCCCCGAGCGCCCGCGAGGGGAAACTCTGTCCGTCCCCTGAGCGGCGGCGGCGGCCGGAGCCCGGGTCCCGTCCCCTCCTCACAACTTTCCCCGCAACATCCTTCCCCCATCGCCCGCCCCATACCTCGGTGCTGCTCTCGGCCGTGCTCTCCACAGCCATCTTCTGCCAAGGGTCCGCCAGCTGCGCCAGGGGCATCTTCCCCGCCCGGCTCCCGCAGCCTCCGTGCTCCGCTTTCCCGCACCCCGGCGGCGGCGAGGCGGGGGCGGCGAGGCAGGCAACGAATCCTCCGGAGCGCGCGGGACACCCCGGCTAGCTCTAGCGGCGGTTCCTGCGGCGACTGCTGCCCGCTGCTGCCGCCGTCCGCTCGCCCGCCTGTCCCGCCCCCTCCCCGCTGCCAGGCGGAGCCGCGCTTCCGCCCTCCCCCCGGCCCGCCGCTCGGGCCCGGCTTCCGCTCACAACATGGCGCCGGGCCCCTACCTGCCCGGCTAACGGCGCTTGCGCGCGCCACCGCCGAGCGGATCCGCCGCCGCCCCGGCCCTTGGCGCCCCGCAGGTGCCGGACAGGGCATCCTGCCCGGCCGAGCTGAGCCGCGGGCGAGAGGCGGGAGCGCGGCACTGCGGGAGACCCGGGCAGGACCGGGTCAGTCGAGTGCGCGGCCGTGGCCGTGCTGCCGCCCCTGGCCGGCGGGCGGGAGAAGCGCTCTGTGACCGCGGGCAGCCGGGCCGGTGCGGGGGCTGCCGGGGGCGAGGCCCGTTCGTACTATCCGGCTTCGGTCAGTTTTGCGCAGCGTTATGCCGGCCAGCGGCGGGCAGGCCGGCTGGGTTGAAGCTCCCTGGGTGGGGGGAGAAAGGTTCCGCCTCGGAGCTGCAGCTGCGAGGTTCAGTCAGGCTTATCCTAAGGGAGGGGGGGCTCGGGTTCAGTCGGGCCTGCCCCAAAGGAAAGAGGGGGGGCTCGGGTTCAGTCGGGCCAGCCCCAAGGGACAGGGCTGTTAAAGGGGCGTTGGGAAGCTCGGCCAGGGCCCGGGGCTGCTGCTGCTGCTGAGGCAGATGAGCTGGGAGCAATGGGAGAGACGAAAAGTTCGTTTGCATGAAGAGGAGAGCGGATGGAGAAGTTGAGAGGCGAGTGAGGACGGGGAGGAAGGCGTAGTGCTGTGCAGAATGTCATTGGGGAAAGGAATTAAGATGCAGGAATTTGTTTTTATAGCAATGCCATTTAAGTAGTGGTTGGACTGCATGAGTAAGAGTTGCCTCGGAGCGGGAAAGTCATACATCTGCAGGCCAAGACATATGAAGATAAAGCTGTCAAAAAAACCCACAGGTTCTGAAAACGGCCCTTATTTTACTTTTTATTCTCAGCTGTTAGCTAGTACACAAACAGCTGACTTAAACATATACTGAGATCCACAAATGTATGCAGTCTTACATGGTCCTCTTAAAATGTTAAGCATTGTAATAAACACCCATCCTTTTGAAACGTCAGATGGCTTGGCTGATGCAGAAGAATCCTTGAAACATTAGACCAGCAAGTGAAGATGCGCCCTGGTGTCAGACATCTTGCTGTCAATGCCAAATTTTTCAGAACTGTGTTTGAGAAAGCCACAGTAACAGCCCTCGATGTCCGGAAGCATTTCTATATTGTTGCAGGTCCCATGCTTGGTTCCATCCTTGATAAAAGTTAACATTCTTTAAATATTTGGAGTTTTTTTCAGGGTGGGAGGAATGGCAAGAGTGCTAATAATTAAAAAATGTGTGTGTGTGTATGCACATACTGCTGTGATGAACAGAGGCTACTTCTGTTTCTGCTTGATAGCATTTTTGATCCCTCTTTATGTAAGCATAAATACCTATCTACAAAGAGGTATGAAGGAGTGGATGGGCAGTTGCTCATAATGAATCTGACTTCAGCTGGTACTACAGAGACTTCCATATCTGGAGCAAAAGGTCATAGTTGAATGATCACTCGAAGCCATCACCACTGCCAGGAGAAGCAGCTGTGCCCTCCCCTTGCTCGCTGCTGTTCAGTCTGGCCCTTGCATCAGCCTCTCTTTTGAAGTGGTGCAATTGCTTGTGCTGCCACGTGGTGAGTTAGACTGGGGAATAGATCTACCTCAAAAGTAACCCTACCCTTTTTCCCTTCTGTTCTCAAAAAAAACCCACCAACCAACCCTGTTAAAGGTTGAAGAGAGATCAGGACTGTTTCCTTCAAAAACAGAGGCAATTTGCAAAATTCTGGCCAGTTATTGGTATGAAATTTAGAACAAGGTAATAGAAAACAGGTAATTCAGTAGTGCTTGGCAGCCTTTGTGCCTAATAGCATAACATTATTAGCAAGGAGTAGTTTTTTTGTAGTCTGATCAGCACCAAGCCACTTCAGTCTCAAACTGGCTGCTGGAACGTTGAATAGAAAACTCATATTCACAGCAATCATATATTATGTGTTTGACACACAAATCAGGACTTTTAAAAATTTTTTGAGCTCATGTAAAAATCCATGATGAAAAAAAATGGTTCCTTCCATCCCTTTGGAAACATCAGTTTCTATTCTCTCACAGCGATAATTCGCTTTACATTATCAAAGGTCATGCATTTGTACCTGCATCAGCTACACAGCCAGGTACCTACATTCGAGATGTGCCACTAGGGAGAAGAATCTGAGCAGCTGAAAGGTGGCAGCCACAACAGGAAAAATCCCCTAAACCTAAGCTTGCATTTATTATAGTTCAAGCAGTCCCTCTTTGTATGATAAAACTTCCTCTAAATAAAAAATTCCGCAATCTCCTGTTTTCCTTTCATAGGTGTCTAGTTCTTTCCTGCCATAGATACCTATGCCAAATTACTTGTTTGAATTAAAGACTCTTCTTAGAAGGAGAGTGAGTGTCACATTTGAGTTAGTGTCTCTAAATTTTGTATGTTGATCATCTTTTGTCGTTCTCTGTATATGTCCTACAAATCCAGAAAAAACAAGGGCAAAGATCTTATGCACTATTGTACAAGAGGGCTACAAACAATAGAAATCTCACCTTTTCTCAGGCACTGAAGTATGGAGGGTAGGCAGAAGTACGTCATTTCATTGTTCAGGGGTTTCAGTATGATCACACCACACATTTAAATTTTATAAAGGAGAAAGTTGCATTAGGATTTTAATAGGAGCTACTATGCAAGAACAGACTTCAGGGCAAGAAAATCATCTGGAAATTGTCTCCAAGGGGAAGAGAAACATATCAGTTAATCTCTGGGAGATGCGGGGGATTCTGACTTTCAGATCCTGCTAAGCTCGGAGTTGGATCGTCCTCCCCACGAGAGGTAAGACGCTGAACATATTTTGCCTCAAGACGGCAGCCCCTGTTTTTCATTCCTTTTGTCTCAGGCCAAAGCAAGATCATGCTTTCAGCTGTGGGGGCAGACCTTTCCTTTTACCCTTTTTCCCTCTAGGCACAGTCATCACTACCTGACTGTAGTCACCACTAATAACTGTCTGTTACCAGACTCAGTTGTGGGGGTTGATTTCACCTTTGGATAAGTGGTTGCAATCATATTACATCCACACAGATGATCTATATGCATTGCATGGGAAAATATGATCACGTTTGTTAGGAAAAGGGTAGCATATGGCACTGAAATGACAGTGCTGTATAAAATCCTGTTAACCTGTCATCATATGAAATAGGTGGGCTTCACAAGCTGCACCATTTTTTAATCTCACTTCTAACAAGTCTCACTAAAATGTCACCCTATTAAAAGGGAGACATCAGGTTAATAGGACTTACCTGACTTTCCCCACAGAGGCGTCTTGGTGTGTGAGTAGCAGAAATTGGGGAAGCTTGCTTATGGTTGGTGGTATCTAATTCTTTGCCTACCTTTGCAGTACTACCTACTTGCTCAATTAAGGCAGAATTCACGGCAGAGTTAGTAAATCACCATAGTCAGACCCCAAAAATAATAAGTATGAAACAGGATTAGTTTGCTGATATTACTATCAGAATAATATTTGGGAGCTTGAACTTGGATTTTTAAAATACAAATAAAAGGGGAAAAAAACAAAAGCAAACTATTTATGGCAACAAAACCCACAATCCAACACTCATCTGGAAGGTGTAGTAGTGTATTAGGTGTGAATTACAAAGCAGTATCTTCTGGATTAAAATGAACAGGATATGAAAAAGTAAATGCATTCCAAAAGCATGAAATTCAGTTTCAAGTATTAAAACCGTAGTACTGAGGTGTATAATTTGAATTTAATGCACAAGAAAATATACAGAAGTTACTGTCCAAATTTACATGGGAAAACCCCCCAAGGAGTTAAAAAAAATCAATACAATTAATTTGTATAGCTACTCTGTTACTCTCAAGACACCTGGATTCAATTCCTAGCAGATCACAAAGGACAATTGTGTAATTTAGTAAGTTACTTAGTATAGGTGAGATTCAACTAAGAAGACTTAGTCTTTTTTAATGATGTTTTCAAAAGTGTGAAGAGGCCTTGATTGAAAGAGTGTAAATACATTCTGCCAAAATAAACTAAGGAAGCCTTAGTGCTAATTCGAACTGGTTGCTCTGTGCTTTAGTTGCAAATATAAAGAACATCTCTTTAACCTCGTTGGGATATTGAAAGGATGGTTTCACTGATGTTTGGAAAGCTGACAGAGATCGGGGAGAAGGACAAAGTGCTGCGAGAAGTTTCCAGCTGATATTAGTTGTCATAACATGGATACCAGAAGGATTGGCTATACAACCCAGGGTTAGAGAGTTATAATCAGTAATTAAAAAGGGAAGAACTGAAATGAACGTCTATCATGTATTAAGACTTAACCTGACCTTTCAAACAACATCTGCTGAAGGGTGCTTTTCGCCATTACAGGCTCCTGGATGATGGAATCATACAGGAATGCAAACATTTTCTACAATTTCCTCTGGCAGGCTCTTCTTTGAAGTTCTGATCCTGCAAGTGTAGTAGAGGACACGATAATGACAATAAGAATACTTCTAAATCCTACGTATATTAGAGATACGGTGTCTGACTCACTGCTTAAAACTCTAGCCTTTCTGTATGTATGTATGTTTACATAAAATTGCACTGAAAGAGTAAAGCATAATGGATCAGGCTCGATGGCATTACTGCGCTGAGTTTTATCTGTGGTTGCTTGTACTAGCAGGAAATATTGTGCCTGTGGTTTCTACATCCTGACTGGAAATCTGGAATTCAATAAAATATGGTCTCATTACAGCATACCTGTCTCCAACATATGTTCTCATTTTAGTGTTTCTGTACATATAGATAGCTCAGATTTATCTTCTGAATGACAAAGCTTATCCTGTTCACCGCAGAGTATGAGAAGCCTTTTGCTGAGCTTTGAAATCTTACATGAAAACCTACTATCAAATACTGAATACAAGTTGTCACCCTGTTACGGTGGAACATTGAGAAGCAGATCAGAATTTCAGATTGTGGTATTTTGAGACAGAAAGGAAACAGTAGAGTATGAACGAGGATCAGTCTCTGAGGGTCAGGGTTCTCCCTGGTTAAATATGACACAAGCTAGCTGTTCACAAAAAAGAAAAAAAAAGGTACAAAGCTGATAGAGGTAAAATATTATATTATACAAGATAGTATAGCAATAACAAACTTGTCAGCTTCACAAGTCACTGCTATAAAACACCTGGAGTAGGCCACAGCATTATACATACCCTACCTATCTCTCTCCCCAGGCCTAAGAGTTTAAGGGTCACATGCCTTTGTATTATTGTTACCAAATTAGGTCTGATTTAAAGAGTCTACTGACAAGTGAAGCCCAGTTTATCGAGTTTTTTGGGGGTCTAACCTTACTACCTCAATGTCCTGATTTTGTGTTCTCCCAATTAAATAGTTTTCATGTCCTCCCCCATCCCTTGGTCTCTTCGAAAGCTACCCACCAAATCATCTAACAATTTTGCTCTTCACTTCCTTTTATAGATTATCAAGTGTCTCTTAGCCAAGAATCCCTTTTAAATCTAGAAAGCTTTACTTTCTGTTTCCTGACCCTTAATTACACTCAACAGGATTCTCCTGACTGAGCTAACAGCTGTCCTTTATTCTGCTTGACAGCACTTGATCCTCATTCCCAGCAGTCTGCCGATCTTTTCTGAAATACCTGCTGTTGAAGCGATCAGATCTAAAAGTATAGTTTGCTACTTCTACTGGTTTGAAAGATTCATGTGTTCTCTCCAGACAGTTTGCTTGCTCTTCCACCAGCATTTCACATTTGAACCTTGCCTTTTCCCCTGTAGAGAACCAAGCAGTGCCTTTCGGGGGGGTGGGGGGGAGGGGCAGGTTTGTGACCATACCCATAAATGTTCTCCAGTGATCAATAAAACTTGTTGCATCACCTGTATGATGTCTGCTGTTCCAGTGCAGCTGGGGAATTCCTGCCGTGAGCCCTGGCCCCCTCGTAATTCAGGTGTGTGACAGATTCACACTCCAATGTATTGTTGGTATATGACTTCTGTGAAAAAGGAACTTCACTGGTGGTTGACTCACGCTGAGGTCTTTCTTCACCACTCAGTATGAGCTGCAGGTTGGCAAACTCCAAATCATACTGGCACCCTTCCATGTGTCCATGGGTGATTTACTGGTGAAAAGGTGCGTACTCTGATTATGGATATTTTAGATCCCCAGGAATCATTCAAGGACCATGCGACGACACAGTGAGTGTCACATGAGTGCTCATTTCCATCACCCAAAGTCAGCACTTACTGAAGGGACACATGAATGTGATGGAAGCCAGCTCATTATCTGGAAGAGGTGAAGAGAAATGTGCTAACTGAAACAACCTTGTCCCCCTCATGGGTACCGTGCTCCGTCCCTGCTGTGTTGACCCACTTTGTTCTATTTGGTGGAGCAAAGATGTCCTCAAGGCCTTGCTCCAGAGTCACAAACCTGCCAAAAGGAGTAGCAAGATGAGGAGGCAGCAACATTTATCCAGTATTGCAGAGCAATTGAAGGCTGTGTTAAGACAGCGTCCCTTATTTGAAGCTTTGGTGTTGCAAAAAGGTATGTATGTGACAGGCAAGTCAGAAACTGTAAAGTCTGTGCTGTCAGAGCTGTAAGAGGTTCTGGGCTATGGTGTGCTTAAGCTAAGAAGTGGTGCGGACTTGACCTACTGCTAGATTTGTCAAGATCCTGTAGGTGGAGGAAGGGAGGTTGTGGAATATTTTTGCCTTGTTGGTAATTCTCCAGTAAGTGAAAAGGAAGGTAAGATGTAAGAGGAAACGGAAAGGGGAGGCTGAGAATAGGAGATGGATCTTTAAACAGGGAAGAGGAAAAAGCAAAACAGTTCTAAAGAGCGTATAAGGAGCAGTTGTGTCTTGGAAATGAATAGCCATTTAATCCTATATATGAATTTTTGGGTCAATATTTAGTGAATCACAGGAAAACGGAAAGGCTGATGTGTTAACAGTGATAAGCCACAGAGATGCTCTAAGCAATTGTAGAAATCTGCCAATATTTTCTTTTTTAGAGTCACTTGATACAAGATTAATGAAACAAACAACCATTCAGTGTCTCATTAAATCCATTACGACCAGATAAAATTTCCAATGGCTTCGGCTAAATGTTTCCAGTAAGAAGCAAATTTTCAGCTCGTGAGTGGGCCTACAAGCTAATAGAGTCTTTGGTATTACATCACCACAGACAGTAGAAAGGATTAAACGCGTTGTCAGGATTATATTCCTCCTCTACTGATTCACTTTCAGCAAAACTGAAACTTTGTCTGACTTCAAAGAAGCTATTTTAAAAATCACAATTTTCAGGAAGGAATGACGTTATTTTGCCTGCTTCGCCAGAATGAATGCTCCTCTGCTGCGCACAAATGAGCTGCTTGCCCTAGTTGAACAAAAGCTACGATGAGGGCTTTGATCAGTGTTGACAGTGTTCCTGCAGTATTTCAGTGTCTCATTCCTTTGTGCTTTCTACAACCACTACTAATGACGTTGGTTAAGAGAGAGTGTAAATTGCAATAAGATGGCCATCTCCAGAGAGTGCTGAATTGGTCTGTTGCGAGGATTCTTTAATTATTAATTTCATTGCTTCAGATTTTTTTTTGGTTTAATAGTTTCTCATGACAAAGAGAACCTTTATGAGTTCCTTAAAGCACCACTCATCTATATGACAAAATTTGTCCACTTTAGTCCACAGAACCCCCTTTTACATTAGTGACACATCAGTGGTCTTGTTTAAGGGGTTACATTCCACTCTGCGTTTATTTTTCCTTGGAGACAAGCAGGAAATCTGTCACTAATTTCCTTCCAGTCAGCTCTGACTGCCTTGTCTCAGTCTTCTTAATCCTCTGTACATTTCTTCTTCTCCATTTTATCTTCTGAAGACAGATGTGGTTGTCTTAACTTCGTTCTTGTGTTTCTTTCAAGGTATTCTTCATCCTTCTTACACAGCTCCAAGCTGGCACTTGGCCGAAAAAGCAGGTCGCCTGCTCTCAATACATCGACCAGATCTGAGGTGCTCACCCACTACGTGTACATCTATTTCCTCACTTACTATGTCTCCTCTTTCCTGCCGTCATCTTTATTTTTACCTACCTCCACATTGCATGCGGTACGTCCGAAACTTTGCTTCCCCTTTTCACACCTGAGCCCTTTCTCTTAATAACTTCCCACTTGCTATACAAGAAACCTCTCTAATCCTCCTTGCCAAGTCATCAGCTTCTCATTAAATCGTGTACCTTCAGGAGCTGCATATTTGCAATTCAGCATTTCCTCTCTGTTGCCACTGCCAGGAATTGCAGTCCCGTTGCCTCACTGTTCTCATCACCTCGTGTCTCATCACTCACCGACAAAACCAGACTGCTCCCATCTCTCTTGACATTTCTGCACCTTCACTTCTTTCTGCTTCTTACTCAGGTTCAGCTTCATGGCTCAGCAGAACTCTGGCCTGGCTTATTTCACTTCTCTCATTTTATCCTTTCCCTTGATCATGGTTCCGTATCATTCTGCATCTTCTTTCCTACTGCTTCTCAGCCTCATGCATTTTTTATGTCCCTTTGTGCTTCAGGCTTCTCACGTAGAACGCCCTGCTCTTCCCCAGATCCCCTCGAGTCTTCTTGTATCCACCTTAAAAGTGCCTCTCAGCCGCTGTCCCAGAAAGTGTATTTTTTCCAAGTTAGAAAACTCTTCAAAGCACAGCTTTTGTACTGTCAAAAAGCAGAAGCTTTTCCACCTCCACTTTCAAAGTAAGGAGTGCACTTGAGAGATATTTTTGCAGATGTAGAGCCACATTCTATACTGTCCTCTGGGGCTCACAGGGCGGGCATCTAAAGACTGGCAGACTCCATATAAGGTCACTTTTGAACATTTTGGCAAATGGTTTAAACTCTTCCCTATTTTATTTAGGTGCAATTCTAAAGTCTTTGGAGGACTTGTTCTCACTTAATACAAGGCTAAAATTGCTGTAAACCTTAGGCATTGGCACTTCCTAAAGAAAGAAAAAAAAGTTTTATTCAGTTACAAGCCTTTGAAAAATGCGTATGTACTTTTAAGTACGGAATGACAATTGCAAATAATAGCTAATTTGAGTGAGGGGGTGCAAAGCAAATATATTAGGAGTAGGCATGAGAAAAAGTTAAGCTTCCCTTTCTCCCTTTTATGCTTCTCCTTTACCAGTGCTGTGGATACTGAAAATAACTCCACTCTCGGTGATGTCATCACCATTAGAGGCACACTGTCAGCTTAATTTGTTTTCTGACTTCAGCAGGGGAAATAGAATCTGACTGCTGACTCACTTGTTAGGTCTGAAGTAAAGTAGTTATGTTTATTTCATCTATTTGGCCACGAGTTTGGGGCTTTAAATATCCACCCCCTTTATAGCTGGTACAGGTACTCCTATTCGTGAAGGAAAAAGGAAATGAAGAGTCTGAAATAACTCTGCACTTTGTTATCATAGAGAAGATGTTGTCTAAAGCAGGAATATATAAGATTTTTGCAGAGCTGCCCCACTGAATAGTTTTCTTCTTTCGTAGTAGGCCACAGTCATGGTCTAGTTTTTGGTTGTTCTGGGATGGTTGAGTTGTTGCCTTAACCTCAGCCTCGGCAGCTGACGCAGTATTGGTGGTGTCAGCAAGCCATGGTTTGGCTGCAGATCCATTGTTCAGATGCTTTTATTTTTCTTTCTTGGCGTGCCCCCTAATGTCTCCGCAAGCTGAAGTGAAGAAGTCTTGTGGAAAATCAGTGTGCAAATGGACCCTCTTTTGTCCATTTCATGATCCTTTCTTTTCCCTGTACCTGTGAGGTTGCGCAGAATTTCTCTTGCCCACAAGGAATATTTTTGATGTCTACATGACATATTTTATGCACATTTTGGGGAAAAATAAAAAAAAAAAAGGTTGCAGTTTAGTTTGGACTGGGAAAGTAGCAGCAAATAGAGACTTTTCCTGACGGCATACTTTTTTTGGCTCTCCTTCTGTATTTAAGTACCCGGGGGCCAGATCCTTTGCTGGCAGAAGATGAGAGGGGCTCTAGCTTTTTTAACCACTTTCCATCTTCTGGGGATTTAAACCTTTGACTGCCACTGACTCTCCTAAGCAAAGTGGAGTTGTGTCCATAATCAAAAGATAAGGCCTGTTTGAATGCACTGAATGACTCTAAATATTTAGAGCAAGGAAGAACACACATAAGAAATAATAATAATAAGAAAAAAGATACAGATTGTTTCAGTCGTGTGGTTTTCCTCAGGATGTTTAAGTAGCGTTGCCTTGGTTTCAATTTATTTTTCTGTAATTCTTAGAAGTTATTTAATATCAGATCTAATCTTATCTTCTGCCTTTAGCTTGTTTGTTTTGAGTTCCTCCTAGAATTTAGGTTGGGAGCTGCTCCTTGCTGTTTTTTTCCCATTTTGTTAGGATGCAGGATAAAAACATGCTGGCATATTTCTAAATTCTCATGGACTCAATGAATCATTTTTTAATTTGTCATACTTTTGATCATGTGTGTGCATTTTAATGATAGAACTGTGTATTTCTGTAGGAAAAAACATGGAATTCTAGAAATTGATGTCACAGCAACATTAAAAATACTCTCTTATAACTCTTCCCCCAGGGATTAATTTCAATTGTAGAAAGTATCTTCTTATAAACAAACTGTGAAAACTAATGGCGGCATTTCATTTAAATAGGAGGTACATGGGGAAGGTAATGTACTAGTACATTAACACAATGAATACAATTCTTTTCCCATTGAAGCCATAGGCATAATTCAAATAAATACCTACAGGAACAAAACTCAATCTAACTTTTTAACTTTTATTTTAAAGTGGCAAAGTTCATCCAGACGTAGAGGATTGCTGCACAGCATCCTTTAACTTAGGAGCTGTCAAAACAGCTTTCTGGTATAACACCTTGCATTTAAAAGGCATTGTCTCTGTACTCAGAATTGGATGCTGGCTTTGTGGGCTTTTTCAGGATGCTGTGGAGAAGACTGTCATCCTAATGCTGCAGACTATGGTAGTCTAATTTAATCCTGCTTTAGGAATCCTCCTAGATTCAGGATAGGATGAATGCAGGATGAGAAAAGTTTGCAGTATTAGCTCAGATATTTATATCTCTGGTGTAAATGGACTACACCAATACACACAATTTCTATGAAACCATACAAGTATTTCTTTTTCAGCCTGTTATGATTACTGAAGATGAATGCATAGGTCCTTTTGCTCATGGACTGGTAAAGGACTTACAGAACCAAAATTTCCATGCTTCAAGGACTCTGTGTCATAAACAAGACTAGGAGGGACTTCATCTTCCATCCCACAGTGGCATCTAAAAGGTTCATGCTTAGCCTTACTTTTTAACTCTGCACAGTTTGGTGGACTCTTCACATCTACTGCTCTGTATCATATAAAATGGCTTATACTTGTGGCTTTCAAAAGGCAAAGACCATTGAAAGCTCATGGAGGTTTTGTCTGATGAAGAACCAAATAAACTTTAAACAGAAACCCCAGTATCTGGCCCAGAGAAAACTCAAGTTAATCATTCTTCACTATTACTACTGGCAGTTACTGAGCTTGGTGAACAAGATGAAGGAGACTTCAGCTAAAGAAACAATATATGGAAAATAAAAAATGGTAGACATAGTAAGTAAACAGCATTACAAGAATTAGGAAGTTAGCCTTCTGGATGGATAGATGGTTTTTAAGTTGTTGAAAGCCATAAGTGTTAGTATTTTGTCTATTTCCTATTTGGTGATGTTTAAAAAATTGTAATAACTGGACTAAGTGTCATACTTTCATACAGGCGTGTTCAAACTCACTGAATTTCTATGTCTAAAAGCTGGAGGACCATAAAGGACACCTAAGCCATTTCTATGTTTGATACTGTGTGCATTAGCTAAATGCGCATACAAAATACAACAAAAATGAAGAAACTATGGAAGGAAAACTCTTCTTGCCTTATGCACTGTGTAATTTTGCCTTACAAAACAGAGTAAAGCCCAAATTTTGTAATGGTAATGTCTCATATCAGGCTCTGAAATAGGCTATGTATTGATTTCATCCATTGGTTCCTGGCACATCTGCTGATTTGTCCTGCTGCTTCCCTCTCATGTGTTAACCATTTGTATGAGCAATATTCAAAATGGTACCTGAGCAGCAGCTGATCTGCATGCTTTATACTTGTCAGCGAAGCAAAAGAAATACAAAACCCAACACAAGTTCAGCAAAAGGTAGTTCAGCTTGACTTTTTAGCTGGAGGAAGAAGCTAACACTGGTGTTAATTACATGCCTTTAAAAATGCAAATCTTCATTACAGCTATTGTTCCCAATTCAAAATCAGTTAGATTTACTGTCTATCACAATTCTGAGCTGCAATTCTTAAGCACCAGGAACTGCCTCCGTACAAAAGGCTGCAATCAAGGACTTGCCAAAATTAAATAGATGCGTGCATTGACATGCTTATTATAGCACTTATGATGTAATAAGTGCCAGGTGGATGCATGGACTATGAAAGAATAAAAAATACAGAGCTATCCCAGCTTTATGTGTTTGTATTGTTTGGTAAAACATATCTAATGCCCTTTTTTCAGAGGCATTGGGACAACACACTTTCAAAAAACTTTCTCTAGGATGGAGATGCAGGGTTTATTAAGGTTGAGAAGTGTTGGTTCTTCTAGCACATCTGTAGCACATTTTGATGACAATGCAGCTAAACTTCACTGTCTGAAAATTGTAAAGTAGGATGTGGCAATTATCACTGAAAATTTTGTTATATTGAGATATGCGCTATTAACTTTTAATGGTCTTTAAAACCTGCAAACAATAGAAAGATGGATACACATGTAGCTTATGTGTGGTTGTATATTGGGTCACTGCCTGAAGATGAACTTGAAAATGTGATGAAAAATGTTAGTCATTTAAAATTAAGCTTAGTGTTGTGTCTGGAGGAGGCTTTCTGCACTCAGACAGTACTTTCTCAAGTGGGACAACAAATGTTGTGTTTCTCATGGGCAATCCCCTACCAAGCTTCCCAACCCCCTGGGGAGCTACTGGCAGGGCCTGTGTCTCAGGCAGCTGCTCACACACGCACAGACCTTTCTCACCATCCTAAATTCCCTGTCACTAAGGGAATGCAGATGTCAGAAAGAGAGAACGTAACTGGCAGAAGTCTCTTCTTTCTTGTGAGTTCAGTGTTGTACAAAACAATGTCATTTTAAGGACCTAGTGGGAATCCTTTGGCTCAGTGTCACACAGCTCTGCCCCTGATTTTGAACACTTTTGCCCAGAAAGCAAGAGTGCTCCTCCTTTCCGCTCTCAGCCATGCATTGGATAGCGTGGCAGGACATACCCGTCTTCCCTCCAGCCCACCACATCTTAGAGACAGCCTTGGATGTCTGGACAGAATTCGCTGCAGCCTCAAAGCTGAGGGGTGCAAGAGGGGTCTGACCAAATCAGGTCAGAACTGACTTTCACAGGAAGAAGCAGAGAGGTGGCTGCACCTAAATAAGACGCACCTTTCAGAGTCTTGCATGGGAAGCCTCTGTACGCTGGCTGACAGTGGTGGGCAGTCAGCGGTGTGCTAGTGAACCTTCAGTCCTTGGGCTGAAATATTAAAAAAAAAACCCCAACAACCCCCAAACCAAACAAACTAAAAAAGTTACTCCCAGTGCTCCAACGTGCCACAATACCTGCAGTGATAAGAGCAGGAAGGTTGCGGTCAGGGCAAAGGCTGGGAGTGGGCCTGAGAGCAAAAGTCAGAGGAGGGCCAGCTGGGCAAACTACAACGGCCAGGAAGTTGCTAAGTGAAGCAGGTTCAGAGAAAGTCATAGTATCTGCCGTCCTGGAATGGATGGAATGATCTAGACGTATCTTGTTCACCTGCCTTTTCAAATCAGACATGACTGCTGGGCTCCTAAACCTGGAATTTTCATGCAGGAAAACAGTCAATTAACTTCTATCCATGATTTTCTTTCAGATAGCGACAACAGCTTTTCCACAGATAGTGGGGGCTTGTCCCATGTCTGTCCTGGCTTTGCCCATTTCAAACTACGAGAAAGAGCAGAGTAGTCAGAGGCTGTTTCCCCACCATTGCTCTGGCTCTGCTTGGCCTTTCCATGCCTATACTCAGGAACCACTTGAGAAATGATCGTGGAAGAAAAGGCCTGTGCTTAGATCATAGAGAGATGCCTATAAACCTTTTCCTCTTTAAAGTTTCTGAGTGAGAAGAGCCACAGTAGTGACTATTATTTCTTTGATATCTTGGAGAAAGTGTTTTCCTCAGAAGCTCCCTTTACCCCATCTGCAGCCATGGCCTGAGCTGTCCCATAATCTGTGCTCTGAGGGATTCCCCAGAGCAGTTCACCAAACTTTAAAGCTGTCTCAGGTCTAGGCCTGTCCATCCATTTGTTCCAGGACCAGGAAAGTGAACAGTAGTCTAGTCTTTATCTTCTTCCTAATATCCCTTCCAAGCCCCATTGCTGTCTTCCAGTTCATCCTTTTCTACAGCAACTTAACATCTAGAGTAACTTAGTCTAAATGGTTTCTGTAAAAACGTATCTCGTGTATCTTTTCACTGTTGGGTAATTCAAGGTCGAGGGGGTCACTGTTTACGTGGAGTGAGTGAGCCTTATTGACAGTATGGGAGCTTTGGTTTTCACTTGTTTGGGTTGGCCAGGGATGGTGTAAGCTCAGGGAGAACTGGAGAGACAGTGGACAGAAATGGGACTTAAAGAGCTAGCAGGAGACAGAGAAATGGCCCCAAGATCCTTGGCAAGGGCTGGATAATTACGTGGGAATATGGCCCATATGTGTCCCAGAGTCTTTTTGACATTTAATTTTAGACATCAAGTTAGTACTTGAGATTTATTGAAGATAGATGGGATGAATCATAGAATGGAATTTATCTGCCTAAAGTGCCTTAGACAGCTACTTTAAGGTTGATGAGCCTGGTCATCCTTTAGGTGGCTAAAATTGTATGAATGAAACCATTCCCTGAAGAAATATCCTGGGGGAAGTGTTGTGGGATTGTCAGGTGGGAGTGATGGAGGTGATAAAGTGCTTTGGGGTATATTAACTGACCAGAATCTGTCTATGAGCCACTAATGAGAAGCTTCCTTGAAGTGCAGTGCTTAGATGTGTCGATTGAGGCCATTTTAGAAAACATGAGACATTCATGCAGGTGTGTGTGACTCTGCCAAAACCTTATCTGGAGTATTGTATGCACTTCTGAGCGTCAGTGACTGAGGGAGTGGGAATTCAGACAGGAACAGGTGCAGAGAAGTGATGATGGTAACGAAAAGTGTTTTAAAGAGGAGAGCTTGCTCAGCTTAGAAAGCAAAGACTGAAAGAGGTTGTGGTTACTCTCTGTGAATGCAAAACAGGTTGAACACCTGGAAGGGAGGGAGCCACTTATGCTAAAGAACAATACTGGCACAGGAATAAATTGGCCATGGACAAATGTGGATTGAAGGCTAGGATGGTTTATAACCATCAGAGCATCAAAGTTTTGGTTATTTTAAAACAACGGAAATAAGAGAGGACAGAATCTACATAGTTTTAAGACAGAATGTGGCTGGTTTATAAAAAGGAAGATGCAGGTTGTTTACCTGTACTAGCAGATAGGTAGAACTTGATACACTGGGAAATTCCATCTAGTCCCTTGCTCCTGGGTCAGTCTCTAACCTTTCTACTTGGGCAGACAGCACCAGTGCTGATAGCAGATGAAACTAAAGCTAAACTAAAATTGAAATGCTAGTGGCTTGCTCTGAGAGGCTGGGTAATTATTTAGAAGATAATATGCCCCTGTAGATACCAGAATCAAGTTCCTGCTGGCAGCATTCAGGTATTTAGGCAACGTACAAACCTGATTAGATAAAGACAGCTAGGGTAAGGTAGGGAATAAAAAATAATGCCTTGTAAACAGTGATTACGTTACAGAGGTGGCACGGCAAACGCCATTCACCTAGAGCCTTGAAAGCAAAGGGAAAAGGTATTTTCATTTCTACAAGGTCCTTAAAACTCAAAATACTCAAGGACCACAGACTTTCACACTACTACAACCAAGACAGCAAAGCACCATGCAGCTTCTGAGCTCTGAAAGAAAACCTTACTGGTGGCTGATCCCCATGACTGGAACAGGATATATTGGACTAGATGGGCCAAAGTTGTCCATTTCTAAATTTCTGATAGTTAATTCTGAGAACTAATGGCATTTCTATACCATCTTCACTTCAGTGTATTATACATCCCCGGGAAGAAGGATCTCATTTTAGGATCTCTGATGCTAAAATTAGTGTTTCTGGTAGTGAAAATCTGTAGAGTGTGATCCTCAAGGATCAAAAAGAATTGTATAAAAGGAAAGCATATAGATGTTAACATTAAAAATAACACTTTCCACCTTTATTTTTTGACTCCACGGATGAAAACTACTTAAAACACGTGTACCACACTCAGCAGTTCTGCAAGCTTAGTATGGAGATGTCTTTTTTTTTTTTCCTGTGGAAAAAGGAGTCTTAAAGCCTTTTAGATAAGAAGAGTCTTAAAGGTAACCACTTTTTCATCAAGTTCCACACTTTTGGGTATGAATTTCAGTGCTGAAGATTCCAAATGCTGTAAAAACATTAATGTAGCACAACATAGTATTAAGGCCATGTCTCACTGGTGCAGACTGTACTGGTTTAGCCACCCAGCCTGACAAACTGCTGGCAGTGCCAAGCCAGTATAGCTTTTTTTCCCTCGTAATTATACCATTTTTATTTCAGAGTGAGATTTCTCAGACATGCTATTGTTGTCAGGGACACAAGACTCCATTACCACTATGCTGAAAACCCTGCCCCCACAATGCATTCAAATGGATCTTAGCGTGTACCAAACAGTGGTTTCATAATCACAGATTGAACAAAGTGTAGCTAAGCTTAATGGAAGTGTCATAGTACAGACATGGTCATTTTCTTATTTAACTCTAAAAAAAAATCTCTGAACAATACTTTTTTTTTTTTTTAACCACCAGCATTCCCTCCCAAGACCCAGATGCTGTATCAAAATTAAAAAAAGAAGTTTTGACTGGAGTAGGGTAAGACATATGGGTCTCCTGCCAGAAAAGAATTAAAAATTAAAAAAGAACTGGAAAGCTGTATTGCACATAAACTGACTTACATCAGCAACTGATAAGGAGTAATTTGGGTTGATGTTCCTGTTATTTTCAGAAAGCAGTTCAAAGGTCCAGATTTTTTAAGAAGTGTCATTGTCATTGTATTAAGGCTCACTGTGATTGATAGAAAGGCTCTCACTGATCTGAAAATAGAAGACCAGCTAGCCTCTTCAATGGCAAACTATTATGGAAAGTATTACGAAGTTTAATAGCAGCCATGGCTGGCAATGCCCGGCAGTACAGACAGGCAATGCTCACCCACGGCAGAGAGGTGCTTGCTCCTCGGGAACTAGCACAAGCTCCTGACTAGCAGCAGGCTCCTGCTTGCAAGCTGTCATCCTTGGGGTGGAGGTTCAACCCCCCAGATGCCTGCTGGGAGGGCAACACAGGATCTGGCAGGAAACCCAGGATGCTCCTGGTCTGCATGGGTGACGGGTCCTCATGGAAATAAATGCCAGATGCTCACAAGCAGGGAAGAACTGGTGGCAGCTCTGGTCACACAGGGCAGCCCTGGCTGCAGCACCCACAAGATGCTGGAGGTTGGGGTCCAGAGGAAGGCTGGAAAGTGTGCAGAGGACCCTAGGCTTCAGGGGAGAAAACAGAGGCTTGTTCAGGGATTGCGGCGTGGTCCCCTGGGGAGCTGCCATGAAGGGGAAGGGTGCCCGGGAGAGCTGGCTGGTTTCTAAAAGCAACTTACTGAGAGCTCAGCAATGAACCATCTTGTCATGTGAGAAGACAGAATTTCATAAGAAGGCCTGCATGGCTAGACAGGGAGCTTCTTGTTGAGCTAGCACACAAGAAGGGAGTGTAGAAGAGCTAGAAACAAGGACAGGCAGTAAAAAGCAGTGTTGGGTACTTAGTGTCAAAATGAGGAAGGCCAAAGCCCAGCTGGAGCTCAGACTGCCGAGGTGCACTGATGGGAACCAGACAGACTCTGTGGGAATGCTGATTTCAAAGTAAGTTCAGGAAAAGCATGGGCCCATCAAGAGGTGGAGAAGAAACCCTAGTTACAATAGAGCAAAAAAGGCTCAAGTATTCAATGACTTTTTTCGCCTCTGCCTTCAGAATCAAAGGCTGCTCTGGTACTGGTGTGATTTGTGATGGAGAGGGGCAGCCCTGCCTCAGTGGCGAGGGGACAAATGAGTTAGAGACTTGGAAGAAGTTGGATGTACTCAAAACCATGATGTTGGGTAGGATTTGCCTGAAGATGCTGGAGGAGTTGGCCAATGTGATTGTGGGATCAGTGTATGGGGAAAACATTTTTAAATTAAGCTTTTTTAAATAGCAAGGGAGATGTGAAGAAGAAAATGGAACATGCATGTGAACAATTTTTAGCTGTAGCTGAGCTACATTAGCTGCACTGGCTATTATAATGAAAGAAATTCCCACAACTGAGTGGGCCAAGGGATTTGATTTTCATACTTCTTATCCTACTTTTATGCTTATAAGACATATGCAGCAGCCTTCATTTTTAAGATCTGGGATTTGGTGTATCCTATTTCTGAAACAAAAATGAAAGTTTTGCTGAATTTGTCACTGAAGGAAGAGGGGAAAATCCAACACCAGGTGAAACGGTACTTTTAGAAGCTGGACTTGATATGAGTGTTCACAGCTATCCTGTATGAGATAAGCTGGTACTCTGGTGAAATACTCATTTGACATCTGGGGAGGAAATGTTGTGAGGAAGTGAGCTCTTACTTGGCCAGTGGGCTGAGTCCCAAAGTTTCTGCTTTGTTTTAGCTCAGCCAGATGCTCATTTGACTCAGTTGGATTTCTCTTCTGAACTTAGATATGCACAAGGACTGTGAGTCATGATCAAAATGCACCCCCCACGCCCCCCCTTATTACAGACCATTCAGTTTGGAGTTGTCACTTGTGAATCTCAGTTTCCGCAGTCTGGCATCTGCCTAAGGCTCCTATCACACTCATCCTGGCTCATCTTTCTCTGTGTTCTTTAATACCTGGCTACCAACCTTGCTACCCGTGCTGCCCAAGTACTGCCTTAGCAAGAGAGAGCACAGACTGGCAAAACAGGGGGAGTAACTACCCATCTCACGCTGTCGCCTTTCTCCTAGAGGGGCAACTAATTTGGCTGTCTCTTCTCTGCTGTCTTCCCAGAATTTGTAGAAATATAATCTCTTGGAGACCAGTAACTCTCTCAAGTTAAGGTAGATTTAGCCAGAGGGTACAAAAGTGAAGGTGGGCAGACAAACAATGTGGTCCGATAAGCCCCATCTCATTCAGAAACTGAGCTAAACGTATAGTGAATCTAAGAAGGAAGAGAAAAAAGGAAGCTAGGGTTGGGAGTGAGTGATGCAACTGAGTCTCATTTTCTCTTTCATTTGTGTCATTGGGAATTCTGCTCATTGGTTTGAACAGGAACTGAGCTGGACCCTAATTCAGCAGTGTATATTTCAAAGAAACACATTTAATTTAGGAGGTGAATAGTGAAGTTAGAATTTAAAAAGAGGAAAAAGGAGACTTTATAAAAGAAGCAATGATGCCTTTTCAGAATTTCTGTTTGATATTAATATTTGGACATCTATTGACACAGTAATAACTGTGTTGAGGAACAATTAAAGGAAAAATGACTGGCTTTGGGGCTAGGTGAGGATATAAAATAAATGCCTTGATATACTGGAAGAAATAGAGAAATAGAGAGAAATCTTATATTGCCAGTTAAGAAACAGTGAAAGGGACTCATTTAAGACTGAATGCATAACCTCAGCATTACTATTTTCTGTCTTGCTGTGCTTAGGCAATTTACATGTTCTTTAAAGGTATGTGCTTTTAATGAACATACAGGTGATACAGTGTCAGTCTATATACTGAGATCAATTCCCTTTCACCCGGCTTACCAGCTGTACGTTCCGAATGCCTATAATGAAATGTAGTTATTACAGAGTTTTGGTCTCCTAATTTTTTAAGCCTAAAATTATACTGGGATCTTTTCTAGCAACATCATCCATGTTAACAAACTTTCAACCTGCTTCCTTCAGATTCAGCACAGGATGAACACTTGCTTTGTTAGTCTGACCACACAGTTTCATAATTATTAAGCACTGGTGTTGTCAGTCCTTATGGACTTCGTTTGGCAGGGTATGAGCTAAGCAGTAGTTAAAGCTCTCATTTGGGCAAGAGCTTAAGTGTATGCTTAAAGTTACATGAATTCTGCTGGACAAACATGTCCCTTCTCCAAATTGTGCCTAGGGATGCCGTGATTCACCACACGTATTCAGGCACAAGGGAGAAAAGGCAAAGAGAGAAGGAGAGAAGCTTTTCTGAGACAAACTCGTCTTCCTAGGAGCCTGCAAATGGCTCCAGGCACCTGCAATGTGCAACCTCCAGATGTTTGGAGGTGAAAACCAGGCAGGAACCAACTCTGCAACTTACTTCCTTGAGGAGCTAGAGAACATGCAGGCTTGTTAAATAAGGATCCATGGAAGTTTTCTACTTCAGGGTTATTGTGCTTAAATTTGCAGGCTATAATAAAAAAAAAAAAATCGCACTAGGCATCCTCTGACAGAAGGGTGTCTACTGCTTGATGACCTTCTTTGCTCCTGCTTCTTTCTTCCTCCTGTCTTCTTCCCAAAATGGGTCTTCTGTGTTATTCTCTCCAGGTGTCTTTGTCAGGGGCTCAGCATCTTCTCACAACCTAACTTATTGCTTAGTTATTGCTGACCTCAAGTATTCAGAGCTGAAAACTGGTGTGCCTGGACAATAGCCAAAGGTGTCCAAAAGTGACACATGAAAGTGGCCGGTCGGGCTTTGTTGTTCCCATGCACCCTGTGCTCGATGCAAGAACTGTCCTTGTCTCCTTCCATGGGTTCTGTGTCATCTGGGAGGCCAAACACAGCAGAGAAGGCAAGAGAGACCCACACTCAAAATGATGTTTTCAGCCTGACCTCTCTATGCAGATGCATGATGAGATTTAAAAGCCAAACAAAGAGACATTTCACAGAGGTCTGCAGTAGTCAGGGCTGTTTGTTGGGTTGCCACACACTGCACAACTTTCAATCCTAGGCAGCAAACTGTGAAATTGGCTGAAGCATAAAAAAAATTATAGGGAAATTCACTATATGGGATGAATAACTATATACAGTGGAACTTCACAAGCTTATAAAAGCTGCTCTTGGTTAGGTAGAAAGAGAATGGCTAGGATCTGAAACTGAACTGCTAAAATCCCACTTTCTCATTTGATTTCTAAATTCCAGTTTTGCACTGTACTTAGAGCTGTAATCAGTGTTTTGAAAGGAGTTAATCTCAGAGCATAAGGAGTGACTAATACCATTATTCTCCTTTTAGATTGCTTGCAAAGATTTTCTCTTTCTGATTAGTAAGAAGAATTCTCTACCCAAAAGGCCCATCTACTTGCTGCCTCTGTATTCATAGTCAAGGATTACTTTCATTTAAGACATTACTTGGATAATTTTCAAAATCTGCTCAACATTTTCTTTTCGCATCTCCCATTTCTTCTTTTGCCCATATTCTCCTCTGTCTTGCACTTCACAGAGTGCTACCCAAAATGGACAGGGGTTGCTACGATCTTGCCTCTCTGCCTGCAATAGTTTTGAAGATTTAGTGTGGAGATAGTGAGTTTCAAAATTACCGCTCTTGTGAGCTTCCAGCTCCATTTCTCTTCTCTTCTCTAAAGAAAGGGACACCCTTTATTAAAGAGGCTATCGCTTCCACAGTCTAGGACTCAGCAATTCAAAAGCAAGTAAAAAGATCCGAACTCTGCTGCTGCTCAGGAGCTGTGCATTGGCTTAAATGTCAAAGTTAACAGTCAAAATTATGCACAAGCAGAGAGCACATCCACACCTCCAAATCCGGCCTGAGACACCTATGCTTCAGAAAAGGGAAAGCCTCTTTCCAAGACATTAACTCGTCTGCTTTTAATGAGCTCCCTGTTTATTGCAAGGCAGTGCAGTTACCAGTGGCTCACGCTTCAGCAGTTTGTTGCTGCTCTTTTTCTACTTCCCAGTTTCAGAAGAGATCACCGCATTGGGTTTGAACTTCCCTTCCAGCAGATGGTCGTCTCGGTTTCCCAATAAGCTACTTCAGCCTTGTCAGGCCTGATAACGCTTTCTCTTCCTAAAGGCACTTGCATAGAAAAGCCTCTGGCCTTTGCGGTTCCCTTCTGGGGCCGTCGCAGCCTCTCGGGGGCAAAGAGCGTGTTTGGAAGTGCGAGGGAATGAAGCTTATCCTTAGGAACGTATCTTGACCCAAATACAGAGTTTCTCGATCCTGATAAGCCAATCCTTGAATGAAATATTCCCATCTCTGACCTGTACTTAGCAATTGCTGTGAGCTTAATCTTCATTTGTTCTTTATTGATTTTACATTTCAAATTTGTTGGAAATCACAGAGGTTTGATGTAGAACATACTTAGCTACAGGAGTCTTTTTATAGATTTCAAAGAGCTCTTTATTATTTGACAGTTCTCATTCAGTAGGAGGTAGACATTTCTGCCTCACAAATTGGTAACATTATTTTGTTTTTCTTTCATAAGTAACACTTAACTAGTGTTTCTAATAATATTGCAGCTAAACAGATTCTAAATATGACAAAGTGTTGACAACACTGATGTGCAGGGGAAGTTGTATAATTGAATAAAATCTTCACTTCTTGTGCCCAACACTTTAATCTAATCCATCCATTCAAAGCCTAGAGGTTTCTTGGTCTTTCAGCTGCACTTATCTGATAAATGAGCTTTTAAAAATAGAGATAGGACCAAATTCAAAAGGAGTATTCAAACCTCGAAGTGCTGGGAGGGTATAGATAAACTGGAGCTTATATTAAAAGCAGCTGCTGTGCTAACAGTCTACAAACCCAAAAATAGGCCTGAAGTTGAATCATTTATTGAAATATCATAGTATTTGGTTATAGTGTGATCTGGTTCTCCATGTGTTATTCTACCAAACAAAACCCAATTCCAGTTTAAGATCACTATCATTATCTTCTGGAAGGCATATGCTGTTACTCGTACACGCTGACGAGCTACACACACGTGTGCTAGGAACCGGCTGTGGCTTTGACAGCTGGTCCTAACTAATTGCCTCCAGCAAGATAAACATGGTCCTGGAGTTTGATCAACTACTTTTTAGGATAAGGGACAAAAGGAAGAGAGCTTTCACTGTGGGATTCCAGGAGATTAACAGGAAAGAGATTAAGAATATTGCTGTATGAAGGCAAAAATACTCTTAAATATTTTATGCTTATAAGGTAGGTTCTAGACAAGCAATTTAGAACAATCTGTGATCTTACCTTTGCTACATCCCACAAAGAATATCTCCTTTCCTGAAGTGACATTTTATTCAGTAATTGTCCCAAGCCATTATACTTCCTACACAACAATTCACAGTCAGAAATTTAAGTGTGAAGGGAAACACATTGCTTCAGTCTGTGGAAGAATATGTACCCCACTCCTGCTTGGCATGAAATCTTGATCTGATTTATTTGCAACTGCCCATACAATCTACTCTTATTATTTCACTTGGGTCTTGAAGAAAAATTTGCCTAATTCTTTATACTGCTCTTGCACAGGCACAGACTTGACAGATGCACCTCTCTCTTCGCAAGCTAAACCCAAGTGTCAAGAGGAATAACATGAAGGATGCTGAAATTTGTTGTGAGTTAGATCTGGGTTTGTGTTTTGTGGCATGCACTAAACTCTAATATTCCATTAAGACATAGGAGAAAAGTCATTTTTCACCGTGGATTTCTTTCAGTTGCATGCAAATTTCTGGATGATGAGGCTGCTATGACTTTTCAACATCTGTAAGGAATAGAATTATCTTATCACAAAAGAGAACTTTGAGAATAGGAAGCTCAGAGAAGCCAGCAAATTTAACTTCAACGTCATCTGAATTTGAGAGAATTAATGTTCCTGCTTGCCAGATATCTCACAACAGTTCTACTGTTAGCTGCCTTTTGTGAAAACCCAGAACATTTTCTCCCTGGAATACGCGCTAAAACTTCCCCAAGGACAGAGGTGATAATAAACAGGGTGAACCATCCCCACTCTGGCACAGCGCTGAAAGGGTAACGCCAGGCTTACAAAGGCACAAATGCAAAGTATATGAGCACGTTTGCTGTACAATTACTCTGTTTGTGCAGTCAGTTGCAGTAATTGGATAATTGGGTCCACAACTGCCTAACTACATCGGTAACTACTCATTACTAAATTATATGTGAGCAATGTATAAAAAGCCCCAGTGCCTGAAAGCCTTTGTTACAGAAACTTTTATTTCATGAAGGCTCATCCTACTTTAAAAAAGCATGCCGATGCACCATGATCTTTTGTTTGTTCATTCCTTTTGAACCAGGAGAGTATAGACAGAAAAAGAAACACAAATGAACGGGAAAAGAGGCTGTTGTGGACACAGGCTGTTGCTTTTCTCTTCTGCTCGTCCACAGAGCTTTTCAAGGAACCCCATGGGAAGTTAAATAAGGAGGTTTTAAATCTCCAGCCTTTGAAAGGAGCATTCTGACGTGGTCTTCCAGAGACAAGTTGTTATGTTTTTTTTCTTCTCCTGGCCTTCTCACAGCTCTCATTTCAGTTACTTTCATAGGAATAACGAATGACTTCAGAACGTCCTGAACCTCAAGCAGTTTTGGAGGACTAGGCCTTGGCAATGGTAAACCCATGAAAAGACAGATTGCCCTAAGTGGCCACCCCATGGAGCATTAATAGAGAGTTACCAGCAGGACCACATTTTTCACCTGAGAGCTCTAAAGAGATGCAAATGTTAAATTGCTGAACTACTAGTTGTAGTGTATGGCCACTTATCTCTCACCTACAGCCATTAACCTGGTTACCAGAGGAATGGAAATGTAGCACATGATGATGCCTGTTATTGAAAGGAGTTGCAGGGATTTTAGAAGATTACAGACCAGTGTTGGACATTAATAAAACAGCAGAATTATTGGATACGTAGGCAAATATTATATGTTGGGCAAGATTCTTCATGGTTTTGTAAAAGGAATTCATTCCTCATAAATCTATCAGAGTTTTCTGAAGGAACGAGCAAGCATATTGATATGGGAGTTACAGCTGATATGGTCTCCTTGGATTCCTGAAAGGCATTTGACAAAATCATTCACCAAAGGGTCTAAAAGAAATTAAGACAGGGACGCGATGGACAGTGCAGACATGGATATGCAACTGATTAAAAGAATAAGTAGCCACTTTTCTCACCAGAGGGAGCTTAACCATTGTGGTCCCACAGGGACTTATCTGAGGAGCCCTGTTCTTCATCACATTCACAAATGAATGGAAAAGGGGTGGAAAATGAAGTGACAAAGTTCAGTGACTGTTCTGAACTCTTCCTGGTGGAAAAAGTAAAAGCTAGCAAAGTGCGAAGAGTTGCTATAACATCTTGTGATACTGAGTAATGGGGTGGGGTGGGGGAAGAGAATGTATGAAAATACAAAAAGAGTTCACAAGAGAAATCCTAATTTAATATATGCAATTACAGACTCCGAAAAAGCTATTATCAACTAGTACAAAGATTCTGAAGTTATAATAGCAAGTTCTGCAGGAACATAAGCACAGTGCTGAATGGCAGTCAATATGAAGCAAAATACTAGGGACGAAAGGGAGAAAAACCTGTAAACTGATATTAGGCTACAATATCTTGAATGCTGTGGACATTTTTAGCCCTCATATCACTATACATATATCTATATAAAAGATAGGACTAAAAAAGGAGCATAGTTGAGTGACAAGGACAATCATATGTGTGAAACAGGCTTAATACAAAAAAATCAAACATACAAGGACTCTAGCTATTAAAAAAAATTGACTCAGACGAGATATGAAAGAGACCTATAAAATCATATATGGCATGAAGATCAGTAAGGAAGGCTCAGTTTGCTCTTCTAAATAAGGGGAAGCATCCAAGAAAATCACCAGGCAGCAGCTCAGCTGTAGAACCCAGGCCTGGGGATGTTCTAGATACCAAAAACTTACATTGATTCAAAAAGTGATTAGATAAAATAATGAAAATTAAAAAGAAAACAACACACTACAACAAAACACCAGACTATTTAATGCTGAGATTAAGCATGGATTTCAGGCTTGGGAAATGATCGTCTAGCACATTGCCAGAGGCTGAGAGGCTGGGAGAGTATCTTCATATGCTTGTCCTGCTTTTATAACCTTGCTTATATGTTTGCTGTTGTTCACCATCAGGTATTTGACTAGATGGCTTTAGTGCAGTTCTGAATGACTATTTTTATGGTCAGTATGGGGATACCATGAAGTAGGAGATGTTGCATTAGGGGACTTTGGCTATGTGAACAAACAATGTTGCTGCTTCCACTGTCCCTTTATGATGACTCTAACTTTTAAAGAAGAGAAATGTTTCACATTGACAATACTTACCTTTTTTTTTTGGCACACAGTTGCTATGGAAATAAACAGTAGCTTGGCACAGATCTACATTCTTTTTGTTTTCACGGGTAACCTTTGAGAAACTCCAGATCAGTGAGTGACAGGGACATTTCATGAATTAATTTCATTTTGTAACCTGCACACACAATTCTTGAGCTGACAGGACAATAGTTTTATAGTAACTAATACATATCAAAACCAGTCACTGTGTAAGGGAGGTTTTCAGCTTACCTGTTGCAGTATCATGTTGAAAAACAACCAAGTGTCCCAGCAGAAAAGTAGAGAAAAAAAAAATATTTGCAGCTTATTTTTAAAGTAATTCTCAACTTTTGCAGTTGATGATTCGTAAAAAGGCCAGTGCCAGTAGGCAGCAAATCTCACAATCTTCAAACAGTTTTGATTATAGTGTTGATCTCAAGTGCCTGCTTTTTTTTTTCTTTTTTTAATGCGTGCAAGCAGTTTTTTATCTTTCTTGTTGTGGCTTCCAGATTTTATCTCTGTTTATTTTGCTTTTTCACCATAACACCAGCATTTTCTTGATCTGGGTTTTAAAAGTCCTTTCCTTCTTTGCATGCGCTTGAAAACATTTAGAGAGGCTCACGGATTTTTTTTTTATATCTGGAACACTATCCTTGTCCTTTTTCCTTCCAAGAGCCGTCAAAAAGTCACATTCACACACTCACATTGGATGCAGTGGCTCAGAGAAACGGCAGTTTCCCTTCAGATTGCCATCTCAGTGACTCAGCCACCTTCTGAAGATGATCAAAATGAAGATGGCACAACCCAGGGACTTTCTGGAGTGCTGAAAATTTTACACTGTAAAAGTTATTTGATAAGTTTTAAAACTGGAAACAGTTTTATGTGATAGCACTGCATAGTTACTAGTGGATGAAGTTGCAGACAAATAAATTATGTTTGTTCCTTTTTCTTGGGGGTTTATCTTTTTTGTGGCTACGTTGTTGAAAATACTGCAGTTCTGCCTAACAGCTCTGGCTTATAACTATGTCACGCAAGTGCCCCAACTGCTCTGAGTGCTAGCTGGGCCTGGTGGGAAGACCACATCTTGCAATACCTGAAGGGCTGGGGTCTTCAGGAGCCAAATACTTCATGTTACACGTTCACCTCCTGAATATGCGTCAAACAATGCAGCTTCCCTTGTCAGAGGATATATACCACAACTTTTTGAAAGTATTAACCCCCGGGGACATGCTATAGTCACATACTTAGAAAAAGGATATGAGAAATGATGAATTTATGATGAATGAATGATGAAAATAAATGCCAAGGAAAGCAAGAGTTTAGCTTTGGATTGAGTTCACAAAATATATGGTCACCAATAGTTTTTATGAACCACCTATATATAGCTGCAGATGTTAAACAGAGTTAATATTAACAGAGAAATTAGACGACCAGCGAAGAAGTGACAACCATAAAGCAAGGTGCCTGGGAGCTGGCGTCCTAGCTTATGGCCTACCAAGACCAAAGCTCCCTGCACCTCTCACACCCCAAGGCTCATGCATATTGCCATCACTATTAGTATTAAAGGCATAACAGGTATAAGTCTGCATAAGTTGTGCCTACGGTCTGTGGAGGGGCAGAGCCTGGAGTGGGGCCAGCAGCGAGGTGCTGGTTGGTTTGGTGCCCTGGCACGGGCCTGCTGGCTGCACCTGCCCTGAAGCTGGTCTTGGAATCCAGCCATCATGGAGATGGCCTAAAATGCCAAAAGAGGTGACTTGACACAAGCTACACCTTCTGGTCAAGCGTGACTGAAGGGACCCAACACTGGCATTCGTGTTAATGTGGGGTGCTGAGGGCTCATGCTGCATGGGATGCAGCAGTACAGTTGAGCAGCACTGCCTTCTTCATTCCTCTGGCTCCAGGATGCCCTCCCCATCCATCGTGCCTTCCCAGCAGCCCCCAACAGTTTCACTTCAGGAAGCCAAGGTTTCACAGATAGTTTTGAAAGTAACCTGACAATAAAATGTCTCACAAACTTAAACTCTTCTTTATCCTCTCAGTATCCTCACATTTAAAATGTAAAATGTAAAAAACTTTTTAGTTCCAGCTGTGTGTGTGTGTCAGTTTTCTCAACTTGCTTAAAAAGGCCATGGGAAATCACACAGTAAATGGTATAAATATGTCAGCAGATTCAGGATCATGAAGCGGTATTTGCTGGAGTAGTTTATCTTAGAATTGGAGCCAAGCAGCATGACTGCTTTTTGCACTTCATAATCTTGGAGGAACAGGGCTGTACAATAATTAGGCTTGCGTATTTAGGCATCTATGATTAGCATTTGATTCTGCGGAAAATCTGTTATGAGCTGAGTTTTGTTGTAACTTTTAAACATGGGAGAAGAAGTAATTCCTTTCTGTTATGAATTCATTCAGGCAACACCAGTCTCAGCAACCGCAGAGCAGTTATCAAAGCAGAAGATCAGTGTTTGCAGACGTCAGACTTGTGGATCTCACGGGTATCATCTCCTCATCTCTGAAGCAGTCAGCATGGCACCATAGTGTCCTGTGCTTGGTGGGGTGGAGTGGAAGGTCCTTGGACTAAAGCCCTTTTACAATGTCCGTCGCCTATAATATCTATGTATTATCTGTAATCTCTGTGAAAAGTCAAAGTAATGGTAAAGGTTGTTTAATGACACAGAGTTAGGAGGAGTATGTACAACTAAAATATATTTAATAGCATACAGGATCAGACTTATGAATGTTGTAACAACAAGGAAGTGGTTTGAATAGTTGAGATAAATCCTCAACCCAAGATAAGCCATGAATACTTCACCTGTATCTGGACAGGTCTCTAGGAGGTGATCATGATACGCATAAGTAATTTCCCATCTGAATTAGGGAAGTGGTAGGAGGAGCCAGTAGCTCAAAGAAGATCAATATCAAAAGCAACCTTGAGTGTTAAAGGCAACCATTTCCAGGTAAAGCCTGAATACCTTATTGGCACCGAGGAAGGAAAACTGAAAGAGCTGTATTGATAAAGCTCGGAGAGGTCGGTATTTAGCTCTTGGGGGGCTTCTGGAGTAGTTGATGTTGCACCTTTACTGACTAAGGCCTGGCTTGGGGATTGTAGATGAAGGACACAAAAATAGCCTTGAAGCAATCTGTTGGCAAGCAGGCTGAGCCAGGCTGGAACCAGGCTTCATTGCTCGGCTCTGCCTCCAGGAACCTCGTCTCCAGTTTTGCAATGAAGACATCAACCTTTGTCACTTCCAGAGTAGCTCTTTCTATTGTCACCTGCAGAGAGGCGAGTCCAGAGTAAAGCCAGTAGGTTTGGCTTGTACTGTCTTTCTGGAGGCAATAAAACCAAGTCAGCCAGCATGCACTGGCACCCAGAGATGTATTTAGTGGAGCCAGATGTCAAAACACTCGCTCTGATCGGCTGGGAAGAAATTTTGAAGCAGCAAGGAGTGGGTATTAGAAAGACACTTTGCAGCTTCAGGCAGACCCTAGCCCTGTTGCAGCTGTTGGACAAAGCTGCTGGATCCCTCAGGATACTCCAGCTCTGTATCTGTAATGGTTCCATTAAGCTACTTGTCAGGATATAGGCCCCTCTGTGTGCAGGAGCTCACCTGTCAGGGGCCTGGCCACAGGATCCGGGCTCTAACTCTTCTCTCTCTGTATGTTAAACATCTCCTTTCCCAGAAAAGCGCTGGCAGCGTGAGCTTCTGACTTGCAGCTGAAACCCTCAGGAGCCACAGGGTAGACGCGGACATGCTTCACAGAAAAATTGCACTCATGGTAGCACTGTACTTAAGATGGACCTCAAAGGTTTACAGAAAGCACAAGCTTATTCATCCTTCATGGGGCAGCTGAAGAGAGAATCTTTCCCCATCCCAGGTTGTGAGACATGATTGTAGTTTCTTTTCCAGCCAGTATAAATTTCCACAGGAACAGATTGTGTATAGTTGCATGACCTTTCCTTCACTCTTCAAATGTGGTTCCCTGAAATGGGTAGTTTTAGATTTGTATGTGGCGTTGCTGCTAAATAATTAGCTTATTATTACTTTTAACTGTTGATTTTTTATTGGTAAATAAGAAAACAATTTTTTTAGCATCATTTTGGTAATTTAGTTGTAAAACTGTAATGCAGTTTGGCTTTTTACTGGCATCTGACTGTTTTTCTAAGAACAGCAACAGCCACAATCAATACCTTAAATATGAAAACGCATCCTGCCCTTTGGGTTATATTCTGTCAGTGATGTTGTAGTTTCATGCCTTTAAATCCATCTGAATGCTTAATGGATTTGCTTAGTGAAGATAGCCCACTGCTATAGTTTTTACCATAGGAGATCTTCTCTAGCCCTTCCTAAAATAAAGAAATAAATTAAATAAAGCTGATCAATGCTCAGGACAGCTCAAGCAGTCCAGTTGCAGTGGTTTATCAAAGCAAAACTCTTCAGGTACCCTCCAGACTTAGGGTTCCTGAATGCTTCGGTCTAGCTGAGGGCCTGTCCCCACTAGGGAAAGATGATGTTTCATCAGTATGAATGAACGTGTGCTGAAATCCTCAGGGATTCCTGGCCTCTTGGTGCCAGTGGCAAAATTTTAAGGAGACGTGATTTAGTCCCTTCTATGGAGGAAGAAATTGTAGTTAAAGTGGATATTAGCTGCTCGGGGGTTAACAGGAGGGAGTTCTTTCCCACTGTTTAGATTACTGCACAAATTAGCTGAATGTGTCAAAATGCTTCAGTTTTACCCTAGTGTAGAAATGGTCTTAGCTCGAAACCCTCAGTGTTAATTTCCTTTTACGCAAGTTGAGGCACGCTTGGCCCGGACTGCAGACAAACTGCTGCAATTCAGTTACGCTAAAGCTAAGGAGCAATAAAACGCTGAGCGCTCCGTAAGCCAGGAGACCACACACGCTCTCTTCCTCTTCAGCAGAACAAACCCAGCAGAAAAGTGGCATTTTTGCTAATTCCCAGCGAAGCCTCCCGGGTGCAGGGCGGGCAGGGGGAGCCCATACCTGGGGCCAACGTGACCCCCCTTCCTTAACCCTGGGGGAAGCGTACCCTGTCCCCGTCCCCTCAGCAGAGCTGTCCCCCTGCCAGCACCCCGGGGGGATGGGACACTTCGCTTCTTATTGTCCTAATTCCTGCCGCCCTAACTTTCTGCCTCTCTCCTTCTACACGCTTTTCTAGCCAGAGCTGAGTGCCCCTGTGCAGGCAGGCCTGCATTCAGACTTGGCAAATTTGGCAAGTGACGGGAATCGAGCTTCCTGTCATTCACTGCTGGCAGTCCTTCTGCGCCCCCCCTCTGTCGCATCGGATGGTGAAGCTGATAAACTGCAGCTGGGGATGGTGCTAGGGACCACCACGCTCACTGCAAAGTCACGGCAATCTCATGAAAAGGCTCCTGCCTTTCCCCCAAATCAGCATTTGGTTAATTTGGTTAATTATGGCCTTGAAGAGGGCATATAAGTTGTATAGCAGCATTTGAGCTTTAATTACTGTCTCCAGGTGCCTTACATAATAACACTAAATCACCCTATGTAAGAAGCTGTTCAGTAGGACAGGTATTTTTTGTAGTTTCATTATGATGGCAAAGGCTGAAAGAGGAAGAAAGTCACTGTTGCTTATATTTACACTTCCTGCACCAGTGTAGAAACGTCTGTGCAATCTTCTGATGGTCTGTGATGAAAATTTTAAAGCTGTTTTCCCTTAATTCCCCTTGTAAGGAAGTTTCAGAAGAGTGATAAATGAACAACTGCTTCTCTCAGGTCTCATCAGACCCACCACAGCGCTCTTCCAAGGCTCCTCTTCACCAGGGAAGGCCTCCCAGGCCTCTTCTGCAGGTGTCACCAGGTTGGCAATGGTGGTGATGGCATTTGCCAGGAATATACTTTAAAGTCTCCGGGATCCCCACAGTGACATATGGACCCTCCCTGAGGACTCCCTGCCTCCGGTAATCAAAAAGGAAATGGCACCGTGCACACCCCATCTGGGGAGCAGAGGCACTGCATGGCCAGTGACACCACGTGTGAACCCACCCTGGTGTGACCATTTCCTTGCCTTGGCAGAAACGGGGCAGCTCTCACAGCTGCCGCATTGCTCCCTGCTTCTCTGCTTGCAAAGCCTGAGAGTGACCAAACCTGGGGAGATGTTTCTGTTACGTAGTCCTCTTCGTAAGTCCTCCCTCAGGGCAGACTGCTTTGGAAACAGTCTTCTTCATGGGCACATTGGTGTCCCAAACACACTGCTTTTTAGATCAGGAAGACTTTTGGTTAGCCCCAGAAGTAAATTACATTGCAAACTTCATTCAAAACATACTACCCCACGCAAGACATGAAATGTGGGTAAAGCATTTGCTTTTGAGAAGCATCTGCAAGGATTTTATTCGTATCCTCCTCTCCTTGCAAGATTTTTTAGCTTTAGTATTTTAATTTCTGGTGAATTCTGTTTTCTTACAACAGCTAGCTCACTGGTCAAGTGAAGAAAAAGACAGAGGCTGTTTCTGGGTGGCAGTTATGGTCTTTTGGTGCTTAACGGAAAGTTGATGAAGATTTATATTGGCTTTGTGTATGAAGAACCGTAATGCAGCGTGAGTTACATTCCTCATGCTCAAACCCATTTAATTTTCAAATGATATAGGTAATCATGGGAGGCAGAATTCACTTTGCAATATTGAATTACTATCATCTCGCACGTATGTATAAACGCCTGTATCAGCTCAAGCACCTTTGTGAGAAATGATCTGTCAGACAAAGTGTGGGAAATGCAGTGCAAAACAACTGTCACCAATCCGTTTGTAGATGTAACAATGTATTTTAGCTGTTCAAGCATAGGAAAGCCTGTTATCATGAAAGCACTGATGAATGCAATGCTTTTTGGTCATGTGGATTAAAGTGCTTCCTGATGTGTAGCATTTGGCAAAGCTTCCTGTATTTTTTCTCAAATAATTATTCATGCGCATATTCTTGGCATGTCATTCCTACTTTGAAAAATGCAAAGTAAGGTGTCCTCTGCTTATTCCATTGCCAAGATTAATGCTCTCATGCGAAAAAACTGCAGATGACGGTCACTTTTGTAAGTCTATGAGAAGATCTGAGAATCCTGCAGAAAATACCATTTGCACCCATGAGACTGTGCATCCTCCCTTCCTCCCCCGCAGGGGAATTTTAATTTTTCCTTTCTCTCACAATCTTTATCTGCGTATGGGGACAGGAGCAGAGCTCGCCTGTGAGTACACCCAATGCACTGCTGAAGGTGAGCTCAAACTCCCGTGTGGTCCTCACACCCAGACACTCCACAGAGTGAGCCAGGATGCAGGGTCCTCCAACACACCCCACAGGATGCCCTCAGGACACCCCTGTCGGGGCTGCGCTCTGCTCCTCTGGCCCTTGTTGGGCTTCACTCGTTCTTGCAGCTGAAGATTTCTTCAGATGTGTTTAGCTTATACAGGCGTGTAAAAGCATGGCCAAGGACACATTAGAAGCATGGCCAAGGACACTGTTTGAAGATCCCAGCTATGCCCGCTGCCTCCTCTTTCTGCAGCCTTTGTCTCGGCACACAATGTACTTATTAGTTTGCAAGAGGGTATGTCGTTTTCTTGTTCTTACGTAAGTCACATTCCTCCTCCCGTCAAAGAAAGCAATTGTCTTCATGTCCAAAGCCCTTGGACATACCAAGCGCAATTAACGCCTGCTGTATGTCCTCTTTTATCAGGGAAGTCAGAGCAAGGATAAGCTTGGCCAAGGGTGAAACCTCCGTACAGTGTTGTGTTCCTCACGCATGAATGTTATTGCAGCATTTAAAGAACAATAACTTGCTGACATCGATGCAAGCAATACCAGGGCATATTTTATTAATGCGTTCACACAGGGTATTGGCCAGCTCTGTCTAACAGCTGCCAAGGGTTACACTTGCGAATACCAAGGAAAGTCACATTTGTATGCCTGCCTGGGTACAGATGTTGGACCTGAATCACCTCTCAGCACAAGGTCCCCCATCGTCTCCCAAAAACATGTCCTAGCCATTTCATTCCTTCAGGCCATGCTGTGTACCTGGCCTTTAGCTAGCACATCCGAGCCCGCTTTTCCCAGCGGGAGCAATGCTGCCTTTGAACAAGGATTGTGCCCAAGCCAGCACGGGGACGGCAGCGCACGTGCACCGGAGCAGGGTGCCTGTTACATGGGCAAAATGACAATGTGAGGCTTAGGGAAGCCACGGGAAGGATTATTTGAGCCTATTTCTAATGTCTATTAGTCACAAGCTGGCTGAGCCATCCTCTGATGGCTCTCTAGGCTGCGTCCAAAATCCTCATCCAAAATGAGACCGTTTGGGTCTGAGCGGCTCAGCCTGGCCCAAGTGCCGGAGGACCTGTCCTGGGAGAGGCCCTGCTCTGCGTTTCCTCTCCTCTGGGTACTTTGCTTCAGCCGTCAAGGGCACACAAGGGTTGAAAAAAAAGCCACCAAGCTTTGCTGAAGCAGTTATTAAGCCTCTGCGCTTTGGTCCAGAGGTCTGGGAGGAGCGCTGGGAGCACAGCAGCACCGGCACACCAATTCCTTCCTCAGTTTCCTCGCTGAAGCCAGGGACCTTCTGAGGTTTCACTGTGTCTGTGATCAGGCACAAACACATGCCCGTTTGGTGAGTCATTTTGACTTCCAGTGACTAAGCCATCCAACTTGCAGGAGGGAGGGAAATTATAATAGTAATAACAGTTTGCGCTACCACTGGAAGATTTCAAGGTGCTTTCTAAGCAGTTTTCCCTTATCAGGGTTCCTCTGAGAGATGGCAATCTGCAACTGATATTTCATGGTCATTCTGTCTGTTATACTTTTAAACTGCTCGTTGCTTTTTGACGCTTCTGAGACCCTCCCGACTCCTCCCTTCCCCTGACCATAATCAATGATCATTTCCAGGTTGGAAAATTATACAGTGAGTTGCACTGTAGTGAAAGCAAACTGGAGGCATAAAACACCCATCTGTTTTTTAATGCAACCTGCCAATTTTAAAAACATCAGCTGTTGCAATGACTGCAAAATAATCAGCTGTCAGATAAGCCGGGGAAGGCAACTCCACCTATTTAAGCCCTTGGGACTGCTCAGGTACACCTCTAACAGAAAATGAAAGACAGCTCAAGGAGGCAGATGCTGCTATAGATTTACATTTTATTAATATTAATTTGGGGACTTCTTCAGTCAGTTTTCCTCTTGGCTTTTCAGCTGTTCCCCCCAATGCCTTGTGCGTGGTAAGAATGTATATAGGAGAGTCTAACTGAGAAGTTATACTAATCATAAATAGATTCTTGATTGAATTGGGAGACATAATGGACCAAGCTAAAGCTGCTCAGCTGAATGCTTGGGCTGTGTTTTGATTCTGTAAATGCAAGGAAGATGGCAAAAGGACTATTCTTCCCGGCCAGGAAACTACTGTTATTGCTATAGATTGAGCCAGTAACCACTGAGGATTGTACTGAGGTCAGTCTGACGGAGACTTGCCTACACAGCCCCTTTCCCTCTGCGTTTTAACAGCTGATTTTCCTTGCTTGTATCTTCTATTAATTTTTATGAAAGTCGCTCAAATTGTAGTATGCAGATGAGACAACTTACCTTTTGCTTGCTGGTTTTCAGGCATCAGCAACTTAGTGTGAGTGAGGAACCCAGAATTAGTGCAGCTCAGTTGGGATCAACACTCACTTACCGCTTCCTAACTCTCCCTCTGCCGCATTCCCCCCGCCCCCCAATCTGTAATAAATCAAATTCACACCAATAAAGAAAAGAGAACAAATCAACGGTCCACAGTGAAACGTTGTTTAAATAACGACTCAGTCAGATTAGAGGATAATTTATTTATTTAACCATTAAGAAACACATTTTACAGGAAGCACAGAAACAGTCCAACATGGCTGAGTTCTGTCTTGGACACCATAAATGGTTCCTTTCCTGGGGAGAAATCAAATAAAATTTATACAGTTGTACATATGCATGTATATACACACTCTTACATAGATAAGATATATAAAAATATATGCTTTGTTTATAAAGCTATTACATGTATAAAAAAAAGTCCCTACTGTTTATGATGCACACTATGTGCATAATATTTGTATGAATATTGAAAAGTGTAAACTGTAGGTTTTGCTAAATGTAAGACATATTGTCCCAGATGGCAGGGAGCAGTTCTTTCTCTTGATGGACCATCTACCCATAAATATCTATAAAATGGGCCTTGTCATTTTTATGGCTTTCATGTTGTTATAAAAAGCTGAAAATGCACACAGATAATAAGGAGATATGGACGGCTAATTGATCCATTCATTTTTTTTCCCCAGTAGTATTTACCACATGATGTCAGACTTTATAAAATGTAAGGGATGTTATATACCGCTTCAGGGATATGTAGCAGAACTGGATGAATTAACAATGACTGATCCTGTTGAGTGATCATTTTTACCTGCATGTTAATGAAACTTTACTGCAAACATTTTTTCAGGGTCACCAAAATATGTCTTTTTTAATAAGTTTTGAAAAATGTGTTGAACGCTTTCTTGGACAACGATTGGACAATGATTTCAAGAATGACAGAATTGGCTGTTAGAAGCTAGACTTATTTTAAATCTGAATATTCTTTTCCATGTTATAGTACGGGCATTTGAAGCATATTTCTATGTACTACTTAGCATTTGTACTATTCCCTCTCTGGAGTGTAGATCCCATTCCTCTCCATGCTCTCACAAGTTTATTTTTATTGCTTATTTTTCCTCTGTTTGACCGTCAGTCTGTCTACATGTCTGTCTTTCATCAAATTAATTCTACTAATCTGTGCAACAAGGTATCTAAAATTCAATGCCATTTTACAGGATAGTTTGACAAAACCTCTAGAGTTGCTGTTGCCTACCTGGAGAGGATTTTTGGCCTGTTTTACCACTTTCAGGTTTTGCACTCTCAGCCATTTTATCCCTTTTTGCTAACACACATCAGGCACTTCTGTTATTGACGCCTTTTAGTGCCGGGATTTAGAGTCTTAAATTTTATTTTGGTTTTCGAGGCCAGGGCTCAGTGGGACACCCTAAGCTGCACTGTTGCTACAGCGATTTCAGCTGTACAGCTATAGATAAGATCAAGTTGCAGCTAATCTAGTTGCGCCTTCTAGTTTAGCTTGATGCTTCGCAGGGGACGAGTTAGGAGCTACAGAAAAGGTGAAACAGAGCATAACTGAGGTCCACACCAGATTACCTTCAGCTAGACTGTCCAGTTCATTACTGACCTCCCCACCCCCCACCCCCCGGGCATTACACTAGAACTCAGATAGTTGAGCTCACTCCTTTCGGTCAATCTTATGCCCCCCACTAGTGAGATCAGGGAGTACTTCTTACGCATTTCATGTGGGAGCGGAGGTTTGTACTTGTCCTTGCAGGAATATGGAAAAAAACAGTGGAAGATGAACTTGATTTAAATGACTTGTCCTCAACAGCACAAAGATGTACTTGACAAATACTGAGATATATAGGAGCACCAGAAGAATCATTTAAAGCTAATCCCATGATTTGCCTTCTATCCCCTGATTTGATGAAACCCGAATTTGTCAGCTGTTAGCTGTCAGCTGATCAATCAGCCGAGTGTGTTGGCGATAAAAACATCACTCCAAGAGGCGATTTGTAGCAAATTGATAGTGTTGAAATCTTTTTATGGTAATGGCAGTAGATATATATATCAGTGGAATATCAAAGACCAAATGCAATAAAACAAGATTGTCAAATATATCTTAGTTGGCTTCTTCACTGATTTCTTTCCTTTCTAAAATACCCCAGCTACTTGGAAAATACCTAAAACTTTCATAATGGCATCATATGAAGTTCAAATTTAAAAATGACTGGAAGAAGGTCTCTCTTCCCCTTAAAACTATGGGCAAAGATACTGATACTATTGTGTGACTCTGCCAAGTACTCAAACCGAGTTTATGTAAGTGTTCTTTTTTATGGGGAAATCTTGCCTGTGCTGGAAACAATAGCACAGTATTCATTAACTTTAATGGAAACAGGATTTCCCTCTGACTTTTATTATTTGTTTTTTTATGGACAAGCTATTGGAAACGACATGAACGAGTTGGCCATATATAGTACTGAATGGTCTACAAAAATAGAGAGATACATACCTGTGCATAGACAGTAAGAAATAATCAGTGTTACAAAGAAAACACTGTCTGATTACATTAGAAGCTGTATATTCAATAAGCGGTTCCTCAATCCACTAATAAATTCAATAGAATAGACAGTCCCCAGTGCTGCAGAATACTTACAGCGTACAAGATTTTAATGTAGCTTTGTGAATCTCCCTTTCCAATGCTTGTTTTTTTCTCTTTGGGTACTGATTTTCTTCCTCTATTCTGAACTACATTCTCTCTTTGTCTGGAAGGAGAAAATTCACTTAAACCCTTGTCATAGGATGTTTCCACCCTTAAAAAAAAGCACTAACATGTACAGACCACAAAAATAAATATATGTCCACCCAGCAATTTTCCACAATACTTCAGTTTTGAAGCTAACAATGGTATAATTTCATCTGAACATAGGTAGATTTCCCAAATCACTACACATATAGATGATGGTTTCCAGCACTGCGTTGCTAGTAGCAAGTAATACAAATGTTCAGGTGATCGACTGATGTATAGGTTGTTGTGTAATGGAAAGCTGATCTTGATGATGTATAAAAGGAACTTCAGGACAAAATTTCTCAAAGAAAGGAAAATGGCACAGGACCATGAAGCTGACACAATATACATGTGGAAATATGCATGGTATATGTGGTGAAAAGATCCGGTTGTCATATTCTAGGTCCAAGACTCTTAAATGTCTGGAAAGATTCTCCTCTGGAGGTGCAATGTGTCTGGCTAAGTGCCGAGTGCCACGTTTTTATCAGATGGGTTTACACGACTCCGTCGTCTTAGACCACAGCTCAGGGTATGATACTTTGGTTCCTGACTGCATCGTGCATAATAGGGTGAAAATAGTTCACACATTTGTCATGACGCAGTCTAGCATCTGTAGCTACACGATATTCCCCACTTTCAGGGTTAGAGTTTAATGGCTTCATAAACAGATCCACATGACCTATAGTTATACTGAACTATAATAATTCTTATAGTGTACATCTCCGGCAAGGCTCAAGTACAAATCACTCCTCTTGCTGTTTTGCTTTGTGCAATGGATGGTGCATAATCTTTATGATCTAACGGGTTGTTACTTAAGTCTTTTCTCTGCAGGTTTTAGTTCACAGTGGCACGTTCCATCATGACTAGCAAAATGGTATCTTTAGCTCAGGAGAAGTACATCAGTGGCAAATAATCAACAAAACTCCTATTTTGCTACAGGCATAACAGATTTGAAATCACTTCACCTTTAACTTTTAAGGTGGATTATTTACTGTTGCACCGTCAATCAACTATATAATAGAAGAGGCATTTCATTTATTTTGTTTTCTTATATTATAACGTCTGTGGCTCTACTGCAGCTCCTTAATGTGATCATATTTCATGGAAATTGCATCTTCTTGAGCCTTTGCCTTAGAAAAACCTTTCTTCTCCACTGGGTGTTTAGACTATATGAATATACTTCTTGATTTGAGTTACTCTGGTGTTCACATGCCCAATGTTTCTTCTGTCTTTGGACTGTATAGAACAGTCATTAAAATACCAAGGAACTAAAGTGATTTAAAAAAAAAAAAAACCAAACTATTTAAGTTTTTCTCTCTCTTAAAATAAAGGAATGATTGCAATGCCTACTGTGGTCACAGTTTGACATGTTGATGTCTCGCATGTCTCTGTTGAAGCTGTTTTACTGTATAGGGAAAAACATCCCTTTCTTTCTGGTCTTTTGAGAAATATAACTGCTGCTGTACCCTGTTGTGAAATTAATTTTATAAATTTGCTTCCTATTAAAAGGCTGGATACCTAAGACAGCAGGGGATATAATTAAAAGCCCTTTTAAAAAAAATCATGGATATAATAAAGTTAACCAAGCAATTTCAGAAATATGGTTTGTGTAATTGAGAAATAATGATGTGATGCTTGTTGAGGTCCATGCTGGCGTCTGCTCTGAAATGCAATAGAGCATTTACAAAGTTTAGAAAGACACAAAAAGAGGAAGATCCTTGGAAGACAAAAAGTATTCACTCCATCTGATGATATAGCCAGAACACATTATGACTTGAAGGGGAGAGTGAAGGGAATGTTTCACTCGGCATGAAGGAGTATAAAACTCATCCACACCCTTTCTTCTGAAAACAATAGCTCAACAGCTCTGAGTACTTGGCAAGTTAAGCCATGCAGGCAGTAGGAGGTATAGAGATTATGTAATTCATCAACTATCTCCCATTTGCATTAAAATGGGTCAACACAGCTTGTATAAGAAGTCCACTACAGGCCATATTTTCAGTTTTATCTATAATTGCCTTGCCCTGCTACGCTCAATACTCTTCTCCCACAGCTTTTTTCTGGAGGTGAAAGACTTACAGTTTATGGACTTGGCTTCCCTTAGGAGAAGAGATTGGAGGCGGTTTAAAGCCTCCAGAGCATCCCTGTCAAAGGCGGCTGAAAACGGTTCTAAAGAGAGTCAGATATGAAATGGAAACTTATTGTGAAGAACTGGCTGCTCCTGGGCGCATCCACAGGCACTGCAGCCTGACCGGGGTGGTTTTGAGGAAAGAGTGAAAGTTAGCGCATGGTGCCGGTGGATTGGTACAGCCACCTGCTTGGCTTAGGTGGACCAGGAGAGCACAGAGAACAGGGCTTGCATTTTGCTGAGTTTCTGTTTTATCTGCGCCTGTCATTTTCTATTATTTTCAAAGTTGCCTTTAAACAGAAGTGGAAGCTACCTTAAAGCCATATTGCCCCCTGCATTTATATTCTAGTATTGCTCTGAGCACAGTGATGAAATAAACCAGGACCAGGCTCATATTTTTTTCTCTCCTTGTCTCAAGTGTGATCTGTTCACCTGTGATGCACTTTTATAGAGGAATTTGCCCAGGCTTAAGATCTGATAGCTTCTTAGTAATGACAGCTGACTGTTTTCCAAAACTCTTCTGTAGCATTTCTTTGCTATGTATAATGATTTCCTTCCTGAGATTTTTTTGCTGTATTTTTTGAAGTCCTTCAAAAGTGTATCCATATGGCAGTTATTCCATTATCTACCTGCTCCTGAATTTTTAAGAGGATTGGCTGTGTACAACAGTTATCCTTCTGAGATTATAACTAATTTCTCAATTGTTTACTGGCCTTTATCTTTGGTATAGCCACAAAAATTTTTTTAAAGGAAGTATACTCTTCAACAGTTTGATTCATTGTGATTATTCCTGCTCTTTTGGAAACGAGCAGCTGATAAATTCGTTGAAGCAGACCTGTGCGATGCCACATTTATGGAGTGCTTTCTCAGAGCAGAACAATGTGTTATAGCTTTAGCCACAAAGTGCAATCTAAAAATAATTCTGCTTTGCTCCAAAGACATGTGTGGATTGATTATTTTTCTCCTTCAGAGGTGATTTAAGCTATTAAAAAGTAGGATGAGTTCAAGAAAGGGAAAAGTGATTAGGTCAGGTGGATTTTTTCTTTATCCTATGGGCTTCCGGCTTTCTTGTGAGAATTGTTAATTTTAGCTTTGAAATAAATCACTTGCCACTTGCCTATTTAAATAAGACTTTACTTTTGGCAAACAACTAATGTTGAAGTTTTAATGAGGAGTGGAAATGAAAAACATGACTGCCAGGTAACTTTAGTTAATCTTATTCAAGATGGAGCCGTAAGTGTTTAATGCAGCCGTTCATTTTCTTTGGCATTGAAAAGAAAACACATTTCACTCAGTTGCTACAGCTTGCAGCCAAGAAATGCCAATCTAATAAAATACCTTCAGAAGCTGAAGTTTAGATCCACATTTTGTGCAAGGTGTGAACCCACAAGGAAACAGAAAGGAACGGGCCGGGTCTTTCCTGAGCTGCTGGACGTGACGGAGGACCAGCATGTTCCTGCCGATGCAGCAGGCTTTGGTGATGCTCAGGGAAGGCGAGGGGTGATCACAGGGATCTGCTTCCCGGGGCTCCGTCTCACTTCACGGAATCACGGAATCACGGAGTTTTCAGAGTTGGAAGGGACCTCTAGAGATCACCTAGTCCAACTCCCCTGCCAAAGCAGGATTGCCCAGAGCACATTACTCAGGACTGCATCCAGGCGGGTCTTGAAAATCTCCAGGGAAGGGGACTCCACAACCTCCCTGGGCAGCCTGTGCCAGTGCTCTGTCACCCTCACCGTAAAGAAGTTTTTCCGTGTATTTGAACGGAACTTCCTGTGTTCTAACTTGTGCCCATTGCCCCTCGTCCTGTCCACTTACTAGCCAGTTTCTCAGGCGCCTCAGCTGTGATCCCCTCTGCCTGACCTCTGCCTTCCTGCAGCACGCCTCTCCTGCAACGTGTTCTTTCCATGCAGGACAGCCATTTAACCCTGGTTAATTCCTCTCTTGTCCACCTTTGGCAAAGGTTCTTAAATGACTGCAATTTCTTTGCCCTTGCTTCTTCCCAGTATGCAAGTAGCCAAGAATGCCAATGTCTCAGCTGGCCTTCAGCCAAGTCCTGGAAGCAAATGAGATTGTAATTACCTGCAAGATCTCTGGATTAAGTGCAATAGAAAGCTGGCAGCAACAGTAACTGCATCTTTTAAAACCTATTATTTTTTTTTTTTAGATTAAAATACCAGCCAGAGGAATACTACAACTTGCACACTGGATACTCTATTGCAGTTTGCATACTGAATGCATACCGTAATTTAAAAATACTATACAGTCCATGATTTAATATTTTTTAATGCTGTCCCACAATTTCAGTCTGTAGTGTCTCTTAAATCCTCTTGAAGACAGTCCTGTTGATGAAGCTCAGCTGACAAAGCCAAAGGTGGGCTGTAGTTATTGGCAGCTATCTAGAAAACTTCTAAGATGTTTGATATGGGAGGTTTTTTGAAAACGAGCAAAACCCCCAATCAGTTCAAAGGTTGTTAACATCAATAACCAGGAGGTAACAAAAAAGTTTTCATACAAATTGTCATCATTTGATGTATCTAAGATGAACTGGGCACCACAAAGGTGGTAATAGTCCTGCTTCAGGCTGCTTGCAGATGCAGGCAGCTGGTACAGAATCACTTTAAAAGGTTCCATGCTTCTGAAGATTTCTTCATAACCACCAAATATGTGATTTATAACTCTGTATATTTAGGGATTGTGAAATAATTCTGAAATAATCCTTCACGAGGGGTAAGAGAGTGGTAACACACCAGGGAATGCACACAAACTTGTGCTTTTGTCACCAACAGTGATTCACTTTTGGGATAGACCCAGGGGCTATGTCAAAACAGGGGATTTGGAATCACTGCCATACTTATGGGTCAAGAAGTATACTGCGGCTGCCTCCAGGGAGATACAAAATGCTGACAGTGCTCTCACCCTTTTCCTGCTTCCGCAGAAAATGGGGCAGATGGAGCACAATAAGTTCCCTGGTTTGTATAGTCCAGCGGTTAGATGCATAGTGTGAATAAAACATTATTGTTCTCATGGGTGTCTATAATTCTCATCATTTCATATAACTGCTGGGTTATACTCAAGGTTTTAATAATAATACGTGTCTGATTTATTGTCTTGGCTGGAAGTCAATGGAAAATGATCGGCAGCAAAAATGCCCATTAGTATTGGCATGGCATATAAAGAAGCTTTCACCAGTTGTACTGCAAACCTAGTTTTACCCTCTGAAGAATGACAGAGGTATTCGAGCAGGATATTTCCAAATTAGCTGTAGTATTATGCAGAGAATAGAAGAATTTAAGTGGAGAGAAAAATCAGCGCTAGTCTTGGTTGTCTCTTGAATGGGAGGTTATCTTGAAGGATACTGGTAACGAGAGTTGTTAACTCAGCGGCTGTGGTGAGGGCTTGTTTTGTGAGAAAGGTTATATACTAAGATTTTGACTAAACTTTTTCTTTACAGATGAATGATATTATTCTATCATGAAGTACCGATAAAGCTGGAAACTACAATGAATGCTCACACCAAAACCATGTTAGACATGGGTATTTTCTTGTATAGTGAAGAGGAAGGAACTGTTTTTTTTTAAAAATTTCCTTGTTGTCTGGGATGGGGACTCTGAGCTTCTGTATGTTTAGGGAAAGGCTTTACCAGATCAAGAGTTACATTACACAACTGGCATACTAAATCACTTGGTGTGTCGTCCCCCCCCCCCCCCCCGACATGCTTTGGGGAAACTTCTTTGTTCTATTAAATGCTAATTTCTGCACATAGGACAATGTTTTGAGGGGCCAATTAGCAAATGGAGGGGTTTCTGTTGGTCTTATATTCCCAATATCAGTTCTGATTGCAGATGGAATTTCCTGTGCATTTCTCCAGAAGCTGAACGCTCACTTTTGCTCTCTCTTCCTGTTCATGATGGCACATTTTTGATCAAATAATGACTAAATGAAAAACACTCACATTTCCAAGGAGACCAACCAACAACATTTCATACGAAGTAAAACTTGCAGATATTTATCATCTGTTTCATCCCGATAAGATTACTTGTGTTTCATGAAATGCTTTTTAGCGGACTGCGGAAGCGGGTGCCCTCTGTCCCACCAGCACAGTGCCCCAGAGAGATGGGGCTGTGCAAGGAGAATTGGGCTCAGCACCATCTCCCAGCTCCCTTTCCTCTTCTTCTTGCCATCAAGCTCAGAGAAGTTCAAAACCCAGGGCTGATGATGGTGCACTCGTTCTTCCTGCTGAGTGAACATAAGATGACCTAAAAAAGGGAATCTTGCAGCGCTATGACATTATCAGGCGGGGTGGTTGACTACTGGGGAAAGAGCCCATTGCAGCTTTTGCCATTGTCTTTCAAGGTTTTGCCTCTTTTCTCTCCCATCCTCCCAATAACAATGATGTAATATATTAAATTAAGTGGTAACGATGTATGAAGCTGTGGTTATCATAAAATATTTACACCCCTGGAGTGTTGTAAACACACAGTGGAGCCCTAATTAACCATAGGTAGTCTACAATTATCCCATGGTAATTACCCTAATTGGAATTGGCTCATTATGGGGAATAGAATAGAGTTTGTTTTCTGTTTAGTGCTGAAAAACAGAGTTGGCAATTAACTAAAAGCAGCAGCCACTTCATCCAACTTGAAAAAATTAAATTGCCCTCTCGGAGCCTGTCACTGTTCCCACAATCTGAGTAGTTTTACAAACAAAATGAATGATCAGATCCAGTTTCCAAAGCGTGTGTACTTTCATAACCTTGTCTCTGCGTCAGCATTATCAATGAATCAGGTGATTAATAACTGTGATGCACAATGGTCCATAAAAAACCCAGAAGGGGCTATCCAAAGCACTCGGAGGTGCACAAATCATTTGCTCTGTGAAGCTATTAGAGGAGTTGTGGGAGCAGAGCGAGAGAGCACACACTTTCTTTTGCTGTGGGAATTATTCAACAGTGAAGACGGAGAGGATCTCTGCCTTGTTAAAGCATGACGAGCAATATTTCTGATCAGGCCTCTCCTCCCCTGGCCATTGGGAATCTTGCAAGTGTAAGACAGGCAGATCCCAGGTTATTTGCAAGGGAGCAATCCTATGCCTATGGAGCTGGTGCAGGCTAACAGGACCCCTCCCACAGCCCAGGGCACTTGGCCATCACCCCAAATGCTCGGTCCTGAGCCCCTGCTAGCAAAAGGGTCCAACACTCGTGTGCAGGACACTGCAGGTGTATCCTCACGAAGCACTAAATGAGGCCAGTGCACAGGAGGGTGAAAATCCTGGCTCCTTTCCCAAGCATTCCCAAATGCTGGAAGCACCTTTCCAGTACCTAAAGGGGGCCTAGAGGAAAGATGGGGAGGGACTCTTTATAAGAGAGTGTAGTGATAGGATGAGTGGTAACAGTTTTAAACTGAAAGGGGGCAGATATATATTAGATATTAGGAAGAAATTATTTCCTGTGAGGGTGGTGAGACACTGGCACAGGTTGCCCAGGGAAGCAGTGGATGACCCATCCCTGGAAGTGTTCAAGGCCAGGCTGGATGGGGCCTTGAGCAACCTGGTCTGGTGGGAGGTGTCCCTGCCCATGGCAGAGGGGTTGGAACTCGATGATCTGTAAAGGTCCTTTCCAACCCAAACCATTTCGTGATTCTATAAAACAGTCAGGCATGTTTTTGTCAGACTAATAAAACTAGTGCCTCTTCTCCATCGAGGCTGGCTGAGGAGCATGGGGGAGGAAAGGCTGTTGGATACCATCCTGAACCAAAGAAGAGGTGGGTTTTCAGGACTAGACCGATCCCTGCTGGCCAAGGCTATGGCCAGGCACGCAGCTCTGCAGCTGCTCAGCTGCGTAAAGATGTTGCGGTTCCCAAATGCCCATCCCTGCCCCTCCTTCCCCACCAGACAGCCCTGATCCCTTATACCCACCAGCGTCAGCATGATGAGAGCATGGGGGACCAGGAACAGCTTTACCTGGGGGCGCTACTGGCAGAAGAGGATCTGCAATTGCAGCCTGAGGATTGAGGACAGCACGCTGCTGCTGTGAGGAATCTCCTGTTTCTAATTTTATTTTCCTATCTGGTCATAAATATAATGAAAAAAATAAATTAAAAAAGAAGTGTAGGGTGTTACAAAGTCCTGTCATAAAAATGTATCTTCTAAGTCATAAATTAATGATTTGTTTTTTCCATCTGGTTTGCCTGATACAAACAGGAACAGCTTGCTTTTGCTGAGAGTGGAAATGCCTCCCCTAAAATGATCTTGTGGAAATAGGAAGATGCAAGAAGAAAACATTCAAGCAGCCTGTAGCAGTCTGCTACAAACAGAAGGAAAGTGCACAAAAGGAAATATGACAAACACATCTGGCACATTATTATTGGTTATTTCCTACCATACAACAAGCCCTCAGCTGGTAGGTATGTAGATGTTTTCCACAATTCATGAAAACCCATGTTTTTTTTACTTCCCTCCTAAAAGCATGACCTGCCTACCTCTCTGTCATGTCTGTGACTTTCAATGCTGTTGGGTCCTCAGGACATTATTTTCAGCGCTGTTTTTATTTTTTCCAGCAATTACACTGCTACCTTCAAAGAGGAAACCAGTATTGCCAGTTATGAATGAGGTTAACTGCGAAAAGCAAGAAAAGGAAGAAGCTGGAGATATGCTTAAGCAGTATTTCTACATCACTGCCAAAAGGAAATACATCCTTATGCTTTGGAGACACTGAACAAGGTGGCCGTTGGTCAGAGTGAATAAGGTAAGCGCTGTACTTCTAGAGAAACGGTTTGGTTTTTTCTTTATTGTAGAAATCAAATCTATCTAAAAGATTTTTCTCTGTTTTTCAAGTATCTTGATGTTGGATGCTAGCAAAAAATTGTGGCTAAATGTTAGCTATTTGCCTGTAGCTATGCCTGGGAAAAGGAGGCAGGGCTGCTGCACAGGGAGGTTGTTGGTGAGGTTTTCTACATCTGCAGGGTGGTTTTCAGAGGACCTCAAGACCAGCAGGAGGGGAAATATGTTGGTCCCATCAGGAGAATTAGACTTGAGTTTTACTATGATCTTTGCTCATTCCTCAGCCTCCTCCCAAAGTATCCTGGGACTTTAGTTTTTGGGGCTGAGGCAAGTGGAGGCGTACTGGAGAAAGAGATATTACAGAAAACAGTGGTTTTTACTTCTTAGGATCTCAGTGGGAAGATAACAGACACCTAACTGGAGAGAGAACAAAAAAGGGCAAAGCTCTGTGCAAAGACTGCTTATAGAATATATTGAAAAATGATGGCTGTCTTTCACAGAAATATTATAGAATCATAGAATCATAGAATTTCTGAGGTTGGAAGGGACCTTTGAGGTTGGAAGGGACCTTTAAGATCATCAAGTCCAACCATTAATCTACCCTGACAAAAAATACTTCTAAACCATGTCCCTAAGTACCATGTCTACCCTTTTCTTAAACACCTCCAGGGATGGCGAATCCACCACCTCCCTGGGCAGCCTATTCCAATGTTTAATAACCCTTTCAGTGAAAATTTTTTTCCTAATATCCAATCTAAACCTCATCTGGCATAACTTGAACCCATTTCCTCTCATCCTATCACTTGTGACCAAGGAGAAGAGGTCAGTCCCCACCTCTCTACAGCCTCCTTTCAGGTATTTGTAGAGGGTGATAAGATCTCCCCTCAGCCTCCTCTTCTGCAGGCTAAACAACCCCAGTTCCCTCAGTCGTTCCTCATAAGATTTGTCCTCCAGACCCCTCACCAGCTTTGTAGCCCTTCTCTGGACAGGCTCCAACACCTCAATGTCCTTCTTGTAGTGGGGAGCCCAAAATTATAAAAATTGTATAAAAAAAAGTGTGCACCCACATGTCAAATTCATTTTTTTGCTTTCCCTTATCTCATCCCCTTGTTTCTACTTCCCATACTGTCCCTTGTCTAAAGCAGCTTAGTTACAACAGTCTTTTCTCTGTTAAACTCTTCTTTTGCTCCCAAGCGTCTTCCAGCAGATCTCAGCGCAGTGTGACTGGCACGCAACACCCTGCTCAGGCTCCCCCAGGGATGGAGACCCTGGCCAGGGAGCTTCGTTGCCAAGGAGAGCTGCAAAGTGATCTGTCAAATCAATCCCTTTCTGTTGTGTTTCTGACATGTTTATGTTTTCATGAAGGAGCCAGTTCACTTAGTGAGTCTCTATTTTTAGGTTTGTGCAAAGCTGCCCTTGGTACTTCACGTTGAAGACGGAGATGAAAGGACATCTGGCAAGGTGAAGGTGTGCATAGCCAAAATTGAGTTGGCTTCCCGGCCAGTAGTCCCACAGGGACTGCAGATGCGCAGTTTGTGAGCAGTGCAGATTGTCACAAGAGCCCAAATACACTCACTAGATACTTTTTCTGTTTGCTTGTTTTTGAAATACCCAGTCTTTAGCTTTGCATCAGTTGCATTTGATGAGCTTAACCCCCTTCGACGCTGAATAAAGAATACAGAGGACTATAATGGCAAAGAGGGAAAACCAAACACAACATCTACAAGACTGCTCGAAAAACTCTATAAACCAGAAAGAGGTTTAGAGAAAATGTCTAGGTGAATGTAGCCTCCTTTGGGATTACCTAGTATAGGGCACTGCCACCCAGAAATGTTCACACCAGTTCCCTACAAGCTAATTCTGATTCTAGAAGGGACCTGGTCATCACAGCATGACCCTGCCTTGGTTCACTACCCTTCCCAAGCAGCAGCAGATTATATTTGCACCAATAGTCCCCTTGCTCGCTTGGCAATGCCCTTTTTCAACATCTGCGTTTAGAGCTAGCCTGGGCATCTTTACATGATACTGCATTGTGCTATATAAATGTAACCTTTAATTTTGTTTTGTTTCTTTTGAAATAAATGTAACCGCTTAATAATTGTCAAGATGACATTTAGGTTTTTCTTTTTATTTTGAAATATGAATACATGTTTCAGTTCTCTAGTCTAGTAAGAAATATCACATTTAATGGGCTCAGACACGTTGTTAAATCATTTTAGATGTTACCACTGTATTCCCATTTTTCCTTAAGTTATTAATTTGTTCCAGCACTCCTTCTTTTGGCAAGAAACTCAATTGCATAAGCTGTTGGATCAGCTTTTCACTGAGTTTGAACTCTGTGATTTTTTGCTTCAGCAAAAAGAAAGAGCTGAGTAAAAGAGTTTTTAGTTTAGAAATATTTCTCCTCCTGCAGGATTTTGGGTACCCATTAACTACAGCAGGAGTGGAGACGCTTAGCACTTTGCAGCATTGACTTGCTAAACCAGAGATACTCCTCTAACCTTGTTCAGCTTCCAAGGAGCTGTGCTGCTGCAGTGTCATTCCCACTTGTCCTCTGTTTCTCCCCCTGTGCTTTTCTGACTTTTTTCTTTAAGCGAAGGCTTTCTTGGAACAATCTGCAAAACCTACCCCTCCCTCCGCGACGAACGTCCTACCAGGTGTAAGACAGCTAATTTTTCGGAAGTATGCTTTTTCTTTTTATTGGGCAAGTAAACTAGTGTTAATCACTAGTGGGTGTTTTAGGTAACTGAAAGCCAACCTGATGAGTGAGCGATGCCCAGCAGGTGAACTTGTTGCTTCTTTCAGTTGTTAGTTGTTAGTTGACAGTGCTTGCAGTGACTCCTTCTTTGCTTTGCTTGCATAAAGTACTAGGGAAATTTGTAACCAACAAGGAAAATATGTATTAAAATTATAATGCCGTAATAGCTTAAGAAATTTTTACCTTGTTGGGATTCCTTCTAAAGCAGTACACTACAAGGGAAAGTGCAGTCCTCTGCAACAGATACTGCAGCAAAGCAAACCTTGAAGTGCTCTTGAAAGCTCTCAGTGATTCCTCTTATGAAGCGTGTTGAATGTAATGATGGTGATAAGTAAGTCACATTGCTCTGTCTCATAGATCTCAGACTTAAGTGCACAGCTGGCTCTGTGGGGTTTTCTAACACTTCTGTTCATCTCAGTAGACCCAGGTTCCAGATGGAAAATTTATATTCTGTGAGACAGTCCTTGTGAAAACCTTGTGTCCCTGGGGCCAGGCTGAGTTCTATCTCCAGCTTCTCAGGGGACAACTGTTTCATTCTTTCATCTTCAGGAGACTTCACTCTTAAAGTGAACTTGATTTCAGGCTTCACACATCCTTTACAAGGATCCAGCCTACAAGGTAGAGGCTAAAAATTTGGATCTGATCCATTCTCAGCCAGTAGCTAACTTCTCTGTCGATGGCTGTTGAACACAATCTGCTGGATGTGACTCTGTCTCAAATAGTCCCTACGCCAACAGTTGCTAAGAGATGTGAAGGCTAAACAGGGTCTCTACAACTCCAGACACATTACTTACAGCTTTGTTCTAAGTCTCCATTGCTGACACCGTTCAGGAAAACCTCCTGGGTTAAATGGTTGTTTGCTCTAACCCAGTGGGACTCTTCCTGTGTGCTTCCTCGGGTAAACGATTCAACTTCTGTGCATCTCCATTTCCAGGGCTAGAAAATGGTGCTAATGCCTCACCATAACTGTGTTTACATGACAGTCAAACCAGGGCAGAATTCTAAAAATATTCAGGCATCCGAAGAGGGTAATAGGGTTTTCAAAAGAACACAGGTATATAACTTCTCTTGGAGTGAATCACAGTGGATCACTTTGAACACTTGCTGCTCAGACAGATGGGACTCAGGTCCCGAAGGTTGTGTGAAAGGAGCCTGCACAAAGCTTTGGCTCTTTCTTCTTGCAAACACAGATTAGGCTTTTTTTTTTCCCCCTTAAAAAATGAGACCACTTTTGTTGGAATTTTTCACTGAAATGAAGATTTATGTACACAGGCTTAAATAATACCTCCTTTTCAGTTTCCTACGGTTGCTCCATACAGTTAGCTGATTTTTCAAGATGCTTAAAGATTAAGATATACTTTAGTTTGGAACTCCTTTTCTTTTATCAAGTCTTGGTCACAAATGGAGCTTTGTAAAGGCATCTGGTTGATATGATTCAGAATGGATTTTACAAAACCACTTGGCTCTTTGGAGAGAATTGATTTCTTTGTCAGCAAGAGTGATTGACAGTCCAAACCCACACAGTCTAAAAGGAGATGCAGAGACAGGATCTGACAGTCCATCACAACACACCTCTCAAGTTAGCAAAGTCCCGTGCAGGAGTCGTGCACCGGGCTCAGTGATGGGGGCAGGCAATTACTCAGGTGATGAAGGCGTGCGATGAGCGTGCCAGACACTGTGACGAAGATGGCACAGGGAAAGCATGTGCCGTGGGAGAGGCTGTTGCTGCAGCATCTGTCTCCAAGTGGTGCTGGTCCCTGGCTGCAGTGGAGCCCCCCCTGCCCAGGGAAGCCAGGCACCAGGCACAGCTACTCGGAGGCCCTGGGTGGTGGGTGTGAAGGGGAGTACAGAAATGAGTCCTGTGATCATGTGTGGGACTCGATGGGTCTGGCACCACCTCAAGCAGATGTTTTTGGTCCCTGTTTCAGTGGGCTGAGCTGGGAAACAGCACCAAGGCTTGGCTCAGCAAGGCTCTCCAAGCTGTACTGTAAGCGTGGCCAAGTCCTGCGGAAGACGATGCGCAGCGCTGGAGTCTTCACTAGTGCCTTCATCTCAGACAACTGTTCAGAAACCTGGATGAATCATGTTACCAGTGCTAAGCACTGAATCATGCACCTAGCAAATCTGCCAGCAACAAAATTTATAGGTAAAAAATAAGTCGGTACACCTCTTTAAAGTGTTGGCAGCATTTTATCAGGAGAAGTATTTGGATCTTATAACCATATGAGCTTTCCAAAGTATTAATTTAATTGCACAGCCACCTTCTTATCTAATTTGCCCCTAGCCAGATCTTAAAAATGATTTAGACTTCAAAGACGATAGTAATCCCATATGCACAAAGACACCAGGAAAAACTATTTCTTTGAAATGTAACTGATTACAAACTAGTGTTGATTGCCTGTGCTTTCCTTGCAGCATTAGCTTTTCTGTGGGCATGGAGTGCTCTTGTAATTTGTCAACTGCTACCACTATTTAGGATCAGTTAAGCTTTCTCACATTAATTAAAAACCGTAATTAAAGAACTAAAAAGCCCCTCACTATGACTCAGTCTCAGAGTGTGCATCTGGCCCTGGTTTGACATGGAGGGGGAAAAAAGAGAGAAGCTATGTCAGAAATTTCCGGGATGTTTTCTTTTGATTATCCCATAAAGGCACTCTGCTGAAATGATAATGGCTGGGAAATAAAAGAAAGAGACAGACATCTTTCATTGAGGTGGAATGGACTGCGGTAAATCTTTCTGCTTATATTGCATTTTGATCTGAGAGTGCAGTACAGGACTAACAGATCATGAACAGAAGGTGCAAAATAAATATTATTTTAAAATACCTTTTAATTATAGCCCTGTAAAAGTCTTGGTGAACTTTATTTAAAAAGATTCCTCTCCATGAGGAGATGTGCATTCCACTCTTACTCTCCCATATTGCCACAAAAGAGGAAGATGAGTATTAAAGAAGCAGATTTACTCTCGCAAATGGTTACCACTGCATTTAATAGCCATACATTTATATATTTTAAAAGATTAGGGTGTAGCTTCTGAGTACATTTGGGAAAGAAAGAAGAGCTCTGTGCATAAGTTTTATCATATTGCACAAGATCTGCCTCCGCTAATTGAGTTTGGCCACTTTTATGTTGTTTTAGTGACCACATAAAACAGGGAGGGTAGGATACCTCAACTTCTGTCTCCTGATGGAGATGACATACATGTTGTAGCTAAAGCTTTCTAACAATTAAACTGTCCTGATCATAACATAAAGATGAGACATATTTCCTCATAACTCCCCATCTAGATTCCATGAGAGCTGTTCAAAAACATTTGTTGAACAGCTGTCTCTAGAAAGAAGAGTGCGGTGATGAAATGTATTTCTTAAATTGATACAGATTTCAGTGGATTGCTGCTTGGAGTTATTTTTCAAGAAAAAAGTTTTTGGAGTGAAAAAGTAATCACAATAAAATACGCTTTGTTTTTCTACAAAAAAAGAGGTTCAAAATGGTGTTTACTGAGCTGAAAATTTGGAGTCATACAAAGTAATTTTTTGAAAGAGGGAATATTTTGTGATAACAGCTGGCTTTAGAGCTCAATTTAGTTTAAAAGAAAAAAAGATTATCTTTTCGATGACAGAAACCCCCCTTTTATGGGCTCAAGATTCTTATTTTTGTCATGGTAGATGGAATTATTTTTTCTTGATAAAAGCAAAAAGGTAATTGCTTTGTTTATTTACCTTTCATTTATTCCTATCTTGTAAACACATTCAATTGGAAAACATTGCTCCCTTATTAAGAGGCTGTGATCTTATTTGTGAAATCACAGAGTCATACAATCACAGAATGGTTTGGGTTGGAAGGGACTTTTACAGATCACCTAGTTCCAACCTCCTGCCATGAGCCGGTATGCCTTCCACTAGACCAGGTTGCTCAAAGCCCCACCCTGCCTGGCCTTGAACACTTCCAGGGACGGGGCATCCACAACTTCCCTGGACGACCTGTTCCAGTGTCTCACCACCCTCGCAGGAAAGAATTTCTTCCTAATATCTAATCTAAACCTACCCTCTTCCAGTTTAAAACCATCACCCCTTGTCCTGTCACTACAGGCCTTGGTAAAAAGTCTCTCTCCGACTTTCTTATAAGCCCACCTTTATATATTGAAAGGCCACAATAAGGTCTTCCCACAATCCCAACTTTTTAAGTCTTTCTTTATAGAAGAGGTGCTCCAGCCCTCTGATCATCTTTGTGGCCCTCCTCTGGACCTGCTCCAACAGGTCCATGTCTCTCATACTGGGGACCCCAGAGCTGAATGCAGTACTCCAGGCAGGGTCTCATGAGAGTGGAGTAGAGGGGCAGAACCACCTCCCTCGACCTGCCGGCCACACTTCTTTTGATGCAGCCCAGGATACAATTGGCTTTCTGGGCTGCAAGTGCACATTGCCGACTCATGTCCAATTTTTCATTCACCAGTATCTGCAAGTCCTTCTCCATAGGGGTGATCTCAATCCCTTCATCCTCTAGTCTGTACTGATACGGGGGATTGCCCTGATCCAGGTGCAGGACATTGCAGTTGGCCTTGTTAATCTTGACCTAGCAGCTTAGCTTCCCAGACTCGAAAACAAATAAAGGGAGAGGAATTGCAGAACCACAGACATGTTGGATGGAGAGAAGTCTTTGCAGCCACCTAGCCCTGCCTCCTGCTCAGAGTGGCAGCGCTGCTCGTGCCAGATCAGCTCTGTTATGGTTTTGTCCAGGTTAGTCCAGACAGCCAGAGATATCACCACCTCTTCAGAACGACTGACCACTACTGCTCTCTCTTTCTATTAAGTTTTTCCCAGCTTGATTGTGTTGACCAGCAAATTGTGCCTGTTGCCCTTGGTCATATTACCTGTCTCACAATACTAAGAGGGATTTGGTCATCATCTCTGTAATTGAAATCCAAGTAGGCTGTCATTACAGTGTCCCTTAGCCTTCTCTTTGCCAGCCTGAGATGCTGCTCACAAGCAGGGAAGACCTGATGGCAGCTCTGGTTGCCCAGGGCAGCCCGCCTGCAACAACCATGAGATGCTGGAGGTTGGGGTCCAGTGGAAGGTTGGAAGGTGTGCAGCAGAGTTGGGACTCCAGGTTTGGGGGAGAAAATGGGGGCTTATTCAGAGATCACCAGGCATGATCCTTGGGGAGCTGCTGTGAAGGAGAACAATGCCCAGGACAGCTGTCTGGTTTCTCAAGGAAATGGCAACAGATCCCACGTGTTCCTTCCCTGTGCTTTCCCCCCTGTGTGGTACTGAGCTAGAGGCTCACTCCCACTTTCATACTGGAGATCTACACAGTTAAAGAGCTCCTTAGAACAGAGCATCACTGCTTCCCCTTTTCTTCCCTGCCTGTCTTTCCTGATCAGCTTGTACTCATCCGGAACCGTGGTCCTATTCTGGGTGCAGCATCTTACCATGTCACCATCATCCTACTCCTGTTGTAGCCGTACCACTGTGCCCAGACTTGTGGGTCCTTCTGTTGTCCAGGCTTTGCATGTGAGCTCTGTACAAGCAGTAGAAGAAAGCCTCTGAATGAACTTCCCTTCTGAGCAGGAATGCAAAAGTCCCTCTGGGGGCCTTCTCTCTTGCATATCTCCTCTGTTTGCAGCTTCTCTTTCATCTCTGGACTTCAGCCCTTGTTTTTTGGTGAGTCTAGTTTAAAGATCTCAGCAGTTCAACAAACATGCCCACGAAGTTCTCTCTCTCCCTTGGTCCAATGGGTTCCCTACCTTCTCAGCAGTCAGACAAGACAACACGGTGAAGGAAGCTGAGTCCTTGCTAGTGATCCCAGGTGTGCTGTCAGATACTGGTCTGCTCCTTTCAGGGCCTTCCCCTGTGACTGTAAGGATTAACAAGAACACCACTTGGGCCCCCAAGCCCCTCACCCTTCCTCCTGAGGCTTTATGGTCTCTAATCTGCTCAGGGTTTTCTGTGGCTGTAACACTGGTATTCATGTAGATGAGCAACAAAGAGGAGCAGTCAGGCATCTGCCTGGGCCTTGGCAATCTCTCTACAGTATCATGGATCTGGGATCCAGGCAAAGCTGCTCCAGCACCAAATCTACTGGGATGATAGGTCTGGCTGGCAAAGGGGTGCTTCTCCTTCCTACAGAAGGGGGATCACGGGCCACTAACACTTGAAAAATTATTCTGATAGTCATAATCTAAACAGAGAGATGTCCAGCCCCGTGCCTTCCCCCAGCAGGACTTGTTCCTTTTCTATTGCAAGTGGATGTGGGGAAGAAGCCTTTCTCCTGGTGACTGAAGTCACGTGTTTCCAGCTTCCCCTGTCCTGAGAGTCTATGTCCTTTCTTACCTTGGTCACGTCAACCTTTTTGTTCTCTGTTTTCTAGGAAGCAGGAAGCTGGACATGTGTTTGTACTGCCTGTCTGCAGGGTCCTTCACTTGGCAGGCCACCCCTTGTGCTACCTCTGTTTTCCTGGCACGGTTCACTCGCGAACATCAGAACCACCTTATGCTGCTCCTCCCATGCTGTTGACTAGGAAAAAGGACTTGACATTTTCTCCAACTCTCTGGGAAATCTCTGCACATTTACTTCTGTGTAGACCGAAGGAAAGAAATGTATGTTCTGTGCTTGATCTGCTCCCTTATTCTCGTGCAGGTAGATTGCAAGAATTAGAGAAGGGGAAGACCAGAGAAACACTCCTCTGGAATGGTAGTAGACACAGGGAGCCAGGTAAGCACTATCTGGACTACAACGAGTCCGCTGAATGTGATCTGTGAAAATTGACATAACCTCTACTTCATTAGCTCTGAAGGCAGTTAATTGCAGGGTTGAATTCTTCCTAAAAGCGTCAGATGTAGCCATTTGTCCACTATTTCCAGCAGGCATGAGGAGCTACACTTGGACAGGAAGGCAAAACTATGATCCAAAAGTGGATTTTGGTAGTAGTGTTAAGTACTTCTAAAGAACATGCTTTGTGAGAGATTTATTTTATGAAATGGGATTTCTGTTTCCAAAGGATAAAAGCCATAAAAACTTATTAGAAAATGGAAAGCTGTGTACAACATCTTCACAGGCACTTTGGCTAATTTATGTATGTGCATGGGGAGAGGTGAATTGCATCTTGTCCTCGCAATCGCTGTTTTTCAGATGGGCCAGTTCTTTCTGGACATTCTGGCCCCAAATGCAGCGTGTTATTTATTCACCTGAAGGTTAAAGCAAAAACATGCTGGAGCACCTCGATCCTCATGACACCGCAGTGGTCTGACAGGGCTCTGCTCTATGCATGTCTCTGCTTCTGGAAATGGAGTAGGCAGGTCATGACATGTCCTCATTGCATGGCTGAGGGTCAAATTGAGAAACCTGGGTCATGCTGAAGTGAACAGCTACATTCAAAGCATGCAGCACAGTGTCACATGGAGATTCCATCTCATCCCAAAACATACTCTGTCCATATGAAAAGACCTCTACTCTCCACAAGACTGATTAACTCAAGCAGAGCTCTAGGCTAACACAGAGGTAACCTACACTAGCAGAGCTAGTTCTGCTTATGTTAATTTGGGCTAAATCTGTCTGTTATGCTGTATTACAGCATGTAGACATACCCTCTCTTTTTTTTTTTTTTTTTTTTGGGTATTTCTCTCTGATAGCATTCATTAAAACCACCCATGTCTGTCTCCTGGTGAATTTTATCAGCTTCATATTTTTGCTGAAAGTCAGAATTCAGGATAAAAGGAAGCCATAAATAGGCAGGGTAGGGACTTTCTGCTGAGCAGCCCATATAGTCGTCTTCTACAGACTCTTTGCAGTTTTTCTGTGCATATCTTTAGGTTTTTTGGCTGCTTATTCTCAAAATCCCTGCACTAAACTGAACCACCCCACTGATGTTCCAGTCACTCAGTGTGTATCTGTGTTGACCACCTTTGCAGCTAGATCAAATGTTTGCCAAAATCTCCTCACCTGTGTACTGAAAAATATCTCTGCTGAGAACTGTTCAAAACAGCTGAATACAATGTCAAAAACACATAGTCGGTCCATGCCCCAAGCCTCTTTCTAAATTGGACAGATAAGACAGAGAAAACAAGATAATTGTCTTTTTACAACTCTATGCAGACTCTTTATGAACAATGATTCTACATTTCTCTCAATGAACAATTAATAGCAATAGATTTCAGAAATGTAGAAGCATAGAACGGTTAGAGCTGGAAGGGACCTTGAAGATCATCTAGACCCAACCCCCCTGCCATGGGCAGGGACACCTCCCACTAGACCAGGTTGCTCAAGGCCTCATCCAGACTGGCCTTGATCACCTCCAGGAATGGGGTGTCCACAACTTCCCTGGGCAACCTGTGCCAGTGTCTCACCACCCTCACAGAAAAGAATTTCTTCCAAATATCTAATCTAAATCTACTCTCTTCCAGTTTAAAACTGTTATCTCTTGTCCTATCGCTACATTCTCTGATAAAGAGTCCCTCCCCATCTTTCCTGCAGGCCCCCTTTAAATACTGGAAGGCCGCTATAAAGTCTCACCGGAGCCTTTTCTTCTCCAGGCTGAACAGCCCCAATTCTCTCAGCCCGTCCTCACAGGAGAGGTGCTCCATCCCTCTGGTCATCCTCGTGGTCCTCCTCTGGACCTGGTCCAACAGGTCTGTGCCCTTCTTATGCTGGGGACCCCAGAGCTGGATGCAGTACTCCAGGCAGGGTCTCATGAGAGTGGAGTAGAAGGGCAGAATCACCTCCCTCGACCTGCTGGCCATGCTTTTTTTGATGCAGCTCAGGATAGGATTGGCCTTCTGGGCTGCAAGTGCACATTGCCAGCTCATGTTAAGCTTCTCACCCAGCAACACCCCGAGGTCCTCCTCAGGGCTGTTCTCAATCCATTCTCTGCCCAGCCTGTATTTGTGCATGGAATTGCCCTGTCCCACATGCAGGACCTTGCACTTGGCCTTGTTGAACTTCATCAGGTTTGGACGGGCCAACTTCTCCAGCCTGTCCAGGTCCCTCTGGATGGCATCTCTTCCCTCCAGAGTGCTGACCAGTCCACACAGCTTGGTGTTGTCAGCAAACTTGCTGAGGTTGGACTCAATCCCACTGTCCATGTTGCTAACAAAGATATTGAACAGCACTGGACCTGTTAACCGACCTCTGAGGAATGCCACTTGTCACTGGTCACCACTTGAACATTAAGCCATCCAAGTGGTATTCTGCACATATTCTGCAGTGGTATAAACTAACATTTCAGCAGACATGAGAAAGCAAACAAACTTCTTTCTCAATGGAGAAAAACTGTAAGGAATAATAGCCTATCTCGTTCTATAAAAAGGATTTCCTTACAAGTAAGACCAGTGGTATCTGATAATTGCAAGTATTTGTATTAAAAAAAAAACAAACAAACTGTTTCAAATTTCTACCAGTGCTCTGCTTGAAGTATAAGTGGACAACTTTTTAACTTTGCCTGTTGATGGCTATGCTATGATTGTCGCTGATCTGGCCAACTAAGCAGCTTAATTTTTGTAATGAGGGCCATGTGGAAACCCTGAGTAAATTAAGGAGCGGACAGTTTGAGTGAGATTCAAACATTAGATAACTGCAGTTCAGATGCTTACATCTTATCAAGGCCCTTTTGAAGCAATAGACACTCTGTGTGATTCACATTGCACAGGGTGAAAGAGATTGTGCTCTAGAAGCACTCAGGGCTGTGCAGATGTAGACATCTGCGTTCTATGAGATGAGTACCAACCTTGGCAACCATGGAAACCAAAGTCACAGAATGACTTTGTCTGGTCCTGTTTTTGCTACTGACACGAAGGGGGAGGAGGGCCTATACAGGAGAAAGTACATTCTGCTTGTCATAAGTGGTTAGATCTGTGCTTCAAGGGTGTCGGATAATAATTAAGTACACAGATTACAAAAGAAAAACAATGGATGATGCTTGATGCTCCCAGGGTCTGAATTTCAACATGGTTGGGATGAGGGCTACAGATGCTATCAGCTCCCTGCTACGCCCCAGGCTATGGTTACCGTTTAGCAGTTGATAGGATTTGCAGAATTGCATAGTGGCTGGTGTGGCTGATTAGTTTTTGTTTTCTGTTTCCTTTTTTTTTTTTTTTTTCTAGGACCGTGAAGTGTCAAATGTCTTTATCAGCCCTCTCACCCTTGGTACTGAATCCAGTCAAGTATCTGTGTCTGGACAGTCTGATCACTTAAATCTGAGGGGAGGTTGTCCTTGCAAATGCATGGCTACAGGCAGGGTGCAGGGGAAGGGTGACACACGCTGTTGTATGTATCAGCTCCTCATTATAGGTGTGGAGAGACTCAGGGAGCTGCCTTGGCACTCGGGGTACAATAGTGGTTGTCTGCTTGCTGGTGCCTGCTCCTTCTTGCCCCAGACAGAGATACAGAGCATTCGGCTTATGGGTTGAGAAGATTAGCATTTGAATGAGGAATTCTTCTGTTGGTTACTCAGTTCCAAAAGTCCTAATGGAGTAAGTTGGAGACCAGTTATTCTTTAATTTTTTTTAAAAATAAAGCTTTTGCCTGTTTCTCAGAAAAACAGGAGATGATTTCATCTTATCATAATTGCTAAATTTATTTTTAAGATGGGAGAGTGTCAAAAGCTGTAATCTTGCACGCCTCCTTTAATACGTAACATCCTGATTATAGTGGCCCTGAAAAATTAACAAGTATTCAAATAAACCCTAACTGAAAAGGATGCGAGGCCACCATTATCCAGCCTGTGTGACTCATTAAAGTGAAGGGCGAAGAGCACAGCAGAGTTGCGTTAATCACTTGGTTCTGCTACAGGAAGAAAAGCATTTGTGTGATTATTTACAACATACCACATGCAGAATTAACTGATAGTCTCACAAAGACCAGGGATGCTGATGACAAAGGAGCATGCCACTTCTAAATAATTTTGGGAATTCTTTGGTTAAATTTCATTTTAGACTTTGCATTTTGCTTGATAATCACAAAAAACTTTCATATTTTTGCTTTTTTTGGATGAAAAATAAAAAATTTCATTTCCTGTTTAATGGTGTCTTCCCTCCTGGATTTCACAATATGACAAAAGCTCACAGAAATTTGAAAAGATAATTTCATGACTAGATTTTGTAAGACTAAGAGAGAAAAAAAAAAACCTTCTGAAGAGGCTGAAGACACCTTTTTTAGAGCAAGTTTTGGATGAGTTACCTTGAAGATGCTCTTAGAAAAGTCACATGGTATTAGCTTAGTTCTCATGCCACAGGTGGCTGTGCTATTAGAAAAAGAAAAAAAAATGGGTGGAGTAAAACTCTGGTTGCTTAGACTCTCTGAAGAATATTTGGTGCCAGAAAAAAGACAAAAGAAAAGAAAAGAAAAGAAAAGAAAAGAAAAGAAAAGAAAAGAAAAGAAAAGAAAAGAAAAGAAAAGAAAAGAAAAGAAAAGAAAAGAAAAGAAAAGAAAAGAAAAGAAAAGAGAAAAGAAAAGAGAAAAGAAAAGAGAAAAGAAAAGAGAAAAGAAAAAAGAAAAAAAAGAAAAAAAAAGAAATAAGAAAAGACAAGAAAAGAGAAAAAGAAAAGAAAATAAAGCAATCTGAATGGAGAAATAGACCAGAAGGGGTTTCAGAAGATAAAAATGTAGCATGGTTTCTGATGGTAGGTGGTCCTGGTGCATTTGGTGGTTTTATTGGTTCCAGGAATGACTGATTTGCAGCTAATAAACCAATCTTGCAATTGGGTCAGGGACTCCAAATTGTGTTTACACACAATGGGAAATTTGGTCAGCATTGAGAGCAAAGGATATGACAAGAAACTACTGACAGGTATAGATGTTATAAATTACCATTCAAAAGAATGTACTTGCCCAGAGTAAGACTTACTGGTAATAGTCGTTGTACATTTACAAGGATCTCAGAGATGATGGTTAAAGCCCTGGATTGTGTTGGGCAAAGCATGTTGCACAGCACTGTTCAAAAGTGAGGCAGCAGACCAAGAAAATCTCAGATGTGGTTGATACTACCAAATCCAAAACACAGAAGAAAAGAGACTCGGTGCAGGAAAAAGAGATGAATTCAAAGTTGATGTTACAAAAAACAACATATGGAGCTTCATATGCTATGGCAAACACCATAAACTGAAGCTTGGGCTGGCATTTGGAAAAAAAAAATTAATATAGTTTGATTATTATTGTTGTTTTTGGCTGGGGAGCTGTTTGGGAGCCTCTTCCGGGAGCCAGCTGGGAGTGATTACTGTGCAGAGGAGTATACGTTCAAGTAGTGCAGAGCAGCTAGACCCAAAACACTTGTGGAGCAGACCTCTGCTAGGGTCCCTGGCTTGGAGTGGCTGCTGGATTTCCTGTGGTAGAAATCCCAGAAGGATTCCCAATCTGAAACTCTTGACTGGAGAATGTTTGGATTTGTCCACACACAGCCATTCTCACCTTCAATAAATCAATCAAAGGACCTGCTTTAAGATCAGACAGTGAGTTCTTGCTGATGCGGTCCATGGCTTTGCTATTGGTGTTGTCAACAAGCTTTTCAATTAGTGCCAATTGAGGTAGGGGTGGCTGTGATGTGGAAAGATAATTTTTGATGAAAATCATGCAGAAAATTGGCCTTTTAGCTTCTAACGGGCTTTTATTTAAAATTAACTCTTAAACTTTCCCAAGCTTGCTAAAATAAAAAAGTGCTCTAGATTTGTACACAGACTTCAAAATTTACAATATTGTACGCACATGCTAAACATCATTCATCCAGTGATGTCTGAGGAACCCGATCTAGTGGAAGGTGTGCCTGCCCATAGCAGGGGCATTGGAACTAGATGATCTTTAAGGTCCCTTCCAATCTAAACCATTCTATGATTCTATGACACTATGATCAGTAGGGCTACTCTTACGCTTAGAGAGATACCCATCTGCATGGAATAATGAATAGATAGGCGATGGAACTGACATCACAACTAGGCTGAAAAACATAATCCTTTGAGGGGTCATGTTCGAAAACCAATAAAAAAATTCAGTTCATCCTCTTTCCTGGGTCAGCAAAACCTGGCTGAACCTAGGCTTTCAGTTCTAGATTGATGGCATTTTCTTCTTTGCAATGATGGAAATGTCATAAAAAAAGCCAATGCCTTCTGTTGTAAAGTAATAATATACATGATGAGATAAATGTATTCATCAGATTAGGGCTACTTCTTTTAATTTCTGACCTACAGTAGATAATCATTACCTCTCTCCATGATCATGTCCTACCATTGCTCCTTTGCTGTCTGCAACTTTTTCTCCCAGGTGTCACTGTTCAACAGTCAAGTTAAACTCAGAGTCTTGTTCTCTACTTGTGTTTAGCTTTGCAGAATGCTTCTGATATTTCAGACCTGAACAAGTATCTGTGTGCCTGAAAGCTTTGGTTTTTTCTCAATGATATAAATTCACATTATAATAAAGAGGTTGCCTGTCTTTGCAAATTGTGTCTTTCCAGCAAGACAGCATCTTTAACCAATTCATCTGAACTGCTCTGAATTTTTTAATGTATTCCAAACTTACACAGACATAACAGAAAAAAATTTAGGGTGAATTTTATAGGGTCGTCATAGGGTGACTTTTTCCTACCAGGCTGAAGCTCAAAAGCATGTGCGCACAATATGTCTTCTCTGACTTTAAGACCTGTAAACCATGTTAGTCAGTTAGATTTTTGTTTCAGGAATTTAAGTTGATGTTGGGAAGCATACCTCTTTGTTAACAAAGTTACTGACCCAAAGCCAAGACACTAAATGAAATATGATTTGATAAAACTGACAGCTTGGTAACATTTCTCTGCCCCTTAACACAACCTTCAGTAAATCAGAGCTGCAACACTAAAATACTCTATATAGTCAAGTCTCATTCTATCTGCGAACTAGCCAAAACAGAAAACTACGAAGATCTTACAAGGAAATCTGGTTTCCTTTGATCCCATTTTCCTACAGAAAGTTTCTCCGGCACATTTCCCCTGTTGCATTTACAGCAGCAGCATTCTAGCTCTTCCAAGCTCTGTGAAATAAATCAGATATCAAGAAGTCAAATATTATGTCTTCTTCATATAGACAGTGAGAGCACTCCTATTGACATCCTACATTGTCATGGGGAAGCATTTATATTTTACCTTGTTTAGTTAAGGTGCAAACATGTCTTAGATGACAAACAGAAGGGCAGAAGGAAATAATGTCAACAAAAAGTGCCCAAAAGATTTACATAAACTGTCATTTGAGCTTCTGTAACATGCGGATGTAACTGCTATAGACAATAGAAATACCTGTCATTTCAGCTGTCAACAGATCTGGGAAATTTTACCCAGTTGCCCTTTGGGTGGTCCTTTTGCTTTGGTTCTTTGACTGGTCTTGCCTTACTACCTTTCACAGGCATAGTTAATGGCCGTGATCATTCCTTTCTACTCACTTCACATATTTGTTCTGACTCAACTTTTTCTCTGACTCATAATCTGTTTCTATTTCCATAATCATAAGTGCATGCGAAAAATCCTGGGCTAATGCGAAAAGGCACAGACATCAAAATGTGTTATTCATACCTATGTGAGTAATGCCCACTCATTCTTTGGTACATGTGTATTGACTTGATAGCACCTTCATTTCCTGCCTCTTTCCGTTTATTCAATCACTTGGTGAACCTTCTTCCACAGTAATGCGGATGATTCCTCTTTCGTTCTTATGTCAGAATGAAACCCCCTTAACACACCAGGATTACATTGTCAGCCAACTTTTTAAAAATTATCTAGAAAAAGAGAAAAGAAACCCTGTTTAGGAGTTCTTATAAACAATTAATCATCACAGGGATCCAAATAACTATTTTTTCATATAGTCTGCTGAAAGTGCAGGAGTCTCCATTCTTAGTGAATAAAAGCCCATCAAGAAACTCAGCATAATTTAGGAGTTAGAAGTAATGTTCATTTTTGGCCTTTGCCACCAGAAAAACCTTTCTGTAAATCATGTGTGGAAAAAACATCAGAGCAAAAAATGACATATATATATATGGAACTAATTGGTTTGCTTAGGCGGTAGATCTGGTGCATCTTGAGGCACACATTTTAGTGATAATTTTTAGTGATAATACACGTGAAATCGCGGTCAGTAGCTGACATGTAGGTGTTGCAACTGCTTGAAATACTGGGGCTTTGTGGTGAAAAGTCTACTGTACATGCGAAATCTATTGGGTAGATTCTGCTCATGGACTTATCATATTATCTGCTATGTAAAATGTGAAATTGCAGGGGAAAGATTGAGTAAACTGTACAAAACCCGTGAGATATCTTCAAAATCCACAAAAACCCAGAAAGTTGTAGAGGAAGGAATATCCTTTTCTATATTAAAATCTGTGAGCAGAGGGGGCCAGGAAAGAGAAGAGAGCCAGAAAATACTGATGACATTACCTATTACTTTAAGCATGACAACACTAAGGCAAGAAATTAGTTGGGTTTGGTTTTTTTTTTTTTTCCTGGAACATTATCACATATAAATACGAAGAATATTGAGATTTCTACTTACAATAATACTTTACTAATACTACTTTTATAGATAGGTATTAATTGACAAGTGTGATCTTTTAGATACCTTCTAGAAGGTCCTGGAAGTGGTAATTATTGTGGTACTTCAGGCAGACTTAACTCTTCCTGGAGCTCTTACTGGATATCCAGAAATCTGGCAACAACTCTAATTCAATTGCTTGATGTTTAATGAAGAATATTGGTAAGATATGCTGTGTAATCTACAATGTTGATACACGGAAATTAACTTCATCACATGCAGTAACTCAGGTTCTTACCACAGATGATATGCAGGTGGGAATAAAGAAATCCTGACATGAATAAAAGATCTGATGTTCAGTCTGTCTCTCCCAGACTTCTGATGGAGAGGGATGTAAATCTTAAAATGTAATTTTAAATACCCAGTAAGTCAGAATTAGAGGAAAATCTGCAGTTGGGTGGCGTAATAAGTGCAGAGGTTTTATTATTTGAGTCTTGCTCTGCACAAAGGGTTGCCAGGGACAAATACATCATATGTTCTGAAGAGGCTTCCCTGTAGTTAGTCACTGCAGCGTCATACTGAGCACAGACTCCAGAAGCCGTGCTCGTAGGAGGGTTAAGTTCATTTGGACACACTGGAGATGACACATCTGGTAAATGGGTGTGATGCTCTGGTTTTCCAGCTCCAAGTGGGTGGATCATAGGGTGTCACTCTTGGCTATAGTAGTGGAGTCAGGAGAAGTAAGCCCAAAAAGAACTCGATTGCTCCAGGGTGAAACCTCATTCTTTCACTGTAATGTTGAAAAAGTGACATTGCAGTGCAAATATTATAGCAAGATATGATTTTGGCTTGGTTATTTCCATCCTCATTTGTTTTAATGCAAAATATTTATTTTCTGGAAGTTTTATGTTGGTTTTTATTCTCTTTTTTTTTTTTCTTTTTTAAACCATTTGTTATTGACAGTAATTACTATACACTGCAGTGGAGTATTTTGTTTTGCTCAAAATTAATACTACGCAAAAGATGATCAGATCTTTTTCTCTCTCCAGTTTTTCCTAGTGGCATGCCCCTTCCAATTTGCATTTGCCAAAACTACTTTCTCCTGCAACAGCTGCAAAATCTGTACAGATGGAAATTTTTGTTTTAAGACTGCTGTTCTTTCAGCTGGCCATGCACTAGTAACTGAGAGGAGCTTGCTTTTTCAGAAAATGCTTTAAATAACAGGCATCCATGAACATAGATGCAATTAGTATTCAGTATAGTGGGCACTCTACTACACTTCCAAGTAATTTTCTGGATTATCTGAATAACTTGGAGATCAAACTGTAAAACTTGCTGTTTTTTAATTCAGGATATTACATTTTGTAGGAGAACAATGTGTGATGCAAGATGCTTATGCTAGTAACTGAAGATGTACTGAGCACTTGAGTATTCCAATTATCTTCTGACTCATTGAAACTTATACACTCTCTGTGGACCTCCTAATCCATTTGGTAAAAAGAGTAGAGGTTATAGATATCTGGGTAATCGAACTGAACTCAAATACTTCATCTGGCTTCAGTAACATTTCTTGCATTTCTCACTCTGGAGTTTCAATTTTCTTGTTGTGAAATCATCTTGCTGGAAAAAAAAAAAACCCAAACCAACAAAAAAAACCCAACTGCGATAGCTAGGTTAAACAGATTCTCCTTATTGTGTTTTTTGCTGTGTATTAAGGTTGATATTTGAGTGCACATAAGGAAAAAAAAAGTCAGAGGGCGATGCCGTTGATGCCTGTGCATCCCCTCACGCCCTTTCCCTGGGAACCCCCAGGGGCCTCGAGCCCAGGCTTCCCCAGATGTCGGAATGCACTCCTCCACCCATGACCACCACGGTGACGGTGGTCCTTGGCCACCCTCCACGAGGCCAGCCCATGGCCTCTCCCTGCACTGCCCAGACCCTTGCGCTCTGTCCCGCAGCCCCAGTTGGTGCTCGGCCATCCCGTGGGACACTTATGTCTCTGCTGCCCGGAGTGAAGCTCTCCATCTCACTGGGGCTGTTTGCTTACACATCCCTTTCAGAAGGCAGGTGCAGGGTGCTGACAGCCTTCCTGAGGGGTATTTTTATAACATTTAGTACCAGGTTTATACTGCTGCAATCTTCTTTGGGACTTTGGGGTATGGGGACCTTCAAATAATAAATGTAAACTAATGCTCTGTGCTGTGTGTGGAGTGAAACCTGTCTCCAGGCAGAAGCTCCACTGCAGTGCTGGTGGTGGGAAGTGGTCTGGCTCCTGACATTAACCAGCGTATCAGTTACTTCTCCCCCTTTCAATATTTTCTTTAATGTTTGATAACATTTAGTAGAGTGCAGTAGACACTTAAGTGGTGCCAATGACTTTGCACAGGAGTCTGGTAGCCAGTTCCCAGAGGGACTTAATCACTGCTTTTTGCTCAGCGATGATGACCGAATGTGAGTGACTGCACGGGCTGTAAATTTAGGCCCCAGTGTCCTCTTACTGTAGCTCCAATGTCTTTATTCTTTCCGGCTTGAAGACAAACCTTCATAAGGAGGTCACTGACAAATTCACTGCTTTAAAAGGGCAGAAATAATGTTGTTTGCTATAAACATGCTGTTAAACTGTGACATCAGTATTTGGGAGGATAGCGATTATAGAAGAACCATGTGAGATATGATCTCAGTCAGTGGATAACAGCTCAGAAAATTACCAGGAAACTTTTATCTCAATTTACAACACAACTTAACTTAAATCTTTGTCATTTTATAATGATATCAAAAAGCTGACACAGGCAGAAATTGTATATTGGAATAGAAAAAATATTTCTGCAGAAATACCCATAAAATGCTTGTGGTAAGTAAGCTGGGGATTACTAGGGAAGATCCCTGGACATAGCTCAAGTCTTTGCAGATAGATACTATTGGTCATCAAAGAAAAGCAGCTGCTCTGAAAGAGCAGAGTGACATTTTGATTGAAAATGCCATTATATTAGAAGTCTGCTTGGCTTCCAGCCCCCTTTGCTCAGAGGCCATGCATTTAAATATGCATTGCTTTAGAAACTACTAACATCGCATAGGGCACATTACAGCTTTCCTGCTCAAATGAACCACTTGGAAAGTACGTTTCATCTTCTGGAAACAGCCATCTCACACTATCATTGCCTACATTTGGCAATAGGTTTTGAAAGATGCTCTCTGACTATCCTGTTATGTGGGTTTCTCAAGCTCAGAGCATGTTTGTCACTAGACATCTCTGTCTCAAAGACACAGTCGTTTGCTTCTCATCATTTTACTTTTTTTGTTCCATTCTTACCACTTCCAACAAAACCATTAATCAAGTGAAGGGAGAGTTCATTAGTCTAGGAATTAATTTATGGGTAAGCATGCTCTTGTAAGCTCTTAAGTTGCTCAGTGTAGTAGACTGTCAAGATAATATACACGGGCAAGAAATCAGAGACATGTCACAGTGCATCTCTTATTACAGTTATAATTTCCTCATTCGAGAGAACATATCAGAGATGTATGTTTTACAAATTGTATGATTATAAATCGGAATGATCCTTTGGGTTATGGATTCCTTATTGTACAGCTTGTATATTCCAGTGAAGCATTTGTATTCCAGGTACACTGCTTCTGATGCCTTTTAAATTCTTCTTCCTCCCGTTTCACTTCACCTCTACCCATCTCACCAAAGACAGCAGCCACCACATCATATATGCATGTATTCCCGTATTGTTTCCTTTACTACACTTTGTCTTTCATGGCAGACATTCAGTCTCAGGAGACTTCCTTTTGTTGCTTTCATATTTTGAATGGCTTGAAAGGAGCGATGGCTGAAAGAAGGGTCAACAAGTTAGATTCAAAATGATAAATAGACTGGTTGCTGGCATGCTGGAGCATCCAGCAATTTATTTTTTTTTTTACATACTGTACATTTTCCTTCTCACTGGTGCTTCTTTATTTCAGACAGAAGCTTGAAAGGAGCTTTAGTATTAATGAAGATCAGATACTGAATCTATTTGGAAAAAAACACAGTGGGATTGTTCTGCATGTTATCTGAAGTAAAAACTGAAGTCAGAATTTTAATATGTATGATTTATATATGAATATGTTTGAATCTACAGAATAGCACATCTCACTTTTCAGTGCAACCGAATCAAAGTTACTGTTACTACCTACACTGACTGATAAGAGTATGGTCTTCACTGTCTCTATTAGACTGTTAAGGTCCACAGAAAGCAACTGTCAGCCAATTCAGAAAACTAAGGATTGCCTCCTAATCTTGATCATGATGTAGGTTTGGTACAAAAATAATTGGCTTTGCATCTGCTAGAGTAGGAATAAAGAAGAAATCAATACCGAAGAATATTGAGTAATTCAGCAGTAGGGTAATATTTGTCAACTAATATTTGGTGCCAAACACAGAAATTCTCAAGGTAAAATGTGTATTTACACAGGAGGAAGAGAAGTATTAACCAGATAGTCCTAAGAAGGAAGACTACTGAACTGACAAAGAACACAGGTTGGATTGAACGGATGTGAGTAGAGGCACACACCTTCCTCAAACTCCAGTCTGCCATGTCGGCAGAAACCACATACTGCCCATACTCAGTTTTCTCCCTGGTTTTGGTATTTAAATGTTGGAGAACTAGAGCTGGAAAGAAATTATCCCTTATTCTGAAATCACATTAGCCTTGGTAACACACTTGAAAGTTTTAAATGAAAATCTTCCTCCGACCAATGGAGAAAAGCCATTGATCAAAGTGTCTGACATATGGTATTAGTATTTTTTTTTATTTACTATCCTGTCTCAGCATTATCCACAGATCTTGCACATGACTGAATGTAGAATATTGCATAGTTTCGATTCTTTAGTAAAGAAAAATGAAAAATGCTTCCCCCAGAATACACTGGAGTTATTTTGTCTAACCAAACAATATCTCAAACAGGCTTTTGAAAGATGGAGAGAGCACGCACAGACTCTGAAGGGTCACCATGCTTTGCCTTAGTTACATCCAACAGAGAACAGAATTCCTAAAGTGAGGGGAAGTCTCCAGGGGAACTGTCTTGAAATCAGCTGTCATACTCTTAAAATGTAGGTTTTAATAGCCTACCGATACAACTAAAAAGAATTCTGACTTACCCTGATCATCTGATCAGTTACCAGCAAAGCACAGGATAAATTCAGCAGTCTTGATGGGACTTATACTAATGACAAGTGTGAAAGAAATATTCTAAATTCCAAATATTTTGATTTTTCTTTGAGTTGATAAGTGATCCCACAAAAGCTATTTCTGTTATTCATTAATGCATTGTTACCCAAACTGAGCTTTCCTGCGATGTTTTTGTATTTTATAATCTTGATAGTGTCTGTGTCTTACCTCGTCTACTATCTTGGGACCACAAAAGTGGTATGCCAAGGAGACAGGTCCTATTTTAACAGTAGTCAATTTTTGACACACACTTAAAAGCCAGAAGAATGCCAGCTGAATCCTCAGCTTGTCGGGATTTGAAATTCCCCTGGGATTGTACCTTCTTTCTCACAGGCAGCTGCATTGTGTAGCCATCATTTGGAAAAGTTTCTCCAAGCTCTGTGCCAAAGATGAAACTGATTTAATTTCAAAGCCAGAAATGCCAATCTCAATGTGTAGACACTCAGATCAAAGTAATGGCACAGCCCTCAGCAATCTGAGACACTAAAGCTATTTCCAAGAATATATAACACATAATTTGAGAAGCTGAACCTGAAGTACTTGCACGAGGAGCGTAGGTAACCTCTCCATGTAGGTAGTGAGAATCAATTCAGTTCTCCCGCAGCACTGGCTTCTCTCTCCCAACCATCGCCTCTGCCTTTGCTTATTAACTTTCCTTTGGGGCTGTTGACTGCAGGAGATGGGAAAGCACTAGCACTTTCTTCCAGAAGAAAATCTCCTTTGCAGCCGCTATGGATACCTTATCTTTCCTCAAGTGTTTTGTATATTAAATAAGCAGAAGGGGTGACAATAAAAGAGATACTGTATTTGTTGCTGGGTAATTGCCTGCTTCCCTTAACAATCCTGGACTTGGAGTCATCTGGAGGGATAAATGATTGTGCCCATGTCCACGCAGGGCTTGGCTTAGGACAGAAGGAAAGCTGGGAAGGCAGAAGATAAAGAAAAATGAGGTGTCCTGCTTATGAGCGTCATATAAGAGGGTTTAATTTACCACGTCTCTCACTTAAAGGAAAAGATTTTGTAGCACCAAATTTGAGGGCCGGAAGAAACAAACAGAAAAGACACAGTAAACAAAAGCAGAAAATGCGTTCTCAGCCATGTCTTACTTGTACCCCTATGCATATAAATACAGTAAACATGTTGATATGTGTTGCAAATAGAACCTCATTACTGTGAAAGGAGAAGCTGGGGAAAAAATCAGTCCAAAAGATCAAACTCCAGGAAAGACAGAGCTAAAACCACTCCTACAGAGTAACTGTAAAGGTGTAAGAGTAGATAAGAGTATAAATGTTCCATAGCTCTCTTCAAGGAAACAGAGGGGGAAGCACGTGTAAAAATAATCAAACCAGCCAATATTTCACAGCCACAGTGTCTGAGTCGCTCTTTTTTTCACATGTATCTAAATTGCAAAGCAGCAGCATCTCTTCCTTGCTTGCACAACAGGCTGCTTCCAGATGGGTGACTTGTGTAATGCTGTACGAGACACCAAGTCGAGGTCCCAGACTTGCAGAGGAAATACAAGAATAAACTGAGACCAAGAGAGGAGAGGAAGTGTGAGGGTAGCCAAGAACATCCGCTCTGTTGCTAAGATCCTCAGCCCCTCATTGCTTCCTGACCCTTATAACAACTGACAGGGGCGGAAGACAGGAAAGTGTGATGGACTCCGTCGAAGTCACACAGCTCTAACGGCTTAAGCAATTTTTCTATTCTCCCTATGCGAATAACACTGTAACAGTGCAACTCTTCTACAATATGAGGTACCCTCCTTGATATTCTTTTCTATTAAGCCTGTCTCTTCTTATTTCCTTTCTTCTTATTCCTTCCCTTTTGCATCCTTCATGATTTCACTTCTCTGTTCTTCCTCCCTCCTTTCCCTAACACCTTCACCCTTGATGTATGACACAGTCTCCCCACTGTTTATACCTTCCACTTTTTTGTCTCTGTTGGAAGCTTTTCAATGCAGGGAGGGAAGGATGGGAGGATTCTGTTGTGAAAGCACCTTCACGTCCTCTTCTTTCTCCACTGGGTCCAATGATGCTTTTACTGAGAGCTGCTCAACTGTGGTCGTTTTGATGCCTTCTCATTCTTTATTCAAGGAGGCAAGAACTCACGTGCAGCTCAGTGCCCGCACTGCGGTAGCTGACTAAAATACTGACTAAATACTGACAAAAAAGTCATGCAGTCTGAAACCACTTCTGAATGATCTGCCCTCTTGGCTTTGCTGCTGCATCACTGTTTTCAACAGGAAGCACAGTATTTTAATGCCTGTGATGGGAAATCAGGGAATCCTACAGACTGATGATTTCCTTCAGTCTCCAGTTCCTTGCTGACACTTCTTAATCTGTTCACAACAAGTGAAACTGGAACACATAACTTACACTGGGAGAGACAAGAAAATACATTTTCTGCATCTTGAATCTTTCATTTCAGCTTTATCCCATCTGTCAATGTCTCCTTGAAGTGCAGATACAAGAGTCTGAAATTTCCTTGATCTTAAACAACGATTATATTCACTCTCTTAGCTATAGTAATATTTCCTATTTGCTGATACAAGAAAAGACGTATTGAGCTCATTATGTGTCAGGACCTCTACAATATTTATAGTGTCCATGCTTTCCAAGATCTCATTCTCGGTCCTGTAAGCATGTCTCAGATTCCATGCTTACTGCTTATGACTGTGTTAAAACATATGCTTGTTCAAACGAATTTATCCCATCAGGCTATTCAAGGTCTGCAGAGAGACATTAGTTTGTGTAACTACTACGTTCCAGCATTATTTACCACTGTTTATACAGAAATACTCATATTGCCAACACTGATCTGATGTTCTTTTTCTTTTTCTGCAAGATGATGAATCTTTGCATGCACTGAAACAATCTATTTATGTAATTTGTGTGCCCCTATCAGTCTAATCATCATCTTTTAGTACCCTTAATATGATACGTTTTATTGGAATTCAAGTCACATGAAATTGAGTATATATTCAGGTGTGAACTGCCAACATTTTTTATAATCTACCATTCAATATAAATAAAAGCCTTGTCTCCCAAAGCAATTAGTCATGTACCACCGGGCTTTGTCCTATCATCTGGCACCATCATAATTCTGTGCCTTTGACATGAAATAGTTTTGCATTTGCATCTCTATTTATTCTAGAGAAACTTGCTAGGATGAGGACAAGTGCTCCTCACTCATGTAAGCAGTTCCTGTCAAATCAGTGTGACACCAAGGAAAACAGAAGCTTTCAGGAGCAGGCAGTGGGCTGTGGTCAGCAGTAAGAGCAGGTTACTTATTTATAGTACTTTTCAGCCAGAAGAACTCTGAACACAAACATGACGCCAAAAATTAAGAAAGTACAAAATAAGAGCAAAGCATTGATTGAGTAGTAAAGGAGACGCCAGCCGGTGTCTAAAGAATGAAGGGCAGCCCTAATTATAAATGTATTTGCTTTTATTGTCATGTTTCAGAACTTTAATGGTCATCTAATGTATTTTTTATGGGACGAATATATTTCTTTCAAAACCTCAGGAACTGCTCATGTGCAGCTGCTTTTAATTTCAGTGGGAGTTGTAAAAGCTTATTACCCTCTCGGTTTGTCCTTCAAATGTACTTAATTAAATATATAAAGAAGATACCCAGAAAGCCTGAAGTGGCTGAGACAGAGCTAGCACCAAACCGTCTTTCCTTCTCTTTTTATCCTAGGAACAGTCATGAGCTGGGTCAATTATCACTTTGAATTAAACTAATTGCACAACTTCTTCGGTTTAAGTGGGCTGCAGTCAGCTCAGAGTATTACAGCATTGTGTGTCCCACTTTCGTGTCTCCGGCAATGATCCTTTGCCTACACAGTGATGGGGTAGCAACGGCACTGCCGCAGCTATTTCAGCATTAGCTCACAACAGGCAAATGGCAACAGAATGTTTGTGGTGGCTTCAGCATTTCTTTGAACCACCTTTATCCCAGTACGTGAAAATAGCCCGAAATTTCAGCTCACAGACAAAGTACTAATCCATTCTGTGCCTCACATTTTAAAGACATTGCATAATTCTCTGGCATCCAGCCACAAGCACTCTCCTTTGAAGAAACGCTTTGTGGAATGACAACATTCAGAAGCAGACCTTACAGGAGTTAAAGTGACCAGCCCCTCTGAAGTCCCCTAACATTGCCCCAACAATAAATGCTGGGATAATTATTATTTTACAGTCACGGAGAGCTTGGTAAGCTTTCCGTAATAGAAATAAAAACACAGCATCCCTGCCCCAAATAACTCACTTCAATTGCAATGCCATGAAGGAGGAAGGGTAACAAACCAAAATATAACAAGGAGATTTTGGGAGGAAGCACACTAATTTTGACAAAGTTACGCATGCACTGAGGGAGCACAAAGCCATCTCAGAAGAACACCTAGTTACTTAGGGACATGGTTTAGTGGTGGTTTTGGCAGTGTTAGGTTGATGGTTGGACTTGATAATCTTAAAGGTCCCTTCCAACCTAGACAATTCTATGGTTCTATGATTCTACTTAGCAAAGGCCTCGCATAGCAGGGGACAGAGAGGAAAAAGATTCTTAGGAAAACTGTAAAAGCAGGATTCTTTTTTTTTTTTTTCTGACAATTGTCTTGAGGGCTTTAAAGAAAAGTGGATCAATGAGGAAAACCGTGACTGAGCAGAGCAGCACATCATCTTGTACAGGATGATCTGAGTACGGGGCAGAGCATGGAGGAAATGGGCTGACGGGGGAGCTGCAGCTGCAGGTACCTGTGTGGGTCTTGCTGGTGCGGCAGCCGGCCTGCCTGGGGGGGGGCACTTCCAGCTCACAGGGCTTCTGGGGCAGTCAGGAATAGGCAAGGTGGCACAGCAGGACAACGAGGTTGTGAAGACCCAGGGATTATTACAGTGAGAAAGTGGAGGGAGTCACGAGACGTGGGGGTGAAGGGTACTGCAAAGGGGAGAGAAAATAAGGGTATCACAGTTGCGCGTCACTGATAACGTGCTATCTTCTACTCTAGTTGGGCATCTGGACCTAGCTGTCCAAACATCTCTCCGTTTTTCTTAATTTACTTTTTCTGTTCTCGTGGGATTTGCCTTCCTTCTCTTCCTTCCCATTGCCTTTAAAGTACTGCTGCAAGAGCGTTTTCATTCTGCGCATGCCGTGAGATAAGGAAGTCTTCCTGGCGTTCCTTTTTCCTGCCTAATTTGCTGTCTGCAAACCTCACCTGTAAAATTCTTTCTCAGTTCTTTGCCTCTCCACTTAATTCTTCCGTCACCCGTTGTTAATTTCATCAACAATATTTTGCTGTCAACCTCACTGAAAACCATTTTCAAGAGACAATACATTTTGTTTCATCTAGTATTTTCTCAATGGGTTCTGATTTCTGTTTGCCAGGAAGTAGCTGTCTCCGAAGACTGCTGCTTGATACTTGACAGTCAAGAGATGTAAAAATAAAACAAAGCCATGTATTTGGAGTAAGTCAAATAAAAATATTCATCGTACTGAGAATAAATACGATTTCTCTTCACAAAGCAATTTTAGCTGCTTTTTGAACTTTACATCAGTCACCTCTCCTTGAAAGGTGTTACTTTGTTACATATATTCCACTCCTGCCTGATTTTCTGAGCTTGAGATCTTTGCTCTCCTTGGGTTTTTGGTATGAATTCACTGCCAAGTAGAAAGCTTCCTACTTGGTTGTCCCACACCTAGGGGAAAAATGCAAGAGTTACGTCCTGGGAGATCAGAAAAAGGTAAGAAAACTCGTTTGTGTATTGTAAGGTGACTTGGATATCCTTTTCATGATGGAAATACCAGACAGAAATAATTGCCTAAGAGTGCTGTGGTTAATGGTGGATTAGCAAGAGGCACTCAGCGTTGAACTAGTAATGACCTTTTCTCTGGGATGGCAGAGCTGGCAAGAAGTCAAAGCCCATTATCCCCGCTGGTAAACCAGAGGGAGGTACCAAAGCAGACAGACGCTCCCCGCGATGCCTTGTCTAAACTACGTTATTGATCTCTGTCAAAATCCTCTCCCTTCCTCTCTGTCTAGTCCGCATGAGTTAAAGTTGCATTGAGCAACCCAAGGCACTCCAACTACAAGAAGAGCCGTATTGATAAAAAAAGCCACTTTTGGCTTTTTACCCTAGCTATAGTTATGACAAAAATGCCACGGGTTAGACTCTGTCGCCCAGTGGGTAGATCATGGACACACATGTTGAAAGCGATAAATTCCTGTTCATGTAAGCAAATTTTCAAAAGCAGAGTCTGAACCGAGATGCCTCTGCTTTTGCTCACCCTGAGATTCGTCTATCTACACGCAGATTTTCTGCTTCTCTGAGCACTTGAGGTTTCCACCAATCTCTCTCAGAACTAGGACCCAGCAGCAGCAGTTCTGAAAATCCAGCCTGTGGTGAAATCTTGGACCTGCTGTAGTTAAAGGGAACTTTTCCAAGATTTCATTTGATGTAGCTAATTGTGAGTGCTCAGGAATTAAGTGCTAAAAATGAGACGAATGCATTTCCTGGTGAGCAAAATGGAGAAAACATTTAGCCACTTCTGTAAAATGTATTACAATCTGTGAAAAGCAGCATCTGGGTGATTAGGAAAAAAAAGATTTCCTTTCGCAGTATCTGCGAAACCTCCAAAAGCTCTAAATAAGGTTTCCTAAAATTTGTTTTATATGCCTTTACTTTCATTTAGATTTCAGTTACCTCGCTTGAAACAAAAAAGTCAGAAGTTGTAAATTTTTTTTTATTTATTTACATATATGAAAGGGGAGGACAATGAATTATGAACCAAGGGTGGATCTGCAAGCTCTGTGCTTGTGTCCTCTGGAAATAGGCATAGGCTTGGGTCACGTTCACACCGTAAAAATTTTGAATATTATTTTTGTTCTGAATTTCTGTGGATTAACTGTTACCTACTTCCCTTCCATCCACACAGAACTGACATTTTTCAAGAGAAATACTCAGCATTCCAGGCAAGATTTACAAGGTGGACTCCGAAGGCAGAAACCTGCCTTACTCCAGTTAGCACCTCCTGATCTGATTGTGATTCAGAGCATGTTTGGAACTGAGATGTATAGCAGCAGCAAAAGCAGGACAGCCACTCCCCACAGACCGTAGCTGCATTCAGCCCAGGGTTTCCCGATGTGTCCCACTGCCACCTGCAATCTGGCCAATGTCTCAAGCTTCTGTTTCTGAGCTCAGTATATGTGCTGACTGATGGGAGAGGACAGCAACGCTGCTACAGCGTCTTCCCCAGTGCAGGGAGTTGTGCTGTGGCACTGCCTGAAAGTTGAGCATCACCACCAATTGCCATGCCTTGCTGGTGGCATGAAGCCACTTGCAGCACGCAGGCTGACCCCTACGGCTCGTGGTGTGCGTGATCTACCCAACACTGTTGAAACTGCCATGTAATGAGAGAAATTATTTATCACATATATATACTTGTCCTGGTCCTCACATCAGGACGATACTATATATGATACATCAAATAAACACAATGCCAAAATTCAAGTTTATAACTACAAATCAGTTAACTTCCTAAAACAAAAAAAAAAAATTGCGGGGGAAGAGGAAGCCCTGTGAACAACTTCTTTATATATCACAGAGGAATCAATTTCAGACAAGCATAAGAGTACTCCATTAACATTTGTGCAGGTCCTAAGCAGTTACACAAGAACACAGCTCAATGAGATTTTTCTGAATGAGTAGATAAATAACAGGGCTCTTGAGACACATTATTTGCATTCAATAATAACTAGAAAATTCCTTAGTAAAATTGGGCAGTAGGAATCCAGGGATGGGAGCCTGCTCAGAAGACAGAAGTGTTCTGGAGGTGGGGTTTCCACAGCTGTGTCCTAATTTAAGGGTCTAATTTAAGAAGAGGTGAATTATACCCGAGAAATGCCTGTTTTTTTTCTCCACTGAGAAGGGACTGGAGGTGAGCACTCAGCTGGGGCATCCACATCGTACCGCTGGGCACAGACGAATCTCACCTTCAGTAATAGTTAATTATTGCAATCACCTGATTTTTCTTTATATATCTCATTACATTAGGTTAGCCTCCATCTGCCTGTCACAGTTTCTTATGGTCTTAGTTATCAAGCATTTGGCAGGGCTTTACACTGAATTCTAGTGTTTTTTATCTCTCAGCACTGATAGCTCCTGGGACTATATAAGGGACGTGACTAAATCTCTCCCATCATTCAGGCGGGAGAATGTACAGCATGTTTGTGTTAAGCACTAGATTAGATTAACAATTAGATAATTAGATTAATGATGTTCTGTCCTTTTCATCACTGAATAGTCTTGAAAAATCCTCTGATGTGTTCTCTCTTGGTTCAAGCTTTCTTCTGGGAGAATAGCTGCACTTTGCCATTTCTGAGCTGACACCAGTCCCTGACCAAGAGTTCCAAGCCAAACACCATGCCATAGAATCATAGAATGGTTTAGGTTGGAAAGGATCCTGAAGATCCTCAAGTTCCAACCCCACTGCCATAGGCAGGGACACCTCCCACTACACCAGGTTGCCCAAGGCCACGTCCAGCCTGGCCTTGAACACCTCCAGGGATGGGGCTTCAACAACCTCTCTGGGCAACCTGTTCCAGTGCCTTACCACCCTCAAAGGGAAAAATTTCTTCCTAATGTTTAATCTAAACCTGCCCTCTTCCAGTTTAAAGCAGTTCCCCCTCGTCCTATCACTACATGCCCAAGTAAAAAGTCCTTCCCCAGCTCTCCTGTAGGCCCCCTTTATGTACTGGAAGGCCGCAATAAAATCTCCCCAGAGCCTTCTCTTCTGAACAGCCCCAACTCTTTCAGCCTCTCCTCATAGGAGAGGTGTTCCAGCCCTCGGATCATCCTCGTGGCTCTCCTCTGGACATGCTCCAGCAGGTCCATGTCCTTCTTATGTTGGGGACTCCAGAGCTGGATGCAGTACTCCGGGTGGGGTCTCATGAGAGTGGAGTAGAGGGGCAGAATCACCTCCTTGGACCTGCTGGCCACGCTTCTTCTGATGCAGCCCAGGTGGTTTCTCTCTGGAGAGGACATGGGTCTTCCTTGTGAAGCTGCAGTGAAGAGGGTTGAAAAGGGTTAGAAAGGTCCAGAATAAAAGCTTGTGGTCTTACCATCTCCAATATACAATCATTTCTCCTAAGGAATGCAGTAATACTCTTAATATACTATACTTTATATATCTTATTGCTTCATTACTCTTATCATCACAGACATTATTTGATCCAAGCTAGGGTCAGAAGATTGCTTTGAAGACTAATTAGAGATAAAAGAAATCCTTTTTTATTTTTTTAAAGACTTTTTATAGGCTATGTTTTCTGAATATTTCCTTGAGAGAGGAAGAAGTATTTTTATAAGCTATGTTTTCAGAGTAGTTCAGTAGCTTAAGGGTACTAACCAGTGCACGTTAATTTGCAGTAACATTTTGAAGCTTTAGAACAAGCTGCTCCCTGGATATTTGTGCCCTGGTGAATATTGCATAAAGGAAAATGAATTAGATTTTTTTAGATTTTTTGTATTTCCTGAGTGCAGCACTTTCTCTATATATTATTGTCTGTAAAAGAGATCTCAGAGGTAACTTTACTGCCAACTGTCTCAAGATTATATTAGCTACCTCAGTGGACTGTTGTGAGAACATTGCTTTTTTAGAAATGTAGCTTTTATCATTAACTTGTGGAGGGAACAGTCTAAAAGCTCTAAGTGAATGATCCCCTGCCAGGCATGACTCTTGATTGCTGTGAAGGGTGATTTGGGATGAAAAGGATGGTGAGTAAAATAAGAAAGAGAAGCTGAAGTACATATATCCATTATAAGCTTGTTCTTTCTGTGGAAGACACGATGCTATAGAGATGATGCAAGGAAATGGGAACATATTTCAAGTGCAAATAAATCTTTCAAAGGGAGGATCAGTCCTGTCAATTTTTTCTGATAGTAACTATGGTGGCATTACAGTATTCTGGAGCTAGAGTAATGCAGGAATGAGGGACAGAGCATGTGAAATACTGCCTGTGCACAGTTATGCCCACTCTGTTCTAGGAAGCCTGCATCCAGCTGGACCAGATCCTGGCTACACTTGGGCCACTTGCTGTATGGCACACAGCACAATGGAAGCTGCATTTTCTCTGTGTGGGAAATAGCAAAGATGTTATTCTGCAGACTTCTGCTAAGCCCAGTCCTTCCCCACTCCAGGCTTGAGGTCTTTAAAGAATGTAGTTCTCGGATTTTTAGTTCACCAGGAAATTTATGTGGTCGCAGCTCGGTGAGATCTGTGGGGGAAAAGCAGGATTCTTCTCACCTAATTTATGATGTCTCTGCCTCTGACGTAGGCAATCTGCATCTGCTCCACTCACTGTAGACTCCCTTTGAGTCAATGAGGAGGAATAAACACTTTTAGGACATGAATCATCTGATGCCTTTTAGACATTTACATTAGAGTTGGATCACTTCCCCTGTAGCATTGCCTATTTCCTCTCTGATTATAGAGAGAACTTGGCTCAGAAATAGATGTCACCATCTAAAGTTAGGTGAAACGAATCCCACACAGACAGCCTGTTGTAGGGTTGCTAACTGAATGGGAGATTCAGGCGTATCTTTTTTTTTTCGTGATGTTCTGAGGAGGAAACCTAGAAAAGGACTGGGAAGGGGGTGATGGCCACGTTCTAGAGAAATCTATGTAAGGGACAGAGAATGGAAAATCTGAAACTGGAAAAAGCTAGAAAGGGGCATAAATGCTGCATTGAGACGATTGCATCTGATAACATTATTCAGAACAGTCTAATCTGAAGCTGACTGCAAAGAGCTGTAGCAGGATCTCATAATACTGAGTTACTGGATAATAAAATGACAAATGAAAAATAATACTCATAAGTGCAAAGTAAGGCAAATGGAATAAAAATAACTCAAACTATTCATACATACTAACAGGCTCTAAATTAGCTATTGCCATTCAAGAAATATACATTTTGGAGTGACTGTGGATAGATTTCTGGAAACATCAGCTCAGTGCTCAGGGGAGGTCAAAAGAATATATGAAACATTAGGAATTATTACGAATGGGATGGAGTAAAGCCAGAAAATGTTCTTATGTTACTGCATAAATTCAGGGTGCTCCCACAGCTTGAATGAGTGTACAGTTCTTCCCCGGTAGCCTCAAGGCAGGTATAAGAAAGCTAGAGATGAGATAGAGAAGGGCTGCAAGGTGATCAAAGATACACAGCAGCAAGACAGACTTCAGCTCTCTCATCTAGAAAAGAGATGGATGAGAAGGTAATATGATAAAAGCCTATAAAACTATAAATGGTTTAGAGAAGGTGATTACATGCATTTTTTTGTCCTTGAGGTTGAGGGGACATCCAATGAAATCATCAACAGTGGTTTAAATAACAACAACAAAAAAAAAAACCAAAACCAAAAGGAAGCACTTTTTCACCCCATTCAAAATGAAATCATAGCACTCCTTGCAAAAGAAGGCCAAATAGATAAAAAAATAGATATTAGATGAAATCAAGTTTATCCAGTTATGTGTATTAAACATAATAAATAATCAGCTCCTGAACAGCTACCTACAGGAAAACAGCATTTATTTTATCACTGCACAATTCTGTTATACCATGGTATACTTCTGTTACTTACACACGTTCCTGAAATAGTGGCTAATGAGTGCTGTTGAGTCCATGTTCTGGGCTAAACTGACATTTAACCTGATGCAGTGTGGCAGTTCATGTGTTCGTAGATGTGAAAAGAGTCTGAGAAACAGCCAGAGAGAAACACCTTGGAGGAGAACTACAACATGGAAGAAGTCTGAGCTGAGTAGGGCACCACCGTTGACACCCTTGGACAGAAGCGTGACATAATGGATGGCAGATGCCTCCCCTGAGGCCACCAAGATATAGTAATGTAAATTTCTGTCCTGGGAAAACCTGTTAGCTTTGAGGCAACGGGTGTAATTTATTCTTCTTTTTAGTTCAGCATTATTGTAAAAGAAGAGATCTTTGGTTTAGTTGAGGTGTGTTTTGGGTAAGGTGGCCCTACTTAAGCATCGTATCAAAAACACTGGACCTGTTTGAAATGGGCTGTACTTTGACCAACAAGAGCTCTGAGCAACATGGATTGTTGGTGGTGTCATGCAAAGCAACCAGAGGACTGCTTCCCAAGAAGTGCAAGATGTACTTTCCTCTCTGTTGCCTCCCACAGTCACTAGGTGTAGCTCTGGACATTTAAAGGCTGAAGTAAATACAGCAGACTCAGACTTACTCCTTTCCAAGAGGTTTGGTCTGTTAGTCTGTTAAAAACTAATGTAAGAATCGCTAGAAATCTGAGGACAGCAGTGAAGGTTTTTAATAGGATAACCAGGATGTGGATCCATGGTAGCTTGAGGGGACTTAAGTTGTAACTGTAACTTTTCTCCCGAATTGTGGAGGGAGACAATGGAAAGTCAGCAGATCATTGTGCTTATACTGCTGCTTATTCCACAAATGTTGCTTACATCTTAATGATACAATTAGGACAGCTTAACGATGTGATTAATTAAAACATCTTAATCTTTCTTTTGCTTACATTTTCAAAATCCAGATGTGGATTTTTCTTTGCCTGGCATTAGCATGCAGAGTTGCAACTAAGCCTTAAGCTCCTCTTCCTGCATTCAGGAAATCAATTTGTTTTGCCAAAACAAAATGGACATACGGTTTCAAGCAGCTGCATTCGAGTGTGACTATTACTAGTCATGACCTTACCAAGGTGTCAAAAAGTGTTCTTACTGGCTGTGTTATTCTGAAGGGAATAAAGTAATTTAAAAAGTGTCATACTGAGTCTACTGAACTGATGGTAGTCTTCAGTAGAGTTTGGGATTGGACCCAAAGGGTCATTTTATGTTGAAAAGTAAGATGAAAAAAGAAAAGAAAAAAGGCATCGTGATACTTAATCAAAATCCATTTATCTGTTCAGAATCCCATCTGCAGTCTCCAGTGATTACCATCCTTCCACAACAACTTGCTGTCCTTCCCATCCCTTCCTCCCTCCATTGACATTCGGCAGAGGATGGATGGATGTCCTGCTGCATTATCTAGTGCCTATGGTCCTGTTCACTCAATTCCTATTCCAAACCTTTCAAAACCTCTCTTCCTGACAATGCAGCCAGCCACCTGGACTTTTAGATTCCCGGTGAGGTTTTCAGGACTTGATTAAAAGAATTTGAATTTATAATTTATTTCAAAGTAGGGCAGATTTGGCTTGGCAGCCTGTGGGATGTGATAAACATGGAATTGCAGCAGCAGTAAGTGTCATTTCAAGAAGCAGACAAATACTTTAAAGTTACCCTTTTATTTTGCAATTTAATTTTTGGTGGATTAATGGAGTTCTGCTCACAGTGAATGGCAATCAAGGCCATGTAACATGGTAGTTTTGTCTAGTTCAGTGGTAAGGTTGCACCTTTCATTTTGCAACCCTAACCTAAGAAAAGTGACAGGTATTTATGGAGTCTTATTTCTACACTGCAACTAGAGACATCACACACATCAGCAGAGCAGGAACTGAGTCCCATCCATCATCTAGGCAGGACTAGTGGGCTGAAGAACACGGAATATAAAGTGAATGGAAGTGACACACATCAACATTTGGGTGCAAAATCTTTGTGGGGATTAGCATGTTGTCAGTTCTTGCCTTCCAGTGTACCATAAGCAAATCTGCATCTGTTATGCAACCATTTTATTGGTATAGCCTTAGCACAGAGTATATGTCAAGAAAATGTTGAGAAAATAAGAATTTTTCCTTGGGGATACCAGAGAACTTTGTTAGAAGCAACACAGTTTTACAGTTGCCTTGACAGACTTGATCTTGAGAAAGCAAATTTCTGTTCTCACCTACATTCTGATCTAAGCCCAAAACTCCAGAGCAACCCCCCAAACACTCTGATGTCTGTCTTCTGCTCTTCATAATTCAACAACCTTTATATATAAAATCTCCTGCTGCTTTTAGGATTTTCTTCTTGTCATGGCTGGACTAATATTTCAGTAAGCTCAGATACCCCCACTGAATTCAGTCCTGTCACTGCACAGGTGCTTCAGATACTCAGGTTAATGCACATAAAATCAGTTTCTGTATTTCTACAGAGTGGTATATGTAAGTACAACATTACAAATGTCCATAATTCTACATTATTTTCACCTTATAGGTTTTAACAGTACTGTTAACACAGATACTCTCTGTTAATACCAATTCCAAAGAATGTTTTCCACGATCTCTAGTTTGGTTTTAATGGAAACCTAGATTGCAACCTGTGATCCCCTCCTTGTTTTCCAGCTGCTTTACCATTCAAGAATGATTTTGAATTAAGGCTCTTATATATTTAGGTGATTTTTCTGCTATTTTCCTTATATATTTCATCTCCCGATCCATGTAGTTTACACGTTGTTCAGGTGTGATTTCAGTGCGAATAATTTTCTACAGACACTTTCAACACTGTCTTCTACAGAGGACACATACAGCACTTTCTGAGGTGCTTAACTTCATATATGCATCAGAGAGGACTTAGTAACGACTTTGAAGTCATTACTAAAACCCTCATCTCCTTCCACCTGCCTCCCAGGAGGTAAAGTAATTTCATTGCATTCCATGGTTGTCTCTCCCTGACTGCCAGGCACAGAGCAAATGGTTAATGCTTTTAAAATAGGAAAACTGAATCTGGCTGGACTTGAAGAGATTGCAGCCTGGATAAATTGCTTTACCACCTGCCAGATCCAATCAATACCCTCTTTTCCTTTAATATGGCTTAAAGTAAAAAAAAAAAAAAAAAAAAAAAAAATCACCACCACCAAAAACAATGCTTAAGGGTTTCATTTATCAAAAAATGCATTCATATTTTCCAGACATAGTATGTAATGTTTGACTCTCTGGACAGAAATCAGTAACTCCAGATAAAGACATACTCAGTCCAATGAGTCCTCTTTAAAGGAAATGTACTTCCAATTCACATTTTCCTTTGAATACTACCTTCTGTCATTGATGACAATTCCTACGTGCCCCAAGACACTTTCATTTGGGCTTCCTGAAGCTCCTGGAGAAAGCCAGGGGACATCCCACCTGCAGTTATCTAGGGAAGAGTGTTTGCTCTACATATAAAGCAGAAATGCAGAAACTGGAACAAGAACAAACCTCTAGGCACTTGCAGTCAACCTGTATTAAGAATGGCAGCACTAACACTACTGCTGTAGTTCCTCTACCACTACCTGTGGCTATCAGCTTCTAGGAAATGCCAAGTGTCATCATCTTGTACTAGAAACTTAAATACATAATGGCTCCCAACACAACTCTTCATAGAATCATAGAATGGTTTAGGTTGGAAAGGACCTTGAAGATCATTGAGTTCCAACCCCTCCCACTAGAACTCTTAGCTAAACTGAACGTGACCGCAGGCTCCCAGCCACACTCTGTTCAACTTTAATGGCTGATCCAGCTTGCCAATTGGTTTGGATGTCACAGCATAGTTGAAAAAAATATGAAGCATAGTTTGACTCCTCATTTTTGAGACCGCCGTGTCTTCTTCATGCCTAAATTAGGGCCTTTCTATTTGCAGACTATCAAAATCTAACTGAAGTTGGATTTCAGAGCCACCTTCTGCTGCATGTTTTATTGACACCAGCAATCACACAAGCAGCTGAAATACAGGGTAGTTCATTCAGTCCGGCAAACTGCGTCACCTCCCCTTATCATCATCTAAAGTGCTGAGAGCGAATGTAGTGGTTGGCTATGTATAACACAGCCCCCTGTGTGGGCACATAAGTGTCTGCTACTGCTACCTGCTGAATTAATTGTTTATCTAGGGAAAGCTGGCAATCTTGTGGGACTTGTGCTTTCAGCACGGAAGGACTTGGATTTGCTCTGTTCAGGCACTCGAGTTAGTATCCTGGGAACTGTTTCACAAGTACAGTTACACTTCAGAACAGATGTTCAAATCCATTGGGGACAAGTACCAAGGCACTTTTGAAATTCCTGCTTGTGTAAATCTCTCTGTATTGCCCAAATTGCACTACAAACACGGTCCTAATTGGCCTGAGCTATCCAAGAAGCTTTCTGAAGGCTGAATGCTTTCTGAAAATGGAAGAAGGACTCTATAGCTGAAATTCAATGTACATTTTTCGTACTCCTGCATGAAAGAAAACAGGTTCTGTCTGCTTCCCACTCACTTTTCCCATGGCTGCTTGCTCCAGTGTTACCTCTTCTCTCTCTTCCACTGCTCCTGTAGGTGAGCAGTGAAGTGCATCAGGGATCTGGTATGACTGAAAATAGCCAGTTCATTTTGCCAGGTTATTTTTCAGACAGATTGGTTGTCTGTTAGAGTTTGGGGCACAAACGCTTGCATTTGCACAACAGAGACGGAGGAGAGGGATTGAGGAAGGAGGCCTGGGATTGTTTAAACTGCTATAAGCAACACAGCTGAAAGAGAAACCATAGCTGGAAATCTGTTCCACGGTGTTTCCCTACTTCCCAGCAAATGTAAGTTGTGATTATTTCTCTACTCCAATCTCACATAAAAGCAAAATGGGGGACAGAGGACTATAAAAAGGAAGTGATTCATCTCTGCTTCCTGTGAAGATCAGCAGTGTTTTTCTGTATGATTCTTTGCTTAGCGTGAGCTTTGTGTGTGCTGCAGCTGTGAGACTGCTGAAGAGCTGCTCTAGGAAGTACGTACTGGTATCAATGGTTAGCAACAGGAAACAATACTTGATGCCAGGGTCATGTTCTGCCACACGGACTGTTCATCTTTCCCATCTGGAAGTCTGTGAACATAGTGCCTTCTTGTCCCTGCTAGGGAAGGAGTAACACAGTTGACCACAACCATGGAGCTGACTACAGGAAAGGGAGAGTTGCCAGGTTTTTTTCCAGAAACCCCCACACAACCACTGAGGGAACGCAACTGTACATAACTGTCTTGCTGGGAAGCTGCTTCAGCCAGCTTCAGAAGCAGCAAGTCAGGTGAGAATGTCACAAACAAGCTGAAAACAGCCTTCATTTAGCAGAGGGCAAGGTCAGAAACCCTGTTTTTTTTCAGTCCTAGTCCTTATTCCGTCATTGGCAAGGGTGAATGGAACAATGTCTGATCAGGTAAATTCCTCCATTCATCTTTATGAACTAAGGAATACCCAGTAGCCCGAAGACTTGTTTCTGCTCCCTTATAATCCAAGCACAACATAACAGACTATGTCCCATTGCCAAGGTCTCCTATGGGCAACAGCAACAACTTTCTTCAGACTTCAGCTTTCTTAAATATTGAACATTCAAAGCCAGGCAACATAAGAATGAAAGGCTTCAAAATCCAGAAGATTTTCCAAGGGTGACTGTTAGGCGGTAACTGAGAGTGATTTTCTTGTCTTTATCTACCAATGTAACTTCATTTGCTTCCACTGATTTTTCTCTTGATTTCGTTATATCTGATTTACATCTTTATGAAAGAGAACAAGATCAAAGCAATGATGAAATCATTGAGAGTCACTTTGTGATTTATTCTTCTCACTGTCACCAAAGTAGAACAGTTTCATAATCAACACAGATCTCTTTATAGGCATTAATCCAGGAAAGCATTAAAGCGCCAACCCAAGTCTACTCCTGCTCATGAAAACATGTCTTGAGCTCATATATATTAGTGAGTAGAGATCTCTTCCTGAATTAAAGTGATCTGAAATAAATTTAATTCTGTATGGATGATACTATAGGACACTAAGTGGCATCAATGATAATCCAAAGAACACATCACTGTAATTAATTTTCTGTGCAGACATTTACTATGTGTGTGTACTCTGGAGGTATACCTAAGAAAAAAATTGTTCTATTGAGCACGACATATATAACTAAGAAAACATCTGCTTTTATCTTCACATTTTCTTGGTGCTTTTTTAGCTAATTATTTTATTCCTTGCTCACATCAAAGTACCTGCTAAATTTACTTCAACAATTTCACAGATTCTGGTTAGAGAAGTTTTTCTTTTCAGAATAAAATGTGAAATACATTAAAAAGTAAAAATAAGATGCTGTAAGAAAAAATGTCGCAGAGTTGCATTTCACTAAACATAAAAGAAAAAAATAAGAACGAGTGACATCAGTGAGGAAATCAATATACAGGTTACAGTTCAGAAAAACAGCCTACACACATAAAGAAAAAATAGTTTGATGGAATGGTACTAAGTCAGAGTGAAGTTTCAAAAAAGCTCAGATAAGCATCATCCACTTGTGATCGACTTCTCTCACATTTCTTGAGATAAAAACAAGAAAAGTGTACTTATTTTATTCACATTTTCAGCACAGTATAGGTAAAACAGCCACAAGATGGCAATACACCATGCTGTGAAAGAAAATTACTACATTTTGCCTGATTTTAACCCCTCCACTCATGGCTGAAATGTGCTGCCTTTTTAGCTTTGGGAAATTTAATGAGGAATAGACAGAAAGTAATCATCTTAAGAAAAAATAACTAATCTCACTGCTGCTATAAACATATTGTTTCTCATTTCTTTTCACTTTCCTGTTGTTTCTCTCCAGTTACTGCTGTTTGTTGTGTGCAGGGAGCTATTGGTTTGAATGAGTGGAAGTGCTGGGGGACTCAATATCCCCCAATATCTCTGCAGTGAGGGACAGGTCTGTACTTGTGAATGTTGCAGAGACTAAAGCTGATTGCTCTTGCCAGTCAAAGGATCACTCCATCAGCAGTGAGAAAGAAACAGATGCCCTTCTCCCCTGGAATAATAAAAACACAAGGCAGTATAATGTTATGAAGAGGGATAGAAATGGGATAGTGCAATGTTCAAAGCCGTGCTCTTAGGGACCTATAATGGCAACTTCTGAAGTAACCTGAAGGCTAATTGTGAGAGTTGGCAAAAAGACACCTGAAGGTCTTGCCTGAGCATAAAATAGCACTGACTCAGCAGTATGAGGTAGCTGCAAAAAAGGCTAATACAATTATAGGATGCGGCAGGTGAAGTGCATTTTTCAGATGTTCTGGGAGGACGCGGCGTTGCTGCTTGTTTGCATTCCACTTGTACCGCAGCAGTATGGTACGTCAGGGCACTGCTGACAGGGCATGGAGATGGTTCCCCTCCTTTTCCCTGGAAACGTAACTCATCTTTCTGATGTGGTTACAAGGCAGGATGTTGGGAAGTGTCTGGCTGATGTGCTGCATTTACAGAGTCAGGATTAAATTAATCACTAGATGTGAAGGCAGGAGGAAGTTTTCTTCAGGTCAGAAGGTCAGGAATTGTCGAATATGGTTTATGCGTTCCTGGGTAACAGGAGGGTGTTACTTACATCCTAAGGCAAGCTGAGAATTTCAGCTGAAAGTGCTTGCCTCTTTTCTTTGTGTGACATGCTGCAGCTGACTTTTGATCTTCTGCTACTGCCTTCAGCTTGTGACATGTTATGCAGAACAGGTAGATCTGTGGGCTGCCTTCAATAAATACTCGTTACATTGTGCACTACATTTGAAGGGCTCTGGGCTAGAACAATTGTCATATGAGTCTACCGAGTAATATTTTATTAGTCCTTGTCCCTAAAATGCTTGGGTTAGAAATGCTAAAGGAAGTTACAAGTTAAATGAATCACCAGTTTAGCTTTAGACCACAAACAGGCAAGCTATAGATGAGAAGTTTTATTCCATTTCTGTCATCCTGAGTAATTTATTCCCTACCTTGCTGGCTTTGAATTGCCATCTTGCTACTACATTCTCAGTTTGCCTGCTGCTCATAAGGATCAGAATAACCAATCTGTTAAATTGTTGACCATTTCTGATGATCCCTTCATGCTATTCTATCCTCTGCATAAAACCTGACAATGCAAATTGAAAGCCTTCCTGCCTCTTGTAAACAGCTGGGCTATAGTTTGTAACTGGAATTTGAATTGCTAATAAAATTTTGATTACAGTTCCCCATCCTTATTGTATAGTTTTAAAATTTAACAAGGAGTTATATGCACCAACCTACAAATTTATTACATTGCTCTGTATGTTTTTTATTAATCCCACTAAAAGGTTGATGTATACCCTGATTAACCACTTTGATTCTTTTATTGCAAATTGCATTTCAGCTACTTTCTGCTCCTCACTGATGCACACTTTCAATTAAGATAAATATGTTTTTCTTGTAGGAATTGCATTATTACAGCATGAGATAGATTGAGAGATGTTTAACGAGTAGTCCAATGTTTTCTTCTAAATACTATTTATTCTGGGTACACCAGAACAAAGACTTCATGATGCTGATGGAACAGTTTTACAAGACTATTATCCACGCATGGAATATATTCAAACTGTAGGGTAATGCCAGGGAATCATGGCTCACGTTGAAAATAGCAAGGATAGAGATAGGTGGCAGTTAATGGCTCTGTGTTTCTCAAGTACTAACTACTTTTTTTTTTTTTTTAATGTGAATTTTGACATCTTTAGCCTCCTGAAAAATAAACAAATCCAGTTTATTTTTGCCAACTAATTTTACCCTTAGAAAAGTGAGCCACTTCTAAAAACATAACATTCAAAATGATTGAAACAGAAAAGGTGTAGTGTGACCTCTCTGCCTAGTCATGCTTTTTGCATATGTTTCATTTGTGAATACTTTTGAGATTTTGCCCATTGTGATTTAGCAAGGGAAACTGCAAAATCTTAGAAATTTTCACAGGAGGGGAGCACTATTTTTCATGCAGCTTTACTGACTGTTTCTCTCCTGACCTTTTTTTTAGCTCCGCAGCCTACCTTCTATATGTGCAAAAATATTTTCATTATATTCCTGTGCTCCTAAGTCCTATACCTTCCTCATTTCAGAAAAGACTCCAAGAGACATCAGTTTTGTTTCCTCCCTACTTTTGGCCTTCTGGTTCATGCTTTCGATCTATTTCTCATTGAGTGTGGTATATGTCACTGTGACTTTCTATGGCCCATTTCATTCTGTGTAAAGATATTGCTAGATACCTGTGGATGGGGAATTCTGACCTGATACTGATTTTGTGTGCTTTACCTGAAGTGTCCAAGAACAGTATAAACAGAGGTCTTAGATCTGTGTTACTGCTAGAGCCCATGTAAAGCTCCAAGGGTTAAAATCTGATTGCAGTTATAGCAAGTTAAATTATGTAGGAAGGAACTGGAACTCCAGAAAGGACTGGAACAAAAATCAGGACCATTCTCAGTGAATTTAGCTGAGAACCATGCACAGCTGTTTTTGTAGATGCTATGCTATATCAAGATATTTATATTCTGCATGGTTTTGAGCTATTTCTTCTTTTTGTTCCCTACATCCAAACAGTAATTTGAGTGATTCAAGAAAAACAGAATCACTTGTCTCTAGTCGGTTAAAAATGCAGGTACCAAACTTTTCAGTTCAAAGTGTGCCATTTCAGTGCATTTAAATTGGTAAGTACACATTAAGATCACTGTAAGCCTTTCAACCAAACTTTTCACAGCTCTTTGTTCTCTAACTCTTTTCAGCGGTAAATATTTTCCTGATATCCTTCCTTTCCTTTTCTTTACTCTGACTCATTGATCACACATCACTAATGGGTTTTTCTCTGCTTCAATTTCTCCACCTGTGAAATGAGGAACATCTATATTTGCTGTTGTGTGAAGGTAATAGATGTATTAGAAATACCTCAGCTAGTCATTGCTATGTTGCCATTTGTAGTCAGCTCCCTAAATCAAACCACTGAGCCAGGGTGATGGAGCCAGGGCTCCATCACCTTTACAGTGAAAAAGTGTTTCCTGATGTTCAGAGGGAACCTCCTGTGTTTCAGTTTGTGCCCACTGCCTCTTGTCCTGTCACTGGGCACTGCTAAAAAGAGCCTGGCTCTGTCCTCTGTGCACCCTCCCTTCAGGTATTTATATACGTTGAAGAGCCCCCTGAGCCTTCTCCAGGCTGGTCGCAGCTCTCTCAGCCTTTCCTCATAGGAGAGGATATTTCAGTCTTTTAATCATCTCAGTGGTGCTTTGCTGGACTCTCTCCAGCATGTCCATTCTTCTTTTGTACTGGGGAGCCCAGAGCTGGACCCAGCACTCCAGGTGTGGCCTCACCAGTGGCTGAGCAGAGGGAATGGATCACCTCCCTCAACCTGTTGGCCACATCCCTCCTAATGCAGCCCAGGATAGGATACCATTAGCCTTCAAAGACAGGAACACAGTTGTGTCTTTACATACTCCTGCCCTGTCAGGGAAACTCCCTGGACCATGTCTTTTCCATTTGTTGCAAGAAATTGCTGGTTGGAAGGGAATTCTCTTGGACACTCTATCCTTCAGGCTTAATGGGTGTTGGTCATAGACATGTCCCCAAAAAATAAAAATTATAGATGAATGAAGCGTGTCACTTATGGTCACAACAATATATAAGAAATTCCGTTACTGAAAATTTAAAAAAGCTTGTAGCCCCTGATAACTGAAGAGAAACCTCTGCTGTGGATTTAAAGATCTCAACCTCCTATTTCCCAGTAAGCAATTCTCCCCCTAGCCAGACACATAGACTGAAAAGCATATGGTTAAAACTGAGACAGCAAGAAAAAAAAATCCCAAAAGCCCCCAAGATTTTTTAATACTTGCTGTCAATAATTATAACTATAAAGAAAACAAGTCTCTCATACTATGTTTTCTTGTTTACAAAGAACATTTTAGAACACGTCTAGGAGCTTGGGGCAGCCTCCACTCACAGCTTAGGTGGTGGTGGTAGTAAGACATGGGGTGGGAGGTGGCACAATCCCATCAGTGCGTGGGTGCATCGCTCCTTATGGGAAAGTGTACCATGTTGTCCTATCGAAGTATGGGCAGCCTACATAGGTGGCCTGCACTCGGCTGCTTACTGCCTTTGTGGACTATGAGCCTGGTTTTGAGGGCAGCCTTGGCAAAGCTCAAAAAGTCGATGCAGTTCAGGCTTATCTTTGAAGGCTGAGCAAACAAACTCAGAAAACACCCTATGATCTCAGCCTAGTCCTCTCAAGTGTGTACAGGGAGCTAATCTGACATGGTCGTTCATCATGAGTATTCATGGTTTGTGGCTATTACTTTGGCCTCTTTCCTGTACAAACAGAAAGAAAGAAAGTCTCAGTTAACCCCTGCTTCATGGGAGACTTTGGACTTGCTCATTTGGCCAAAGCTGTATGGACAACTGCTCAAGGAGAGTGCTCTTCCTTCCCTGGCTCCCTCCTGCAACTGTCTCAAAGCCTCTGAAGCCCAGTGAGTCTATACTCATCTCCTTCGTTAACTGCCTTCAGACTGCTCTTTAGACAGGACTATCTGCAGATGAATCTAGCTGTTCACCCGTAAGTGAAAGTTATCCAAATTTTTTTTCAAAATAGGATGAATTACAAGCATTTCAGTTTCAATTTCAGCCTCTGTTTGTTTTTCTCCGAGCTGCATAATTGCGCTGCCATTTCTAAATCATTGTTCCCAGCTTCTTGTCACTTAACATCTCTGGCACTTCAAGCAGATTAATCTTGAATCCATTATTGTGTAGCTACATTTCAAATGGAAATAGCAGCAAATCCTAGATGTTCTGAATCTCATCTTTGCACCGTATGTAGCCAGTGTTATCAATGCAAAGTAAAAACCAAGCAAGAATGAGAGTCTAGTGCTCACTTGCATTGATTAGATGCAGATGGGTGGAACAGGGAAAGGCACCTTGTTCTGTACATGCTGCTGAGCACACGTCTATCTGGCAGAGCAGTGAGACATCATGCTGTTAACAATCTCCTGTGTGTGGCAATTGCTGGATTTCCTGCTTGGAGACGAAGGGGGTTTCTATTTGACTTCTCCCAGGTCCTCTGACTTTATCTATTCTGTTACTCAAACGAGCCTTATTTGCGTGGCAGGCTATAGTTAGTGCATAAATAGAAGAATTTGGATGAGTTATGATAAATCTCAGCCTGGCTGTATGAAATGTGTGCAGCAAGGAGGAATGTGGGATAAACAGGTAATGTGATGCACATAGCATCAACAGACTGCTCAGGAATTTAGCAAATTAATAGGTAAGAAACATGGTATGTCAGTACCAAATAGTTAACTTCATTTTCTTTTCTTTTATAACTTCAGTTTCTTTTCTTCTTCTTTTTTTCTTTTTTTTTTTTTTTTTTTTTTTTGCTATTCTTCCATTGTTTCCTGTCTATTGTTGCAAACAGGGCTGCTGAAAAAACCCAACAATCCAGCACGACATGGACAGGGCCAGTTCAATACTAGACCCTGTATTACTTGGGATCAATGTTAAAATCATGAAGGGACAAAAACTCAAGAGACTTATCATTACCCCATAGATCAGTCCATCTCAGGTACGACAAGCACACAGCAAAACTGCATCAAAGGCCCCAAGTTTTATGAAGTGGCTGCCTTGAGTAGGGGAGGCTATCTGTAGGCACATGTAAGATGACACATATGAAATGAAGACTGGGAGGATGCCCTTATGGATACAAGAGTCCAGGAAGGATGGACATACTTCAAGAAAGAAGTCTTAAAGGCACAGGAGCAGGCTGTTCCCATGTGCCGAAAAACAAGTAGGCAGGGAAGGAGGTCAGCCTGGCTAAATAGGGATCTCTTGCTGGATCTCAAAAAAAAAAAAAAAAAAGAGAGTCTACGACCTTTGGAAGAGGGGGCAAGTCTCTCATGAAGACTATAAAGATGCAGCGAAGCTATGCAGGGAGAAAATAAGGAGAGCCAAAGCGCAACTAGAGCTCAACTTGGCTGCAGCTCTTAAGGATAATAAAAAATGTTTCTATAAATTCATTAATAACAAAAAGAGGATTAGGGAAAATCTCTCTCCTTTATTGGATGCAGAGGGAAACATAGTTACAAAGGATGAGGAAAAGGCTGAGGTGCTCAATGCCTACTTTGTGTCAGTCTTTAGCAGTGGAACTAACTGTTCCCTGGACACCCAGCCTCAAGAGCTAGGAGACAGGGAGGGGAAGCAGAATGAGAGCATCACGATTAAAGAGGAAGAGATCAGTGACCTGCTATGCCGCTTGGATGCACACAAGTCTATGGGACTGGATGGGCTATACCCAAGAGTGCTGAAAGAGTTGGCAGATGTGCTCGCCAAGCCGCTTTCCATCATTTACAGGAAGTCATGGCTAACTGGGGAGGTCCCAATGGACTGGAGGGTGGCAAATCACGGAATCATGGAGTTTTCAGAGTTGGAAGGGACCTCTAGAGATCACCTAGTCCAACTCCCCTGCCAAAGCAGGATTGCCTCGAGCACATTACTCAGGACTGCATCCAGGCGGGTCTTGAAAATCTCCAGAGAAGGGGACTCCACAACCTCCCTGGGCAGCCTGTGCCACTGCTCTGTCACCCTCACCGTAAAGAAGTTTTTCCGTGTATTTGAACGGATCTTCCTGTGTTCTAACTTGTGCCCATAAGCCCTCGTTCTGTCACTGGGAACCATTGAAAAGAGCCTGGCTCCATCCTCCTTCAACCCACCCTTTAGATACTTGTAAGCATTAATAAGGTCTCCCCTCAGCCTTCCCTTCTCCAGGCTAAAGAGTCCCAGCTCTTTCAGCCTTTCCTCATAAGGCAGACGCTCCAAGCCCTTAATCATCTTAGTTGCCCTTTGCTGGACTCTCTCCAGCAGTTCCCTGTCCCTCTTGAACTGGGGAGCCCAGAACTGGACACAGTATTCCAGTTGTGGCCTCACCAGTGCAGAGTAGAGGGGGAGAATGACCTCTTTCAACCTACTGGCCACACTCTTCCCTATGCAGCCCAGGATTCCATTGGCCTTTTTGGCAACAAGGGCACATTGCTGGCTCATGGATAATTTACTGTCTACTAGGACCCCCAGATCCTTCTCCGCAGAACTACTTTCCAGCAGGTTCGCCCCTAACCTATACTGGTGCTTTGCATTCTTCCTCCCCAGGTGCAGGACCTTGCACTTGCTTTTGTTGAACCTCATTAGGTTCTTCTCTGCCCAGCTCTCCAGCCTGTCCAGGTCACGCTGGATGGCAACACGGCCCTCTGGGGTGTCAGCCACCGCACTCAGTTTGGTATCATCAGCGAATTTGCTGAGGATACATTCTGTCCCCTCATCCAGGTCATTAATGAATATATTGAACAAAATTGGACCAAGTATTGACCCCTGGGGGACACCACTGGTTACAGGCCTCCAACTAGACTTTGTGCCGCTGATCACAACCCTCTGAGTTCTGTCCCAACTCTCAATCCACCTCACTGTCACCTCATCTAGCCCATACTTCCTCAGCTTCCTAATGATGATGTTATGGGAGACAGTGTCAAAAGCCTTGCTAAAGTCAAGGTAGATGACATCTACGACTCTGCCCTCATCCAGCCAACCAGTTATAACATCATAGAAAGCTATCAGGTTGGTCAAGCATGATTTACCCTTGGTAAATCCATGTTGACCACTTCCAATAACTTCCTGTTCCTCAACATGTTTGGAGATGACATCCAGAATGAGTTTCACCATTACCTTCCGAGCGACAGAGGTGAGGCTAACCGGTCTGTAGTTCCCTGGGTCCTCCTTCTTGCCTTTTTTGAAGATCGGAGTGATGTCAGCCTTCCTCCAGTCCTCAGGCACCTCTCCTGTTCTCCATGACCTTTCAAAGATGACGGAGACTGGTCTAGCAATAACATCCGCCAGCTCTCTCAGCACTCGCGGGTGCATCCCATCAGGGCCCATGGACTTGTGAATGTCCAGCTTGGCCAAGTGGTCTCTGACCCGGTCCTCCTCTACTGAGGGAAAATCTTCCTCTCTCCATCCCATCCCCAAGAGTATGGGATTCGTGAGGGACAGCTTTAGCAGTGAAGACCGAAGAAAAGAAGGTATTCAGTAACTCTGCCTTCTCTGTGTCTTCCACCACTAGGGCACCCGACTCATTCATCAGTGGGCCTACATTTTCCCTAGTCTTCCTTTTTCTATTGATATACTGAAAGAATCTCTTCTTATTGTCTTTAACTGCAGTGGCCAAGCTGAGTTCTGACTGAGCTTTGGCCCTTTTAATTTTCTCCCTACATATTTTTGTTATATCTTGATAGTCCTCATAAGTTGCCAACCCCCTTTTCTAGCGAATGTAAACTTTCCTTTTTTTCCTGAGGTCCAGCCAAAGCTCTCTATTTAGCCAGGCTGGTCTTCTTCCCCGTCTGCTCGTTTTTCGAGACATGGGGATGGCCTTCTCCTGTGCTTCTAAGAGCACCTGCTTGAAGTATGCCCAGCCTTCCTGGGCACCTTTGCTCTTTAAAACTGCCTCCCAAGGGAAAGGCAAAAAGGAGGATCCAGGTAACTATAGACCTGTCAGTCTAACCTCGATACCAGGGAAGGTCATGGAGCAAGTCATCTTGAGTGCCATCAAAACCCACATAATGGGCAACCAGGGGATCAGGTCTAGTCAGCATGGGTTTATGGAAGGCAGGTCCTGCCAGACAAACCCGATCTCCTTCTATGACAAGATAACCAGAATATTGGATGAGGGAAAGGCTGTTGATATTGTATACCTGGACTTTCAAAAAGCATTCGATACTGTCCCCCATACAATTCTCGTGGAAAAACTGGCTTCGCACGGCCTGGATGAGCATACGATCCACTGGATCAAGCACTGGCTAACTGGAAGGTTCCAAAGAGTGGTGCTCAATGGATTTAAATCCAGCTGGCGGCTGGTCACAAGTGGTGTGCCTCAGGGCTCAGTGTTGGGACCATTTCTGTTTAACGTCTTTATTGATGATCTCGATAAGGACATGGGGTGTATCATCAGCAAGTTCGCAGATGACACCAAGTTAAGCAGGAGTGTTGATTCCCAGGAGGATAGGGAAGCTCTACAGAGAGACTTAGATTGGATCATTGGGCCAACATCAACGGTATGAGTTTCAACAAGGGCAAGTGCCAGGTCCTGCACTTGGGCCACAATAACCCCATGCAGCGCTACAGGCTTGGGGAAGTGTGGCTGGAAAGCTGCCTGGCAGAAAGAGACCTGGGGGTTCTAATTGACAAGTGGCTGAATATGAGCCGGCAGTGTGCCCAGGTGGCCAAGAAAGCCAATGGCATCCTGGCTTGTATTAGAATTAGCGTGGCCAGCAGAATTAGGGAGGTGATTGTGCCTCTGTACTCAGCACTAGTGAGGCCACACCTCGAGTATTGTGTCCAGTTTTGGGCACCTCAATACAAGAGAGATGTCGAGGTGCTGGAGCGAGTGCAGAGGAGGGCAACAAAGCTGGTGAAGGGCCTAGCAAACAAATCATATGAAGAGCGGTTGAAGGAGCTGGGACTGTTTAGCCATAGGAGGAGGCTGAGGGGAGACCTCATCACTCTCTACAACTATTTGAAAGGACACTGTAGAGAGGTTGGTGCTGGTCTCTTCTCACAGGTAATTAATGACAGAACAAGAGGGAATGGCTTCAAGCTCCAACAGGGTAGATTTAGACTGAACATTAGGAAAGAATTTTTCACAGAAAGAGTGGTCGGGCATTGGAATAGACTGCCCAGGGAAGTGGCTGAGTCACCATCCCTGGATGTGTTTAAGAGACATTTAGATGTGGTGTTGGGGGATACGGTGTAGGGGAGAACTTTGTAGAGTAGGGTAGATGGTTGGACTCGATGATCCCAAGGGTGTCTTCCAACCTAGACAATTCTATGATTCTATGAAATAAGAGGTGGAGAAGACACCATAACTTTGACTTGCAGAAATGGAGAGATCAGGCCAAAAGGTACACAAGCTCCTGCCTCAGAACTGTTAAACTGTGACTCCTTAAAGAGAATACCGGAAAGTTGAAAGTCACTTTGGTTTAGAAAATACTTTGCCAAGATTGTGTTCCCTCATGCAATGCAGTCTGTGAGGAAGTCAGTCAAGGAGTGAAAATGTGCCCAGGTAGGCTGGTCTCTGATGGAAAATGTATGGGGGAACTGCGGTGGGACTGAATAGAGGTCCTAGAAGTTCAGTTCTGTGTTGTGGTGGAAGGAGAATGATCTCTATGAGGAGGAGATTTTCTCTAAAATGAGATTTGGGGGTTAGGATGGTAGAGAGGCTGTCACGCTGTCTCTTGCACACACGGTCTCTTGTGCCCTCACCATCCCAGCTGTCCCTGCAGCTGCTCTTACCCCCATCACTCTCTGCTCCCTGCTCATCTCCCTGAACATTCTGAATATCGATGGGGGTGTGTGCGTGTGTGTGTGTGAACCCAAAAAACGAAGAGTAGGGAAAGGCGTGGGGCAGTGACACAGTGTCAGAAGCTGGCCCTGGAGGTAAGGGCTGTCTCCTGCTGCAGCGGCTGCCCTGCAGAGGAAAGGCACCGTGCTGCCTGCTGCTGCCGGAGAGGTGGCAGCTACGGAGGCCTGGTATGGAGCCTGGAGGCTCCCGCCACCCCCGGCTGCTGCCCGGGCCCCCGCCCGCCCCTGGACGGCGGGCAGGGCGCTCAGGGGACCCGCAGAGCTGCCAGCAGCAAGGGGGATTTTGGCTTCAGCACACACGCACCCGCCTCGGCTTGGTTCGGCCTGAGCGGTGCAGGATCTGACCGGCGGATGGGAGACTGGGAGAGGCTGTGCCCGCTCGGTCTTGCGGGACAGCCGGTCACCTCCACCGCGGCCCCGCCCCCCGGCCCTGGACGCCGGCTGCCGCCGGGGTACCCAGCCCGGGCCCTCCCCCCGGGCCGCCCGCTGATCCCACCGCAGATCTCCCTTCCTGGGCGTTTTCCCGTGTGCCACCCGCCCCTGAGGCCACCCCTGCCCGCGGGGGCGCTTCTCCTCACGAGCAGCCCGGCGGGGGCCCCTTCCCGCGGTCGCCCGCCCCCAGCCCCGCCTTCCAGCCCTTCAGCGCTGCGGCGCGGCCGTTGGGCGGCGGCGCCGTTGGGTAGCGGCAGGTGGCGCTGTCGGGCCCTGGCGGCGGGTAACGGTCGCTGCCGGGGCCGCCATTTGCTCGGGGCCGGGGCCGGGGCCGGGGCCGGGGCCGGGGCCGCGTCCCGGTGCGGAGTGCGGCCGCGGCTGTAATTTCGGCCGGAAAAGCTTTCAGACTGCTGATAGCAAGTTGGACTAAAACAAACAAAATTCCTCTTCTGGCTTTGGAACAGGGAACTTTGCAAGAAACCCACACCTGGGCTGCTCTCACTGTAGGGGGGTGATGGTCGGTCTGGTGGTTTGTTTTTATACAGATACTAAACACTGACTTTTATTCTTTTCCATTAAACAAAAGTGAAACGCCTGTTTTCTTTTCCTCACAACATGCAATGGCGAGTCAAAAGGTGGGGAAACCAAAAAGACACTGCACAAGCTTGAGGAAAGTTCAAAGTGTGCAGGGTGGAAATGATGACAGCATTAAGAAAATCCACCTGCTCCCGCTCGCTCCCCCCCCTTCCCCCCCCCCCCCCCCCCCGATATCTTCTTGTCATCTTTGGGTATTTCTGCTTGTCTAAACTGGTTTCAGTTGGGGATATGAATGGATAATGCCAAGGAAGCAGAAACCAGTTTTTGCATGCTGGCCTGGGGACTCAAAAAAAAATGTAGTGGATTCAATATGGGGATGAGCCTGTGGAAGGATCCCTGGCAGAGCTCTCTGCCTCCATACGGATTTGATTCAGCTGGAGATGCTTAATGTATGTTTTGCTGCAACTGGGCTTTGCAAGTGCCTGACGTTGATTTTTCCAGCTGGCACTAGCTGTGTCCCAAACGGGACTCAGTATGTATTTGCATTGTCATTCTGAGACCTCAGGGAGAAGCTGGTCCAAGGGAGGTGGGTTCTACCACTGAAGGTACAGCAGTCGGGATGCCGCTCTCCCTGACTGGGGAAACTGGCAAGGAGTTGATGTCACCATCTTGAGGCTTTGCAGCAAGCACCCTGCTGATTGTCTGTCTGTCTTCGGTGGTGGAATGAGGCCAGGTTGTCCTTGTCAAAGAACAGTAAGTTTTTATAGTAGTGTTAGTGACATTTCTACTGGTTTCCCATAGTTTTTCAGCAGACTTGAAATTGGGTAATTGGGTTAGTAAAAAGAGGGAGAATTGGGAATTATCTTTTACTGGTTTAGTATTAAAAATCTTTAAAATGTTAGCCAGCTCGGTAAGGAGGGTGAAAATTTTCACATTAAGGAATAAACTTCAGAATAAAGTTGTGTTTTTTTTTTTTTTCTATGCCACAGCTGAAAGTGAATTAGCAGTAAGAAACGTGTCTTTCAGAGCAGCCCAAAGTATTAGGAAGGTGGGAATTTAAATAAGGGTCATATTTTAATTAGCTGTAATTTCTACACTCTCCTCTGTTTTGTATAAAACTGTCTAGGAAATATCAGCTTTAAAATAAGTCTTATGTTTTACTTCTATGCACTATTCCACGTACTTGAATTATATGTATAAAAAGACACAACATGAGATAAAAAACAATGTCCAGAAACCAATATAGGCTTAAGGAAAGCAAGATTAATGGATTATGTTTTCAGCTGTATATAAAACCCACATGATCATGTGCATTACTTTTTGGTATTTTAGTTTATTCCACTCATGACAGTTCAAAAATACAATATTAACAAAAAAAATAGCTGTTATGGCTACATTATAAAATTATCAATAAGGGAGCTTAAACATAGATTTTATAAGATTACTTTAGACTTCCCAACTGACAGTGTTTATTGAAAGTTATAGTGTTTACCATGGAGCGTAGAGGATGCCCACCTTTCTGTGGGCCTAAAGATTGCCTGAGGAAACATGCAAGAATTTAGGGTGCAATGCAGTATCAGTGCTTACCTTCTCTGACAGCATCAGAAGCACTTCATTACCATGGTAGAGATATGTCATGGTTTAACCCCAGCCGGCAACTAGGACCATGCAGCCGCTCGCTTGCTCCCCTGGTTGGGATGGGGAAGAGAATCAGAAGCGTAAAAGTGAGAAAATTTGTGGGTTGAGATAAAGACAGTTTAATAGGTAGAGCAAAAGCCGTGCATGCGAGCAAAACAAAACAAGGAGTTCATCCTCTACTTCCCATCGGCAGGCAGGTGTTCAGCCAGCTCCAGGAAAGCAGGGCTCCATCATGTAGAACAGTTACTTAGGAAGACAAAAACCATAACTCTAAACATCCCCCCCTTCCTTCTTCTTCCCCCCAGCTTTATATGCTGAGCATGACATCATATGGTATGATGTATCCCTTTGGTCAGTTGGGGTCAGCTGTCCCAGTTGTGTTCCAGTGCACCCCCAGCCTTCTTGCTGGCAGGGCAGTGTGAGGAGCAGAAAAGGCCTTGACTGCTTAGCAACAACCAAACCACGAGCATTTTACCAACACCAACACCATTTTCATCCCAAGCCCAAAACACAGCACTATACCAGCTGCCAGTAACAAAGTCAACTCTATCACAGCTGAAACCATGACAAGATAGTAGTCTTAGATTTCAACAAGTGTATGCAGTTGCTGGGTGCTCCTTTTATCCCATTCAGGTGAATGTGCCTTACAGTGCTATGCCCTAGACTCAAATTGTGATTTTCAGCTAGGATTTCAGGAGCAGCTGCTACACGAAAACTTCTTTTTACCTGCAACGTAGCAAAGGGATACATTAACACTGAAGTCCCTTTGTGGTAATAAGATCATTAACAAATCAACTCAAATCATTTCAAGACATTGTTCCACCTCATTTTTAACTGGTGAGGGGTCTGGAGGACAAATCTTATGAGGAACGACTGAGGGAACTGGGGTTGTTTAGCCTGGAGAAGGGGAGGCTGAGGGGAGATCTTATCACCCTCTACAAATACCTGAAAGGAGGTTGTAGAGAGGTGGGGGCTGACCTCTTCTCCCCAGTGACAAGTGATAGGATGAGAGGAAAGGGGTTTAAGTTATGTCAGGGGAGGTTTAGATTGAATATTAGGAAACACTTTTTCATTGAAAGGGTTATTATACATTGGAATAGGCTGCCCAGGGAGGTGGTGGATTCACCATCCATAGAGGTGTTTAAAAAAAGGGTAGACGTGGTACTTGGGGACATGGTTTAGAAGTGGTTTTGTCAGGGTAGGTTAATGGTCGGACTTGATGATCTTAAAGGTCCCTTCCAACCTCAGCAATTCTATGATTATACGTCTTCTGTTTGAATTTTCTTTTTATTTCGCTAGAGGGCACTATTAAACAGAAAATACTGTATTTTACGTCGCAGATGAGAAAAAAAAAAGACATCCCCTGTTCTCAGTTGCAAGAAATCCTGAGAGAAGTTCAGCTTTCAGCAACTGATTTTAACTTGATTTTTTTTTAACCTGTACTGTCACTTTACTACCCTTACTCTTCTAAACTGGGAAAGCCCACTGGAATCATGTCAGCCAAATATGAGACCTATTTCACTGTTTCATGCATTTAAACTATAGCACATCAACCTGAAAAAAGATGGTGCCGAAAGGTATAGAGTGGACAGAATACTGGGCAAATGGAATTTCCTCCATGAATGTGCAGATGGTGCTCTCATTTTGTTTGTGGATGTTACTCATCTCTTGCTTTAGTCCCTGTTCTTGTTCTTCATGTCAAGACCCAGAGAAAATTGGCAAGAGGCCTTCATAGTTTCATCTTGAAACTTATGCCTTTCTAGAGCTTTGACATATTTACAGCAGACTTCTTCATCCCACTGGTATTAGCTTGCAGTATGAAACAACTTCATTTTAGAAACCATTTTGTGGTCTGATGTAATTGTCTGCTTATAGAACATGGGGAAAAATCCACATGCTACACCCCTTAGACTTTTTCTAAGAAATGTAATAATATTTCCTGATATAGGGAAGAAGAGAGGTGATGACCTAAGGCATGTATTGTTGAAAACAAGGATGTGGTTTTTCCAGCACTGTCCATCTGGTGTCTTTCATAACACAGTGTTAATATAACTAAATGTGTAGAAGACCAGAAGCAAAAGCAACTGCTTCAGGGAATGCAGTAATGAAAACATTTCACCAGTTTTGTTCTGAGCACAGTAGGGTTATAACAGATGGCTGATAGCCAACACTCAGTGGTGTCAAAGAAAGCAAACAGATGAGGAAAATACATAGATTGAGAACAATGTTTATGAATGCTGCTGCTGAGTTCGACAGATTGAGACTGAAGAAGGCATGGATCACAGGATTCTGGAGAACTGCGCAGCCCTATGCTTTGAAAGTCATCTTGCAAACCACTTTTAACCAAACATATATTTAAGTAGTCTGGCTTTCAGTAAAAAGATGAAACAAATCACTTTGCGTATGTTTTGGTAGTTTGAAAATATGATATATATGCAACAAATTTGTGGAAGTGACTGTTTGTGCACAAGCATTGATTTTCTTGGAAAGCAGTATAGGTTAATTATTTGCTGAGTGCCAAGATGAGGTTTATGATTCCTACTTCAGACACTAGACTGGCTACTTCCTATGCGTTTTACCTTTCCAATTCCCTTGTCGGGCCCCATAGGGTAGAAGTCCCCAACATCCGACTTGTGAAGGATGTCTTAGCTTCAAAACTTGTGAAACAGTTCAAACCCACAGCAAATTGAAATACTAAAACTGAGGCTGAGGGGGAGCTGCCAGTGTAGAGGAGAATCTGTGCAAAGATGCTCAACTCTACTTAGTTCTGTGCTGAAAAGCCTGCTCAGAGAACCCCCTTGGAGTACTACATGGTGGAAGCCTATGAGCAGAGAAGGGTGTTTTTTTTCCTCTTGGCACAGTTGTGTACTGTGCTATAGGAGGACACTGAAAGTCCCCAGTTGGTATTTGCAGGGCCACTTATTAAAAATGGGTATCCAGACACTTTAGCTTCCCATCAGATCTCAACCGGCTGATTCATTTCAACTTTTTCTTCTGTTTCTCTTAATGGTAGTCTGTGACTAAGGCTCAGAGAAAGGAAGTAAAAAATAACTTTCAGAGGTAAAAAAAGTGAAAGATCAGACAGTTTATAAGACACTTTTTAAGTGGGCCATTGGATTACAGAAGTATCATAACCACATGGTATATTACATGGAGTCTTTTTCACTTTATGTACAAGGTTATTTAAATGATAAACTGCAGTTCTTGGTTCTCTCTGTATATGAACACCCATAAGAATGCTCTTGCCTGACCTGTGCATTTTCTGCACTCCTTTTGCTTGATTTAGTGGGTGATGTTTGGGCAGTGTCCCACTGCATAATACATGTGTCTTTTAATAGCATTAATGTGCCTCTTTGTGTAGGCACTGCTAGAAAGCCAGCCAGAGCTGATGCAAGGCCTGCACATTTGTGACACTGAGACAGGTATGCGCAACTTGATTGCATGTGGGGCTTTGTGAAACTGTTTCTTGTGTGAAGAGCAAATGAAAAAGCCATCTAGGGAGTCAGCAATTAGAGAATAACACCCTCTGTGCCTTCTTCTAGCTAAGCAGCTAATATGTGTGTATATCAAAAGCTGCCGAAATAGTAACAGAAGAAGGCATTGAGAAAAACAATGTAATGCGAGACCACCAGCCTATTTGGTTTCTACCTATTTTACAGGCACAGAAGTTAATTTTCATAGTTGACATTGGTTACATCTGTTTTCTTTCCAGATTCCTCACTCTTTCTTTTTTGTTTTTTCTTTTTCTTTCTCTTGGGTCATAATTTATTTGTTAAAAGAGAAGAGTATTTGGACGTTTTTATTTATGTTTTCTTCTCTGAAATACCACTGGCTTGTAATGACATCAGCTGCAGAGAGATGTTAACCTTTGGCTAGTAGTCAAATATTTTCAAAAGGTATGCCCTCCTGAGCCCTCAAAGTAGTACCACCTCATTCAACTGTATGGTAGACCCCATCCCTCACTTGTGCTTGTATATGAGATGAGAAAGAGAGGGATCATCCTCTATTACAAATTTAGCTGTAGGATGAGGAGCAGAGAGGAGTAAAACTTAGATGCCAGATATGTATAATTGGATGCATGCCACTGCAGTCTCTGCAGCACAGGCCACATGCCAGATCTCTTTCTTAGCCTGGTAAGGCAATCGATTAAATCAAGTTAACCACTGTATGATTCTCAACTTTTCTTCTTGCTGGCTCCCTTTTATCTAATTTCCTTCCTTCCAGAAGATGCTGCTACAGCTACTCATAGCATTGCTGACTGTGAAAGTGACAGAAATAGTGTTTTTTTTTTCTCTTAGCTGGAGTGATATGACAGGAAAGAATATCTGCCTAGGACATTTTGCCCTGATAGAAATCCTGTACAGTTACTATAAGTTGTGTCCTCCCACTCATATTTCCTGACTGGTGTTTAACCAGGCTTTGTCCTGATCTAAATGGCTGATAGAGCAGGTGATACACTCATGTGGGTGTGCAGCACAACAGTCGGTGCTAGTGAAGGAACTAAAATTCTCCTAGCCTTTTGGTAATGCCATGTCTGGTGTAACTGGAGAAGTCGACCAGTTCTCCAGACCTTTGAGGTGGATTTGCTTAAAACTTTTCCTTGCAGTGAACTCTCAAAGAAGAACACAAGATTTAAAATTGAAGAGACATCAGGTTTTATGAGAATATAAATTGGAATAGTTAGCAGGTTTTTTTTTCCTTAAATAATGAAAGTTGAAGGTGACTAGAGATGGAATACAGGTCCACAATTAAATCTCCTTCTACCATTGTTGCATTGCCATCATATTTGTGTTTTCTGCTGGTTTAAGACAGGTCAGTAGCTTCCTGGGTTGTGGCAAATTCTGTGAAGTCCTCTCCGATCCATGGACAGTTTCTTTTCCATTACTTCACAGGCTGGAGTATCAGCTCCCTACTTCTCCCAACAGCCTCTTTGTTTGGGCTGCAGGTACTCATTTCTTTGCTGATGCCCTTGTCTTCTTGTAGCACTTTGTAGAATGTGGAGCTTTCTCTCATTTGCAGTTTGGTGACAAGGTAATAGCACAGACAAGGTAATAAATGGAGATACATTAAAACTGATTAATCCTGGGTCAAAATTGTCTAAATTCTACAAGAATACCCAATCTGAAATGAAATGCGGTCATTCTTAACTGGTGTTAGCTCCCATCGCTACATTAAATCTTCATTGTTCTACACAGAAACTCTTAGCCTTCTTCCAGGCCATGATCCCCAAATCTGTGGTAGATGGCTCCCCTAAACCTCATGGCAAGATTTTTTTTATCCTTAGTCTTTCTGAGTAGGACTATTTTAAGAGTTCTTTTTATGATTCTTCTCATTTCCTCTCTATTTGAAACTTCCGATGCTTTCCTTAAACTGGAGGAAGTTGTCAATCATTTTTCCATTGTCCTCTGTGGTTATGGTTATTCCTGCTGTGTAGTTCAATGCTTGCTATCAAACATTAACTAACAAAGTGACATTTTTAGTTGTTGTATGTGGCCACCTACTGCTGTTTTGAGTCCCTAAATCTGTTGCTGAGTGTGCAGAAAAGCTTTATTATTGATTGCAACTATACTGAGAAGCAACTTATTGCTGATGGGAACGTTTGCAATGGTGCTTTTTTTAAATGGCTTTTACCAGAGAAGAAAATGGTAAAACCAAAATTCTTTACAGAAAGAGTATGCATTTCAAATATGTAATTGTAAGCACAATGAAATATAACTTATTCTTTAATGTTGATATTCTGAACACAGCGATTTTAAAATGCATTTCTGGAGCAGTGAATTCAATCTTGAATCTTGTCCTTTGGAGGAATAATTTTCATTGCCAAGTATGGTTTCTGAATTCTCCAAAATTAAAATTTCTATTCTAGAAAGAGAGTATTGAGGTTGAATTTGAGCAGTAGAAAAACAGAATGGAAATTTACAAGCTGATCAGTAATTGCCTGGCTGGACTTGCAGGCAAATTATTTATTCAGCACCTCAGCATTTTTGTGGCAGTATAGGCAAGATCGCTTCTTATTTTCCCATTCCTTATAGAGAAGAGATGGTTGACCTGTCTAAAAGCCATCCTGGAATTTATGTACACTTGGGGTCTTCTTGGCTTTTTAAAGGGTGACGGCACACTCATGGAGTGAATCATCATGTCAGCTTGGAGATATAAGAGCAAGTTTTAATTTGAATAACAGTAATTTTTAAAACACGCCCAAACGAAAACTTATAAAAGCAGACCATGATATGGGCTTTTGTATTTAATTCAAAAAACAAGTGTGACCCACATTTTCTTTCACATTTCTTAAGGGAACTTTCATTCTAAAAATAATCTCCAAGGTGAATTTGCTTAAAGACAAATGTGATGATGAATATTTCAGCATTACCTGAATGTTGATCTTTAACTGAACAATAGAGAGAATAATGGTTTAGAAATTGTTTCAGATATAACAAAACATAATGTTTGGATAGCTGTATCCTCTCATTGCTTTATTTAAAATTAGCAATGATCACTCTGAAATAGATAGGCCTTTTGAGGGAATTTATATTTTTTGGTTTGTTTACAGGGTACATTTGCCAGCCTTCCTTTAGCTACATCTCTGGTTTTTTTTTTTTTTTTGTTTTGTTTTTTTTTCAAAACAGCTTATAATATTAAATCAGAAAACAAACGGAACAGTTTTTACATGTAGCAAAGCTATTTAATTTACTTTGCATTTTATTTTTCACTTGCTTGCATGTGGCAGTGTTCAGTTTCAGAAAATGGTTCCAAGTTCAAGACAAATACAAGAATCTTGAATTATGTTCCTAAATACAGATTCGGAAAAAAAGGTAGTCTGACTGTGAAAGGTGATGAGCACCTGCTATTGCCACAGATCTTGTCATCCGTATGGTTTAAGACCCATGAAGGAGTTGCTGCAGTAGCAGGTATGGATTTGCCTTGTGGAGAGCACTGGGTCTTTGTCCTCACTTCTCAGGTAGAACCCATCAGCATTCTCCAACTAAAACCCTTGGTGCCAGGGTTGTGGCTTTACCACTATGTAAAGATCATAGGTGAAGCTTGGGTTTCGATGAACTTGTTAAACCTTCAGAAGTGCTATTTGAGGATTTTTGTAAACCATTGTAGAGTTGTGGGGTTTGATCTTATCACTGGGCCACAGCCCACTCAATAGATGTTGCTAAGACACTGCTATCAGAAATCTTGTGACTCAAATTTAGAGTTTGATCTCACCTAGAGCTTATGTTTGGCTACTAAATAATAGATTGAACCTGTCTCTCCTTTGAGATGGAGGTTTTGATCAGCTTTCATTCTGTTGCTTTCTACGTATACATGTATATATACTTAAGCTAAACCTGGTAATTATCTCTCTTGGCTGATTATTTTGGGGGCGATGATGCGAGAGTCATAAGCATTCATTTCTGTGGTGTTATCCCACTCCACCTCCTCACCATGTGTTGAATTGCTATGGTATTTTTGTTCGTCTCTTGTCTAGTCCTCTCCAGCCTTCTCTTTTCTCACCATGGACCTACAAGCTTATAAGAACTGAATCTTTGTTATTTTCTCCTTTCTCTTTTTTTCTTCTCCCTTCTAACTGAATGTGTGTGAGTGAAATGAAGGAAGAAGAAACATTGGGCTGCTTACTTTGCGTTGGTGTTTACTATGAGTCATAACAACAGCTTGGTGCTCTTGAAAAGTTTTCTGGTGGGAGAATCAACAGCATGGATGCAGCAAAAGAGACAACAGAATGTACTGTACTTGCAGTTCCCTGACTCAAGGACATAATTGTGGATGATGGGAATGCATTTTGATAGAGGTTTGCACTTACTCATGCTATGGATATATAAAATTTCTGCTAAGGAAGCAAATCTGGTTGCTCAAAGTTTGCCCTGGTTGCATTGAAACTGGACTTACTGGGAGGGATTTTGGTGGTAGCTGACTTTTCATAGAGCTGCCTAAAATAGGCTTGGTGTGAGCAGTAAGTCTAGAATGATTATTTTTACATTGGCAGTACATAGAAGCTTAACATGAGATGACGTATTCATCATACTGCTCTGCAGTTATTCACCTGGAATTACCCAGATGCAGACAGTTTAAGAACTATTTAATTCTAGTGCCTGGTATTACCTTGTTCCCAAACTGTTCACAATTTCTTACAGTTATATCAGAGACAAGGATTTGTCCTCCATTGGTACAGAACTGAGCATATATTAGGATCTTAAGTGTCTGGTTGTACACTACACGAAGACTATGCTGGCTTGACTTCTAGTTGAATAATCAACTATAAAACACTACATTCCCTATTACATGACTGAAAGAAACAGTAAGAGACAGTACTCAGCCCTGCAGCTGAAAGTCTATTTATCGTGGTAATAAACAAGACTCCAGATCACTTTCTTGATGCAACGTGCTATTGGACAATAATTTCTTGACTTGTCTGTGTTCAAAGAACTTAATGGTGTTACATGCCGCTTCCAAACTTGATTCCAGTTCCAACATTTGGTGCAGAACTTGGGGAGAACAAATATTAAGACATGATGTTAGGGTATTGGAGTAAGGTAGGTAATACAGTACATGTGAATGAGACAGGAAGAAACATCAGGATAAAGCAGAAGGATACAGACCAGTGGTTCCAATTGCACATCATAACCTGCAGTTTCCTATGTAAAATTTTAAAGATTGTTTGAACAAATATTGCTCACACATAGTGGGAAAAATGCTTACTAGACAAACAGTTTCAGTGTTCAGCTCTGCTCGATGGTCAGTCTTTGCCAGTTCCACAAGCCATGTCATTTTACTGGCAGTAATTTTACAAGTGAATAATGATGTTTACAAGTGAATAATGATGTTTAAGGGCCCAAGACAGTTGGTTAATATTCAAGGATCACCTCCTCCAAGCTCAGGAGCGATGCATCCCTACAAAGAAGAAGGCAGGCAGAAAAGCCAGGAGACCTGCATGGATGAACAAGGAGCTCCTGGACATGATCAAAAGCAAAAAGGAGGCCTATAGGGAGTGGAAACAGGGGCGGGTAGCCTGGGAGGAATACAGAGGAATCGTTCAAGCAGCCAGGGATCAGGTTAGACAAGCTAAAGCCCAGATAGAACTAAATCTGGCCAGGGACATTAAGACAAACAAAAAAATCCTTCTTTAAGTGTGTCAGTGAGAAAAGAAAGACTAGGAAAAATGTGGGCCCTCTCCGGAAGGAAATGCAAGAACTGGTTACCTGGGACAGAGACAGAGCTGAGGTACTCAATGACTTTTTTGCTTCAGTCTTTACTGGCAAGGACTGCAGCCAAACTGCCCATGATGCAGAATGCAAAGACGAGGATTGGGAAAATGGAGAACAGCCCACTATAGGTGAAGATCAAGTGCGAGACCACCTGAGGAACCTGAAGGTGTACAAGTCCATGGGACCTGATGAGATACATCCGCAGGTCCTGAAGGAACTGGCAGATGAAGTCGTTAAGCCACTAGCCATCATATTTGAGAAGCCGTGGCAGTCTGGAGAGGTTCCTGCCGACTGGAAAAGGGGAAACATAACCCCTATTTTCAAAAAGGCAAACAAGGAAGACCCAGGGAACTACAGGTCAGTCAGTCTCACCTCTGTGCCTGGCAAGATCACAGAGCAGATCCTCCTGGAAACTCTGCTGAGGCACATAGAAAACAAGGAGGTGATTGGTGACAGCCAGCATGGCTTCATCAAGGGTAAGTCATGCCTGACAAATTTGGTGGCCTTCTACGAAGGGGTTACAGCAGCAGTGGACAAGGGAAGACCAACCGATGTCATCTACTTGGACTTGTGCAAAGCGCTCGACACTGTCCAACACGATATCCTGGTCTCTAAATTGGAGACACATGGATTCAACAAATAGACCACTTGGTGGATGAAGAACTGGCTGGATGGTTGCACTCAAAGAGTTGGGGTCAACGGCTTGATGTCCAAGTGGAGACCAGTGATGAGTGGCGTTCCTCAGGGGTCGGTACTGGGACCTGTACTTTTCAACATCTTTGTCAGCAACATGGACAGTGGGGTCAAGTGCACCCTCAGCAAGTTTGCCGATGATACCAAGCTGTTTGGTGAGGTAGACACGCTGGAGGGGAGGGATGCCATCCAGAGGGACCTGAACAGGGTGGAGAGGTGGGCCCAAGCCAACCTCATGAAGTCCAACAAGGCCAAGTGCAAGGTCCTACATCTGGGTCGGGGCAATCCCAAGCAGAAATACAGGCTGGGCAGGGAATGGCTGGAGAGTAGCCCTGAGGAGAAGGACCTGGGCGTGCTGATTGATGAGAAACTCAACATGAGCCAACAATGTGCAATCGCAGCCCAGAAGGCCAACCATATCCTGGGCTACATCAAAAGAAGTGTGTCCAGCAGGTGAAAGGAGGTGTTTCTGCCCCTCTACTCCACTCTCATGAAACCCCACCTGGAGTACTGCATCCAGCTCTGGAGTCCCCAACATAAGAAGGACATGGACCTGTTGGACCGTGTCCAGAGGAGAGCCACGAGGATGATCAGAGGGCTGGAGCACCTCTCCTATGAGGAGAGGCTGAAAGAGTTGGGGCTGTTTGGAAGAGAAGGCTCCGGGGAGATCTTATTGCAGCCTTCCAGTATGTAAAGGGGGCCTACAGGAGAGCTGGGGAAGGACTTTTTACTTGGGCATGTAGTGATAGGACGAGGGGGAACTGCTTTAAACTGGAAGAGGGCAGGTTTAGATTAAACATTAGGAAGAAATTTTTCCCTTTGAGGGTGGTAAGGCACTGGAACAGGTTGCCCAGAGAGGTTGTTGAAGCCCCATCCCTGGAGGTGTTCAAGGCCAGGGTGGACGTGGCCTTGGGCAACCTGGTGTAGTGGGAGGTGTCCCTGCCTATGGTGAGGGGGTTGGAACTCGATGATCTTCAAGGTCCTTTCCAACCTAAACCATTCTATGATTCTATGTTGGTTGCTAGTCAATCTCAGCTGTCCTAATCTACCAGTGAAAAGACTGGACAATAAAGCAAGGAGATGGGGGCAACACTTGTCATTGTAAAGATTCTTTCAAATTGATGGCAGTGCAACCACTCTGCCTTCATACAGAAAATATTAAGCAGGAATCCCAAGGAGCTGTTACTTTTGTAGCAGAATAGTGGTTGTGCATTGTGGAAGTGCAAAATGTCTCAATTTCCATAAAGCATATGAGAAATGACTGCCTGGCATATCATGATACTCATGATACTTATGGATGCAAGATATTCATGATACTAATGGATGTAACAGGAAAGTAATTGCACAAATTTGACTGCTGAAAAATATATAAGATAACAAGTGGTTTGTATCAGTACCAGCAGAATTGTTATGGGTACCTGGCATTGCTGATTATAAGCAAGAAGCTGGCTGGAGTATTCGCCCAGAACAAACTGTATTAGAATCTGTTTTGAGTAATAAGGCTAAAGAGCGCTAGAACTAGAAATGTCATTGACTGATTAAAACTCTATGGGCTGTTTATGTTTCACAGTTAGGTGTCACTTTAGAAAAAAGTCAAATAGACCAAGAACTGAGATAAGTATAGTATCAAGTTCTGAGTCTCATGGCAATTGTACTAATGCCAGAGTCACACCTGAATGTGACTGATCTGAACTGCTTACATCAGCCAGGCAGAATCAGGGTGCATGCGAGGTTAATGACTGCTGAAACTGCTCTCAGATGTTTCAGTGTGGGTAGATATTAAACAGAAGAAAACAAACATGAAAACATGACCTCTGTCAAAACAGTTCACCTCCTGTGAAAAGAAGACGTTACCTAGCTTCTTGAGTCAGAAGAAAGATTGGTCTGCGGATAAATTTTTGGGTACTGTGGTAAAATGGTCATTCTGCCACAGAACTCAAATGTGACTTTAGATTCACAGATTTTTAAGGGCAGAAAGGATCATATACCTTGGCCGTCTTTATGATCCAGGATGCAAAACATCACTCAAATCCTGCATCAAGCCTATAATTTTGGGTGTGGTTTTTTTTGCCATGACTTATTATATAGCAAAATATTTTGTCTTGATTTACATAGAGTGGATAGTAGCGTGCATTTCTAGTAAGCTCTCCTCAGAAGTTATTTGCCCTTACAGTTGCAGTAGTATGCCTTGTTTCTAGTCGAGATTTCTCTCTGATATTTATTATGCTTCTCTATGCTGATCAAGGGCTAATTAAACATTCTCTTGGATAGATTAAGTTGCTTAGTCATAGTTGCATATTTTCTGAACTTGTGTCCTTTTTGCAGTTTTTCCTAAGTCACTTCCAATTCTTCACTTGTAGTGTGTACACCTACATTTGTCACAGCATTGCATCTGGAGCTTCAGTTCAGTTGGTAATCTACCATGATCCCCAGCATCCTTCTAAATTTGAGATTAGAGTCCTCCAAATATTATGTGCTTTGTCATATGTTCTAGTTTTGTATTTGGCTGTATTAAAATTGCTGTTATTTAAATAAACGTATTTCACCAAAGCCATTCAGATCAATCTGATCTGTCGCCACAATTCATTTGCACTCTGTTGCCCTTTTGTCATCTGAAAATATTGGACCTTTTTTTCTGGGTGATTCATAAAGACATGGGTTCACATGAGGAGTCATGATCAGTCCCTGCCAGTCTTAGCAAAAAGAGTCTCACAGCACAGTGGTCTGAAATTTATAGTTATTGTGGAGATCTGTCCATCAACCAATCCTCACTCTGTTTAGTACAGTTATGCATTGTGCTATTATTCCTTTATCATGTGGAAGGAATAATTCCTTTATCGTGTCTTGGAAGGAATAACCCCATATTTAAATAGAGGCTGGAGGACAACTGTCTCATATCCCAGTTAGTCAAGAAGTTGAACATGAGACAGCAGTGTGCCCTTGCAGCAAAGGAAGGCAATAGCATCCTGGGCTGTATTGGTACAGGACTGTATTAGTCCTAGGCTGTATTAGCTCCCCAGTACAAGAGAGGCATGCACATATTGGAGCAAGTCCAGCAAAAGGCCACAAAGATGTTAAAGGAATTGGAGCATCTGTCATATGAGAAGAGGCTGAGAGAGCTGGGACTGTTCAGCCTGTTGAAGAGAAGGCTCAGGGAAAATGCCATCAATATGTCTAAATACCTGATGGGGGTGAGTAGAGAAGGTGAAGCCAGACTTTTCTCTGTAGCAAGGTGAGAGACATAGGCACAAATTGAAATATATGGAATTGCGTGTAAACATAAGAAAAAATATTTTTAATGTGACGGTGGTCAACCACTGGCACAGATTGTCCAGAGAGGTTGTAGAGTTTCCATTCTTGAAGGTACTCATAATCTGACTGGACACGACCATGAACAACCTGCTGTAGCTGACCCTGCTTTGAGCAGGGTGTTGGACTGGACAATCTCCAGAGGTGCCCTACAGCCTCAGCCAGTCTGTGATTCCGTGAATTCTGGAATCCAAAGACATGGTCTGTACTGGTTCCCTCTTAGTTTGTGTTTTTTTTTTTTCTATTGGAGAATATTTGCTGAGACAGTGCCCCAGCCATTTGTCCTCAAAATTTTTAACTGTCATGAATCTAATCTCATGGACTTCAAAAATGTTAGCTTATTTTAGTTGCTGTCTAATATCTTCAGTAACTTGGGACAGTCAGGAGATGCTTGTGTCAATGTAAAACCAGAAAACACCACTGTGCTTCTTCCCAAGAAGAAAACACTTCTCTTTGAATTAAATAATTCTGTTGTTTTTTTTTTTTTATGAAGGCCAGTCAGCTAGAGACTTAAGCAGGTATCATCTAGGTCTGTCCTTTCCCAAAACTGGAGGTAGAAACTGCTGTAATATATTTCCATACCTGCAAAACTTGTTGATATGTACCAACTCTGAAAGGCTGTGCAGAGAGTTCACGTTCTTATGTGTTGTTTGAAGATAGTTGGACACTAAGAAGACTGGGAATGTAAAGCAGAAAAAGGCAGGACAAAGTGATATTACCCTTACAGGTGACTGTTTCCCCGATCATCTGTTTTTGAATGTTTGCTGTGTTGGCTTGATCACATCCTGCTTCAGATCATCAGCTGTGTGGGTTGATAAGATTCCAAAATCATAGAATCATAGAATCATAGAATCAGTGAGGTTGGAAGGGACCTTTAAGATCATCAAGTCCAACCATTAACCTACCCTGATAAAAACACCACCACTCCTAAACCATGTCCCTAAGCATCTCATCTACCCTTTTCTTAAACACCTCCAGGGATGGTGAATCCACCACCTCTCTGGGCAGCTTATTCCAATGTTTAATAACCCTTTCAGTGAAAAAATGCTTCCTAACATCTAATCTAAACCTGCCCTGACATAACTTGAACCCATTTCCTCTTGTCCTATCACTTGTCGCCAGGGAGAAGAGGTCAGCTCCCATCTCTCTAAAACCTCCTTTCAGGTAGTTGTAGAGGGCGATAAGGTCTCCCCTCAGCCTCCTCTTCTCCAGGCTAAACAACCCCAGATCCCTCAGTCGTTCCTCATAAGGTTTGTCCTCCAGACCCTTCACCAGCTTTGTAGCCCTTCTCTGGACACGCTCCAACACCTCAATGTCCTTCTTGTAGTGAGGGGCCCAAAACTGAACACAGTACTCGAGGTGAGGCCTCACCAGTGCCGAGTACAGGGGGATGATTACTTCCCTAGTCCGGCTCACCACACTATTCCTGATGCAGGCCAGGATGGTGTTGGCCTTCTTGGCTGCCTGGGCACACTGCTGGCTCATGCTCAGCCGGTTGTCCACCAACACCCCCAGGTCCTTTTCTGCCAGGCAGCTTTCGAGCCACTCCGCCCCCAGTCTGTAGCGCTGCATGGGGTTGTTGTGACCCAAGTGCAGGACCCGACACTTGGCCTTGTTGAACCTCATACCATTGGCCTCAGCCCATCTGTCCAGCCTGTCCAGATCCCTCTGCAGAGCCAATCTACCCTCAAGCAGATCAACACGCCCCCCCAGTTTAGTGTCGTCTGCGAACTTACTGAGGGAGCACTCGATCCCCTCATCCAGATCGTTGATAAAGATATTAAAGAGAACGGGCCCCAGCACCGATCCCTGGGGGACACCACTCGTCACTGGACACCAACTGGATTTAACTCCATTTACCACCACTCTCTGGACACGGCCATCCAGCCAGTTTTTTACCCAACGAAGAGTATACCTGTCCAGGCCATGAGCAGCCAGTTTCTCCAGGAGAATGCTATGGGAAACGGTGTCAAAAGCCTTGCAAAAATCCAGGTAGACAACGTCCACAGCTTTTCCCTTGTCCAGCAAGTGGGTCACCTTGTCATAGAAGGAGATCAGGTTTGACAGGCATGACCTGCCTTTCACAAAGCCATGCTGACTGGGCCTGATCACCCTGTTCTCTTGCATGTGCCGTGTGATGGCACTGAGGATGATCTGCTCCATGACCTTCCCAGGCACCGATGTCAGACTGACTGGCCTGTAGTTCCCTGGATCCTCCTTCCGGCCCTTCTTATGGATGGGCGTCACATTTGCCAACCTCCAGTCAGCTGGGACCTCCCCAGTTATCCAGGACTGTTCATAAATGATGCACAGTGGGCCGGTGAGCACTTCCGCCAGCTCTCTCAGCACCCTTGGATGGATCCCATCCGGCCCCATAGATTTGTGCACCTCCAGGTGCTGAAGCAGGTCCCTCACCATTTCCCTTTGGACTACAGGGGCTTCACTCTGCTCCCCATCCCTGTATTCTAGCTCAGGGGTCGGAGAATTCAAGGAACAACTGGTCCTACTGCTGAAGACTGAGGCAAAGACGGCATTAAGTACCTCAGCCTTTTCCTCATCCTTAGTTACTATGTTACCAGCCCCATCTACTAGAGGACAGATATTATCCTTGGTCCTCTTTTTATCGCTAATATATTTATAGAAACTTTTTTTGTTGTCCTTGACAACAGAAGCCAGGTTTAGCTCTAGCTGAGCTTTGGCCCTTCTGATTTTTTCCCTACATCGCTTTACTACCTCTTTGTAATCCTCCTGGGTGGCCTGCCCTTCCTTCCAAAGGCCATATATCCTTTTTTTTTCCCTAAGCTGCAACACTAGCTCCCTGCTTAGCCAGGCCGGTCTTTTTCCCCGACGGCTTGTCTTACGGCACACGGGGACAGCCTGCTCCTGCGCCTTTAGGACTTCCGTCTTGAAAGACATCCAGGCTTCCTGGGCTCCTTTGCCGTGGAGGACTGCCTCCCAGGGGACTTTGTCGACCAGGCTCCTGAAGAGCCCAAAGTCCGCTTTCCGGAAGTCCAAGGTGGCAGTTCTGCTGACCCCCTTCCTTGCTTCTCCCAGAATTGAGAACTCTATCATTTCATGGTCACTGTTGCCAAGACGGCCTCCGACCATCACATCCCCCACAAGACCTTCCCTGTTTACAAACAACAGATCCAGCAGGGCACCTTCCCTAGTTGGTTCTTTCACTAGTTGTGTTAAGAAGTTATCCCCAGTACCTTCCAGGAACTTTCTAGACTGTTCCCTTCCTGCTGTATTGTATTCCCAGCAGATGTCCGGCAAAATGTTGTGGTCTGGAATTGATCTAATGGATTTATGTACTTGTATGCAAAATAAAGTATAAAATAAACTCATCACTGAGGGTTGGAACAATTACTGTAGGCTGCTAACCATATGTGAGAGCAAAGTGCGTGACTTTCATACGATTAGAATGAATCAGAGGTAGCCCACTCTCTGTATTGCAGTGACACTCCTATTAAACGAATTCGTAAAAGCTGAGTGTTTTGGAGTGCGTTAGATGGTATTAACCATAGATCTTTTAGAATGAGGTTTGTTTCTGTTTACAGCACCTTGATTAATGTGTAGTGTGTGGTCTGTCCCTTCAAATACTTAGTGATCGCTGCATTTGAATGAGGCCATAAAAGAAAAAAAAAGACACAGATGGACGTCAAATGGAGCTGAAGTCACCGAATATGGCATTTCATTATATCCACTAGCTTGTAACATAAGAATCTAAATATAGAAATAATTAAAGACTTGCTTGTAATTTCACTAAAATAAGTGCCAAGGTTCCTGTAGTGTCTGATGGGAGTAAAATCAGACCCTTACTGTTCTCAGTCACTGCTAAACAATATAGAAAGGTTTTGCTAAGTAATTAGGAGATTTGGGCTTTTGCCATTTTTAAATCTGTGAAATTTTGGGTTATTATTTATAGTATTTTTTTAATTCTTGATGTATGTTGTTATGTAAGCCCCATATCTCATGATGGAGCAAACATCTGCAAGAGTTTGGAGGTCAAAGTGTTGTGAAAATACACTGGGTCTAGAAATTATTGACATACACGGATTTATTGGATTTGCAAGTATTCAATTAATTGCAATTTTTTTTTCTTCTTAAAAAAGCCAAGAGCAGTTTATTTTCATAAAGTAGGAAATTGGTGTGCAACAGCCCACCCCTTTTTAGTAGTTGTCAAAAAGATGCCTTTCATAAATGAGGTCTTAAACCTGTCTGGTGTTTCCCACAGAAAAAAATGGAATGTATAGCTGTTGTCAAGTGATAAAGGAGTAATGAATTCAAGCAAACAAACAACAATAGCCAAAAAATTCCTGCCACCACAGAAGCAGCAAACTAAGGAATCAAAATCAGAGCTAACTGAATGGCACTCAGAAAGCAAGAGGTGAAATTCACTGTGCAGTCAACATAGTCAGCCATGCATTTATCTGCAGCTCATCATCCTAAAGGAGAATTGAATTGAAGAAGTTAACCTCCCAGAGGTTGTCTCTAAATTGACAATATTTCTGTTTGTGTGCGTTTCAGATGTAAAAAAAAAAAGCCCTCTTTTTGTATCTGGCCTTCCTTTTTGTCTTCACTTTCCCTGATTTTTTAATCTTGTTTTGTGCTGCTTGTCACCACATAGGTTTCTGCAATGATCTATTTTGTAAGAGAACCCCTCCACCTGAAGGGTAATTTTTCTGACTTATGCCATCAACTTCTAGTTATCCAAACAATATAATCTTAGTATAGTATTAAACTTGGGTCTAATCCTCTGTGTACATTTGTTCAGTCACAATTACACAAGATCACACATTGCCCAAATTTTGGCATTTGTATTCAGATCAGTCGTTAAAAAGGAATAGGCTGGACTGATTTTAGTCCTGTTTTGCTTTGTGTTATGGGAATTGGGTGGCAGGTAGGCAAGGTATATATCTTAGTTATAAACCAGCTGAAGGTAAATGTAGGGTCACCATTATTTTAAGCTGGAGAAGCCCTGGAAGGCATGTTGCAGCGTACAGTCCCTGTGGAGGAACCCACCATTGGGATAACCTTTGTCTCACCCTGTGATGAAAGCATTAGTCACGTGGACCGTTTTTCATATGTTACTGCACTTAGAATAAATCCTTGTTGGCTACGCATGTTCCATTCCACATGTCTTCACAAAAAAACCCCCAGAAATAAAACTGCAGCAGGTGTTTGATTCACGCATATATTCATGTGTTCAGTTTGCACCCTTATAAAGAAGTAGTGCTTGGAAATGCATCCCTTAGATAATGAGAGACAGACACAAGGGGTGTATTGGGACGAGAAGAAGGCTATGGGGATGCAGGAGTGGGAAGGCAGGAGGAGGGGTGGTCTCTTGGGTAACCTTTATATCAATTATACATACATATTATACATATCTGTGGTGGTAGTTTTTTAGTTTCACAGGTAGCTTGTGGGTTATGCATATGAAAATGTGTTTTAAACAGAACCTCACACTGGAAGCACTCTAGAAAGTCTGGGAGATATAGGTGGAGGGATAGGAAGCATGAGAAGGCTATAGTCTCCAGGTATCATCTAACAGGTTATAGCCAGAGCCAGTAATAGATCTTAAATATCCCAACTTCTGTCAGGTTCCTCATCCAGAAGATGCCACCTATTTGGGTAATATTGGCACATTTAATATGGACATGAAATGATTTATCAGCTTCTTCTGTGGTCTTTTATTGTCTGGCACATTTACTCGTGTTTACTCTGAGTCTGAATTTTGCAGCTTCAGACCAAGTTGGATATTGCCGAAATATGTACTTGAGAAAAGTCTCTCATATTAGTATTGCTGCCATTGGGCAGCTCTAAGTCTTGTCAGGACATTTAACTTACTTCTAGGTTAAGAAATGAACTGTTTTTGAAAGATAACTTCAAAGTTGATCTAACAAGAAATTGTTCTGAGCACTTTTACCTGTGCTTGGCATCATATAGAGGTGAATTAAACATCTGCAAAATCCTGCCGCATTCAACAGAAGGAGATAACATGAAGGTTCTACTATTATGCCATGTCTCAGGTTGTTTCCCCACGGATGGTTTAAACTGAGAATGAATTGCCTAAAATAATCAACATCTTAATTATTTTTTTTTTTTGGGTGCAAATTATTATTTAGAAGAGTGTCTACAGGAAGCAATTAGCAGAGATTGGATATACCATTCTTGCCAAGAGGAAATGAGAAACTGCATACATTGTTTGTGGAAGATACTCCTCTGGAAATCATAATTCAATACTGTTCCTGTTGAGCAGGAAGACTGCCTGTAATTTTGCTTGTAACATCCTTGTAAATTTTATCCATTGACAGAAAAGGCATCCCAGTGTCAATGGCAAGAGAAAGCAGCGGGACAGTGAAAGAGTGGCTGCCAAGCACTCAGTAGAAGGCACTTCAGACTGTGCCACAGGAAAGAATTAAAATAACAAAAATATAAGCCTAGTGTGGGAGGAAAATATTAAACACGCTGAGGAAGTGGTGGCTTAAGTCTCCATCCAAAGAAAACAGCCTTTTTTTCCCCTCAATGTCTGCAGGGTTAATCTGTTTCTTTGCTTGTCAGTGTATACTTCTTACACTTACTTCTTACACTTCTTACAGTGTATACTTCTTACTTCTTTACTTCTTACACTTCTAACTGTGTATACTTCTTACAGTTTGCATGTATACTTAGTTATGAATAAGATATTTTGAGAGTCCCTGTGTGCACAAGTGTTGGTTGCCTGGGGTAGGTATGGTGGAATTTGGGGGGGAGAAGTTGTAAGACTTGCTCATGTTTATACCCATTGGGCTTTGAGATAAACTTCAAAGATAACATGTAGAACATTGCTTGTGAATTCAGTAGTTATAGATGTACTCCTAATGTCTGGGTTTAGTAGCAGCTTCCCAGGAGGGAATACTCTTTCTGATGCCTGATTAACTTGGAGGCTTGAGGAAATAACTTTCTTGTTCTAAACTTCTCAGAAGCAGACATGACTTAAGGAGGGCTTTTCTGACCCAAAGCACTCTCCATGCAGCCTGTTTTCAGATGTGTGTTAATCAAAGTAACTCAGGGATCTCCCTATTTAACAGTGATATGAAAATAAACAAATCACTATTTGTAGAGAACTCTTTATACAGAAATCCGTATACAAAGATTTTATTTTCAGTGGTGGGAAAAATAATCCAATCATACCGGTTTTCAATGGAAGTATTTCCTACCCTGCAACTAGTAATAGTGTTTGCAAACTTCAGTTGTAACACAAAGCATGAGAAATTAGGATTGTTAGAAGTATAATCACAATATGTTCATGATATAGTCGATGTCTGTTGAACTTCTGAAGAAAAAATCTTGCTTTATTTGCAGGCCTATATATTTCAAGACTAAGTATGTCTCTAAAGTGTAAGGCCGAATAAAGGCATGTGTCAGCCCCTCTTGGAAATTATAGAGATGAAAATGTCTAGTATTTCACCTAGTTACTGAGCTACATAGTGTACTCTGAGTACCGTAATGTACTACAGTACTTAGAACTGATGATGATTTTGCTTGGAGTGTTTAATTTTAGATGCAAACATTGGTCTTCCTCAAAAGGACAAGGAAAGAAGAAAAAGCTAAGAAAAACAAAGAGCTAAGAAAAGAAGCAAATTTCAAATCAGATAAAATATATTTTCCCAGTAGTTACTTAAATAGTGCTGTATTTATGCTTTGTCTTTTCTATCTCAAATGGAAAATAACATGTAAAGAAGTTTCACTTCAGTGGGAACTAATTGTTAAACTGATTACTATGACTAACTATTAAACTGAGAACACAACTTCCAGCATAAGCTGGAACATGGATCTTTGGGCAGAATAAGGTAAAGAATGCCAGAGAAAAAAAAAAAGATACATAACTCCAAAAAGATGCACTGCCTTCTTTCAAGCCAAATAAATCAAAGCAACTATAGTCACATTGATCTGGAAAACACTGCTGTTACCCTATCCTGTGGATCCTTTGTAGGTGCATTTTGCTGTCAAATTTATCCATAGGCCAAAACGTTCAGTCTGCGTGGCTTGCATTTCTGGCTAAAAATATGCATGTGAGTTTCTAAATAGAAGTTATCTGATTTTCAGAGTAATCTGAAATTATGGTAAAGGTTATGTGGACTTGAAGAAGCTTCTTGATGTGGAATTCAAGCTACTTGTTTAGGACTCTAAATACAGGAATAGTAGCCTCTGCTTGCATAATTTTATTTTTTTATATGTTAGAGCTAATGTTTAGCCATGTAAAGTGATAGCTAGTTTTTATGTAAATTAAAACAATTTCTGCATTCCCATATGTTTTTTTCCTTTATATTCTCCTGTTTGTCATCACATACTTCAGTTGTAACTGCTGTAAAATTTGGGCTGTTTCACTGTGGGGAGAAAAGATCTTTGGTCTCTCACAGCAATGAACTGTGGAGTTAGTGGTTTGCCACAGCAGTGATAATATATTACATTTTCTTTTTCTGCTTATGATTTTCATATATTCCTCAGAAACATTTTTTTCATGGCAATAAATCTCATGTGAGGTTGTTCAGTATCCAGTTGATGGAGTGTTGGCATGTAGGTCTCTGCTAAGACATGGCTGGAAAGAAGCATGGTAACATGGTAAAAGCAGCATGAGGTTGTAGTGAGGTGAGTGTCCGTCTCTTCTCCCATGTAGCAGGCAATAGGACAAGAGGAAATGGCCTTAAGTTGCACCAGGGGAGGTTTAGATCAGAAATTAGGAAAAATTTCTTCACTGAAAGGGTTATCAAGCATTGGAACAGGCTGCCCAGGGACGTTGGTTGAGTCACCGTCCCTGGAGGTATTTAAAAGATGTGTAGATGTAGTGCTGAGGGACATGGTTTAGTCGTAACTTGGCAGTGCTAGGTTAATGGTTGGACTTGATGACCTTAAAAGTGTATTCTAACCAAAATGATTTTATGATTCTGTGGTTCTGTGAACATCCAGGCAAACTCTGGTGTAAGCAGTCTCATTGGTGAAAAGTATTTGGGAGATACAAAGGTGGTGGAACTGGTGACTTTACAATCTGTGGAAAAAAAAAGAGATATCTGGGTGAAGGAAAGCCCAGACTAGTGAGAGCACAGACATCCGAAAACAGACCAAGCACCCTGTGTTGTGTCTGGTTCTTCTGCGTTATCCTACAGAGATTTTTATGTCTTTTGATGCCTTTGCCTTGTCTAAGCTGGTGGAAAGGAAGAAGAGAAAAACTGCCTGCCTTCGAGTGAGACGGTCTCCTGATGGGATATGTACTTTTCAGAGATGGTGCTCGAAATTTCATGGGATGTGGGAAACACTAGCATTCCAGAAATTTAGCATGAATAGCATGATATTACTGATATGTTAGGAGAGACTGTGTAAAGAACATCTTCATCCCTTCATCTGCTTTCTGTTTGCCACATAGGTGCTTTTCTGGGCAGTTTTAGTCCCGTGAAGGCACTTCCCAGTTGATGATCAATACAAGCGTAGTGTGTTTCTCAGGGAGGTTTCACTGATGCGTCTTTCTCAGGTCAGGTGTGTGTGTTTGCATTTTCCAAAGACCTAAAAAAAAAATATTTAGATTGAAAGTACTTGATTGTTCTTTGTACGTAGATAAGAGGGGGGAGAAATGTGGGGGTAGGAATAGATGCAAAGGAATTTGGGACTCATTCAATGTGTCTTTGGCACTTTATGATATGTACTCTTAGCTTTACGAATTTAAACTTCTGTCATCTTAATATAGCCTGTAATTATTCTTCAGGGTACTTCAATTATTGAATGCCTATTTAAAGTAACTGATAAGCTATCTTTGACAGTTTTGTAATTCAAGTTCTATTGGCATTCATGTAATGCTACTCTTCAGTGAATATTTCCCAGTAATTTGATGAAATAAATAAATTTTTGATTTTTTCATGATGAAGCTGATTTATTATTTATGTATTTGTGCTTGACTAGAAAAAAATATTTATCTCCACAAGCTTACATAAATTTGGTACACATTAAACCACAAATTAGACAAATTGTGCTTTTTTTAAATGCAATTGTTTGTATTCTTGTGGTAGGGCTAGGCACTGTTGCAAGTTAAAATGATCACAAACTACAAATTATTGATTAGAAATGTTTCACTGCATTGTAAGCTCATTTTCAAGATGGATACATGTAATAGCGTGTCTGTATTGTGGTGTAAGTAGTACTTTGCTACAATCATCCAAAACAATGGCTGCTGTGTTTCCTATAAGCACAATTGGGAAAATACCTTGTGATGAAGCTAAAATCCCTTACAGGTGTGTTTGTGTACTATACATCTCATGTGTTGCATGAGCTCTCTCATCCTCCTCCTTCCCTAAACTAGGTCTTTCTCAGACCTTTCATCAGCCTATGACAAGACTAGTAATGGCCAAAGTTGTGTGGACTCAACTGATGGGCATTGGTAAGTATGGTAAGAACCATGTAACTCTGCTGAGAGCTTGAGGAGATCTGGGCATCTTGCCTCTTCTGGAGTAGTTTAGCACCTGTACTGGGGTGACCACCTCTGTGCAGGGGGACAGCTTGTTGAGGCCAATCTGTGACTTTCCTCTCACTTTTCTTCACTAGTCTTACTCTTATAAAAATACCAACTCTATGATATCTGTGGTTCATCAGAAAAAGTTTTGAAAATATCTTTCTTCATTTCTGGAATGCAAGTAAGACATTCTCCTTTGTTTTTACTTCTGGTTTCCCCTCCTTCCTTCCTTCTAGAAATGGAGTAGAATAAAAAGCTAGAGACCATGACAGCAGAAAACAGGTTTGATTTTAAAAAATGCCATGTAAGGCTATGCTGGTGTGTCAGTATCTGGCTGGCTGTGCTTTCCCCTTTTGTGCTTTCAGCAGAATATGAAACTGGTGGTGGCAGCGTTTAATCAGCACAGAAGTGCAATTATCTGCAGGAATAAGTTCTGTGCCCTGGGATTAACTTGGTTGGCCAAGCTGTTGAACAGGGTCTTGGTGCTTTTGGGCACCAATGTCTAATTGTAGCAGCTGTTCCAAAGCAAGCACAGTCCTTGTAGAAATCTACAGGGATCAGCATTGGTCTTGTGAGAGGAGATTGAAAGAGGTGGTCTTTCAGCCTAACGGTCACTGAGAAAGGCAGGAAGAGAAACTGGTGGGTAGCAGATTTACAAAGATGTAGATTAGAAGCAAGGAGCTCATATGAGGAAAGAAAAGCCTTTTGGAAAGTTCCCTTATGAAGAAATTGCATCTAGCACAGGAAAATCAAGAACCAAAATAATGCAACTGAGTTTTAAAAATTCCATTACAGCTTTTAGAGGAGAGTGTTTAATTATCTCCAGCACAAAGCATCGTTTCAGTCCTAATTATTTCCTAAGCAAGAAGCAAATCAGGTAGATAAGCATCACCTGTAATGTTACTCCTGGTGGCAAAGAGTTGGAAACTTTCAGATGTTTCTCATTTTCTGGAGCTATAACAGGGCTAATCTGAGAACTGCAAAGGGAAAAAAAATTAGACCCTTTTTTTTTCCCTGAGAATTGTGCCTGGGCAGAGATAAAATGTAAGCTGTAATCAGCAACTCAGGTTCTTCTGTTTGTGAAAGGTAAACTGTCCATCCATTAAAGTTTTATTTTCCTTGTGGGGCAGATCAATAGCTGAATAATTGATTGGCTGACTAATTGAACAGCTGAATTATTGAAGATTTTAAATGTGAATTTCATGACGTGAGATGGTTAGAGACTGGGACGGGTGCCAGGGGAAGTTTTAAGTAAATGAATGGAAGTAGTCAGGTAGACTTAGTCAAGACCCCTTACTGAAGTTAAGATTATGCCTGTCAGTTCTTGTTCTGCGTATCCTCAACCTGTCCTTTCTGTAAGTAATACAACTTTTTTTCCCTCAGGCACTGGGGTCCTAGCTTTCCCGTTTCCCAATAAGTCTTGCTGCCAGCATCTGTTAGCAAACACAAATTTACATGATGGCATAATAACATTCAAAACTGTAAAACATGTCAGGGCCTGATTTTGCAAAAGTCTTGCTCTTTTGTGATTTGAATGAATCTTTCCTGAAATGAACAGGATTGGATTAGAAGCATACTGCTCCTGTGCTATTAGTTGGAGAAACTTTAAGTTTAGTATTACCATACTTTTATTTTTCCTAACCATTCCATTTGAAATGTGTTTTAAAATGAATATCTTGCTGTTTGGCTATGTCTTTCGTGTACAGCCTGCTATTAGGAGTGAACCAAGCCTTGGGATCAGCATACAAGCAATTCTGTAACTGTCTTTTCAGCAATTTCAATGATTCTTTATTTTTGTAACCCAGAGTCTGAGCAGTATTCTCGGCTAGCATGCATGGTTGTGTGTCCTAGGAGCAGGTGAAAGGGCGCTGTGGCTGAAAACATATCGACTTCTATTCTGGGGAACTTTTATGCAAGATTTTCAGAACTCCCTCATGAGTGTGTGTTAATGCCTCTATTTTACCCATATCCCTTGTACTTCGGTCAGCTCATGCTTTCCACTATAAAGGCAATCCTTTATTTGAGAGGTCTCAAAGATGGCTGTTTATAGCTTGTCTTTGGCGATCAGCAGAGGAATTTTCTGTTCTAAAACTCATTGTTTCTTGCTTCTCTCAGAAAAGATTTGGAGCTAGAGAAAATAATTTAATATTGCAGCATAAATGGTATACTGCAAACACCACAAAGATGATAAACCAACAAATCCACACACACACTGTCTGCTAAAGGAATATCAAGTTTGCAAACTCTAGCGGTAGACAGTTAGGAAATGCCGTATTTATGATGCATCAAACAGTGCACTGAGAAAGGGTGGACTCATGGGACAGCATTTGTTATTGAATTGTATAAAATCTTAAATTTTTTTTTTTTTTTGAGTTTAACAGCTTTAAGCTTCCTGGAACATATATATTTACAGTGTCTTGCAAAAAAAAAAAAAGAAAAAATTAGGACTTGCATTGTATGTGCTGTGGTCACAAAGGGCAGACCTGAATTCTCAAATTAAAATACTGGAGAAGATATCCTACAAAAGTTATATGAAGTGATGCACTTGCAAAGGAGTGCACTTTTCCTGTTTTAAGTTAGTGATGTAGGCACTTCTGTGCTAATTAGTAACAGATTATTTGCTGGACTAACAAATTTGTTAATTAAAGTATGTGAAAAGTGAATAATTCTGTAAAATTCACTTATCCATTCTCCAGGTTTCCCTCTGGGAGCTTTCTAGTTAGAGGATTAGAGACTAAAGGAAGAGTAATTGAGAACTGAATTGTGTTGGGAAGGGTGATATGTATAATGGGGAGTCATAGTTTGTTTTGGGATGGTCTTAAATGGAAGTTTCATTATATTAGATAAGGGATCACAAAATCCCCATTTAATATCATGTAAGAGAATCTAACAGTATCAAATGCATAGCAGCTTTTGACATAGAGAGGTTGCTGTGTTGACTGTATTTTAGACATGAAGCTCGCTTTTATTTGGCCTGAAGACATGTAATTCTTTCTCCTCGTCAGAGTCCAGAGTGCTGGCTTTCAGTGAGTGATGAAGGAAAGGATAGAGAGTATTCACCTGGGTGTTCTGGCGCCCTCTGATTTTTGAGTACCGTTGTATAGCTCTTGTGTGTAATCTTGTGAAACTGCAGCTTCATGTGAAGTATGCAGGGCATGCTGTTAGTGAGGAGTGTTCCACAATCCCATTCTGAAAACAAAAGAGAAAATGTCTGCTGGGAACTGACACTAAAAGGATACTTTTAAGTTAGAATTGGAAGCTTTGTGCGGCTCTCTTTTTTACCGTGTATTGATGTGGTGCACAGCATAGCAAATGTCTTGTTCATAGGCACCATTGCAGTAACAATCATGACAGCAGAAGCCCAAGAGTGAAATTAAGTTGGAATTTCTGCTCGCTCCTTCTGTCACAGTGTGTTCTTGAACAGTCAGCTGAATTCCTAAAGGAGTTTTGTATGAAGCATAGTGTATTCCGACATATCTTTTTTTCCAGTTTTCTCCCTTATCAGCCCTCTAAAAGGCATCACAAAAACTGCACAAACACTTAGCAAACACTGATATTTTTACAGAAAGTTTAACTTGTACAGTGCTATGATTTCCTTTGCAATGTCTGATAAACAAAATTATTGGCTTGCTTTTGTGGAATATTGGCTCAGGACATAGTAAGGTAAGGGTGAACGGTAAGAAATCAGATTGTTTCTGTGGGCTAACACATGCTGGGGTGCCCTTACTGCATGCTAGGCATGCCTTTGTGACAAACATCTTATTTAATTCAAATTGAATAATTTGCACTATCCTACTGAAAGGCGTTTCAGTGCAGAAGGGCATCCATTGTAGAAAGACGCACAATAACAGCTCGTCTTGTTTAAGTTCTATAAATCCCAGCTAGAAAAGTTCTCTGAGGGAGAACCCCACTCTCTTATAAGACTTGGGTGTATTTTATGAGTCTTTATGTATCTTGTATCTCACTGTAAAACTCTGTATGGTCTTAATAAATAGAATATTAAACAGTTACAATGTGTCTTATTGTTGAAGGAAGATCTGCTAGTAAGCTTTGTAGTTTTGGAAAGGTTTATGTTTCATTCCAACACTGATTTAAGAGTCCCTCAAGTAGATAGGTCATGGAAAATTAAATATGGAAACCATAAGTTATTATATTAAGATTTAGATAGATAACTTCATTCATAAACCTCAAAACCGGAAGCTGTTGGCAAAGACTGTGCTATTGGGATGAAGCCTGCAATTGGTAAAAAAAGTGTTTTCTTAGTAATGTTTTTCTCATTTTTTAAAAATTCTAGTCATTCCACCCCCTTACACGGTAGAAAAAATGAGACACCACAAACATCCATAAATTCCCATGCATTGTAGACCCCCAGTTCCTCTGTTCTCTCTGTTGTAGGTCTTAAGAGACCATTGAGTCGTTAGGATTTTCTTCACCAGCAGAAGTCATAAAAAACTCTTTCATTTAGGATTTCGGAGAACAGCATTCCTTCTACTGATCTCCCCATGGACACCTCTAAAAGCCTTTCTCTAGAATTTATGAAAACAGACACAAAATCATTCTTGTATGTGTTCAATCATGGGTAAAAATTCTGTCCTTTGTCATTGGCCTCAGAGAAAAACAGCTGATCTTTGCCATAGAGCTGTCCAGAGGGCAAGAATTTATTCTTAGTGACTTTCAAGGTTTTGCCTTTTGTTTTCTTTCCAATGCATGTTTTTATTAGTGCATGACCAAAAACCTTCCAAGTGCTGTTTGGAAACAGAATTATGGTTTTACATTTTGGTTTGCAGGCAGGACCATTTAATAGAGAAAGGTTTCTTACATTCCACTAGTTGTTGTCTCGGTCAGCACTGCCTTCAAAACCCTTTCCTGATGACACTTCCATCTGTCTATGGAAACATTTTCAACAAGGCCACCAAATAGTTCTGCTCTTTACAGTCCAAGCCCTTGGAACAGGATTAATTGCTACGTTGAAAACCCAAATTCGTGGGGATGAGAAAATTTTGGATTGTTTTGCTTTAGTCTTCAGATGCAAAATAAACTATTTGCAGTAATCTCTGTAAGGAACAATATATGTATTTCTGAGAGGCTAAATACTTCCCATTAAGGTGAAACATAAATGTGTGGAGAATAAAATAAAAAGTCATGGGCTAAAAGAAGCGTAAGAGAAAGAACTGGATCAAAACTACTTTGTTACTGCTACTTTGAATGCTCTATTTCTAGAAGCTTGCCAGAAGTGCTAATTAGTCTGCAAATGCATGTCAAAGTACAAGTCTGTTACTTGAAACATATAATTATCTGTATTACCAGTATATCTAATTGACAATTAATAATTTGTAATATGTATAGGTAGATCACTTAGTTAAAATATATTACCTGTCAGATGAGCAATGAAAATACTTTGACGTTCTGCTATGCAGGTCCAGGGCTGTATTACAGAATAAATTTGGGCTGGAAACTACACAATTTCAGTAGTTTTAAAAGTATTAAAAAAATTGTATGTTTCCATATTTCACAGAATACCCATGTAATGGTAATTCAGTTGTGGGAAAGAGTATCACAGAATTATTTTTTATTGAATCAGGCATAAAAATCATTGGCCGTAAAAAATGATGTCGCATCATAATACGTACCTGAGACTATCTCCCCAGCTGGTGTAGGATTATTCCTTACTATATATTTTTCATGGTGCTGCTCAGTGTTTAAATGCCATAGGATTCCCCCAGTCCTTTGGTGTGACAAAGCTTTAATCCTACAAATGTACTGCCGGCAGAGCTGTGAGTGGAAATCCAGTATAAACACACTTGTGCTAGTTTTGAACACGGTGGCTCAGGCTCTGATAGCTGACTAAGTATAGCTTAAAAAAGGATATGTGCCAGATACCTTCTAGGTGAGCTGGGTTGTGCCTTGTGTTGCCACAGCTGGAATGCTGCTGTAGAGCTATTTTAGAGGTAAGCACAAGAGGTAACTACCCAGGCCTGTTTACATTTCTTGGCTGACACAGCAGGGGCTAGAGTCTATTCCTATGGTTTATGAACGGATGTTTTGGACTAAGCTTTGACTAAACTAGCCTAAATCATTTAGGTTATCCTTCCTCCATATGTTGTGATCATTTGAGCACAGTTTTATCTGCACTGTGAATTCAATGTATTTTCCAGCTACATGAGAAACTGGTGAGATTTTTTTGCACTATTATTGTTTGTGGAGCAAGTGATCGAGCAGGACCTCTGAATCAGTCCTGAATACGGGTGCAGACGTTTCTCTTCCACAGTCAGGGAAAGAGAAAGAGGAAATGGGTGCCATGAGGAAATAAGAAGGGAATGAGATGTGGGGGGTAAAACTCATTACGCACCACTAACCAGAGCTATGTATTTATGCTTATTTTTATATGATTAATCCACAAAGTGTGTAATGCAGCAATTAAATTGTTGCTACCTACATTATTGCAGTCATTGGCAGAGGAGCTGCATTGTCTTTCTGTGCTGGCCTTAAGAGAAATTCTTTCTATTCTTAATACTCAAGAAAGCTACATCTTTCTCTTAAAATCTATTAGCTATATCCAGTTTTGCTCCTAAAGCTTCAAGTTCCCCCAGGCTTTTCTTAGAGAGTCTTTTGTGTCTCTGGAGAGACATTGCCTGTGCTTCAGCCTTTAGACAGAAGTAATATCGTTGTTTACTTAATACTTTACCTATTATCAAAGAGCATGATTGACTTTCTACAGCATGTGCTGGGATGGGGTTACTGCATCACATGAAGAGCAGAGTAATACCTGCCAAGATGGTCTGGTGAGGTGGATCTACACATACAAAGGCTAGGATGGGCAACTATGAGAGGGGAGTATTCAAGAATGGATTACTTAAGAGAGAGCAACTCATCCAGGCTCCATTGAACATAGGACTTCTTATGAATCCCACTTGCGTGTAGCTACACCTGCGTCATTTTCCTTGAAAATGTGCAGTGACTTGATAGCATCTGTCAGAATGAATCAGCAGGTATCAGTTAGCTGCTCCCTGAAGGGCTGGTGCATTAGGATTCATGCTAATGAGAGAGCTTGGCTGAAGATGCCTGGCACCTGTTAGAGGTCTTTTCTCTACTTTGCTCCCTACAGTGAAGAAAAAAAGAAACAGCGTTGTCGTATTGCTAAAGGTAAAGTTGAAATAGTAGCTCTGTTTGTCAGAGCCATGTGTATTACCCTTAATCCAGACAGAAGTGTCTGTTGACATCACTGGCACTCACAGAGATCAAAGGTGATACAGACTTTCACACTCTACAATAGTTTGCAACTTTTCTGAGAATAGAATCTTCTGGGTTGCAGGTCCTCGGATTTAGCCTATGATGTGTGTCTGAACGTTCTGTACAAAGCTGTTAAAAAATGTGTGGAATGGCATCTTTTCAAATAATGTTTGAACAGGTCTTCTCTACTGACATCAGCCTTGTATACAATTATATCATATTACCACGTAAAGCGCCAGGTGACCCATGCACACGTTTTCTACTAAATTGTGATTATTTAGCATCTGAAGTACTAACATAAATGGAATGTAATCTGAGTTCATTAAGATGAATAAAACTCTTCTGAGCATGAGTTTTGCAGTTTAATTTCTTCTTTGACTTTGTATCTTTATAAATAAACAAAGACAAGTTCACGTTTCAGATCATCTTCCAGAAGTCAAGTGATGTGTGGGATTCATTTTACCTTAGACATGTATAACATTAAACTCTGCTGTAAACTAGATCACTCTGATCTCTCTTCATAGTCAGTGCAAATGACCAGATGGTTTAAGGTCAGGGTTCATGTTGATGTACATTAGATATCCGTCTTGGGCTGAAGTGAGTTGTGTTCCAGAAATTCCTCTCTCCATAGGACCAAAGGAGATTAGGTTACTCCCTCAGATACAGACATCTAATCCTATCACATCAGTCTAGTCACTGTGGATCCACACCTTTCCTGTAAGTGGCTACTAGTTTACCAATAGTTTGTTTTGTGTCTGATACTGGATTTATGCCCATGTTATGGGCTGAAGATATATATAAACAGTAGGTTTGGCCCAGTTACAATGCATGAGATACCAGTCCACCTCAAACAGTAGAACTGAAATCCACTTGAGGTTTTTCACCTTTATTTAACTGAAGATTATGTGCTTTCAAAATAAGGAGACATTTCCATGGATGCCATTTGTGCCATAGATGTACGTACACTGAACCTCATGCTGTACAAAATACTTACAGAACATAGACAAACCATGTGATGACAGCTGTAAGCTTAATGGCTAAAACCTGATTAATTTCCCATCACATTGCTGTATGGTGTATTGTTCCTCCTCCTCCATACTACTTGATCGCTCTGTGTGGAATAGCATCGTCACTTTTGTTAGCGAGAGTTACCCTGATCCTTCATTCCAAGCAGCTAGATCTTGTTGTATGAACCAAGAGCTTTTATGCTAAAACCAGACAAGTTCTTTACTATGTATCTTTGTCATTAAATAGTGAAAATCAACAATCTCTTTAAGAGAAAAAAAAAAAAGTTTTGATTTCTAAAATGAATCTGTCAAGGAAGCAGTGATCCTCATCAGCACAAAGTGTCACCTTTTGTGCAATGAAGGATGAATAGTTTTCATTTGGAGATAGTAAGTATAATCTCTAAATTCAAACTCCAGAAAATGAAGGGGTAAAGATGACTAAGTAAAACTATTTTAGAGATAGACAAACTTTGTTGTTACCTGGAGTCTAAGGTGAAATACTGTGCAATGTTAACACATTAACTAACATGGAAAAAGAAAGAAGTGCCTAGAGGAATGGCTTTGATGTAAGTCAATTGTTAGTTTGGATAACACAATTAATGGTATTTAGTATTTTAAAATCTTGTTAAAAGTTCTAAACATATAAGCTTTAGATTTCTTGTTCCTCAAGGTCTGTGATTTTCAGTCTCATTTTTACTGTCTCATCCATCTTCTATTGAGGTGGTGCTATAGGGAAGCATAATTTGATAAAAGATGTTTTATTTTCTGTAAATTTGCTAGAATATTGGTGCAGCTGCTGTTTATGGATATAGTCAATAGTGAATACTTTAATTGAAGTCTGAAGATGCTCACCTCCTCTTCTAATTAGGTCAAATATAAATAACCCCCTTTTTATTTAGAAAGGGTATCAAGCTGAATTTATTAATTGTCCTTAATTCATACCTCTTCCAAAACAAAATATAAATGGCAATGCAATCAAGTTCTGTTTTTGAATATCTTATCTATCACTGTATCTTCATTTTACTGGTCTTCTTATTGCAGTTTGAAAGATGTATTTGGGTAAACAAAAAAAAAATTTGGTTCAGAAAGAAGCCATTCTATACTCCCCTCAGTAGTGAAAAGTACCATCTTTCTTTTTGTCTTTATGCCACATGAATTGCTAGATTACCTATCCCCCTTGTGAATCCAAAGTTGTTTCTCAACACCGTGGAGAATTTCCCTTTACATTCTTACTATATGTATGGTACACTGAACTATGAAGCATGATTCAGGGAGGGGGCCTTGGCAGATCATTTGGGCCAGGCTCCCATCTGTCCAGTTTAAACAGCCACCATTTTCTTTAGGTTCTAAGCATAGTTAGGGACATCGAGATAGTTCTTGAACTAATTAACAGGGTTTGGGAATAATGCTAGGAAGACTTTTTAGATACTTGAATCACTAAACTGCTACTGTACCTAACACAGATCACCTTCGCCACCTTGCTTACCTGGATAGGGAACTTTCATTGTTTTTGCAGTATCTCATTAATAACAACTGGTAGAAAACTATCTCGGGAGTACCAGTCCACAACATCCATTTTTTCAGTTACATGAGCATCATAAAAATTGCAACTTAGAATCTACTATATGCAGAAAACCTCTTGACCCAAACACCTTTCTCCACAACATCAGAAACCCTCTAAAACACCCCAAAGGCCCTGATTGTATCTGACAGTCTGGATGCTTATCACACCTGTCCATGAAAAAATGATCTTATCACCTGCCTCAGAAACTCAAAGAGGACTTACATCAAAGCCATTCCTCTAGGCAAATAAATCATATTTTTTGAATAAGCCAACTTTCTGTCACTAGGGTGAAAGAAGAAACGTCTCACAAAACATACAAGAGCATGTTGTCTGATGCTGAAATCTCTGTTACCAGCAATTTATATAGAAGAAAATGAGATTTAAAAAACATTTTCCTGGATTCCATCTCCCACTTTGCAGCCTCTCAACCTGGCCGAACTCATCACCAGGAATGAACTTCCTGTAGATCAACAAACACTAAATGAAACCAGACCTTGTAAGAGTGACAAACACGTTTCCATTGCAGTGAAATTTCTGCTGTAAAGGCACTTGTACGAGTCATGCACAAGAGTGGTTTTTGTGGTGTATCATCTCCCTCACCGCATTCTTGGAAAGTGTGAGTGAAAATGGACAACCTCTCTGCAGCAGAATACATTCATGTGGGCAACCCATAAAGAATAGAAATGAGTAGCTATAAGCATGAATATGTTTCAACAAACAGCTCGTCCATCTCTGACTGCTCTGTCTGGATCCTTGATGAAGATTTACGGAAAATAAGCTTAAAAAATGAGGACTGAAATTTGTAATATGGTTTAATGAATTTGAAACCTCAATCGAGATATTGTTTTCATGATCATGTATAATTTTCCTCATATGCTGTCTTTGTTACACCTTCACTCTTTTGTTGATGCAATCTACTGCCTCAGTTTATCTTGTCAATTAGTTTAGTCTCAGCCTGCACTTAGTTTAATGTTTGCTGTGCTGTTATTGTATCTAAAGAAGGGCTAATGTGCCCCAAGAAATGTCCATTTTTTTTTGCAATTGTATCACTTAGTCTAATGAAGAAATATAACCTCTCCCTGAAAATCTTCCATTAAAGGTCCTTGTTACCACCTAATGGCAACAATTTCATTTTCTTTCAGTGGTATCTTGCAGTGTTTCACTATTCATAGAATCAGAAAAGCTTTCTTCTAGAGGTCTAACCTAAACTTCATTTGATGTAATTTAAGCCTCTTAGTCCTCTCTGTGTGTTCAGTAGTTAGGATATGGGGAAATAACTGTCATTTGCATCTTTTAAGAAGACAGAGCAAAATAGTTTCTGGTTAAGAAACAGGTTTTATGGTGCTTACTGTAAAAGGTTGAAGGCTGCAAACTTGAAAGTAACCGTTTCCCAAATGGCAAACATCGCAGCTTAGTCTGACAGATAACCTAACTTTCAAAGTATCAAGTAAACCTTAAGCAACAGCCAATGCAGTTTCTCCTTTTGTGTATACCAACAATGAAACAGCATCATTAACTGTGAAATGCTGGATGAGAAAGAAACAGAGAAAGAGAAGTGTGGAAGGTTCTGCCAAGAAACTATCAAGTTGGAGATGGACAAAGTGCATTGGGTACTTTATAAACTAGACACAAATGCATAGGCTGTGGAGACATATATCTTTGTGTGCTATACAAAGAATGCCATTAAGTGGGTAAAGCAGAGGACTTGGCATTCTTGGGTAATTAGTAAAGTAGAAATTTATCTGATAACAGAGAAAATTACACTCTAATCTACAAGCACATTAGGCAATGTTAGTTCATGAACATGAAGTATCTGCAGATTCTACTATGGTGAGATCTATGTAGGGCAATTTATTACTTTCCAAACCTAATTCCCTTTTATTTCAATAAATACTGTTGTTATACAGACACCCTTCTCTCCCACCAAAAACCCTGATGTAAGCATGCTGGAAATTAAAAGTTTGAATATGCAGACAGTTTGCCTTTAGGAATTCCTTCTAGATTCAAACTTGACATACATAGTCTTTGTATAATAAAACTCTAGTTTGTGTTTTATTGTATAATACCAATATTTAAATGGAAAAAAAAGATTGAAAGGAAAAATCATAAAAGAAGAAAAGGAGGGGGACAGAATAGTAAATCTGAATTATTTCTTGAAATTCTGTCATTGAGTTGTCTCACTTACAGAATAGATTATTAATAGATCCGATCAAAGGAAATCCATTGTGAGAATCTAGAAATCTGTAGTGATTAGATGATATGTCCTAAGAAGCCAGGAGCATATTCCACTGCACTGAACACAATGAGGAATATCACAAAATCTGATGACAAAGATTAATTCTAATTGTTATCCTAAAGGACGTTTTTCAGCTGTTGCTATTTCAAAGAGAGAATGATTCATTTTCCTCCATGGGAGTTAGAGTGGCTTTCTAATATGATAATGTCTGGTTTTTTGCTCCTTTGGTTTCAAGCTCAGCTCTTCTGATAGTGGAAAGACAAAATTATTCTGCTTTTTTTTATTATTATTTTTATGCAGTTAAATAAATGTTAATTTTGTTACAATAGAAGATTTTAAAAACGAAATTGTTAGAGCTGCAATTATGCAGCAGTGTGAAAAACAGTATGTGGAAGGCTGAGGTCTCCACCTCTTGTGGTTGGTAGTGTCATCAGAACTACTTGAGTGGCCATACCTGTTACACAGCTATTTAGAGACTGAGGCATTGTTTTCAGATCACAGGTAGTGGAGATGTTGTTTGCAAATATAGTGGTGGAATTCATTAGGCAGTTGACAAAACTGCAGTAATAATGTCAGGGAAGATCATAGGCCAAAACTGCCCTCTGACTTTGGATGCTTCTGTTTCAAGATGCCCAGTTGAATGGGCATGCTGCACATGACTTTTCAAGTTGAGTGTTTGAGTGTATTGAGTATTCATTTTGGTTATTTTTCAGAGATACTGATCACCCATAATTTTCCGTGAAGGCTGCAGCTCCTCAGATGGTGGGAGGGCAGCATATTCTCTGAAAGGAAACCCATTGCAGAAAGAAAACTAACTGTTCTCTACCAGAAAATTGAACAGCATGTGGAAAGCTCATGCAAACAAGAATTAACTGCAAATGAGGGGACAGATGGGCTTGGCAGCCTGTCCTTAAAATGTCATCCAGAGAAAAAAAACCACCTCTTAACTTGGAGTGCATGTGAATGGGAGTGGGAGATTATTGGAGATTTCATGCCCAGTATATTTGTTTTTTGAAAAAGAAAAGCTTCATGCTGCATTTCCTTTATATTTTTTTTGACAACTGGTTGAAATTTTCTTGAACTGTTGCAGGTAGAGCTGAACATAAAAATTTCCCTTTTCTTCATTCTGCTTAATAGTAGGATATACTTGTCCTACCTACCGTTCTCTTCATCTGATCTGAAGAACAGAGCAACTGATTGAGAAGTTCACATTCAGAGCCATTGACCAGCTCTGGCTGCTATCCTGTATATCTGGCATTCAATCCTATGTCTGCGCCAGGCATCTACCTGAACAACCCAGGACATCGGAACACTCTAGAAAATTACATTTTTTGTTCTTGTGGTTAACCTTATGTGGCAGGTTGACCTGGACTGGCTGCCAGGTGCCCACCAAACTGCGCTGTTACTCCCCCTCCTCAATAGGACAGGGGCAGACAATACAACAAAAAGCTCGTGGGTCTAGATAAGGACAGGGAGATCACTCAAAAATTACCATCATGGGCAAAATAGACTCGACTTTGGGAAATCAATTTAATTTATTGCCAATTAATATCAGAGTAGAATAATGAGAAATAGGAACAAATCTAAAAACACCTTCTCCCCACCCCCCTTCTTCCCACGCTCAACTTTACTCTGGACTTTTCTACCTCCTACCCCCTGAGTGACTCAGGGGGCTGAGGAATAGGGGTTGTGGTCAGTTCATACCACTTTGTCACTGCTTCTTCCTCATGCTCTTTCCCTGCTTCAGCGTGGGGTCCCATCCATTGGATACAGTCTTTCATGAACTGCCCCAGCATGGGTCCTTTCCACGGGGTGCGGTTATTCAGGAACAGACTGCTCCAGCGTGGTTTGCCCACAGGGTCAGAAATCCTGCCAGAAGACCTAATTCTGCATGGGCTTGTCTCCATGGGCCCCAGTTGCTTCCAGGAGTCTGCTCCAGCACAGGCTCTCCATGGGTCACAGCTTCCTTCAGGGCACATCCACCTGCTGTGGTGTGGTGTCCTCCACAGGCTGCAAGGTGGATATCTGCTCCACCATGGTCCTCCATGGGCTGCAGGGAGACAACCTTCTTCACAATGGTCTTCTCCGGAGGCTGCAGTGGAATCTCTGCTGTGGCACCTGGAGCACCTCATCCTGCTCCTTCATCACTGACCTTGGTGTCTGCAGGGCTGTTTTTCTCACATATTCTTACTCCTCTCTCACAGCTGCTGTTGCACAGCTTTTTACCCTTTCTTAAATATGTTATCACAGAGGGACCACCAGTGTCACTGATGGGCTCAGCTTTGGTCAGCAGCAGGTCTGTCTTGAAGCCAGATGAAACTGGCTGTGTTCGACATGGGGACAGCTTCTGGTGTCTTCTCATAGAAGTCACCCCTTCGACCCCCCTGCTACCAAAACCTTGCCACATAAATCCAATATACCTTAACTTTTATCTCATCCATGTTTATACTGTCCACAGTCTATACGAAAATAACAATAAGAATTCCTGCCAGGTAGCAAGATATAACAAAAGCGATGTACTTCTGTTGTGTATGTGTAACATGCCATTATACAACTGCTGTGCTTAGTTTGTGTGCAAAAATCAGTGTACTGCAAAACCAAATCTAATAGTGTTCATGCTGTAATGAAACCAATAACAGTTTTAAAATTAGGAATACAATAAAACCAGCCAAAACCCAAGCAAACAAATAGGAAAAATAAAAAAAGTACTCACTGCAAAAAAAACAACAGATAAGAGGAAGAGCAAAAGGAATTTTCTTTTGCATTTCCAGGAATCAGAGAATGAATACAAACTGACTGCTGAGGTTGGTTCCTGCTGTAAAGTCCACAGCAGTTTTGGCAATAAATAATAGATGTCTCCGCTCAGGCAGAATTCATTAACAGCACTTTCATAGCCAGTCATCCTTGGTGATGATCAAAAGACAATTTTCTATATTGGGAAAGATGCTGTTAAGATGGAGTAGCCAATGGCCTAGCAAGTCAAAGTATCTGGAGGGTGGGTGCCAGTGAGGTAATTTCTTGTGGATGGTCAGAGATATATTGTGTGATAGGAGCAAAAAAGAGGGTGCTTTTCATGGAAGGGATCAACAAGTAACTCCGGGAGTCATGTTTCTTCTTGACCCCAGGGGCAGACAGACTGTTTTGTCTGTAGGGATGGGCAAGCAAAGCCATGGCCCTTTCTCAGGACTCCCTTTGTCTTACTTTATATTCCTCAAAGGAGACAAAGTTGCAGGAGACACTACTCTAATGGTAGACTGGCAATTCTGCTTGTCTTTCTTGATACTAATACCATCTGAGGATGATGTTGGTGAAGGAGGATGAGTTGACAGAGACTGGGAGAGGTATAAGCTGAAGTGTTTGTTTTGGTGTTGCATGTACAGAAAGCTTTGAGGGTTATCAAAGCAATTCAAATCAGTGCTGAGTTCTCCCACTGCTTCATGTGCCACATATCAAGTTCTTTTCTCAGATTTGCGCCAAGCTAGATTTGCGCCAAGCTTTTTGCTCCTATTTATATATCTGCATTAAGATTGTGCACCATCTGGCTTTTAATAAGGAATGAAACATAAAACAAGACTTTGAATGGATAAGGAATTGTTTAAATTCTGGCATATTTATAAGAAATTCCCACCAGAGAGCTTCAAAGACGTAGCTACTGGCTGCATAGTGGCTGTCACTAATTCTTCACACACAGGCTGCTTTTAACTTCAATTTTCTATTACTAAGAAAGCTGATTTTACATAAAATCAGAGCTTTTCTGTGTGCTGTAACTAGAACAAAACCTACTGCATTAGTTAATCCTATCTGAATAGTAAACTAAAGAAGTCAACAGAAAAGGAAATGAAAGAAACATTTTCTGGTTTTCTTCTGTTTCCAAGCAGGAGAGAACCTGTTGGGCCATTTCATCATCTTCTTGCTTATTCCTCAGCAATGTGCAGCCTGCACCTAAGTAAATCCATACTCCTTACTTCAGGCACATTTTTAATTAAAGGTTTGGATGGTCCATATTTAAACATGACTAAATGTATGTAAAGCTTTAAAAACTACAATAGCTCCTTAAGCTGAGAATTTTATAGGTACTAGATTTTTCTGTGATAAATATAAAGCAAGACTAGTCAGGCATAGTATTTCCCATCCAGATTGTCAAATGATATGGAAAAGAGTTCATACTTGGTAAGGAAGTAATTTAAAAGGGCATAATAATAAATTACAAACTACAGTTAATGCAGTGTACCAACTTCTTCTGGATATTTCTTTAGGCATAGCTCTGATCTATATTCATCGTACAGTAAGCATTGCTACAGATTAATGTATATTTATGAACCTGATCAAATCCCTTCATATTAATAAGGAAACATTCAGTATAGTCCTTTAGATAGTATAGGTCATAATTTTTTGCCCTTTCTTTGAAAATGGGTTGCACAAAATTTATAGAAGTCTTAATTTATTGGAAGCTGTATCTTGAAGAGGAATAGTGTTTGTTATTTTTTCAATCAATCAACAGTTTCTTAAGACGTTCAGAGTATATTTTCCTTTTATTTATTTCATGCAAGAGAGTAACAGCTCATGGAAGGAAAAGCTTTAAAACTTGGAAACAAAATAATTAAAACTTATTTACGACTGAGCTCTGGAATGCTGAAATCCTAATTTAAAATTACGTTTTATGGTTATTGATAAAATTGCAAGATGGAGGAGAAAGTACTTTGGCTCCTGGCTCAGAAACTTCGGTCTTCATGAGTTCATTCTGCCTTATTCTCTGTTACCTACAGCCAATTCAGTCACTTTCCAAAGTTGTTCAAGTCTCCTCGTGGTTTGGATTCACTGATATGCTGATGGTTATATCAGTTTTGTTCCATTCATTTATATAATAGGCTCAGGGAAGTACGTTGAAGTTGCCTAGAAAGGGTCTCATTTAGCCTTAACAATGTGTTATGTGCAACAGGGAATTTTCTAGGTGTCAGGCTGGAGAAGGAATAATATACCTCTTCGCTGAAAATGCAGAAGGCTAAATGCTGCTTGCAAACAGACGTCTGTGACTTTTGATCGATTTACTTCTGTTTAAAGACCTTTTTCAGCATCTCAGATTTTCAGAAACAAACTCAAACTATTTACACCTGTATTAAAGAGACAATTTCTGCAGTGGGGTTCTACAGAGGCTGTGTGCAGTGGTGGAATGTGCACTGATCCTACTAAAATTTGAGGGGAGCTAAGTCTTAAGTTCTCTTAGGCTCTTTAGAAAGTGTAGGTTGTCTATCACCTGAAACCACTTAATGACTTATCTGAAGTTAACAGGTAGCAGCCTCTGATGGGCAGATTGCACGCGGTACCTGGCTGTTCTCTCTGAGAACATTGTGCAAGGTTAAAGGGTTGGGACACTAAACTTAATAGTTTCATCTGTTCACTTTGTATATGCAAATGGAGTTTCCCTAGAAAAGTTTACTGCATGAGGAGTTTCCTGCTAGGACAAGCAACCCTTTTCAAGTAAGACTTATCCACATCACCTATCCTGGACCTGTGGTGCCTTTTACAACAGGACCTCTCTGGTGTTATCAGCTCTTGCTGTGAACACCTTTGTATATTTTCTAGGGCTCCTCACCTCCCAGATTCATATGATTAGATAAGAACCCCAAATTTAATATTTTTGAAAGTGCGTGGCTAAGCTTTTAGAGATACTGTAGAAAGACTGTAAGCCTGACCTAGGCTGAATCCTAAAAGTGCAGAAGCAAAACACAGCAATCCCCACATGATAATTTAAATAACACATTGGATGACTGCCAGACTTGTCAGGGGATTTTGAGGCAGAGAATGGGAGCAAGGCTCCTCAGACCAAAAAGCAGCAGAGAAACAGTGGGTAAGTCTTGAGCACAACTCAGGTACAACTTGGGGATTCATGTTGGAGAAGAGAACAATACGAGGGTAGCCAGAGCCATTGTAATCTTCATGGTATTTATGTGCTTGTTTTGCTCCAGAGTAGTGGAGAAGTAAGTGGATCCCTCCAGAAGAAGGGCAGAACCTGCTGGAAGCATTGTTTTAGGTTCTCCCAAATCTGATGTGTGGGTAGAAAGTTCACTGTCTTTTATTACAATTGTATTTGCTGTTTGTTTTTCACAGTGCAACTACATTACCAAAAAATCCAGTCATTATAGAAAAAGCAGCCATCCCACATGCTTTCTGCTAATCCGGTGTATTATGCTTTCTTCAGAACTAGTGTTTATAGATTCAGTCCCTCAGGAAGGTTTCAGCATACAGCTAGTGAAAGATGAGTAGTGATTGACCATAACATTTTAGTGAGGTGGAGCTGGCCGATGAAGCTTTACAGGAAAGAAAGGCAGCCTCTTATCCTGTCCTTCCACTCTCCTCTGACAGTCTAAAGCTTTCCACCTCATCTCTTACTCCAACTCTTAGAAGAAATCATGTCTTGTGTTTCAGCCAAAAGTCTAAGCACTGCTCAGAGTGACCATGCCCTTTCAGCCTCATGGCGCATGCTCCCTGCTCTGAATTGAGTCCCAGAGATTGCCTTCCCTTTCCTGCTGCCAAAGCTTTCAGCAGTAAAGCTTTCTTCCTGTCTGCCCCCTGTTTAAAGGCTAAGGTGTTTGTGGTGAGTCTGCTCCAGGCTGTGCTCTGACTGTTCTGTTTGAAGAATGGTCCAAGCTAGAGGGGCACAGGTCACAACAGCACAGCCTGAAGGCCAGGCTGGACATGCAGCATAGCTCAGCACGGCACAGCCTTGCTCCAGCTCAGGTTAGCTGTTATGTGGGTCACTGGTTCCTTGGTGTACTGTGGTCTCCCAGTCGGGATCGCTACATTCCACCCTTTGACCCACGTATGGTTTACCTTTCCCAAAGATATTGTAAGTTACAGATTGCATACTAACATATGGACTTCTCAAGCCCTAAGAGCAAGGCCCAATAGAGCAGATGTGGCCTGTTCAAGATTACTAATTCCTCAAATACAATGTCTTCTGCAAGGCTCCCAGTATAGCACCTGGATTTTGAAGCAGCCGTGGACAGATATCTCTTCAGGAGCTCTATACTGGGATGACATGAGCTGGCCTAGGGTCTAATTGCTGTCACACGTTTTCAGGAAGATGCCTCCCTTCATTTGGAATTCAGTACGACACTGATAATAGACCTCTCACCTCATGGTGGCAACTATGAGGTGGCAACCTCCTGTGATTTCACTGGCTTTAGCTGCTGCTATAGGAGCTCTTGGGCCTCTTGTGGTCCAGGCTGATGGGCAGTGTCATATCATCTGCACCCCATGCTGAACTACAGGGGTTCTCAGGCACTGGAAAGGTTGGTTCTGCCATCAGGAAAGACAGCAGTGGAAGAGGGAGTGGAGTAAAAGAGGCTGTTGGAAGAAATGAGGGTTTCAAATTAGGAATCAGAAAAGAAAGTACAGCAGGTAAGAAGTGCAAAGGGTATCAAAGCAGAAGGGTAGGATAGATAAGTACAGAAGTAAGCAAGACCTGATGGATGGTGCCTGACAGTAAATACAAGAGCACAGATGCCATTGCCTGTTTATATAACATGACAAGCATATCTGTATTTCTTAATACCACTCTTGGTGTTTTGAGGACTTCCTGTTAAAGCATGTGGCCTCAGTAAATGCTTGAGGATTTTGTGGTGGTGATCCAAAGAGTACTAGGTTAAGATTTGTGTGTCCTAAGGGGAATTGTTCATGATATGCACACGGAGCAAATAATCTAGTTTAATTCCTCCACAGGTACCTAGACTGCACACACCAAGCCACTTTGAAATTTGCATCAGTGCACAAAAAGTGGGGACGATGGCTTTTGCTTTAACAGCTCAGCACTTCTCTGAATTAAAATACTAGTGTAGCCACAGCCTGTTTGCATCAGGAGGGGGTCTTACAGATGTCCTTCCACACTATATAGGAGTTAAGGGGAAAGGAAGGGTTGTAGACTTAAGTTAGGATCTGTGAGAACTGCTTCATCATGCTTTTTATATTCTTCACAAACCAGCTTGTCCTGGTTCCAGCAGGGATGGGGTTAATTTCCCCAGGGAGCCGGTAGGGGAGGCAGGTATTCCATCCCACGTGACCCATGCCCAGCTATGAGGTGCTAGCCGGGGAAGGGGAGTCAGTCGCCACTTGTGGGTGGGCTGTGGCAGTGCTGGTACGATCGGTGCGCTGCCTGGCGGTACTGTAATCGCGTTCTTATACTCCTTTATCGATGTTATTGTTTTTCTTTCTTCTTCCCTTTGTCTGTTCTGTTAAATTACACTATTTCAACTGATGAGTTTTGCCTTTTTCTGCCGATTTTTCCCACGGCTGTGGGAGTCGAGTGAGCGGCTGCGTGGTTCTTTGTTGCTGGCTGAGGCCAAACCACGACACAGCTGTACATAATGTACATAATGTACATAATGTACATTACAGATGCTGTAAGGTGCCGTGACCACAGGACTGATTTGCTCCATGTTTTTCATCTTTAAAATATAAAAAGTCTCATACTCAAAGGTCCACCTGCACTGTCCTGTATTCTTCCACTTGTGACACTCAATGTGTTTTGTATTGCTAAACTGACAGTGGTACTTAGTAGCAATGTAAGTCACTGGAGGTCTTGCTTAATGGTGACCCTTGGTTTCATCAGTCTCTCATCTAACACAAGCCCTGGGACATATTTGTATTTTCCTGTTCTACTAGAATCACAGAATCACCTAGATAGGAAAAGACCTGTAAGATCATCTCGTCCAATCATTAACCTAACACTGACAAGCCCACCACTAAACCATGTTCCTAAGCACTATATCTACATGACCCTTAAATACCTCCAGGGATGGGGACTCCACCACTGCCCTGGGTAATGCATTCCAATGCCTGATGACCCTTTCGGTAAATAAATTCTTCCTAATATCCAATTTAAACTTCCCTTGGTGCAACTTGAAGCCATTTCCTCTTGTCCTATCACCTGTTATTTGACAGAACAGGTCGACTCCCACCTCTCTGCAACCTCCTTTCAGATAGTTGTAGGGAGTGATAAGGTCTCCCCTGAGCCTCCTTTTCTCCAGGCTAAACAACCCCAGTTCTCTCGGCTGTTCCTCATGAGACATGTGCTCCAGACCCCTCACCAGTTTTGTTGTCCTTCTCTGGACACACTCCAGCACCTCAATGTCCTTCTTGTGGTGAGGGACCCTGAAGTACTGAACACAGTACTCAAGATGCGGCCTCACCAGTGCCGAGTACAGGGGTAAAATCACCTCCCTGGTCTTACTGGCTACACTATTCCTGATACAGTCCGGGATGCTGATGGCCTCCTTGGCCATCTGGGCACACTGCTGGCTCATGTTCAGCTGGCTGTCAACCAACACCCCCAAGTTCTTCTCCGCCAGGCAGCTTTCCAGCCATGCCTCCCCAAGTCTGTAGCACTGCATGGGGTTGTTATGGCCACAGTGCTGGACCCCCAGGTTCCTCTCTGCTGAGCAGCTTTCCAGCCACTCCTCCCCAAGCCTGTAGCGTTGGCAGGGGTTGTTGTGGCCAAAGTATAAGACCTGGCATTTGGGCTCATTGAAACTCACACAGTTTGCCTTGGCCCATCGATCAAGTCTGCCTAAATCCATCTGCAGAGCCTCCCTACCCTCAGGCAGATCAACACTTCCACCCAGCTTGATGTTGTCTGCAAACTTACTAAGGGTGCAGTTGATCCACTCATCCAGATCATTGATAAAGATGTTAAACAGGACTGGAGCCAGTACTGAGCCCTGGGGGACACTACTCATGACCAGCCCCCAACTGGAATTAACTCCATTCACCATCAATTAACCATTGCTTTTAAGCACTTGCTAGGTAATAGCTCTGATTTTTGATAAATCTGACTTTATATAGGGAATGTAAACAAAATATGTAGGTTGTGAACTACAGAGAATGTACTCAGTTGCTTGAACAACAAACATGCCTGGTTCTTCCTCAGATCGCTGCAGTTCAGCATTTGGGACTGGCAGAGCAGTGTCCTGCAGTAACTTCAAGTAGTAAAATTTTGTTTGGCATGGGCAGATGAATATGCAATACCAGCTAAAAACCCAGTTGAATATGCAATACAAGGCTAGAGAAGGGAGAGTGCCTGACTTAATGGCAGGTTTTTTTCTAAAAATGCTGAAATGACAATTTGTTTAATATAGAGTTTGTTTAATTTAGACTTCTGAACTGCTTTCTGCTAGTGTCCCAATAGTCTATAGCCTTTTAAATGAAGTTTCAAAAGTGCATCTGAAATTGTTTTTCTTTTCTGAACTAAGAAACCCAGGAGGTGTTGTGTTAGATGGAATGATGACAGTGGACTTCTAGTGTGATAGGTGAAGTGGTGGAGCCTAATGGCAAGAGTTAATATTATTCCAGCTTTCTGTATTTATTAGAGTTGGATCAGTTGTCTTCTCCATTTCAGTCTACAGACTGAAACTATGATCAAGTTTATTAATTTGATGTTCCTTTTCAAACATAATTTAATTCCAGTATTAATTTTTAGATTTATACTTGTAAAAAAATAATTATCTAAGTGATGTGACTCTGTGCATTTTCAGATTAAAATTTTAGGAATCTATGATAAGTAATTTTTACCATTGTTTTACATCTGTTTGATGAATTTCAAAGAATAGTTCAGCTTCAAAGTCCAACTGTTTTCTCCAATTAGTTTTCAATGTCAGAGTTTAAATGTCATGATTTAGAGAAACAGTTTTATTTTTAATGTAAGTGGAGATACATTTAAATAAAAATGGTTTGACTTATAGAAGCACTTTGACATAGTCTGTTTCACCTTCTTATGACATCTTCAGTGATTTAGTCAAGCACATATTTCATTTTAACAATACTGGATAGGGAAGTGAGGTTATTTGTGTTGCAAAAATGAGAGGACTGTCTTTCAAATATCTTGTAGTTTTACAAAGAAGACTTTTTGTCTGATTAGGTCACAGCCTTTTTTCAGAGGACCTGAATAAACCCTACATAGTCCCAAATTTTGAAGTAAGAAGGAGAATCATGGGTGCTATGTGCTCCACTCTCTGACATTATTGGAAACAATTGTGCTTTATCCTATTTTTAAATGTTACTCTGTTTGTGATGAGGTCATTTGTCTCAAAAATAAATATTTTTTCCCAATGGACATCAGCCACCACAATCCACTTGCAAAATAGCTGGCCTTGTCTATAAGTTGCAAACATACCTTTCCTTCCAGGTTTAAGTTCCTGCCTCTGATAGCCAACACATCAATAGTTTTTCTTCTAAGATGCCCTTTTCAAGAAGCAGGGCTGATGCAAATAGTCCCTTGCCTTGAAGCTCTCCTACGAAATTTGGGTACGGCCTACTGTCCAGGGCGGTGCAGAACAAGGAGAATGAGGTAGATTCCTTCTACTGTGGCACTAAAAAAAAGAGAAAAACCAATAGGAAACCAGACATTTTTGAACATTGTCTCCCAAACCAGCCCTAGATCTTTTCATCTGTTTCCTTCACAATCCAGATGCCATCTCCCCAAGTAATGCAACAGGTATGTTAGTCCAGTATAGTGGACAATACAGCTGTAGACATATGAACCCTTCTGCGCTTTGAAAAGTCCTTTTAAAGAGCAGAGGAACAGGTGCCACTGATGCTAAGGGTAGCAGTGACTTGCCCTGTTTTGAGATGGAACTTGATTAATTTACAACTGAGATTTTACAGCACAGTTGTTTGTAGCAGCCAGCTAGAAGGGAGATAAGAATTTCACACTAGTAATCTGTGACCTTTGAGAAATCTATTTGAAGTTGGTTTCAGAGAGTGGAGATTGTTAGCACAGATTGCTATGGTGCTGCCCTAGTAACACCCGTAGAAGGAAATATATAGTGAAGGTGTTGTTAGCTAAGCCAAAGCAAAATATCTTTATTTATAAAAAACTGTATTTTTTAGCCTTTCAAAACATACTTTGAACCACGCAAACAGAGTTGAGATGACAATGATTAGAGCTTCATAGAGCACTGTCATTGTGATTTTTCACCCAGAAGAAGACCCTGAAAAACATGAAGAAAATTATTGACTTCATTCAAAGCATCAGCATTCATCAGTGGCATGAGAAGCCAGGCAAATTGTCATTTTTTTTCCACTTTAACTCAAATTATGACAAATTCACTTTTCCCTGTAGTTCTGTGGGACTGCTTTTAGGTCAGAATATGTTTAACATTGTCACTCTCTGGAGATCACATTCAAGTGATTTCATGGATGACACGGTGATTGGGGGAAATACTGTATTTCTTCTAAATACCGTCTTCTAGAAGTTTCAAGTTCCTTGAGCCACAGGTTCACCTCCAGAGAGCTGCACTTCAGATAAGCCATCTGGCTTTTGTCACCTCCTGTGTAGCCCATAACTATTAATTTGATAAGAAGAGCAGAAAAAACATAGCTAACTTCAGCATCTTAAAAAAAAAAGAATGATGCTGACTGAAGAAATATTGTTTCTTTCCCTAACCTCTTACTAAAAAAGTCCAAATATGTGAGGGCAGTATAGTAACTGTATAAAGGAAGTAATACATAGCCTTTAAATGTCTGAAGAAATTCTCTTATACAGTGGACTTAGCACATACAGCTGATGACACCTTATAATAAAGAAAACAGGTGATGCCCTTTCTCTGACTAATTTTATTTATTAAACATTTCCTGTCACGCTATTTTGTGTTGGCATATTTGGAATTTATAAGGATTATACACAGAGAAAATGTTAGGCAACCAACTGTAGTTTCAGTTTGACCTTAACTTGACTTATGCTAATAAAATGGTCATAAAAATGATTGAAAGGAAGAGAGAGAAGGAGGACTATGGAAACTATGTCCAAATACGATTTACTGCTACATACGCTATAAACATCTCCAGACTCCATGTTTTCACCTACCTATAAATTGAGGTGTATTCTTCAGTTCCAGGCAGTGTAGCAAATATGTAGAAATCATAGAGCAAGGCGGAGGGAAACAGGAACCTGCTAGGTAGATGTCTCACCTAAGCTATAGGAGACTTGCTTTCCCACAGACTTGTGTTGTTTTGGACAATTTCATTTATGCCAGATTTTTCCTGAAGTCATGAGCTGATTTGGGCTATACCAGCTTTCAAGGGGATGGTGCTTACCACTCTATCAAAACCGGAATATTTTTGGATCTCTCAAGTGTGTAAACAAAAACCTCAAGGGGTTCAAAAGTGATAATCAGTTTAAGAAAAATGTGAGCTTGCCTTGTTGGGTTGAAGTTGCTGCTGTGTGTGCACAAGGGTTGCTTATTCTTTCCCTTTTCCCAGAAAGGCTGTCACGATCACTACCCTGGAGATTATGAGGGACCTGGGGATACAAGGGGAATGTTGCCAATTAGGTAGGATTAATATATCTGGAGCTAATGTTTTGAGCTTTGTGATCACTCTGTACCAGCGTCATACCCTCTTATTCCCTGGGAATGATTGGAAGAAGTTTGCAGGTTTTGTTAGAAACCTTCCTTTTGCAAAAGAAGAAATTATTATTACTATTATTTTGTAGTGTAATGTTTCCCAATGCACAGCAGTGACCCAAGTGCGTAGTCTGTGCATAGATAATCTTTGGGCAGTACTGCAGAGTTTCTGTAGAAAGAGAAGTCAAAAGCTCTAACTTTTTGCCATCACTACCCCGTTCACTCACTAATGATGGAGCACAAATAGCATTTCCCGGAATCTCATTTTCCCTTCTGAACTGTGGCCAGTATTTCAGTCTGAATTCAACTTTGGTGTCCTTTGGTTTCGCACACGCTGTTGTATTGATCTGCACAGGGAGACTGTGGCACCCAGCGAGGAAGCAGAACCTGAGACCCAGAGAAACAGTTGCATTATTCTCTAATAATATAACCAGCAGGTTTGCAGATGAAAAAGCCAGCCATTTTCTTATCCTTTCACATGCTGAGACAGTAGCAGCTGCTGGTTGGAAGCAGAAACTACTGTCACGATATGCTCATATACAAAAATAAGTGGCTGTGCTCAGGAAGTTTATATTCACTTTTTTAGGTATGGGGAGTATTTTACAAACTGTAGTGTGTTTTAGAAAGGAAGAAACTTTCCCAGTATGAATCTCTGTATAAAATAGTACTTCCTGTAGCTGTAAACTGATGTGTTGAATATGTTATTCAAAACAAATTAATGGCAACTGTGATAAGATAATGCAAGCATACAGTATCTTTGCCATATCGTAAACTCACTTCCTTGAGGAGTTCTGTCACTGAAATTTAGGGATGGTAACCTGAAGGCTGTTTTCCAGGTTTCATAAAGATTTGACCCTATGAATACTTCCTGTCTTTGATTACAACATCATGGGATTTGAGCTGATAAGTTTTACATTACAGCCCTTGATTTTGTAGACTCTGACTGTTCTGAGCTTTTGAAATATGGACATACTGAGTTTTTGAAATATCACACTCCTGAGCACTGAAAATCTCAGACCTAGACTGAATTTTCAGGTGATGACTTTCCCTGAACAGGGACTATAAATTATTTTAAAAATATAATCTGCAGAGCTTTTTATGTATCTTTATGTAATTTTATTAGAAGCTTGGTAAGATTGTTGGAAGGCCTAAACTGATCAGTTTCAACAGGGCAATTAGAATAATAAGCAGGTTAAAAAAATCTGTGATGATTATGATAAACTAGATTTTATTTTTCTTAGTGCCCATTTGGCAATAAAAAAGTCAAGGTAAGTTGTCTTACAAAACAGCACATGACAGCAGTGGATACATTGTGCTTGAGTCCAGGTTATGGTTCATATGACACTCTTATTTAAATTGTTACAAAAGTGGTTCATCTTTTTCAATATTCTCTCTTTAATTTACCTGGCTGTATATAGGAATTTTCTCCATGCAGATATTTCCAAGCCTTTAGCATACCCAGAGGAAATGGGTAATATTTAGGAGGTCTTTCCCGTAACTATTTCAGGCAGCCAGCCCATTTACTGGGGCTTTGGGGAGTTTAGAATTGCTGAAGCTGTTGTAACCTAAGTGGAAACCTAGCAATCACAAAGTCTAATGAAATTAAAACTAACACTAGGAAAACGAAAAAAAAAAAAAAGGAGAGAGAGAGAATATGTTGGTATGTCATCTTGCTCCTCGTTCGCAGTGGCTTCAGCTCTCACAAAGTTCAGGATGTCAATTATGGAGTACAAAACTTGTCCAAAGCACATTGAACAATATGCATAGATGTTCTGCACTTACTTTTGCACAGCTGTGAACCACTGTGCTTGTGGGCGATGCAGTGAAGAATCAGGCTGTGTCCTGTAGTGTCACAGTGCAACTGAACTTTAAACCCGTGTGGGCTTTAGGCTGAAAAAGGAGCTTTGATTTTTCTTTTTAGATGGGCCTAGTGAAGGAATTAATGCAATTTTTTCATAAGTATTACAATGGAAAGTGATCAGTCTCCTCCACGTTCTTCCCAGTGAGATCTAACCAGGATTTTGCAAAGCAGAATCACACCTAACTTCTTCATGATGGGAGACCTCAATTAAACTTGGTAACCATGAGTGGGTTAGTGGGTTCATCCTAAGCAATATGGCAGTCAGAGTTGAGAGGATGTAAAACCCAATGATAGGCTTATTAGGGTGCTGAAAGACTTTGTGGAGCTTTGCATAGGAGTGGAAGGGCTAAACCCTGTATCGTGACCAAATATCAATGAGATAATTATTTACCACCTACTTTGATTCCTCTTGCAGTTGTTGTTCTTCACTCTCTGTCCTAACCTGTTGTGTTTTGTTGCTAGGTACTCTTAAGTGCTTGTTCCCCAAGTGGGGAATTGTGGATGTGATAACTGCAGAATAGCGATGGTGGCTAATAAAACTGTAATTCTAAAATGAGCCATGCTTTCGCTAGCTTATTACTTTTTCAGATATCTTTCCTTTGGGATAAAAAACTGTTGAGTCAGAAAGGGATAGGGACAAATCATGCTGGTTTAGATACTAAATAAGTATGTTCAAGGGATATCACCTACCAAAGAAGTCATTCTGTCCCTAATTCATGGCTTACCAGGATATCCTGCCTGTCTTTTTTCTTTAGATGGAATGAGGTGCACAGCTGCAGAGAAGGAGAGTTAGGATCTAATGTGGACAATTGCCCTTGACAGTAATCATGTGAAATAATGAAAATAATACCTGCTAAAAGTGTCTTTTTTTTTTTTTAACTATTGCAAAATCTTCAGAAATTCTCTCTCACATGAGTTTGACTACCTAAAATATAGGTAGCATTAAGCATTGAGAAAACCATAAGTACAAATTGAAATGCTTCAAATGTGTGTCTACAACTTCTGTATATAAGTCAGTATTTAGATGCTGTTTATTAACCATACCAAAAATGCTGTAGATCACATCTTGCATTTACCATTGTGAAGAATCATGACCAAGTTAATATGAATAAGAAGCAGACAGCTAGATATGAGAAAAAACCAGATGCTAAAAATGGAGGCTGTTCCTCTCATTGTAGATAAGAGGAGGCCAGGCTGCAGCTGAAAAGAACAAGCACTTAAAAGGAGAAAATCAAACAGAACAGTAATTTACACGACAGTTACAAGAAACAAGAGCAAAAGATGTGTGTGTATATTTAAAAAATTAAGCAAAACCACATGCCAAAATACTTCTCCTGTCATTTGGAAAGTGAATTGATATTCGTAAGTGCTGAAAAGGAAGGATTGCTCATCTTGGGAGAGTTTTCTGCTTTGATTTTTGTGTCTTGGGCGTTAAGAACTCATGAAACTAGAGACCTCGTGCCACTCAACAATATTCCTGGTAACCAGCTAAAACATGCTTACAAATACCCTTTTGTGGAGCACCCACTACTACAGACTGGTTTGAGTGGGGTCCCACTGGTGAAAAGTTGTGTGTATCTTGTTATTTTGTTGTATTAAATCTTCTGTGCCAGCAGCTCTCCTTGTATATAACTGGAGGAAGGCAAATCTGTATTCATTCATACACATGGCTGAAACTCCCTGGTATTTCTTTATAATAAAGTGTAGACAGGTTGGTTTTAATTCCAAAAGACTCCAGGACTTTGGAGACGGATTGAACAGTGAGCAAGAGAAACATTGCACAGCATTTGACTGCAGTCCCCGGAGAATGCTGGAGGGCCTGGATGGATAGCCACAAGACAGACGCAAGTCAGTGGGAAAGACTGACCTGAGAAGACGGATAGCAGGTGCTATGTCTGGATGTACGCTAGTGTAGGAAACTATTTTAATAATTAATGATGGCCATAAAGCACAATGTGGCCCTATTACAGCACAGAAAAAGGTAATTATGTAGGCTCTGCTGCAGAATATTGATTGACTGACTTGATGTATAGTTTGGGCTTTATCCTTTGAGAAGTGTTTTATGTGGCTGTGTTTAAAAACAAAGAGTTATGTTTGTGCTTTTTCCCACCGTGGAATTTATAAATTATACAGCTTTGCAAACCCATTAAAAATCCAGTATTGCAAGAGAACAAAAACTTAAAACGAAGATGGAGGATAAAAAGGTGCGAAGACCTCAAAAACCTGATGTTCACTGAAAATGCCAGACAGGGTGTAGGGTCATTGTTTAACACTGTCCCTGACTGTAACTCCATGGTCTATATACCCTTTGCTTCTTCCCCTGGCCCAGTCCTGTTAGCTGAGAAACATTTTTGAATTTTGGATAAAAAATTTCTTCCATGTGCCAGTTTTTCCCTCCTCTGTGTTATTTGCAAGCATGCTTCTCAATAGCTGTGAGTATACATTACTTTTTTCCTTATGGGAACGGTCTAGAAATTAGCTTTGGAGCCCGTGGAATAGTGCGTGCAGATCATTATCTGTATAAGTCTCATTTAGTTTAATTGAGCTCCATTTAAACTTAAATATGTTGTCTTGAAAATTGTTTTCTGGAACTGTCCTCAGAGTATCTTGGAAAGGATTCCATGCTTGAAAAAAATCAGTTCAGTGTTCCTAAAGCTCTGCCCATGGGAAGCTAACATGATCTTTAACCATTTTCCAGGGCATTTTTCCCCCTACTATTTATACAGTTTCAAGGAGCTCCGTTTGTTAAGAGCATCTCAGTACTCATGAACAGGTTGAGTAATACTCTGGGTTGTTTGCTTCAAAGTGAAGCAGAGTTAAAGCGCAGCCTGCTTCAAGGAACCAGCTGGTTTTGCTTCCTCTTTGAACGAAGAGAAAGAATAAAGGTTGTTCTGCTTAGGAACTGTGTACACTGTAGTCTTCACTGTGTACATAGGTTGCAAAGGCGTACCTGAGCTAACATTAGCCTAAGCAGCCCCAGTGCTGCCAGCGTACCATTGAGAATTGGCTGCAAACTCCCAAGAGGGGGAGGCTGCGAATTAATATTGTGCTGACCTCCATGTTATAGAGACCACACCTCACTGAGCTCTCTGGGGTACAACTCGAGATTGTCCCTAGGAGATGCTGTCACGGCTGTGACCACATGAGATGCCGTTCATGCTTTGTGTTGTGGGTTTAAATGAAGCTTCAGGATGTAGGTTCAAAGCTGTCTTCCACCCTTGCTGAAACCTGCAGTGCCTGTATCTTCAAGCTGGTGAATACAGCCAGACCAATCTCTCTTTTCCAGTACAGGAGAAAACTGTAACAGGAATATGTCATGCCACGACAGAAAGAAAATTAAAAGAAAGGAGCTGGGTGAAAGTGAGTCTGTTGTGTGGATGGCACCAGAGGCTTTTCTTTTAATGAGGCAAGTGCTCCCCGAGGATTGTGCTGGGGACCTGTCCTGTCCAAGCCATGACAGGACCTCTTGGAATGTATCATGGTGCCTCACTCCTTTCCACTTTTTGCCTGGGCTTCCATTGCATGGAAAATAAAGCATGAGATGAAGAATAGGATTGGGCTAATATGTGGTCAGCCCTTGTCCCACCATGAGACAACCAAGGCATATGAGTGGCCCCTGAAAACTGGGAAGCAGACTTTTGTCTAGTAATAATGACTAGGTTAGTGATACAGAACACAGCTATAGACTCCTTTGGTTTCCTTTGTAATTAATGTTGAGAAATAGGCAGGTTTGATGAGCTTGTCTGAACTACTCTTTTGGAGGCGCCTGCCTCTTTCACTGAATATAAAAGAGTTTGGGCAAATGTAGTCTCATTGTAGGCTAGTTAGGTAGGATGATCTGAGGCCAGAGAGTCCTTCCGTAGGGCCTGAGCAAGTGTTCTGTCCTTTGACAGTTTCAGGAGTCTGAAGACTTAAAGTGATGCAGAAAGTCTAGATCCCAGGAAAGATCCCACCATACGTAAGAATTAGGAAGAATAGTTCACTCATTAGTTTCTGAACAGAAGGGAAAAATGGAAACAGATGCAGTCCTCACTGAAATTGTATCTATATTGTATTTTCCAGAGACAAAATAAATAAACTGATGATCAGAGGGCTGGAGCACCTCTCCTATGAAGAAAGGCTGAGAGTTGGGGTTGTTCAGCCCAGAGAAGAGAATGCTCCAGGGACACCTTATAGCAGCCTTCCAGTACTTAAAGGGGGCCTACAGGAGAGCTGGGGAGGGACTCTTTATCAGGGAGTGTAGTGATAGGGTGAGTGGTAACGGTTTTAAACTGGAAGAGGGTAGATTTAGATTAGATATTAAGAAGAATTTCTTTACGAGGATGGTGAGACACTGGAACAGGCTGCCCAGAGAAGTTGTGGAGGCCCCATCCCTGGAAGTGTTCAAGGCCAGGCTGGATGGGGCTTTGAGCAACCTGGTCTAGTGGGAGGTGTCCCTGGCCATGGCAGGGGGTTGGAAATAGATGATCTTTAAGGTCCCTTCAAACCCAAACCATTCTATGATTCTATGAAATACTATTGTAACTTGCTGGTGGTGTGCTGCTATGCAATCTTTTGTGGTATAAAGCTTTAGCCAGAGGGGACAGGAAATTAATCAGTTCTAGCATGTGAGTGTCAGTAATTGTTTTTGCTAATATGAATTTGAAATGAAATGTACTGCAAAGAATGTTTCAGTTATGGGAAAGATCAGTCCACTCCCGAGGCCCCCATCCTTGTTAATAAGTTGCTTCCTTGCAAAGAATATCTCACTGATCCTTAAAAATCCAGAGGCTTGTATTTTAAAAACATTGACGCTGCTGCTGCAGGCAAGGTGATTGCAGCCATTAGTTCCTCTTTATGTCAGGGGAGAATCTGGCATCAAAAACCCAGAGGATTCCTAAACTGCTTCGCCAATGCCCTAAAACCAGAAAGTCCTTATTGCATTCACAGGAGGAAAATCACTAAAGTGGGAAGCTTCCCCTTCATTAATCTGTCTGATGAATTGGAAAATCAAAGCAATTGTAAACGAGAAATATTGCCTAGTTTTCTTATGTTTTTGAAATGCTTTACATGCTTGGTTCACATTTCATACATTCTTCCTGGTAGCCATGAAGAATGAGCCGGGAGACTGCTAAACTGTGATCACGCGACTTTATGGTTTCTTTCTTAGTCATCTGATGTTTTATGTGGTGTCAAAGATATTTATAAAATGGATGTCTAGCCTTTCTGAAGCAGAGCCGGCCTTCTCAAAGCACACAGATATGCTGTTAGTACTAACCATAATTATTAAATAGTAATTGCATTGCCCTAAGCTTTAATGATGTTTACAATAGAAATTGTCAGGAAAATTACCAACAATGAAGAATACTTCTCATGTAGCAAAACAGTCTTCAATGCTGAAGTTGCAATACAGAAAGCCACATCTCCAGCTGATGCACACTTAGGGAAGTGAAAAATGCACGGCTGATTTTCTGCTGATTTGCCCTAGTTTATTTGAGCTAACACAATGGAAAAGGTCACTCAGGTGACTTCAGGACCTGTCATCTGTGTTAAGAGTTTTAAAGCAATTTTTGAGAGAAAACCTCATCAGGGATGTGGAAGAGAAGAGAAATGAGCATGAAATGCAACGTGTACCATGTAGGATAATTACTAAAGAAGAAGAAGTTGGGTCAAGATTAAAAATTCTTCCTTTGCAAAGAAAAATGTGTTTCGTTCAGAGCAACTCCAGTTCAATAAACTTTTGCTGAATTTAGAGAATTCTGGACATCTCTGCTGAGGTTCTTGGTGGATCTGCCTGGAACTGGAAGAACTGGAGAACTGCAGTTTCCCAGCCCTGTGTCTCTGGGAGCAGTTCACGTAGCAGGAGGATGCAGGGACTGAAGATCCCCAACATGTTTATTTACTCTGTTTCTTCTCATATTCTTAGCTTTTGCAGGTGGTGGTGAAACCGACTGCCAAAATGTTATGTTTGCTGTTTCACGTTGCCGGCTTTAAGAGATTTTAAGTGTTTGCTTCCAGAACTGCAGTGAGAGACTTTGGTGATGAGAATACAACCCCATCACCAGTTCTGTTTTTCCCCATTCTTCTTCTCACCTGCCTCTCTACACCCTTATTACTTGCTGAAGGCAGCATCTTTCTTTCCTGCCCTTCACCTTCTCTTCCAGCAGCTTAGAGTCATGACCTCCCTTGCCCCTTCCTCAGAGCCTCCTCTGGCTGCTGGATGTTGGTGACAGGGGTTACAAGTGGCTGGAGAAAGCTGCAAGAGCCACGGAGTGGGGAGGGGGCAGATGGCTGTGGTAGTGAAGGCAGCAGCAGGTGCTTTGCAGTGGTTTTCCCCCGTGGTGGAGAATCCCTCCTCCTGTGGTAGAGGATCCTCTTGACATGGCTGAAGCTGCAGCCTCTTGTCAAGAAATAAATGCAGGCTACAAGGCCTCTCTCTCACTCACAGCTTTACTGCCCAGCCTGTCGTAGTGTGCCACCTTGCAGAAGGGATTTTTACAGATGAATTCAGAGCACTGGGAGTAGGCTGCATCCTGGCCCCTCTTCATCACCAGAGACATATCTCCATGGGGAGATGAGAACAAGCTTAAGCATTTTCTTACTGCTGTAGTCCAGGAGCTATGTAGTTTTATGAGTGTGTGCTGCGATCAAGCAAATGTTTACTGGCCTGTAGACAGCGTGGGCTGTGGACAGGGTGAATTTAGGTTTGTCCGCCATCTTTCTTTGTAGAATGCTCAACTATAGTCGCATTCATTTTCCTTCTAAATTAGCTTGGAGGGTGAAGAGGAAAACAATAGGAGCTGCTGGACAGCTTCCTGTCTACAGGAAGAATCTTTTTTGCATTAACACCAGTGCAACTCAAGTGAGAGATTATGTCTAAGTGTTTGAGAAGACACGTACAGGGTCAGACAGATGGGAGTGTACATCATTCATAATGTGATGCATTGAGAGGAAATAGAAATACTGTATTCCACACAACAATTTTGCCTGGTGCAGAAAGGGTTCTGTTCCAACATGGGGGAAGCAGAACACCTCTGCACAAAACGAAGGGCCTGGAAAGGTGTTCATATGAAATGGAGCTCTGTGTCTTTCCATGCCCACAAGCAGGAATCTCCACAGACCAGTGTATCAAGAGCAATGATAGCAAGGCAAACTATCACTTTGTTTCACACGGGCAACATCTTAAAATGTTGTCAGACTTATTTCTAGCTTGGAAGAGTAAATGTGATTTAGTATCTTCCATGGGGGTGAGCTGCTGAGTGTAATGGATGCCTTGAGAGTACTACTTCCCTGTGTGACGTAGTACACCAGCCCCAGTATTGATTGTCTTAGCAGAGCTTTATGAGCAAACAAAAATGCAGAAGATGTTACATTAACAATATATCTAAAATTCAATGCCATTTAGCAACTGTTGTCATGATCACAAGTCTTTGGTTGTTCTTTCTGTCTGTCTTGCTACTTTCTTAGATTTTCTTCCTTTGATTAATTAGGATTTGTCAGAATGTTATAGGTGAAGTTGCCTACTGTTTGCACTCCTTGCAACCCTACTGGATTATCTTGTCAGATGCATCTTCTTCCCCATCCTCCCCAACAGCCTGAGACAGTTCACCAGGTTTGGAGTGAGGCTACTTACAAAATATGTTTCTTATGTTGATACTGCCCTGAGAGCATGACCATGGAAACATAAGTACGCGTGGCTATTGTTAGCAATTAATTAGTAATCTATACCCAATTTGAAGCTCAGTTTAAAGAGTCCAGCATTGCTTTCCCCACAGTGTTACCTAAACGTCTACAAAAATCCCACGTAAGTTAGTAGGTTTCAGCAGAATATATTTGGGACACAGCTGGGCCTGACCTCTAGGCTTGAAGTTGAACAGGCTTCCTGTTTAGAGTAAATGATGAGTGGTGTGGGCTTTGTGCCTCCTAGAAGACCCAACTCATTCTCTTTTACTGAAACTTTCCCACCCTGTCTGCACAACTAAATATCCGTTGAATGGAGAATGGACTCAGCTGTCCTTCTTTCTGTAGTGAGTGCCCTACAAACCGAATTGAGGAATCTAGCTTGCTGCCTCGAGACCATGTTTTTAGGGTAAATGAAGCAGTGTTGATAGAAGCGACTGACAAACCCCACTACAAAGACCCTGTGGCCAGGAGCAAGGCCATTTAACTCATGTGGGGGATACCAGATTGGTAGTCCTTCCCCTATTGCAGTATAATTATTTGTGCAGCTTCAACAAAAGGGACTAAGACTGCCATATAAGTCACTTTTGTCAGTGGAGAGATCCCTACATTTTTATAAAAGGAAGTGCTCCCAATCACTTCGATGAATAACCTGGTTTTCTAATTTCTTTTCAAATTTAAATAATTACCTGAAATTAAATGTTTCCTGTACAAGATGTACTGGTCTTGAACATACCCTTTTTAATTTTTCTGTCCAGAAGGCAGTCTTGGGTACTTACTGGCAGGTCTGTGAACTGATGTATGCACTAGGAAGTGGTTTGAGTGACAGCCTAAACATGCCTATCTTGATGTAAAGTTTCATGGTGTCATGCAGTACAATACTGACATCCTAAATCTAATTCTAAATTAAATATTCCAGTTACAAATTTTTTGTAGCTGTAGTACCTAAATGTTTTAGTAGCTTTACATACTTCTCAAATAAATGTAGATTTTAAAACTCAGATTAGTGCATGTGTAGTTAGTGCTGTTTCTTTTTAACTAAAATACTAGCTGGAGAAGGAATCAATTCTTTCTAGTATTGTTTGGAGAGGAGCTATCAGATATTTTCTAGTTTAAACCAATCCTGACCAAGTTCTAGTCAGACTTGTAATTTTTCAGCCCAGTAATTTTTCTACAGCAATCTACCATTATACCTGAAAACATTTAACTGATCTCTGATATCTATGCTAGAAAATTCCTCAGGCAAAAGACCCTTTGTGTCTGCATGAGAAATGAAAACATGAACTAGCCAGGTTCCATACATCCAGAAATAATCCAAAGTTCCTAAGGATTAAGCATTGTAGGGCAAACTTTAGCAAAGGTTGCCGTATCCTTACTTACAATGGGCTTTCATTCCTTATCTTGATTTTATGCAGGAATGAGTAAAGACAGTGCCAAATATATTTAGTTTTCAAATAAACTGACAGAATAGAGCTGTGTTTAGGACCTGGTTAAAAAGGGTATTTCATCTGAACCGAGCGTGTGTGTTAGCAGAGATGACAAACTATTACTTATGACTTCAGTCAGAGTTATTGAAGCCAGGCTGAGCAAGTGTATTGATGAGGAAAGTTCCCTCTCAATAAATATGTAAATGTATGTGTGTAGTTGAAGATGATGGGCAGAGATAGTCTCTAGGCTAATAGATAGCTGATTTTTACAGGCAGCAGTTCCAACTCAAGCATAACATTTTCCTTTCGGCTAGCATGCTAGAGAGTTTGTGTGCTCTGACCTTTACCTGATCTGACTTTATGGCTGCCATGTCCCACTGGTGTTAGCTGGAAGAAGCACTGCTAATGGTCTCTGTCAATGTGTTTGCGCTGGAGAGACAGCCAAACTAGCTGTAATTAAGATAGAGTAGCAGAAGCAGTCTAGCTGTGGTCATAAACTCTGTGCTTTTGTGGGAATAGTGCTTCCATCAGGCTGTCCTGCTGGTTTAGAAATAGCTTTTATGCTTTGCTCCACTAGTGCTTCCCACCTGGTGATTCAAAGATGCTCCTTGAGACATAGACTGCGGTCCGTGAAACGACTGGAATTGCATTATTTTCTTAACATAATATGCATTTCTCTACAAAGCAGTGAGAGGAAATAAAAGGAATGAATGGACACACAGTTTGCTCTGATTGTTGCTTGGTTATGAAGGAGCAATTGCAACAATACAGTGAGTCACTGTGGCACAAGATGGGCGGTGATTTCTCAGGTTAAAGGAGGCTGAGAAACAGTGTCCAACTCTATGCTGTGGGAAATAGTTTGTATCATATATTGTCCCTGAAGGAAAATGTATTTTTAAGCCTTGCTGTGAGAAAGGAGGGGTGACTGGATAGTGGAAAAGATCTCTTTGTACAGTTATAACAAGGAAGAGTACTCCTTGGAAAACTTTTCAGGGATCTTATTTTTGCATTAAGGACCATACAAATCTAAATGCAAAGTGGCAGGTTTTAGTGGGAACAGTGACACTTTGTGAGCCATTTCTGGCTGTCCTTAGTCCTCTTACAATTCTCCATTGAGCTGTCAGCTCCTGCGGTATTGAACTATCATTTCCAGGACCTCTGATTTGGTGGAAGGGTAGCCATTCCTTTGAAGGAGAGTAGGACTTATGCCAATAGTTCAGAAAGGACCACAGAAAATCATTGCCTACCTCAATCTAATTTGCTGCCAGGGTTTTTTTCCCTTGTGTGTTTTTTTTTTTTTCTTTTTTTTTAGTGGGGTGTGTGATTAGTGGGGAAACAAAGTTGACTTACATTTACAGGTTGCATCATCTCTTCTGAATACCATGAATCCCCAAGGCTCTGGCACTGCTCTCGGTGAAACAGCAGGCTTTTCTGAATGGCTTGCATTTCTCCTGCCATTAATTCTCCTTTAGCTTTTTCTGCTTGTCTGTTTCCCTTTGCTCATCTAGTAACCTAAACTAACGTTATTTACCTCCCTCAGGACTTTTTGATTTTAGATTTTTCCCTGCGATTAGTCATCTGTGTCAAGAGAAAACTGAAGCAGGTTTACAGCATTGCTAGTGCAGAGGTTGGTCATGTAAAAAAAAGATCTAGCTTCCCAATTCATTGACAGCGTTATGGAAATTTGCCTTTTAAGGAGGTTACTTGGAAGGATTTTTGTTATATTACTCTCTCTTTGCACCTTCTCTCTTAGTTTTAACCTGAATATGTCTTCTGGTGCTGTATCATGTGGGTTAGTGCAGCCCATTGCAGAATATATTGCACATTAAATGCAGAACACAGTGACATTTCGGCACACTTGTGCAGATCCTGCAAAAGGATAAGAGGTCTAAGCAGCTCAGTGGTTTTAATTTTGTGCCAGTAAATGGCATGTCTATTTTTTCTTTATCTGTTGTCAAATTTTAAAGGCAGAGAGCTTTTCCTTTAAAAGTAAGCCTTAGGTAATGAACTCTGGGAGACTGAAACATAAGATTTTCCATGGTGGATCAGACTATTTTGGCATTGTCTGTAGTATCATAGCACTGTCAGTGACTGGTAGCAGAAAGGTAAAGTAGAAAAGGGGGAACATGACTTATAGTAACTTTTTAAAGGAACTTTATGGTGACCTGCACAAAGCAATCTTGGTTCATGTCTGGAGCTTCCAGACATTATAATAATAACAGCATTTAAAGATAATATGATTTTTCTTTTCATTTCATAAATTCAAACGCATAAAACTTTCCCCTTCATTAATCTTACTCTCAGTCTGGACTTATTGGTGTAATGTTATTGTCTATGTGTTTAGATAGAGGTTACGGGAAAGAGAAAGCACAGAGATGGTGCTAGGCTTGATGACTCCTGCATTTAGCACACAACTAAGCTACTCAAAATACACATGCCACAGCTGATAGGAAAACTTAGTCCAAATCAGGGTATTTGAGATGTAACCAGCATGTATCCTTTCTGATGTTAAAATGGGTTAAGGCAGCTCGTATTTTATAGTTCTGGCAAACAGTCTCTGCCTTTGCTGTGTTCAGGCTCTTGGTCTTCTCCCTGGTGTACCAGCAGGAGGGAGGGGCTTTCTGAGAGGTCCTGCACAGCCTGATTGAGGGAAGCTTGGCCCAGATACCATTAAGCCCTGTAAACCTGCAGCTATGGGGTTCTTCCTGTTTTCTTTTGTCTCCTTTTTTCTGCATATTCCTCAAGAAGAGGTTCAGTAGATTTCCTCTACCCAATCTTTTTAGCTTTAGAAGTCCAGAGTGGGAGACCTTGAGAAAGCTCGTGTTCAAGATCCTGTCAATGGCAAAGTCATGGGCGGCCAGCAGTACTGTGTTCACGGTCTTAGCTGGAGGGCTAGACACGACTGTGGATGAATGATGAGAAGGACAAGTGAGGAAGAGGTTCTGCAGGGCACAGGACCTCAGCAGAGCAGCTACCTCTTTGTGTAAGCTTCACTTTCCTTCTTTTAAGCTCTTTATTGCTATTACATGCTTGAAGACAGCTGCCCCATCCCCATGAACTCCCTAGTGGGCTCCTAACCCTGGGAGATTACTGTCTTGTTATTGCAATTTAGAACTATCTGCATCATTTTTGGTTCGGATGTAAAATTCTTTTAGTGTACTGTGCAAAACTATCCAATTATTTCTTAATCAATTGACATTGCCAGCTTTCCTGCCTTACACTGAGGAGCCTACACTACATAATTTTAACCTAATGAATCCCATAATAATCTGTGCCTCGACACAAAAGTCCCTCTTAGCCTACTTTGCCCTGAATGTCCATGTCCTCTGATGTCCAGGACAGAATGTTAGTTTGGAATAAAGAGATAGCACAATATATATGGAAATTGGAGGAGGTGATGGATCCAAGGGCATGACAGCCTTCTATTTCTGTGCTTACCGAAAAAGGAAGCAAGGAAGCCAACCCAAACGTCTTCAGTGTTTGAAAGGATAACACCAAAAATTGCACAGCATGAGAGGGTGGTATTGCAGCCTAGTGATGCTCAGGGCAGACAGCATCGAATGTTGTCAGAAATAGGAAGTCCACAGAAGATGCTGGAGTTGTATCAGGCTGTACTGCTCTCTTGCTGAGGTGGGTGAATTAGAGGATGGCAGCTGAAATTTCCTGCGAGATGGTTCTACTTATGGCTGCAGCTCATAATGTCGTAGTGCCAAAGATAATAAAAGATCTAATCTAGAGGATGGTTTGGTACAATAACAAATGGGTGCAAAACTGGCCTGAGTAAATGGGGACAGAAAAAGGTCCTAACCATTAGCGGTGTCAGGTTCTGGAGCAAGTCTCAAGGTGAGGTATTGAGGAGGGGGAAAGGGGATGTCAGCATTTCTGAGTGGGGTGTTGCTGCCATTTGATGGCTACTGTAAGGTATTATTAATGGGGTTAGTAAGGGACAAGGCTCTCAGGCAGGGGCTGGATTCCCAACCTGTCTCCTGTGTTTGTCTGTTGTCCGTTTTTCTGGTTCTGATCCTTTCCCAGTCAGTATAACAATAATGATCAAGCTTTTTTTAATTTTTAACTGGGCAAGATACCTGAATTGTGAACGGGCCTCTGTGTCTTTGTCTTAGGCATCCAATGCTGTAACAATATAATGCCAAGACACCCTAATAAGCCCCTGTTTCCAGTCTGACTCTGAATCATGATGGTCAATTCTGTTTAATAAATGTTGGAACAAGACAATTTCCTTTCTATCTGCTTTCCTGACAGACAGGGAGAACAGGTCTAACTGGCCAAAAACTTGCCTTGTATCTGACATTTATTGTGATAAAATGTGACATTCTGAAATTTGCCATTCAGATCTTGTAGAAATGCAAAATGATCTGGGTTTGGCCACCCTGGAGTCTCAAAGTACAAGTAAATATACCCATACTTTAATGGGTTGTTATAACGGCTCAGTAAAAATTCAGGTGGAAAACAACTTCAGTTTTTACCATGAATTTGTATGTTTTTGTATTTCTGAACTGCTTATTTTTCATTTGTAAAGAAAAAAGATGTCTGTAGCCTTAGTCTCTTCTCAGAGAAGCTTCACCCGTTTTAAGTCAATTTTGCTTAAGCCAGGGAGACTCAGTGGCCTCGCCTATGGCATTCAAATGCTGCACTTTCAGATAAAGAGCAAGACTTCTATTAACTCAGTAAAAGTCAGTATTCAACAATAGCTCTTTTTTGAAACCACAATGAAATATGCCTACTGTGTCTAAAAAATGGGTTATTTTAGCTCCAAATTGCCACTTGCCTCCTACTCAGTATTCTGACACTTGGGATTATTTCTGCTTCATCCTTGAAAGCTTTCCCAGTACATATTAAGCAAGCTGAAACTCATAACCAAAGTCCTGTCCTTGCATGACTTTTTTCTCCCATTTAAAAAAAGCCAAACAAAACCCCACCAAATAAATCTGTTCCTCTTTCCTGACCAAGGTCTATGTAGCTAGCACCTTAATGAGTCATCAGACTTTTCAACTGATAGTTTATCTATTAGATTTGTCTCTCCCCACCTTTTTTTATACATGAAGTATAAGTGATCTATGCTGAGAGGTTAAACCTCTTCTTTTGAATTTATGCCACTCCTCAGCCAGTCACCTTAATACCACTGACTTTATAAACTCCAACTGCTTTAATGCATGTACTTCTGGTGGTGTTCCGGTAAATAATGCTTGTTATTCAGGCAGTGCACCATACAATATCTTCTTCTTCTTTTTTTTTTTTTTAATTTCTAGATCTGTGCCTGTATTCAGACTTGTTTTTGCCTTTCAGCCCTTTGTGACTTTCCAGGGAGAGTTTCCAGAGCTGTAGTTGTGTCAGCTCTTTAGGTCTGGTGCCTCAAGCCAAGGCAATCTTAATGCTTCCCATATAAGAACAGAGATGGGAGAGTTTTACACATCAGAGCAAAATCCCATTTTATTTGTTGTCTAGCATGCCCATTTGTTTTCAAAGGTCCTCCTAGCTGACTACTCTGTTATCCAGACTATAAATCTGAAAGGGTTGTGGCTCTGAATTCAGAGAAGCTTAGACATACTTGAATAATTTTATTTAAAGTTCTATGAAGACACTTAAAAGCTAATGGTTTTGGAAGAGCTGTTTAGTTTGCTCTAAGATAGCATTGCTGGTCTATAGGAGAACACAGAGGAAGGCTGTCTAAATCTCACGTAACAGATAAAGTTCTTCCTGAACATTAAAAATTTTCAAAATCTTAACATTTCAACATTAAGAAAATGGTTAAAAATAGCCATACTGCTATTTTTCATGCTGCCCTCTCAAATTTGAGTGAAACAGTCTCATAAACATTAATATGCTAATTCTCAGAGTGATACAGCTGGGAAGAGATGATGAGGAGAGAAGAGTCCTATCCTTGCCCTTACAGAATTAAAGACTCTGTATTAGATAAAAATAGAAACCATTAGGTAGTGTTTGGGAGTTTCTTTTTTCAGATTGGACTTGCAGTAGAGTGTAAGAGAGGGAGCCACCTCTCACTGAGATTCAGTGTGAACTGACAACACCATTTTTTTAGCCTTTTTTCAAAAACCCTAGCTTTAAGGCTTCTTCTTTTTTTTTTTTTTTTTTTTTTTTTTCTTTCTTTTCTTTTCATTGCTGGATTCAGAAAGTCCAAATAATTATTGTCTTCCTCCTACTGCACCATCTTAATTTTTTTAAGAGGCTGTGATTTGTACTCATTTTTATGAGTTATGTTCTCTCTCTGTGCATGTGTAGAAAGGAAGGGCGATCATCTGGGAGGATGCATAACTTGTTTTCTCACAGTTGCTGCATTTCCCTTTCTTAAAACTGTTTGCTTGGGCTGCTCTTTCTTACTGTGTGTTTATCATCCAAAGTAAATTTCATACCAATCATTTTTGTCTGAAGTAAAGGTTCTGAAGAAATGTGCAGAAGTTTAACATAATTTCTATTCTCTTGCAGCTTAGATAACACGCCTGAGGAAATCAACCCTGGAAGCCTCTGTATTTGATTGAGAGGCTGGGTTCTTTTTTCTGTTCCCTGGCTTTCATTTCAAGTGGTAAAAGTCTCCCTATAAGCAGACTACAATAGCCAAAATTCCCTATGGCAGAGACAGACAACTTCATACATTTGGGTAATTGATGTTGCTTAGCTGACTGTCTGTTATTTACCTCTTTCTCCAGTCAAAATAAAAAGAATGAAAAGATTTTCAAGATGAAATCCTGCCTTCATTTGAAGGCCACTGCAAAGGTCCCATTGCCTTTAGCTGGGCTAAGATATCACTCTAAGCATTTTTAATCATTTATTCTGTTTCTGATGTTTTCAAGCAGGAGAGCATCACAGGCAGTAAAAATGTTCCACAAGACTAGGAAATGGTCTAGGAGCAATTTAATCCCAGAGAAGCAAGTGTTGATGTTCCAGACCTACTACAGGCAGAATCTGAGAAGGCTTTTTAACCCTCATTTATACACATCTATGGTCTTTAAAAAATCTTAATTCTATTGAAATAATGACATGACCGCTAATGATGTGCACAGAGATGGTGGTCCTTTGCTATAGTCTTACCACTAGTCATTTATATCTGCTTTCCTCTGTCACAGGATGATGACATTAGGACCAGTCACATGATGTGACTTAAGGATTGGAATAGTGGTCTTTCATAAAAGGGCTGCTGCCTTGTTGTTCTTTGTAGATCCTATTCTGTAGAGCAGTGGGGACTTGAAGGGAAGGTCTGAATAGTGCGTAGTCACAAGGTGATGTCCTGGCCCTGCAGCAAAGATTCTCAGCAAGTAAAGATGGCTACTATGGGTGACAGATCCTTGAGATCAGGCTCTGAGAAAAAAGAAGTAATTGGCAGAAATTATCTTTAAAATAGGGATTTTGCTGCTCTCTAGCTTACTGTGAATCCTGTTATAGCCTAAAAAATTCAGACAGTGCCTGTAGCTGTTATTTCCCACAGGTCCTAGCAATTCTAGCCTTCTGTGAGCAGGATTCAAATTAAAAAAGAATGAACACAGGTTGTGCAAAAGTTCTAGTGTGGGTGGAAACTATTGTTGTTTACCTTTTGGAGTCATATTGACATTTTTCCTTAATTAACAAAAGATTAATATGAGAAGTGTGTTGGTTTCAGGGACTACCTAATCGAGAAATTTTCTGGAAGAATAAAGGATGCTTTCTGCTTTAACCAATTGAAGCCTTGGTGCAGAGATAACAGGCTTGTCTCAGAGAACTGGAATTACAGAGCACGCATGTTGCCATGCTCGTGGTTGTGACCTGAACTCAAACCAGACAAAGGAGGCTGATTCTACTAATATGGGTTTTCTTCTTATGAAATTTTATTGGACTGAAAGTCTGCGTGAGCTTCACATGCTGTTGTTCGTGGCCAGAAGGAGGGTAACAGATGGAGGTCAGGGAGTTCAGTCAGTAAGTTCTTCGGGATAGTGCAGCTCATTAAGCTTAAAAAGAGTAGGGGAGTTCCAGGCATGACAGTTTCTGACAGTCCCACTTGTGTTTGCACTTCAAGAGCACTGGATGTGTTTGCAGTTGAACTTTCAGTAGTAGTTAATTCAGTGCTGAATCAATCACTAAAGCTTTCAGAGCAGTTGGGCTTTTGGAAAGGAGGAAACTGAGGAGGGAATGACCCTGAAAAATAAAATAAAGGAGGAGGGAATTCTCAGTGTCTAGGCCCTTGCAGAATTAAGATTTCACTTGTGTGTGTGACGGTTTGAAACGAAGTGGACCAAAACAGCTCCTTTTCTTGAAAACTCCTTACAGTGAATGCCAACCATGTGCGTAAGACTTACTGTTCTCACTGGAAATGAGGCACCAGGGAAGGTAGAAAAATATGCTTGCAGAGAAGTGTTCTAATTAGTCACTTTCTGCATCCCCATGGCACTACTCTTGCAATGACATTGAGGCAGGAATCAGGTCTGTCCAGCAGCATCTCGAACCATCTGCTTTTGTACGGCTGGTTCTGCTTCATTTATTTTGACTCCTCTGCATTCCATCTGACTTCCAAATTTGTCTTTGGCTCCGGCTACCTAAGCGCATGTCTAGACATGTGAGCGTGCTCTGGTAATGACACATGCCTTTCCTTGGTGATGATGTAATTTTTCCCATCAGTCCTAGTTTTGGTGTAGAATTTAGTACTACCAATCATTCAGATGAACCATCGATAACATCTGCTCATCCTCTTTTTTCCTAGTCTTGTCTCTCTTTCCAAAGACCATCTGTTTCAGAATACTTGCACTCTTCTGAAATGGCCCTTTTCCTTTTAATTTTTGTTTCAGAGTTTTATTCCTGTCTTTCCATCAAGCTCTGTAAAGCTATACGTTATTCTGGTTCTGATGACTGTCTACTGGACTTTCATGTTGTCATGGTTCTGTTGTGTCTTAATTCACTTTCAGTGCCTTGCCTCTACTTAGCCTTTCTTACTCTCTCTGCTCCCAGAAACTCTGTTCAACACTGTTCTTGAGACAACTGTTCATAATGTTTTGGTCTAACAGGGACACTTGCAAAGTCTGTATCCTGACAGATATCCCTCCAGTAAAGGGTAAACTATATATGTTGTTATATGAGTGAACTGCAGTGTTGTTTTGTTTCTTTTTTGCTGCTCTCCTATCTTAAACTAAATACATCTTTGTCTAATCTCTACTAAAAGAATTAGTGCCATTCCACGGGATGCAGAGGTTTTTTAAAAAATAATTAAAATCTGTTCTTCAGAAATATTTTCAGAACTGCCTGACTCTTGAAATTTGCTGGACACGTTCTAATATAACCTTGATTAAGCCAAGATATGATGCTTAAAAATTTTAAATTTACCAGGAAGATTTTTTCCCTGCTAAAAGCTGTGTGTTAAAAGGTTTTAATTTACCCATGAGTCTTTAGATAGAGAGAAAAGCATATATTATCTGTTTTACATTTCACATTTCACATTGGTTTTACTCCTCAGAGAGAAACTAGGCTTTATACCTAAACAGCATGTCTGGAAATCAGGAGAATCAGGGCTCATTCTCAGTGTAGCCTGAAATGTGCTTTGTGATCTTTGGCTTGCCATGTACTAGGTCAACAATAATACAATCTTCAACCATCAAATGTTCAAAGGTTTGTTTCCTAAACACTTGAAGATTTGGCAGTGGAATGTCCTGCATGAAGCTCATGGTTAATGATGTCCAGCATAAAGAAAAGATACTGTAATTCTACATCTTTTTTTTTTTTTTTTTTCTTCAGCTGTTCTTTCAGGTAATGTCCTGGTTGCATCCCAGTGCAAAATCCTGTCTGGATTTTTCGTGTTCATTTCAATAGGAGTAAATGTCATGAGTTTAGTCACAGAAAGGAAGTATTCAGCATGTTCTTCTTCAGGCAACTCATTCAGATGATTAAGTTAGGAGACTGGACTCCTTAAACCCCCTCTATAATCAATCAGTGGAGTGGGAGGCTCCTCCAGATGACAACTGATAGCAGGAACTTGACTAATGTGTCTGTAGCTATAACTGTATTGATAAAAAGGGGGAGGTAGAATAGATTGCAACCACATTGTTTTCGGCAGATTTTTTCTAGCACCAGCTAGGCCCCTTCTGATAGCATTGACCATGGCTGGATTGTCTTCTGGCCAGCATACAAGGGCTAGATGGTCTTAAGACAAAAGAATGTTTTCTGCCAGTTCAGATTGCCTCCAATTAACTGTGACTGACACCCGTATTGGTGCTTTCATGGGACTGTAGCATTTGATGAATGTTTGGTGGTGAACCAAAGTGGTAGAAATATTATGCATACTGTCCAGACAGTGTGGTCCCTAGCTAGAGTGAACCAACACTGGACTGCAACTTGGAGGGGTCTAGTAAGCTCACTCCAGAACAAGCCCGAGAGGAAACCAAAATACATGAAATAAGAAGGAACAGCACACCAGGGTGCAGAGGTAGACACAGGAAGTGGATTTTCTGTGGGATTTTTGCCTTCTTTTTCATGGAAGCAACAACTGAATTAAGCTGTGATCTTTCTACTGTTGCTAAGCCATTTCCAAGTCACCAACTCCACTGGCACTTTTCCTTTGCTTCTCCATTGGAGCACTGAACGCGGGACTTCAGCTCTGAGGTACAGCGTTGCACTGTTCTGGTGGAATGATTACTGTGGAAAAATTACAAAATACTGAGGAAGACAGATGGAAACATTACAGGATGCTTTGTATGTAGTTAAACCAAGGTTTTGTTTCCTGGCTGCTAGCTCCCCTCTCTCTGGACTCTTGGCTCTGTCTCACCTCTTTCCCCATCTGGCCGTGTCCTGATTTCCCTCTGGAACTGCCAAGTTTCAGCCTAAGACTGGGCTGAGACTTGAAGCTCTTTAACATTTCCAGACTGCCATGTGCAGTATTATTGGTGGGAGTAGGCTTTCTGTGGGTTAACATCTACCTGCTGGAAAGTTAAGCACTTCTTTGCTCCTTCATCTTCCTCTTTGCTCCTTCATCTTCCTCATACGTCTTTGTCAGAAGTGGTACCTTGCTATGCAATGCCAGGGCTTGCATGACACTCCACAGCGCCAGGACTTGCATCACACTCCACAGTGAAGGCTTTATATCAGGTAGCATGGAGGAAGTAGCATCTACAAACACAGTATTACAGTTCTGAGCATGAATGTGATTATAATGACCAATCCTAAATACCTGTTTGCTATTTACATATGCTGTAGCACCTGTTTGCTATTTACATATGCTGTAGCTCTTGATTGTTACAACCATCATGGAGAGCACTCCATTGTTCTTGGCAGGGAAGGAAAGTGGTTCCTGCCATGGAGAACTTACAATCAAAGTACAAGACAGAGACAACAAGTGGCAGTTGCAAGCAGATAGTGAAAATACATGCTAAAAATAAAGATGTGCATTTGAATGTATTTCTTTCTCCTCTTCTTTTTTTAGCCAAGTACAGGACTGACAGTGGAAGTGTGAAGTGGTTCCAGCTTGGGGTCATTACAGTGTTTCTGAGTTCCTTTAGGTAGCTGTGCTATTTGTATTCTTTAAAAAGCTGGTTTGAACAGTACTATAGGAGGAACTTTGTTGTCCTTCACAGTTTAACTTTGCAGTTGGTAACTGGAGAAGGGAAAAAATGGGTATGGAAAAGCCAATTAGGTCTAAGCACTTTTGGAAACCCAGACAGGTTTTTTAATAGTGCTTCGCTTGCTTCTTGACTCTTCAGCATTCCAAGCTTCAACTGCAGTATCATAACAGCAAATACAGATTGCATTGAATTCTTTGTTTTACTCTGTCTCCTCTCCTCCTCCAGAATTCAAGTACTCATACACCCCTCCTATCCTGCTCCTTTTCTTTCCCTTTTCCCTTTCTCTTCCCATCCCTGCTTCTTAGATCTAGTTTTGAAGTGCTTCTTTGAGTTAAAATTGATATGGAAAGCAGAGTGCTTCTCCTCTCCATAATCATCATGATATAAGATATATTGACATGGATCCCCCTCACTCCCTAGAGTTTGCTTCATTGCATTTTGTGTGAAATAAGTGAGTAAACATCCAGTGAGTCAGAGAGAGGGTCTATCACTCCCTTGCTCTGTGAAAGTCACACACTATCCATTCGGACAAGGATATGTCAACAGGAAGAAATTACATCTCCATTTATGCAGCAAAACAATAAACTGTTTACAAAGATCAACCTGGGTAAATGATGTTCATTTATTTAAAATACACCCTGCCTTTCCAAATAGCTTAGATATGAACACTAGTGCACTATAGAACAGATGGAGCGCTCAGGTGAATAAAACTAAGTGTGTGTGACTTTGAAGGGAGATGAGGTATATTACCACCTTTTCATAGAGATGGAAAGTGGGAACATGGAGACTATATTCTTTGCCTAAAGCCTCATTACTTAGTTTGCATCAGAGCTGAGAAGTTTCAATGTTTTTCACTCCTAGTCTTGTACTTTAGCCACAGGATCATCCTCTTTCCCTTGTTGGTATTATGCCCTGATACGCAGCAATGCTAACGTGAAACAGAGGCTCTAATTCTGGATCCTCCTAGATCCTCCTTTATGTCCTAGACAAGTCCTGGGTCAGCCTCTCAAAGGTTAAAGACTTTAGCTAGCTGAATCAATGATGCAAAGAAATTTATCCACCTGTGTGGCTTAATTGTTGTGGAATGGTTTTCTTTCTCTTTCTCCTGCATTCATTGTCTGTTTACAATTTATTTTCTGTCTCATGTAATGATTTGTGCTTTATACTATACCAGAGCAGGAGAATTTAAATTTATTTGTGTAAAATTAACAGTGACCTCATTGTCTTCTAGTGCTCTTGCATACTTTTCAGTTCCATAGGCATAGCATAAGCTTGTCTTCAAGAGCAGATGAGAAACTGGTTTCATTCAGCTGGCTGACCTGAGGTACTGCAGGAAGACCTGTGATACCCCTGTGTTGTTTCCCATTGTTGTTGAGGAAAGTCTCTGGAGGAGGAGCAGAGGTTGGGAGTTTGCAGAGGACTTCCCTCCTCAATTTGCTTTTACAGTTTTGGCTGCTGGACAGGTGATGTACATCACTGACACAGTGCGTGTCCTAGAACTTTGTTGGGAAGGCCTTTTTTACTCCAGCAGCTCTGTGTCTAGGTGTCTGTAGGGTCTGTTTCATTATAAATTGTCTCCATTTCTCTAAGGAACGTTTTGTGAGAAGAAAGTATTCTCACAGTGGGAATGATTCAAGGCAATAACAATGATAAAGCTTTTTCTTCATAGGGCAGTTTCAGAGATACAGTGAATCCAGGACACACCAGGAAGTCTGCTGTCTCCTCTGTATGACTCTGCCTTGGAAACCTCAGGTATTTTGTATGATAGCTAGCTCAGGAGAAAAGAAAGAGGGCAAATTTACCACCCGTGTCAAAGTGGAAAGGGAACCTCATGAGCTGCAAAGATTTGTAAGTTGGGTAATTCCCACCTTGAAGAGGAGATGGCCCATGTTGAGTTAAGTAAGACATAGTTTTTCCTGCTATTTTCTCCTATAACAAGTTAAAGAAATAGAAAGATTTGGTGAAGTAGAAATGATGTTTTTCAGAAGTCTTAAACAAATTAAGGTTTAAAACAAGATAATAAAATTTGTATGAGACATTGACATGATTTATAACGTAATTGATACTTACCTCCAGCAGATAAGATATTTTAGCTTGCAGGCTTCAGTCCATTCACAGTGTGCATTAATAGATTATAAAGCATGTACTTTCATATTCTTCTTATTATTGCTTAAGTTGGCCTTTTGCAGTGAATTTTTGTCAATATTTTTCTGAGATAACACTGATTTAATAAAGTTTGCTCCTCTGGCTTATGGTTGAAGAAAATGGTCAAAAAAGTGTGGGCACAGGGTGACGTAAGCAGGAATAGTTTCAAAGAAAAAAAGGGATGTGCCTTTATGGGGACAATAATAGACTAATGGATGAAAGGATAATGGTGCTTTAGTCAGGTTCTTCTGAGTAGAAGGGAGGAGTGAAGACTCAATCTGTTTTAAGTTAGATCCAGCTGTCCATTGCCCAGGGGCCTCTTCTAGCAGTTCAGAGTTACTGGGACACAGGAGTGCTTCAGGAGAAGCTTCCCAGCTGCCTTGCATTGCTATTTTGGTTTGCTGAACTGTATACGCTGCTATTCCCATCACCCTGTGGGTACAGTTTTACCAGGGCCATTAAGAGGGCTGGAGCTCCCCTGGCCAGGCACATGATATAGGATCACCTTCACGCTTCCTCATCCCCCCTCAGGTTTGTGGCTTTGCCAGGTTGTTTCCTGCTTGGTCTCAGCAGCAGACTCACTGCTTTGTGACAGCTGGCCCTCCTGAAGTGAGTCCTTTGTAGCTCTGCTCTATTGTGAGCCTCTTCGATCAGGGAAGGGGAAAGAGGGTTCTTTCACATTTGTATATCACCAATTACACTCTTGGATTTTCCTTAAGATTTATGAACCCTTAGAAACTAAAAATAAGGAGAAGCATTAGGGAGAAAGGGGGATGGTGAAAGGAAAATCAGAAAAGGAAGGAGAAGATTCTTGTGCCAGCAGAGCCGGTCTGACCCTCTGTCACTGCTCTCTACAGACAAGGAAACAGTGGGTTGGGGCAAAGGGAAGGTAGGGGGTCTTACCTAGTACAGACAAAACACTTTGCTAGCTGCGGGTAAAAAGGTTTGTAGTGGGAAGTTATTAAGATATGTATTAAAATAGACACTGCTTCGATAATTACATGTTCACCTGTAGCTCTGGAGCTAACATCATGGCATCCTCTTATAGCAGTGGACAGGAGCATTATTTTCTCTGAATGTGGCTACGAGATTTGTTTTTAACAGATATAGTATATTTCCCCATGCTCAAATACAGCTATACTTTACATGAGTTCTGGAAAAAAAAATGGTTTTATAATCTACTAGAAAAAGTGTTTGTGAAAAATCAACTGCTTTTTTTACCCAACAAATTACTTTTATGGGCATTCAAAATTGAACCTCTTTAGTGTAACCTACTCTTGCCTGCCCCCACAAAAGCACTCTCAGGTTTTTAGTACTTTACCCTCTGTAGCACTCCAGTTTCTGTGAGAGTTAACTGGGCTCCTTTTTGCTTCTTCCATTGTCAGCAGAATGGCAATGAAATATGTCTTATAGAACCTTTGTTTTTATTAAAAGTTAGGAATAACTTACTTCAGATGGCAGGTTGAATAATCAAGATATCAAATACAAAAATCAGGAAATGTTCCTTCCTATATAATTTCATTAAAGTTCTTGCATGGCTGAACTTAATAATGAAACTTCTAATGACTTCAGTAGGGAGAGTTTTGTACCTGGTCTGGAATGTATTGGAAGAATAAGCCTAGAAACTGTGATGGATGCACTCAACTCCTTTACCAAAATAGTAGTGGTCTGGTACAGGCTCCAAAGGAGGTAAAGGCCTGACCTGTAGCCGGGCCAAGAACTCCTCTAGTTCCAATCTCTACTCTGAAAACCCACAAAGAAGCAGAGTGACATGGTGAGCATCGATGCATATGAGCTTGGAACACCAATCATGCAATTCACAGATGAATAGCGGGTGGATTTTCCAAGACTCATTTATCAAGGAACAAAGAAAGTTGCGGTTACAAGGAGTCTCGTGCATACCTTTCCCATCACATGTAATTTGACTATGAGCTGACCACTTTATTCCATAAACATGACAGCCCAAGTGACCCTTCTTTGAGCTCTCCCTGCTAGGCAGCATGGCTGCGTGGCGGTGATATTGAGGGGGGACACTTCTCAAGGTTGCTCCTCGAGGCAGAGGCACCTCTTACCAACGGCAGATCTTTATTAAGTGACTAATATTGCACACGGCCTTGTACTGCAGTGCACTAAGATTTTGTCTTGATAACTTTGATTCTGGCTTGGTAGTTTTGAATCATTGTTATAGCCTTTGTGCAGTACAGTAATAGAGTGAACCTTGCTATCAAACATTGTTAAGTCACACTTTTATAACATCCTATTTCAATACAACAACTTTTGCTGATACCTTTGGCGGTGATTCTTTAAGCAGTCTAAATTGCCCATTCGTGGCAAATTGGTGTAGATGGCAGGATCCTAATTCAGGATTTGTGACAGAAACCTGCAAAGATGTTATTAGAATCTGTTCTTCAGAAAAAAAACAAACTTTAGGGATCGCATCTTCACTGTAGTCCTATGTATTTATCTTGTTTTTCTGTTGATCAAAAGATCCGTAAGCAATGGACATTTTCTAGTCATGCAGAGTAAAAGTCATCAGATCATTGGCTTCACTTCAAGAACTCTTTACAGAATCATTATATTATGAATATTAAAAATAATATATAATAATAATATATAATTAATATTATGAAATATTATCTGAACTAAAAATGGGAAACTTTATAAAACTAGTAATCTCTCTAAAGAAGACACTTTCTATGAGTCTCCATTTTCAATTCAATTGGAAATGCCTCAGTGACCTTGCTGTTAGGGCAATGTTTAATTGTAGATTGGAGGGGCCTGTATCTATCCTTTTTATATAAGTTGTCATTACACTTTTTAGTTTTTCTTGTACGAATTACTGATCAGAAAAAATGTTAATGGTTTTGCAAAATGTTGAGGAACTTTTTATTTAGTGCTTTATGCCTTTCCTGATCATAGCATTTTCATATGGATAAGAAGGGCAATTATGGAAGTGTTCTGTATGTTTTGTGATTTTCTTTTGAAAGTCATTTCTCTTAACACGAGCGCTTTGTTGATCAAAAGAGGCTGCAGGTTTGTGCATGGTGCTTGCACAGCAAACCACAGCCAATATTTTGCCCGTCTTTCAGCCCAGAACATGTTGTTCAACATCACGCTACTTTGTCTTTGAATAAGGCCTTAACCTGAGAAGAATGTCACAGCTAACCTTATTAATTCTTTCCGTTTTCATTCATAGATCCCTCTTCTTGCATTTGCTTTTCATCTCCCATGCCCATTAAATCTCTGAAACTACGGTGAAAGGTGCTGCTTACAGCTGAGCAGCACATCATCTCAGCCTTGTCTATACCTATGACCTCATTCCAAATTTGTTTTTTTTCTGTGTTGAAAATTTTTGAACCATTGGCTTTCTGACAGTTTCAAGCTTTAACCTGAAACGTGCTGGGGCAGGCCTTGAATTATGATTCCTTCTTGCATTACAAATTTATTGCTTGTGGATGCTTGTCATGTTGTAATGCATCTCCACACGGATGACAGGATTCAACTTTTGCCTGTTTTCATTGGCTTCCAGAGGTGGACTGAGCAGTGCTTTTTCTGTTTTCATGAAGGGCATGTGAAATGTGCTGAGCAGAAACAAAACACATTATGCTGTAATTCACTGGAGTATTGTGTGCCCTTCGTGCAAGTGGCGTGACAGCCACTGCCTTCTCTCTACTGGGGCACTGCTTGAATCTGTGCCTCCCCTCCATTCCCCTGGGCATTTCTTATTTGTGCTCATGAAACGCCAAATTTATTTGTGACTGCAAAACATTGTGCATTCTTGCTAAATGGGACATTCATTTGTCTTCCTTTCTTCCTCCCCAACCCAGTCAGGACACAAGTTCTACAATATGCTCTCCAGTGATATGTCTCATTCGATTTTAAATGTCTTATATAAAGGAGCCTTGCTCTGGGGACTACTTAATACTATTCGAGGGCCTGATTGTGGCTTGGATTTTGCATACCTATAAATCACACCAGCTATCTGAATCTTGGTTTCAGGCATTCAGAATTTCAGCTACTGTATTCAAAAAGCAGGTACAAAAGAGGTGTCAGAAATCTGTGAACTTTTTGCCTTGCTGTTTCAACTTAGATGCCAGAGCACTGGTGCAAGTGCAAGGTAGTTGCTGCAGAATAGGGCAGCAGTAAATGCAAAAAAGGTATGCTGACAAAGAGATGAGCAAGACTTCTTTTACCCCTTGTGGCTTCTCTGAGGCTCTTGGTAATTTTTCGTGTTCGGTCTGTGTTAAAACTGACAGCTGTGGTGATATTTATCCTCTGAATATCATCCTCTTACTTCCACAGAAAGAGTGTCCTCTTTCTAGTTTTACATTTTCATCTTAGCTTGGGCATTTGCTGAATAAACAAAGGCCTTGCTTGCCTGTTCTGTGTTCAGTCAGAAATGAGACTTCTAAAATGTTTTAAGCAGTCGTGTTACAAGATACAGATGGACTTTGTATAACCATGAGGTGGAAGCTAGAGCCAATTAATTTTTTTCTTTTTCATTACAATTTTCATTAAAATACGGCTGTGGATAGGCTGTAAGCTAAGCTGTATCATCATGGTTACTACAATGATACTGAATTCTGTTATACATAAGGCTAAGGCTGATCAATTCTGTCAATATGTGGTCATCATGGCTTTGTCTCCAGGGGGTCAGTAATGTGCTGCCTTGTGGAATGAAGTGTTTGAAACTGGACTGCAAGATTTCAGCTAGACTTTATTTGTGGTAGGCTTTAAAGCTTAGAGGCCAAAGTTGTTAGTTCACGGATTGTGACAAGTAAGACTAAAATAAAACATGGTATAAATTTATATGCTCTTGGTCTGAAGGGGGCAATAGTGTGTTCACTGAGTCTCGTCTGACTGTTCCTTCACCTTCTTCAAATTCCTGTGCACAATGAGCAAATAGGACTCACAACTTTTATGCTACTTGGGGCTAGCCTTTGCTGATTTACCTCATCATAAAAGTTGCCCGTCTTGTTCTCATAGTGGTTTGCTCAGGTGAAAATAAAATTAGCTTTTATTTTTCTTTAGCTATGAACACAAGGCTATACTGCATTAACAGTTTCATTTGCCCTATGTAGTGTCAGCTTCCCTTCTTGTTAGATATTCAGCAAGATCATAGAAAGTCAAACATCTCAGTAAAATCTATTTTTTATGACTGTGAATGCTTCACACTGGTGAGATTTCAAACAAGCCCATAGGTAAACCGAATTTCTTGATATGGCCCATTGCTTTTTTCTTTCTGCTACAGGAGGTTCTTGTGTATTTAAGGTCTCTTAAAGACTGTTTTGTCACTGGTGTTTCTTTTGCCAGTAATAACTCCGCAGAGCCGCAGATAAATTAATTCTTTCCAGGTGGAATGAGAAGTCAGAGTGCTGATTATTGCCATTCTGGATGTGAGTGTAATGAGGTGTCAAGGAAAAATTAGGTTTGTGGTGCTTCTTCTCAAGTTGGATGTATTCAGTTCAAGCATAGCTTCTGCTGGAATGAAACAAAAGTGATGATGAGGCTTTCATAAATAGTTAAAAACTGATGCACCTACTAGTGTCTATGTAGAAGGTCAACAAGCTTCCACATACAAAGAAACTGTGTTGGGAACCCATTTGTAAGAAAGAAATAGTGTAGTGGTTGTGTTTTTATTGCTATGTTCCTTCATCCCATTTAAGCATACCTAATTTAGGATGTGAAGACTTTTCTTCTGTCTTTAAATGTAGTTAGTGAAGGCTTGTTTATCAACAGCCCAAATTACTGCCAAGAACTTTCCTGAGAACTAAAAGCTTTATTTTAAGAGACTTTGAAAAATTATCTGATGGTCTTTGAAAAATTATCTGATGAGAATTAGAAAGGAAAGGTTTGATGACATTCAGTTGCTGTTCCTGAGCCCGTTTGACTCATGAGAGTCCATTTGACTAAGGAGCACAAGCGTTCAACAGAGGGTTTGTTCTTTGTAATGAAATGAAGATGCTTTTTATCATAGCTCTTTTCCATCTGGCTTCCTGTCATTAGACAAAGCATGATGTCTGATTCTTTTTTGCTTTTTTCTTAGGGTTTTGCTAAGTTGTAAAAAACTAATTGTTGATAATAATAGAGTCAACTAGTCGTGGTAGTTAACTCTAAAGACATAATGCAGTATCAATGAGCAGATCATCTTGCATTTTTTCATGCTTCCTGGTCCACAAACTCTGTTTTTCCTTCTTTAAATATGTATCTTCTTTTCCTAATAAGTGATGAGACTAGCAAATGATCATACTGGCCTATTTCTTCCTTATTCTGTACTTGCTTCTTTTCAAGATGATAGTAAAACTGCTATTGAGTTCAAAGGAACAGGTTCAGGGTCTGTACAAACAGTGAACAAACCATCTGTGTATAATCAAGTCTTGTAGATTTTGGACGTTAATACCGAAAACAAGAAGTGCTGTGTCTGCTCCTCTAGTTTGATTGGTTGGGGAAACATGTTTTGGCCATGGGAGACTGCTGTGATGAAGCCCCTGGCAGCACCTTGAGGAATGTGAACAATATGGATGCAACATCACAATCTTTTTGTATCTGGTGAGATTAATCACCCCCCAGATGTACTAGAACACCAGGTAGACACACCGTGGCTGGGTGCTCTGTTGCATAGCTCAGGGTAATTCTGCTCTTGCAGATGTTTATCAGTAAAGACCTGTGACTATAACATTTTGGTCTACCTCCATAAGCTGTTTTTAATATTTTTAATAAAGACGTCCCTTAATAAAAATATGAAATTTCAAATTTTAATTTCCTGGGATTCCTGCACTCGGTTTTATTGACTATGCCAAATGTCTTGTGCTAGCATGCCCTGACTTTGGCAAAGGTTCAATATATTACATCTACCACGCAGCTTAGCATATCTGTTTCTCTTCCATTCTCTCTTTTCCCTATGTATAATATTAGAAATTAATTCTGTATTTGCTTGATCAGTGATAAACTGCCTTTACCCAGTGAACTTTGAGTCTGTTGTATTTAAATCCCTACAAAATTTAAACTCCAATCAGTACAGTAATTTGCATATATGATAACCTCCAGAACCCAAGGGAGACTAAATTTTTGTTTGCATTTTAAAGGCAACTCTTTCTAGGACCATATTTAATGAATACATTGACAATAAGGAAAGATAGTTAAAATGAAAATAAGCAAAGGCACTTAATTACTAGAAGAAGGCTGTCTGATAAGAATCATGATAGGTAAAGGTTTAAAGTTCAATGCTAGTATAACTTGGACTGTGGCATATGATGTGGTCCTCCCTCTTACTGAGGGGGGCGAATCAGCTGGAATCAGTTGTAAACCAGGGGTTGCAAGTTCGATCCTTGCTGGGGCCTCCAGTTGGCCTTGGGTGTTATAGCAATAAGTATAAGCAAGAGCCTCTCTGCGCACAATGCCTGGGCATCAGCTACAAACATCGGTCTTATCACTCTGAGAGAGTGAACAGTGTCTGCGCAATATGCAGTTAATTTCAGTAGTTAGAAGAGGCCCAGCTAAGAAGCAAAGTTACTGAACAAAATTGGTTCTGTTTTACCTCAAACCAGGACACATGATAAGCTAAAATTGTCATCTTGAATTCAGCTTCAAATTTGGGAAGAAAGCTAGTAAGATGAAGATCAGGATTTGTGGAAGACCTCAAACAGCAGCCAATTTTTGGAGCTCATTCAGAATAAGAAATACATCTGTGCTAATTCCACCAGATCCAATAAAACTCGGTGGAGTAAGGTAGCCTTCAATGTATGTAAAGACAGCCATTGAAATTGAACATCAAAACTCAATGCCAACTTTATTGAAATCAGTGAGAAGACTTATATTCTCTATTTTAATTCTTTCTCTCTTTTGATATAGTTATTCTTACAAATATTCTCAATTTTTCTTAAAACACACAAATGCATGCTTATTAAAATGCACCAGTCTGATAATTATTTTCAAGCTACTCTGTTCATGTGACCTTGAGCATCCCTGGATCTTGGCAGTCTTGAGATCTGGATCTGAGTCTTTCTGCCTAAGGTATCTTTAATATGTACTGAGAGACAATGAGAATAGGGGAAAAATCAATGTCCAGTGAGGGATTTGCATGTCATATGAATGATGTTAGCAATTGTCTCAGCTCACTACAGGACACTGCTACAGGACAAACTCAGTCTAATGACCTCTCCTTGTGAGTGTCTTGCCATTGTGTGCCAAAAGCCTGGTAGAAAAAGGCATGTTCTTGAGTTAAAATGTCAGAAAACTACTGCTGATTGGAAATGGTTACGTACCACTGCAGTGTATAAGGAAAACTGAAATGATTCAGAAAACTGGAGGACGTATTCCCAGGGAAATGTTTTTTGGCCTGATATGACCTGTTGATAAACATTAGAACCTCAGAAAATGTAAAGATCCATTGCTGAGACTGAATTTTGAAAGAAATAACAAAAAGATTTACACTTAGAAGAGTTATGAAAAAGTCATGTTCCTTCTAAAATTTTGAAAAAAGATTTTGTTTCTATTTGGGTATTACTGTGGAGACTGTATTAGTATGTATTATTATTTCTTTAAGGTTGGCTTGAGTCAGACAAGAGTATAACAGCATAGTGCCAATCTCCACAATCTCTGCCCAGGTATCATCTAACCTACATTGTCAATTGTGTCCCAGCTAACTAAGAGCTATCTCTAGAAGAGTCATCTCTTGTTCATACTGTGGTAGACCCTAAAAGGGTTCAGCCCTTGGTTTTGTGAGGGCTGTGCATATGTACGGGGAAAAAGAAAAAAGTTTATAAACTGAGTTCATCCCTCCTCCTATATCATGACACTTGACCGAGGCACTTCCACGCAGAGCCAAGATGCCTCAGTCTCCCTCTGTAATTACTGTGGGAAGAGAGAGGGGCAGCCCCATGGTCTCAGATGTGTATGTGGAAGGGGGATGCAATACATCTCTTCATAACCTAAAGAAGTGAAGGAGCACAAGTGAGATATCAAAAGGGACTGCAGCACTGATATAATCTAATATGGTGATATCATCAGGGTGTTTTTGTTTGAGAGTTTGTTTGAAGGGTCTTTGGTATCTTTTTTAGTATATTTCCCTGCAACCTTGTGTCTTTGACTAGCAGTAGAGCTTCCTCCTTACTTGCCCTTTGGTCTGCCATTAGTGATAGTGGTTAAGGACGATCTGAATCAGTGGAAGATGTGTTGGGTGGTATCCCAGTAGTGAATGTTGCCTGGTGAAAAGCTTCCTCAGAAAGCCCTTTTTTGGGGTAGCTATTTTCTCTGTACCTGATATATTCATCCTGCATCAAGCGAGTAAGGGAGTGGGTAAGTGAGGCGCTATTTGATGCATTTAATTGGTCACCATGACAAAATCACTATTACAGGGTATAGAAGTTCCAAATACAGGACAGAAGGACAAAAATACCTTTCCTTCGAAGAAAGATGGGACTTTGCCTAAAAGATCTTGCAGTTATATGACGTCCCACGCTGTGCCGCTTCTGCTGTCTTCAATTTCATCTCCTCATTTTTGTTTCCTTTCGCCCAGAGACTGTTTCCTTAACATTGGTGCTGAAGCTCTGTTCATAGCACTACAGTCCCTGTTCTCCCTTTGTTGCTGTCCAAGTGATGCAACTCATTTTCCTTCTTGCTTCGTTACAGTCTTACTGTACAGTACTTACAGTACTTACTTACTCTTATCTTTACCTGCCGACATTTGAACTTACTAAACAGCTTCCCAGATTTGACCATCACATGTCTTAGTATAGCATGCTTATTAGCTTGTAGATTGCCTTTATCACCCCTCTGAGAGAAAGGATTGTTAACATGCTATTGTGCATGTTCCACATTTCTAGGCAGACTAATTGTCACTTAAAAGAACATAAATAACACCATAGTAGACCGCTCAAGATTGCAGCAGTGCAAGCTATCATGAACAAACAAGGTCAGGTCACCACTTTGTGTTACGTTCTGTTGTTTCTATTAAACCAGCCTGTACATTAGCAATCCACAACAAAAATGGTTCAATAGCAAACCTTTTGTTACTAGTACAGAAACAACTTAGGGATATTTTACAACTCCAGTGCCTAATGCTTTCTCTTCACAGTCTGTTGGAAATGATAAAAACAAGACACGTGATAATGAGGTGGCTGTTGATCAGTAAACTTCTGGGGTTTTTTAATTATTATTTTTATTCTATTGTTTGAAACACCAATTGGATCCGGAGTGTGGAAGGGGCATCATGAGGAAAGTTTGTTTCTATAACAACGCAGTGTACAAATGGAGTTCCCTTTCTTAGCTTTTTTCTTGAAGTGGAAAACTACTGGAGTCTATTCCAGATGCAAGGTACTGGATAGCACTAGTGGTGTGTGAGACAGTAAGTAGAAACAGAAGGAGTTTAAAGCAATGCTTGTGTGTGTGGAATATTGCTCTAAGGAGATAAAGCTGGTATTTTTTTTCCTAAGCTTTTTTAAAGCTGCATGTCTGTGTGCTCACCTGCAACCTCTGCTTTCTAACCCCTCTTTCTGCTGTTAATATTTTAGGAAGGAATAACGTCAGGGTATTGTACCTCAGTAAAATCACTGCCACCTTAACATTGAACATCACTGGAAAAACATGTCCTAAATGTGAATGGGGCCACCTGTCTTCCCAGTGTCAAAGAAAGAAGGAAGCAGAATGGTCTGGGGGCTGCCGGGGTGAACGTCTCTGAGTCAGCCGAATTTATCACCCACCACAGTGCCCCTCAATGATGACCAGCTCTCACCTCCACACTTACCTCTGCCTCTGCATGCCTGGTAGTGCTTCTTCATTCTGTTACCTGCAGAACCCTCAGGACTATTCAGCCAGAGGCTGGATTCGTCCTGTTCCACTGTGACAGAACTACTAGCAAGGTTTAGGAAGACTCACAGTATTGCTGATTTGATGTTACCTTTAATGCTGTCATCTCCACTTGCACACATACTGGCACGTGGGTGTCTAACTTTCACTGAAATGTACACAAAATACCGATTTAGAGAAGCCTTTTCCTGGCTGCTGAAAAGCTGTGGTTTGGTGACTAAGTTAGGCTTTGTTTTTTAGCTGTTTTTGCATGGTTACTCAAATTCATGAGAGATATTTTAGGTGATGTACTCAAAGATTGCGTTTCCAAACCAGAGACTCCAATATATTAACTTCCTGTCATTGCTCCCATTACATTTTAATTAGTTTCTTCTGATTTCAGCAAGGAACTGCCAAATTTATTTAAACTGTCAAAAATGCAAAGTTAGAATGTCCTAACTGTGATTGCTACCTATGGATATCTCTGTTCTCTTTCAGGTCTCTTCCAGTACCTCTTTTTAGGTTATAATTCTTGTACCTTTACCTGTTGTGCATAAGACTGTGTAATTTTCACTCCTTGTAACCAGTCCCCGCAAGTCAAACCAGCTGTTCTAACTGGTTTGCAGCTTATCCCATCAAGATTCACTGGCCAGTGTAGACCACATAATCTTAAAACCGAGTTACATTGGAGAGGAAAAGGGGAACATATCACAGTGCAGAGGACAACAGCAAGTAGTAGTGGGTCAGCGGGGGTCTGTGCTAGCGTGAGGTGTGCAGTGCTGGGGCTTCTGCTGTCCTGCAGCCTGACCGGATGAGCTGGGTCCTTGTTTCTTCTCTGCAGGGAAACCTGGGCAGGAGGGTTGTGTGGAGGTGGTGGTCAGAGAAGGAGAAGCTGATGTTGTTGGGGTCTATGCCCCAAGACGCAGTGGGGCTGTGGCCAGGAAACATCTCCAAGCCTTGTGAGATGGAAGGACTCTTTGGTCAACAAACAGCCAGAACCATCTCCAGGGAGGAGCAGGTGCCTGTTTGGTCTTTTCCTCTTAATTGTCACCTTAATTGGATGTACATTTTTATACAAGTAGTGGGGGAAATAAGTGTGCAAGAGGTGGGAGCTCTGATCTTTGGTGTTGGTAGGCTGAACTCAATTCTCCGATCCGGAAAACCATTAAAATGATCTGCTCCATCAAAAAAGCATATAGTTGTTTTCTAAAGAAGGAGACCTAAGCTTAGCTTTGCTTACTTAGGCACCATCTCCAGGGAGAGAGAGACTTGTACTGGATCACATAGAGAGAGGTCCTTGTGGGGAGGACGTAGCGTGCATGCCCTTAGGAAGAAATGGTCTTTGAACCCTCTATCTTCTTCTCCTGAGAAAGTGCAGACAGCAGTACCTCTGCTGAACTGCGTGCAGGGCTCAATACCAATAGAGGGGTCTTTTCTCTTCCACCATGGGGAAAAGAAGAAAGGCCACTTATCTGGGAGGTTTGGTGTGCTTTTTTTTTTTTACCACAGATGGGATGTACATCCCCTCTTTGGAATCCTAATTCGAGCTGAATGGTAAGATAGGACTGCATGCAGTTGGAACAGTATAAGCTTGCACACTGACAGATCCGGCTTGTTCTTTCCAGATTGCTAAAGCTTATTTTCAAAGGTCTCATTATTGGAGATCTTCCATTGTGTATTTTAAGCCTCTGATATCTTGCTGTCATTTAAATGAAAACAAACTGCTGTTACTTTGTAATTTAAGGGAGACCTCTCAATAAAAAATATGTTTACCAACAGTTACACATACGGAAGTGTTTTAAAAATATTTTAAGTACACTGCAATTAACTAAAGGTGTGAAATGAAGTTGCCTGTGCTCATTGCTTCATAAGCAAGGCCTTACATTCAATGACTATCAAGGTTGCTGGGCTGCTTTTTCCATATATGTGGCCATTGAAATTAGAAGCCTTAGCTCTAGGCAAAGATGTTTATATTTTCTTTGGTATAGATAATTCTTTCAGCTAGGAAAGATGTAGTGTGAGTAGCTTAAGCAAGTACTTATCTCTTTATAGTTGCAGTGAAACACTGATATGTGAAACACTGATGCATTATTTTATGCTTTTCAGCAATTACTTTATACGATATACCAGTGTATAATGCAGGACATTTTGAAAAACGACTGTGGATTTCTGACAAGTACCTTTACTTTTAGCTCAGAAAAGAGTTATTGTGGTTTATGCAGTCATATTATAAAGAAATAGATCTGGTTTTGGTGGAAAAGGCATTCACATTAAGACATGTGAGTCTATAATTATAAAAGTAAGCCTCCTGTGGTTCATGAAGCTAAAATACTCATGGGTGCACAACTGCAATAGTTTTGAGCAGAAATAGAAGTGCTGTAGCACATGTACATTTCTGCATGTGAATCTTGGGTTCACGTCAGAAAAGCTGGCTAACTTCTTTTATAACACGTGTCTGTGTTGTGGTATTGTTATTCCTCTCCTGATACTTTACAGCACTTGGAGGTGGCTGAGGTGATTCACTGGCAGAAAAAAAAAAACACATGGGACTTTAAGCGTTTCTAATAATGGAAATAGTGACAAGGGAAAATTATTATTTCCAAATCTGTTTCATTGCACAGCCCCTAAAGTGTTTTATTTTTTAACGTGCTGGAGCAAGATAATTACAATAGAGGGGTCACTTACTGCAGGTATGCGGCATCTAGTAAATAAATTAGTTAAGTCTGTTAAAAGACAATTCAAGCCATATAAAGGTGCATATTATTGGTTGTGTTGTAGCCATGGGCTCTACTTGTCACGTCAGTCATCTCACTTCACCTGAAACTGACTTTTTTATCTCAGAAGACTGAACAGATTCTGATGCATTTGTACAATCGCTTAAATACAAGTTAGAAGGAAAAGACTTTGCAGTCATGATATTTCGGGTGTGCTGGGAGCCCGAAGTGAGGCTACCAGAGACTGTTCCATAAACAGGACCAGATGTATGCTAAGAGAACTCCTGTATCTTGTAATGTTTCACATGATCTGCAGGTATAATATTATCAAATATTTATTAGAAAAACTTAATCATGGGAAGTTTCTTCCTTGCTACTATTGATAGTGTCAGCATGCTTCTATGGTTCTTTTTGCCTTGCTGCCAACTTGTTGCATGTTTATTTTTGTACCACTTCCTCCTCTTGAGATCACTGGGACAGCTGAAGTCCCGTGCATGAGGTCTCACCAACATCTGTCAACAGCTCTGTTCCAGCTTGCACTGACATTGGCAAGTGACTTTGGCAAGTCAGGTGAAATATTATCTAAGAATTGTTTTTCAGATATCCCTCCTTGTGTCCTCGGCATAAGTGGAACAGAGATCTGGAGGAACCTGATTCTTTCACGCAAATTCAGAGCTTGTTCTTCTTTTCCTTCTCAGTGAACTCATTGCAGATAGAGCCAGAAATTTCTCAGTACATCTGGCAGAGACGTGCTCAGAAAGTACTGCTTGGAGTTGAGATAAAGACACTCTGACACTTTTCTAAGTCTGTTTCTATTGTATTTCTAGTGGGAAATTACAATAAGATATCCAAGAACCAAGGGACACTTTGCTCTGCTGCTCTTCCCCCATACTCAAAGTCTCTTTTGTTATTTGAGTTGTCACACTGAGTCTATAGACCCCAGCTGTGATCAAGTTCTCATTGTGTGAGGCACCATAGAAATGGATTGTATGGCACAGTCCTTGCCACAGCGACAGCACAGTTTAGTATGGGAAGACAAAAAAGGGTAGCTGAGGTAACAAAAACATGCTGTGACTTGTGTAAAGTCATCCAGTGAGCACCAGGAAGGAGCAGGAATAGGACCATAGTCTCCAAGTCCCAGTTCCCCTGCAAAACTACCATCAGATGTTTATTTTTAAAGGAGGGCTCTCGTTATAAAAAGAAAATGTGATTTTTGGAAATTTTCTTGCTAAAGGACCTTTAGAAATGCCAGACAGAAAAGGAGCTGAAAAATCCTAGATGGATCGTTTGAAGAATTAGTTATAAATCTCCCTGAAACTGATTGGAAATAGGACTTGGACCACCTTTAGTGACTTTCTCCCAGTTGTCAGAAGATTCAGTTGGAAGCTTCCCATTCTTTCCCTATATTTAGCTAACTTAAAAAACACTCAACTCTACCCTGATATCCTGCTCCTAAATAAGGTATAGAAAAAAAATTCACTTACAATGACTTGCTTTTAATGAAATTATATCAATATTTTTATTAGAAACAGTGTTTTCAGTTGGGATGGGAAATATATTCATTTAAGTCAAAGAGAATCTGATCCCATATATTCAGTTTTAGTCTGTTTAACTTTTCTCTTGTGAATATGAGAATTTATTAGCAGATTGGTAAAAAAAAAAGGAGAATGCAAGACAAGAAGCAGTCTTGGAAAACTCTTTTAGGTACGTGCTACAAGTCCACAGTTTATAATGATGTTAAATAGAAGAGAACAGACAGAGGGATGAGAACAGCAAAATGGTGGACAATGTGAAAGTCTCAAGTAAGTCTTTGCTGTCTCCAAGTTCTGGTATGAATAAATGCCGAAATATCTGCATACTTTTCCAGTCATCTGATTTGTTCCCTGACTAGGTCTTCCAGGACAGCTGGGAAGGCTGCCTCAAGAAACAGTTCAGAGGTCCTGCTCATTATCTTCAAAAGGAGCAGGTATTTGACTCATTTGCGGGTAGTGTCTTTTTGAGATATCCTGGTACAGGCTCTGTTTTATAGCACTAAATTCTAGAGAAATTCTATTGGATTTGAGTAAATCCATTGTTCCTCTTTAAACATGTAATGTACCTTATGTAAGATAGATATGAGATGTAATAATATTGTATATAATTTCTGTTGAAGAAAATGAATCTTACAGACTCAGAGTGCTTCAGTGAAGTGTGTTGACTGCCTTGGTAATCTGAACTAAAAAGCTTTACCTGCTGCATTTTTTTAGAATGATACTGTATTTTTATCAATACAAATCAAAGAAAAGTTAATAGAAAATTGCCAGCTATGAATTATGAGTTCCAAAATTGTATTCTGCTGGCTGCTATACCACCTGTCAATAAGTAAACCAAGCAGCAGTTGCCACATCACTGAGAATGGCCCGTTTCTGTAATGATTACCAGTTAGGATATCAACATATTCGATGTTCTCATTCAATATTCTTGTTCTCATTCAATATTGCTGTATTATTGAAAACTCATTTTAAAAGTTGTGTGGTAAAAATGTTTCTTTTACTGAGCAGAGAGAATGAAATCACAAAAATATTTCTGTCTTTTGAAAAAAATAGGTCCACATCTTTGAAATATAATGGGTTGATTGAAAATATATATCTTTCCAGGGCAACATTAATATTTTGATTTAATTTTTCTTATTCAGAATGCAAAAAAGAGATAATTTCCCCACCATATGGCAGTGCTGGCTTCTGAGCAGTGCTTGTGCTAGGCACTTTACTGCCTCTCCTATTCTGTCCTGAAGTTGTTACAGTTCAGCAGAACCCGATTTCCGTTTGCTCCTCTAATTTTAGGTTGGACAAACGAGATAGGCAGGTAGCACAGAAGAGGGTTAAAAGAGCCTTGATATGCAAAGCTGGGGGAATATTCTGTGTGAGAATTTTTTTTTACTTGCCCAGTTAGAGTCCTCATTAACATGTAGGACTGTGGAAGAGAATAAACTAGGTTAATACATTGGCGACAAGGTATATATTTCCTCAAGGTATACTCTGTATAGCTTACGGTGGTCCTCCTGACTACTGGTGAGCAGGAAATGGATGTTTCCTTATGGTGACAGTAAAATCCTCCATATCATCCAGTGTGGTGGGTTCTCTGCTAGGCTTCATCTGTGCTGGAATGGATTTCACAGAAAGTAAGTCATGAGACCATCAATCTCATCGCCATCACAGCTCTGTTTAGGACAAGATCTGGCCTAGAGTATGCATGTAGTTATATACCTGGCAACAATGTGTTTTCATTTTGGGTGCTGGGTCAGGTCTTCTGTTCGTCTCTTTTCAGCTTGGTAGTTCTGCCATCGAAGACTGGCCATTGGCATGCTTGTTCCAGCATTTGAACTTTGAATTTTTTCCCTTTTTATGGGGAACTTCTCTTTCGAACATACGCTATGATTGTGGACATTTGTTTGATTGCAAACTTAAAGCAAATAATGGAGCGAGAGTAGCGTCACCTCAATATTTGAAACTGTTTAAATCCTGTGTATGGTGCTGTGCATGTAGACAAGGAGTGCAAGGAGCCCAAGGCTTCTAATTAATGAGTAGAACAGGTTTGTCTTTAGAAAGCAGTGATACCACCTAGCCTAGCTGTCTGCTTTCCTTCACCACCTTCTCCCCAGAGGTCCCTGGTGGGATGATTGAGCTGCTCATGAGTCACTCTCTGAATTGCTGTTATCGAGGGCCTGAGGTAAAAGGCACCATTTTGGTGCTCTGTAGTATACTAGGCTGTAATTCCTGATCATTCAGTAATGGCATCACAGACAGCTTACGAGCTTCAAGTCCTTCAGGCTTTCAAATAAGAGCTGTTAACCTGACTGGTATCCTGTTAGTAGTGGAGCTGAGGAAACTTGGAGCCCAGAGCAAGCCAGGAGCTGGAGCACATGCTCAGGAAGGGTTCATAACTGCACCGCACTCTCTGTTACTGCTGACACGCTGCTGGAAGTGCCTGAGCTACCAAGTTCGACTCCTGGTGAGCAGCATGTAACCAGCATCTAACTTGCAGAAGAGTTGCTTCACAAGGCCGGGCTTTCCAAGGTGAAAAGAAATCAATACTTCTGTCTAAAAGGACTTGCCCTGATGAAGACTCTAACTTGTAGAAAGTATAGATAGTTAGTTTTTGTACCCTGCTTTTGGGAGGAGTGAGCCATTTCAGATTCATGCAGCAAACTGGAGAATCAGTGCTTTGTGCAGACTTTCTGACATACCATGAAACTCTTGCTTCATGCCAGATATTGTGGTGGTTTCCTAGCACGCCAAAGTAAATATGATTCAACTTCACACTGGGTTCCTGAAGCTTCTGCAGATCCTGAAATAAAGATCTTCTTCACATTGCACACAAAGCTGACATGTTTGTGTAACGAGTAATCACTGCAGCAGAGAGTTATATGCAGCTGAACTGTGTATAAACCTCTTAAACAAATAAAGGGTACTCAAGGCTGTCTGATGGCAGGCCTGTCATCCATGGTATTGCTTCAGGAGGAATCCCTACAGAGAACCAAAAGGAAATGGAGGTTGTGTGTTGGGTAAGATGTGCATACAAAATATTCCCTGTGATATACGGCTTAGCAGAATATTGTGGCAGTGTGAACTATGCAAAGGCCATTTACAGTGCATTTATAGAGCACAAGAGCTGTAAAGTCAGGAAAATCCCCCCCCAGCAAGCCCTTGCTTGCCACACTGCAAGCCAAAGAGGTGAGAAAGGGCCTCCCAATCCAAACAGAGAAGGGGAAAATAAAGGCTCTGGATGTTCCCAAATGCAAGATTCTTGGGGGACAAAGAAACTAGATCCCCCCTGTTGAGAAAGCGCATCTGCAAAACAGCTCAGTTATCCATAGTCCCAGTGTTTGTCTCATGCATACAGAGAACTTAGAGCCCCAAAAGATTTATTTATACTTCGAAAAGACTGAGTGTAAGTCCAGAGTAAAAAGTAAGATTTCTTCTGGGAAATACAAATGATTTATGAAAATATTCTGAACTCACTGCTTACATGCTATACTGTAAACAGCAAATGTAGATTTTGCATAGATAATATGGGTGATATATTTATTATTTTTAAATGTGTAAATGTAAACAAGAATATAAGAATATGTGTTCTAAATATAAGCAAACTTTGTTTAAAGGGTGCTGTGAGGTAAGTGATGTTCAAATAGGCTTTTTTGTAAAGGAAGGAGAAAGGACGGGCTTTATAGTCAGCTAAAGTAGATGCTGCCTCCCCATGAAGAGGCTTGAGGTGTCAAGAAAGAAAATGCTGAGGTTCCTTAGTAATTCTTTCCTAAGTTAGACTTGTCTCAGCAGGTGTACAAGTAGTACTCTGCTGGATATAGCAGTAGAGATGGATCCAGGAAAACAAGTCAAGTTGTGGTTTTGAACACCCTAAGCTTCCCTGCTATGCAGAGCTGGAGTTTGAGTTGAGCACTATTTCTACAGAGAAGTGCTCTGGGCATTTAAGAGGTGGAGAACTTCACCTATCATTGAGCAGAGAGTCCCTAGAAGGCCTATCACAGAGAAGAGGCCATTGAATCGGTGGTTGTTTCATTTGACAAGGATAAACCATTAGGGAATCTGTATTTTTACTTGAGACATAATTCAATTTTGTGTTCAGTCTCTATTTCTATCTATCTCATTTTTTGCATAATAAGGATCTTGTGATTAATGAAAAGTAAATGGCCAAATGAAAAGGCAGTATGTTCTTCCTTTGTTCAAGGTTGAACATGATCAGAAATACTACTGATCTGACCAGACCATTACAGTACAAAAATCATAACATTGATTACTTTAGAAATGTAATTTTGCATTCAGACTGTGATCTGGCTGGTTTTGATGTAGTTAAACTACCCAAGCTTGGATCTGAAGTTGTCTGCAGCATAATTCAGCTATCTGATTGCCCCCCATGCGCGTGGTTAAGCTACTCGATCTTCTTGTGCTGTTGTCTTTTTTTCTACTCTTAATTAGAGTAGCTTCCATCCTACAGTTCATTCTCATTCCTGTTTATGATTTCCAGTTTAGTAGGGTAATAATAAACAATTTCTTTCGTTGCTTCTCATTCTGTGACTGAAAGTAATTCTTGAGATGTGTTACTTCAAATAAAATTAATCAAAGCCACTGTTCACCTCCTTCACTCACAGGAGCACTAAATCCGGCGTGAACCTCGTGTTAAAAACTCTTCCAGGATGTAGTTGTTATGCTTGAATTCTGGTTCATGCTCCTCAGGCTTTGGTTTCATTTATTTTAGCAAGTGGGTTTTTTGTAAACGTTCCCATTTGCAAAGTGAATTTTATTTTGGTGAAATGTGGGATTTTATCGCTGTGTATGTGGCCTGTCTACACATGAGGCTGTTTCAGTGACATGCGTTGATCACCCCAGTTCTGCTACAGGTAGCCCTCCTGCTCAAAGCATCTGCCGATGTTAGCAGTTGATCAAACAGCTGGTGTTGCTAGAAGATCATTTGAGTTCACCCTCTAGGATGACAAGAATTCTTGCCTGCCGTGCAAACAGGCAAGCATTTGCTGTCAGTGTATTCTAGGTCCCAGAGCTTTTTAGCTTTTAATTTTTTAATCCAGTAGAAGTTTTTATCAAAACTAGCTAGCTATGAGTGTGCGTTAGCAAAACGGTATCTAAAATGTAGATGATTTTTTAGGCTCCTTATGTATTTTATTAATGCTTGAAAAAAATGAATTCCATGTGCAAATAGTCTGAGTCATTTTGCAATGAACAAGCTGTTATTTATGTATTAACATTTCCTGAAGAGACGGTTTCTATAGAACATCAGGAAGCAACCATAAAAGCGAATATGGGAAAAAACTGGGACAGAAAGATGTAGATGCATTTTGCAATTGGCTATGCAGAAACATTCCATAGCAAAAGGTAGGATCACATGCAGTACAAATTGCTTGCTTTTGTGAGTTGGCAGAAAATATAATTAAAATAAAGAAGTGACATCTTATGTGACAGAACCTGAGTAGGCAGCACAGCATTTATCACCTCCTGTTCACTAGCTTTTCTTTTTTAAAATTGGTGAGATTTATCTTATATGACGCCTACTCATGGTCTTGTTGGCATGAACGAAAACAAAAAAAGAAATGTAGCGATGTAAAATAACACCATGAGTTACTGCAGCCAACCAGAAGGGACAAATTCGTCCCTGATGCTATGAAAAAGAACTGTACAAGGGTGGTTACAGGCCCCAAAGTGTATTACTTCCTGGGGTTATTTTTGTTTGGTTTTTTTTTGGTTTTGTGTTCATAAATTCTACTTCTATCTAGGGAAAGCTATATATTGAGCTATTTTCTACAAAATGAGGATTGGACTGTGATCTTGATTTCAACTGTGTAAATTTGAAGTTATTCTGCCAGAGTCAATGAAGTCATTCTGGGTTTATACTTGTAAGCCTTTAATCAGAATATGTTAGTGAGCAGGAAGATGTGGCACATGAAAATCAATGGTTGCTGCTGCTGTTTTTCTTTCAGGCTGAGCCTTTTAACATCTTCCTTGCTTGGTTTTCTGTGCTGAGTTTTCTGATTGAGCCAGGCTATGCACTGAGACCAATAATATTCTCCATTAGAAGACACAGAATCTGGGAGGTTTCTGAAAACAAAACTGAACCAAATCAAACCAAACCGAACCAAACCTAACTTATCACATTTTAATTTTAGAAGACTCAACAATCAAATATCTGGAATTCTGGATGACATGACTTTAAGGGGCAAATGAAGGAATACCATCAAAGAAATCTGCATGTAAGAGGAAAAGCAGAGCAGGGAAGAAGATGAATTATTTTATGGGTATATTTATTAAACCAGAGCTTGTAAAAGAGCTCGAGTGAAACTGCTTAGAGTGGGTGGAAGGAGTGGAAGCATAATTCATAGAGCAACTAAATAAATGGTTTTAAAATACTACTTTTAGGAAGGGGGTGAGGTGACAGAAAATGGTGACCAATATTTAGATTTAACTTTTTAATGTTGTTTCAGATGAGTCACTTTCCAATGCTCGCACTTGAAGAATGTCTCTAAATGTACCCCTGGGGTGCATGGAAGCACACACTTAATTACAACCTGGTGTTGATTCAGCGGTGGCCTCCTGGGCAAATGGGATGGAGGCCAACTTCGCTTTCCCTCCCACTGACCTTAAGTTGCCAGTTACCCCCAAAAGCAGAGACAACCATTACCTGCAGTCCAGAGAGAGCAAGAACAGCTGTTCTCCCTTGCTCCTCTCCTGCCTGGTACACCCACAGCATCTGACCTGCAGTCATTTGGAAACAAACTCACCAAATCTGTCCTTGAATTTGTGTGAGCTTTGCAGGGCCCTTACACGGAAAGCACGGGCTTGGGCGGTATGTGGGTTGTTCTTTTTCAAGCTCTTTCTTTCCAGCAACAAATATCTGTGGTGTGAGTGTACCCAGTTTGTCTGCATACAGTATCGTGTACTGCACATTGCGTTCTTTGGCATTTCAGTAAAGAGTTAGTATCACACAGGCCTAGAAGAAAGGAAGGTACAGGCATACAGCAATGTGCCTTGTACAACACCTCGGTGCACATTTCACTGTGAAAATGGAAAGCAGCTCAGGTGACAGGCTTGGTGTTGAGGAGTTAACTGTGTGATTTCACTCTGCACTGAGCACAATGAGATTTTTGGATTACTGACGGCTGTTCGACTGTACAATTCCATTACCTTTTGCTCATTATCTCACCTGTCTTTTGTACTTATTAAGTGAACCATCCTCTGATCACCTGTGTTTTTGTGGTAGCACCTTGCAGCCTTGAAAGTAAACCTCATAAAAGCATAGTAAAATACCTGTGAATGTTTGCTAGCTATCAAGATATTTTAGGACATTAAACACCAAATTGGGTGGATACTACAAGGTTGTGAAATGTGTAGGACACTTATCTCAAAGTTTAAGGTAGCTGAACGTCCAGTAAGATCAGTTGTATAGTGGTGTACTCTTTTAATGTGTCTCCCTAGCGGTGATCTCACTGCTTTACATACAGATCCATGACATACAGATCCATGACATACAGCACTGCTGCATTCCTGTAAGTTACCAGTCTTATAGTCATTCACATTCATTCATGTTTTCCTGATCAGGGTATTGGCAACAACAATGAATTTGCCAAAAGAAAAAAAAAAAAAAAGAAAGAAAGAAAAGAAAAAACATTTGCAACTGCAAGTTATTAACTGACACTTCTCATTTAAGCAGTGTCACTTACAACCAAATATTTAGACTCCAAATCAGGATAATGAAAAAACACTTTCAGAAGTGTGATGGAGCTTCTGTCTAATTGACACTTGTACTTCCCTGCAGCTGAGGCAGATAAAGTTTCACAGAAGCATGAGCAAGTTAACAGCCTGAGTTCCTGCAGCCTTGACACGCTTTATGTGGACAGTATTTAAATCAGTAAAGTCCTTTACTCTAACTTCTTGCTAAATTCTCTGCTTTTGCTAATAAGGAGATAGGTGAATAAATAGTTTGTCACCTAGCAACCTTAGATGAGTGCTCTGAACAATTTTTGAATGAATAGTTGCTGACAGGTTCTTAAAATAGCTATTTTTTTCTTTGTTTTGTTTGTGCAAGTGGAAGGTGTGGTCCCCCATATGTGCTTGTGTGAAATGATAGGCAGGCAACTGAAGGGAGAGCGACACAGAAGACGAAATAAAAATGGAATCATACGGTGTAATTGGCATGCATATATATAGAAATTATGTTTCTATTCTTTTAAGTCGACTGCATAAATTTGCATGACATACCTCAAGTTGCCTGTCTGCTCCATGGCATGCTGGTCAAATTCTTTCCTACAGAAGAAATGGGAACATAGATCCTTTGGTATGGTAAACAACGCCATCCTCATCCTGCAAGGTGGAAAAATTAGTGCAGGGACTCATTATTTGCTTATGGTAGGTTGTAAGATTGTTAATTCTTGCCTGTATTAGACTTCACCCTTGGATCTGAGACGTAAATAGCAACTGGTAGCAATAATTGAAATTGCATTAATGACAGCAGCTGGGTGGATGGGATAAGAGTGGATGTGGCCAGCTGTGATCATGATGAAGGAGAGCAGCTGTGGGCAATGACAGCTTCTGTATCGTGTTCTCTAAACAGTGCTTATGGGAAGGGGACTAGAGCTTCTTCAGCTTGTCTAGCAAAATTGCACCTGGACAGGGCAGAGTCACTGTTAGCCCAGAGAAAGCTGACATCCTGCAGCAATTGAAAATCCCATTAGACTTTGGTGTCTGGGTTTCCTTAATACTCTCTCTGCAAAGACCAACCCAATGATGCAAAGCACCTACATGACCACTTCAGCTGACCACCAATGATTCTCTTTCCAAAGAGTAGTCTCTTAGTGACAAAACTAATCAAGCAGCTTTACATGGCCGTGCTGTCATGAGATGTTCCTATGAGAAAAGAAGCATAGTCATACTATAACCAACTTCTGTTTGTACCCAACAACTGGACAACTTTGTTTGGGACAGTGTACCCCACCTCAACAGCTTGACAGACTGCATTAATAAATTAGAGTGAAGTCTTATTTTAAGTCGGCCCCATGCTGAGGACATAATTTCAGATGATTGTGCCCAGCAATGAAAAGAAAGGTTGATTCCTTTAGAAACCAAGTGTATCTGATTTCCCCAAACTTAAAAGCCAAAAGTAATGCAACAGCTATTTATTTTTGTAAGTGGAGGCACTTCTTTCATTCATGTGATAATTTAAAGCACATTATTTTTGTTCAGTGTAGGCACTTCAAGAATAAAGACAGCACTACTGAATGCTTCTGAGTTCTTTAAAAGCTTTCTTGGCTTTTTCTTTCAGCTTCTAATGTTTTGTTTAAAAAATAAGAAGCACATTATCGTGATGAAGCCCATAGTATGAAGCCTAAACTGGAGGACAAAGGATATTTTTACAGAAAGTATGAGAGAGGTCAGGTGGGTTGGTCAACAGTAAGCTGTTGTTAATGGTTTTTAGCTTTTACCTTATCGCAATGTAGGACTTGGGTTTTTTTAGTTAATTTAATTTAAATTAGCCTGTTGGGGTCCTTGAGCACGGAGGCATGAGCATCCCTCTGATGCAAGAGTAACTCAGGCAAGGCTCGTTGCGAGGCCCGGGCAGGGTCCGCAGAGCTCACGTGGGGCTTTGAGGCTGCTGGGACACTGGCCACCCTGGTGGCAGGCTAAGAACAGCTGAGGATTTGAGACAAAGCCATGAGATAAAACCAAATAACCCCTTACGGCACGTTTGCTACCATCAGAAGCTTGCACGAGAAATGGGAATGTGTGGTTGAGGGCTGCCCTGACATGGAAGTGTGCTTATGGCCTCCAAAATCCTTACCACAGCTGTGATAATGGTGTAGTATTTCTGACTCTTGTCTGTGTGTCCCTTATCTTAGCTATGGCTGGTGCTTATCATCTTCTCTCTTTCCTGCATGCCAAATAATTAATCTCTGAAATCTGTTATAATTAATCTCCTCAACGCGTGAAAATCCTTCAGTTGCCAATCCACCAATGCAGCTAAGTGTGTTCTTAGAAATCCCAGGATCTTACTTGTTCCACCAGTGGATTTAAATTTTTATATCTAGCTGGTGTCTATATTGAATTGTGCAACTAGGACTTCCTCTTCATAAAACACAATGCTGAATATTCATTTTTATCCATGTAATGTGGAAATAGTGTTAATGCAATATTTTGACAGTTATACAATGATAAAACTTGTAGAAAATAAGAGCTGAGTATTCAAGTCCAAACAAAAGGCGGGAAGATAAGCATTTAGTTCTTTGAAGCATGAAGAGCATGAAGGCATTTGAGTGCCAGATTTGCCTTACTGATTCAGACCAGAGGTCCACCTAGCCAAGTACTCTGTCTTTAACAGCGACCAACAGAAAACAGAAAGAGCAAATTCCCCTGGGTATGCCTGCTGAACTTCCAGACACCCACATCTTAGGCTCTTCTTAAGCTAGAGTGTCTTTTCATGCCTAATAACCCTTTCTGGATTTATTTTTCTATCCAAAAATGTGTCCAAAACTTTCTTGAATTCATGTAAACTTTACTGTACCCAATACCCAGACACAGTAAGTTCTGAAATTGAACTACAAACGATTCAAAAAACTACCTCTCTTTTCTTGGACATGTCCTTTGGACGTTTGGTTTTTTTTTATGCTCCTACTTTTTAAACTATGATTTTGTAGACCTCTATCACATCCTCCCTTGATTTGGTTCTTCCAGGCTGAAGACATCTGTTTTCTTGTCCAGATGCTGTTTCTGCCTTGAGTGGTGGTGTTCTTCTCTGCACCCTTCTCTGTACCTGGTTCTACTGTGCCCTTCTGGAAACAGCATATAGTTGTGAAGAATGACTGCTGCTTGAACAAGGATTTCTCTTTCATACATAAAGTGATTCCTCTTCCTTCTAATGAGTGCTTTTCCCTCATACATTTTGCATGAATAAGTTTGAATCTTAATCTTTCCTACCATTTATAACTGTATTTATTTTCTATTGGGTTTATTTGTACCTATAATAGTTCTTGGCAGATTACCATGGCATTTTTGAGAATGGGAATCTTCTCCCTTTTCTGTGTCTCTTTTCAAGCTGTTTATGTGTCTGAATCCACCAATGCTGAGCCACAGTTTAGTATTACTTTCAGAGTGTTTGTAAGCCATAGTCAACACTTTTGAGCTGCAATTAAGAATGGTCCATTGAGTCCATTAAAAAGAAACAAATACAAAATGGAAGATAGAAATACTATAACATTGCATTGCTTCACTGAGCGGCCAAGGAAGCTTATGGCTGGAAAAAGCTAATGGATGTACATTAGCAAACAGGTAAGTGCCCAGGAAATAATGAATAAAGAATTTTAGACTTTTCTTGGCAATGTGGATTGTCTTTGTAATTAGCGGTAGCGATCACTTCTTAGTATGGAGAGGGAGCTAGCAGCAATGTTTGACTTCATTTCTGTTTTGTGGTTTGCAATGGTTGTTTTAGAATCATCATAATTCAGACTGGATCAAAGATAAGTTTAATGAACCAGGGACTTCATTAACATTTTGCATTCCATATCTCACCACTGGATTAAAAAGACTTTCATGTTCTTTAAGAAGAAAATGTGTCGGCCCTCCATAGGACAGCCTCAGAATCCCAGTTGGACTTGGTACCATAGGGCCAAGATTATACAAAGCAACAACAGTCTTTATCCCTTCCACTTTGCCTGCATCTCCACTTAAAAAAAGTTTAATGATTCACATATCCGTGCATAGCTGTGCAAACTGATTTATGTTTTTATCCTTTTTTTTTTGTTCCTGTACTCTGTAACTGCTGTATTTGAATGTGCTTAGAATTTTCTTTCTCTTACACCCTTGCAATAATATTAAAGCATTACAGGTATGTGTGTGTGTGTGTGTGTGTGTGTATGTTTTTTATTTTTGCTTGAGAGCTGAAATAATAGAAAACATTTTGTTCTAGTTCTTCTGTCAGGAAACAGTTGTTTTTGCTTTGCAGTCCAGCCTGATTTACACTGGTGTGCAATGGGGACTTGAGGGAATGGGAGAGTCCCAGGAGGGCCCTGGGAAACTAGGGGTGTTTTGGCACTGCTGACAGAGGAATAGGAAGGGTCAGGATGGAGACTGCTGTTTCTGGCTGCTGCTGATGTCCTTGTACCAACCACCTCTTCAGGACTAGTTGCCACCCAGTATTTAACAGTCAACCCTTGGTGGCAGAAGCAGCAGCCACTCTGGCTTTCTGGAGCTCTGCTGGAGGCAACGTAGGAGCAATGATGATCCATTCTCACTTTCTACAACCTGTTACCCTAGATGAGAGCTCAAGTTGCCTATGGCTCAACCCCGCAACACCTCATCAAAACAGAAGTATTGTATTCTGCAGCCGTTCCCCAGCCAACCTAGATCACCCGAAAATATATGGCAAGTCAGACACAGGACTGTTAGTAAGGAAGAGCACTCTTTGTGAAGTTTCTAGTAGAAACTCTAATGATCTCATGGAACTTGATACAAATTACTCTGTACTTCCGTTGGACTTTAAAAGAGAAACATCAAACTACTGCATTTCATATACTTGCTTGGCTGAAGAAAAGTGAACTAGGTGATTGGATGACTGCAGAGAGCTGCTTTCATGCCAATCGACAGTGGAAATTAGCTAGGAAATTGCTCAAAGGACTAGATTTTAGTTACACAAACTTAAAATTAGAAGAACATTCTGTACTGTATGAAGGAAAACATATCTAACATTTGGTACAAGCGAACATTAGTCAGGGTAATTAAATTCAATGTTTTTTAAAGATTAATAGATGTTTTACTTCAAGTGCTTTAGCAAGCACAGAAATGGGAGGAAAAGAGTATTGCTCTGCCACGTTTTCTTCTTTCATGTGTTCTGGTACGTTAATTTGCCAGTATCAGAGAAGTGGCTAGCTGGGTGGATTCTCTTGATTTCAGGTAGTTTTCAAAGCAAATTACTGCCCTAAGAAGATAAACCACATTTTTGAAAGTCATGTAAGAATTTAAAAACAGAACTGACTGAAAAAGGATTTTCAGTTCCAAGAAAAGTATTGATTGATTGTTTACCTTGGAAATCGTCAGGAAGTTTAAAAAAAAAAAAAAAAAAGAAAACCCATACCCCTCTCCCATACTATTTCCAGAAGACTGACCTTATTCATTGCAAGGCAGATTCTTGACACCTCCACATAGGTGAATTGAAAGAGATGTTGTAGAAAGCTGTTTTCCTGTATTTCCTGCCTGCCAGGGACTTGGAGAGTGAGGTACCCTTGAAAACACTGAGGCCAGCAGGAATGGTGTCACGCCTGCTCGGTCAGCCAAGCTCTACAGCCTGCCACCTGGGGCTGGGACTGTGACCTCTAAGATAGGTGAGGCAATTCTTCCCGTCGGTTTTGGGAAACGGGGTTTTAAGTGCCTTTCGGAATCTTCAATATCTGCGTCCTCTGTGCAGCCAAGCAGGACTCTGCAGCTGCTTGATAAAACCCTTACGAGCTAGCCTGCTCGCACCAAATCCCCAGCACAATAGTCAGCACAGTTACAGTGGAAGCAAGAAGGTAACCTGCACTGATAAACATGCGGCCTGTGCTGCATGTGAGATAAAAGAGTTCCTCTGCTGTTTCGTATTGTTATTTTAATTTGTGGCTGCATTTGTTATTTAGTTCTTATTTTTATGAAGATGTTGTGTAAATGTAATAGCTTTGTGATCATCTACATTTTGAAAATACTGAAAAATAATTTGGTTTTTTGGGGACTGAGGGGACTTACACTCACTCTGTCAGCTCTTGTGGTAGCATCACTTCGGCTGATGCCTCACAAAATTCTCTGATTACTTGAAGAAACACTGAAAACTGTGATATCTTGTTACAGGGCATCGGGTATTCCCTTCAGCCTTATGGTAATTGGCCAGGTCTCTCCTTTTACTTAGGAGCTTGTACTATGTCAGGAAAAGCCCAAAGCAAAGCATTTCACACAGGATTCAGAGATGCACGACAGCATACCGGCCTTTTATCCTCTGGTCTTCAGGTATTTATAGGAGCCAAGGACAAGCTAGCCCACAGGATAGCAGAATTGTGTGATATTTATTCAGGTCTAAGAAGAAGAACATACATAAGAAGAAAGATTATAAGAACATACATAAGAAGAAAAATTTCTGCTCTACAAAATTTACTATTTAAAATAGGCAAGTGACAGTATGAATACTGACAATAGGCCATGCCAGATAAGAAGGGGTAATTGCGGTGGTTTTGAAAGTCATTTTTTAAAAAGAAATAGATCTTATAATCAATTTGCTTTTATGTGGCATATTCCTTTTTTTTTTTTTTAAAAGCCATTATTTGTTACCTTTCTGTTTTTAACGGGCAGGCAAGAGAGTGGGAGTAGATTGTGCTAGAAGCGAGCGGAGGAAGGCTCATTCGCTGGAAGCGGTGGTTCCAAGGGGATCAAGCCAAGCTACAGAACTCATCCTGGCAAGTGGAACTTGTTCTCACGCAACCCAGTTTTGTGAGTGAAAAGTCTTTGCGTTTGGAGTATTGCATGTACGTTGTTAGAGGGTGAGTTGACGCCTTCTATATTTGGCCCTATAACAGTACACTGATGAGTTTAGAAAGGAGTCAGGATAGGTGTGTGCAGCAGTCTTGTCAGAGGAGCAGCTTAAAATGCCAGGATTTCCAGCCCAGAGAATCAGCAAAAGAAGTGACAGCAAAACATTTAATATATGTATTGTTACTTAGGATCATCTCTGTTAATCAACTAGAAAGTGAAAAAGAGACATCATTTGAGATCGAAACAGCCAAATCACAAAATAGAGAAAGTAATTTTTTTGGACGCTGGGTACTGGAAAGAAAAGCAGGTATTTGGTTAGTAACCACTAGTCTTTTCATTCTTTCTAATGCAAGTGTAGGAACTGTAAGTAGCAGTTCCAAAGAGATGAATCAGACAGTGTCAGCTAATGAATACCTGCAGATACAATTTCTATCCTATATTTAAAATCAATTCACCTTAGTAGAAAATGTGTGTGGATCTTGAAAAGATTTTTATGTAGGCAGTTCTGAGAGTGAGATTGAAGCTGTGTGCCCCTTACCTGACTCTATATTAGGCTAATCACTAAAAGAGGTCAAAATTGATGTCTCTCTCATCATGTTGCATATTAACATTTTTATTATAAAAGGTTTTAGAAGGATTTTAGAAAGAAATAATGATGTAAGAATGTAAGTTCACACAAAAAACCTGACAAATACTTGATGATGAAAAATAAAATAAAAAATCAGACATGAATTTTCACAGAAATATAGCAAATGATAGTAACAGAACTGGATCAAAGAGAGATATTTCAAAATCGCAATGCATTTCCAAAAGGAGGAATTTTAATGAGGGAGCACAATAAAGAAGTGAGCAGGACTGTGGCTGAAGATTTTTGAGACCTGTGAATTTAAAGCTGCTTCTGGACTTGATTGTATTCTTGCTGTGTTCAGTAAATTTATTTTGGCATTCAGAACCAAGGGGTGGGGGGAAAAAGCTGTTTGTTAAAAATTATTATTATGGAGAATCAGAAATGACTACCCATTACTGAACTCTGGGAGAAGATTAGTCAGCATGTAGCTGTTTTTGACCTTGAAACACAAAGAAGACACAGGACTCTGTGGGAGTCAGGGAGAACTCTATGATGACTTGACTGACATCCACCTACTCCTGTAGTTGTGTTTTAGATGCACATTCTGCCTTCCTTTGGAAATCAGTCTTTTTGGGGGCCTGCTTCTTTAAAACACAGTTAAATTGCTCTGCGGGAAGGAGATATGCTATGAGGAGCAAATGGGATGTTTATAAGATCATTTATGTTACACAGCAGTCAGGAGACAGGAAAATACCCATGTAAACTATTATGAGTTTATTAAACACCTAGTGATTGACTGTGACATTGATTTTAATATGCAAATTAAGTTACACATGTTTGGTGTCTGGGGAGAAGAACAACAATGAGAATCAGCAATGATTAAAAATCCTGAACTGTGGCTGAGAAGGAAATATTCTGTTCTCTATGATAGGTATGGCTGACAGAAAATGTGTAAAGCGCAGAAAAGAAGAAACGTGTGTGCTGTGTTTTTTGAAGAGGAATGGAGCCTGGTATGAATATAAAACTAAAAATGTAAGAATTCTTGTCTTTGGACTAACACACATGATATTGGTCTCTGAATAAAAAAAGCTTAGTATAAAGTATCTGTAGCCTCATTACATTCTGTAGAAATCAATATTCAAGTGACAGAATAAATCACATTGGGAAAAAATGCCTTTTAGTTTTCTGATTTATGTACAGTAACAATTCACATAAATGCTATTGCTTCCTATTAGAATGTAGATATATTTCCTATGGTGATCTGAATTTATTATGCTGCCCTCTAAGTTTTCCAAATGTGAATTGCTGTAAAGTGAAATTAAATTCGGTTGCTTTCAAATATCTCAAAAAGTAGAAATGTTGGAAATTATATTGTTTCTGTGCTACTAACTGGATTTATGTTGAGGACCTTTAAGCAAATGTATGTAAATATCTTTTATGACATGACAAATGAATTACATAAAGCATCTGTGTTCGGTATGGGTTTTAATTAACCTTAATTAATTTGGTTCATGGTTAGCCTTTACCCTTCTGCAGAGCAGAGCAGGCTCCTGCATTCTGTGATGGGACAGTCCTTAACTCAGTGTTGCAAAGGCTGTGTCTGCTTCCTAGGAGCAAGCGGCTGAGACGGCAGCGCCTGTTTGCAACAAGCTGGCCGCTTGGATAGGGCAGGCTTGATTTCCTCCTCCATTAAGAGTCGAGGACAGAGACATCACCTCCAGGACAACTGGGAACTCAGGTGAGACAGAAGAGCATCTTTACTCCCTCCCGCAGGACACTATGACTGCGATGCTTATTGCAGTTCGTGGCTAAATACCACGGTCTATTCCTGAGAAAGCACTGTGCACATTTGCCAGGCAGATGGTGACTGCTACAGTTAGAGTGATGATTCCAGTTAGGCTATTTCCACAGATGTTTGTGGGCAATGCAAAATATGTTGTACTTTTCATGAGTTTTTTTTATTACCCAGTAAAAACTGCCTTAACTGGTTGCAGGGTGAGAACAGAAATATCTCTTTCAAAGGTTTTAAAGATCTGTTTTAAAAATTTAAAAAATCTGTTTTATTGTTCTAGAAAAAACCTATCACAGAAATTTCATGTTGGAGCTAGGATGAGGAACATCTGCATCTGTGAATTTTGAAGTCATTTGTTACGATTTTGTATAAAGTATCGGTGTTAGTGGTGGGCCGTCCATCACTAACACATTGCCGCACATTTAACATCCAGGATCTATAGCTTCCTTTGCTACTTTTTATGCCACCAGTGGGACTGCACGTATTCTGTGGCATGCTTTTAATTAATTAGTCTTTATCCATCCTATTTGGGGACAGACAGAGGAACTTAATATATTATTACTAACTAATGAGCAATTTCTACTTTCTGATGATTAAATTTTCAGAAGTAATTTGAAATATAGATTGTACGTCCTTCACAGGGAGACATCATCAGATGGACTTCATTAATTAATCAGCAACATTCAGCGCATAGCTTGGCTATGTAGGTGCTAAAGTAAAATAACCGTTATTTGGAGTTGGTTTTCACATTTTTCATTGTGTCATAGGAAAATGTCCCGGGGCTTATTTTCTCTGTGATGTTAGCTCCGTTTGTATCTCAAATTCCATACAGAAGGAAAATGCCTTAACCTTAATGTGTGTTAGTACTTTTATGTTGAACTGTTAGTCTGGATCCCCCAAACTGATCTTGCCTCAAGTTAGTACAGCTTATTAGACTGTGTGGACGTGGACGTGGACGTGGACCGTGTCTGTGCTGGTGCTGCAAGTCATCTGTTGGTTTCCTGTAATTCCCCCTTTCCCCATAGACAGTCCCACAGACAGTTCCCCCTTTCCCCATAGACAGTCCCACAGACAGTTCTCCATAGACTGTCCCACAGACAGTCAATTTCTACCGCAATTCATTCTTGGAAAAGAAAAAGTTGTGCCTCAGCTTATTGCAGCAAAGTAAGCTGTGTGTTATCCCTTTAGAAATCTTTGTGCCAGATACAAGCAGTGGTAGTGCCTTTTATGGGCTCAGTTCTCTGCGTGCCATCCTGCAGTGCAAAAATGACAAGCTGACTCTTCCAATGGAGACCAACTCCCCACTTCGTGCTTCCTCTAATGTCTGAAAAAGTAAGGAACTAAACTTCCTCCCTCCCTCCCTTCCTCCCTTCCTTCTTTCCTTCCTTCCTTCCTTCCTTCCTTCCTTCCTTCCTTCCTTCCTTCCTTCCTTCCTTCCTTCCTTCCTTCCTTCCTTCCTTCCTTCCTTCCTTCCTTCCTTCCTTCCTTCCTTTTTTCCTTCCTTCCTTCCTTCCTTCCTTCCTTCCTTCCTTCCTTCCTTCCTTCCTTCCTCCCTTCCTTATCCATTAAGAATTAACACAAAGCCTCTGTGGATTGACATTCTCCTCTGAATTTTGTCCAGTTTCATGACAGTGACAAAGACATCCTCATGGAGATGGTAGAGATCACACTGGCAGAAAAGACTAGCATCATCTCTGGCCCCAAGAGGGAAGGGTGAATGTCACGATATGTGCTGCAGAAAATACTTTTTAGACCCTGGAAATGATTGCTTCTTAAAGCTATCTTTGGAACAAGACCAGGAGAAACAGGTCTTGAATTATCCTGATGCAGGACTGAGTTCAGATCGTTATTGCTAAATAACCACGAAACAATAATTATCACAATACACTTAGATTTAGCCCTTTCCCTGCAATAATGCAGAACTATATAAGAATCAATAAACTACTTTCAAGAAATGAAAAGGATCAGCCAAAAGAAAAAAACAACAACAATAATATACTGGAACCTCAGAATAAATGTATTTAATTTATGGAAAAAGAGAACTTTGAAAAGAACTCCAAATAAGTCTTCTAAGTTAAACATCAGAGTAAGGGGGTTTACTAGGAGTTAAAAGACCTAAAATGAACATCACATTCAAATGGAAAAAAGAACATAAACAAGTTAAATGTAAAATTAATAAGGCAGGAAAAAAAAAAAGACTTTGGGGAACAGTTTTCTAAAGGCATAAAAATTAAAAATATACTTATTTGTCAAACATATTAGGAAGCCTGCCAGAAAGACCGTGGGGCCAATGGATGATTGTGGTTTAATAGGAGTTCTCACAGGGCAAAAATGCAGAAAAATTAAACCAATTCTTTTCAGTGACCGTCACCACCAGGAAGACATTGAAACCAGAGGGCTTTGTATTCCATGGATCTTAGTTTAAAACAGAACTTTCTCAAACAAAGGTGTCAAAATAATAAGATTTAGAAGAAATGGATGGAGTGAATGCAGACAAATTACCAAAACCAGGTACTATTTACTTGGAAGGCCTAAGGAAACATAAATATGAAAATGGAAACTTTCAGCTATGCTATGGAGTCTATTGATTAGATCAGCAGTGGTACTAGATGAGAGTGAAATGGCAAATATAAATTCAACTTTAAAAATGCATTTAAGTGAAATGGGGAATTCAGAAAGCTTAAGATAATCTAGAAATTTATTAGTGTGTGAACTGTTAGAAGCCATACTAGGACTAACAGACGAAAGGGTAAATACAATATAACGGGGAAGAAACAACACAGCTTTTGAAAGGGGATTAGTACCTTGCAAATCTATTAGACTTGTTTGATCATCACTGAACATACAGAAGAAGCGATGGGGTTGATACTCTGACAAAAAGCTTTTTGATGAGTCCTTTCCTGAAGGCTTTTATAGAAATTAAGTTGTGGTAGGATGGGGAGAAGGTCCTCTGCATATTAATAACTGTTTAAAAGGTAGGAAATGGAAAGTAGGAATAAATGGTCAAGGGAGGAAGGTAACAATGGAATTCCTTAGGCATCTGTGCTGAGATCTTTACTGTTAAACATACTAATAAATTATATACATTATATAATTAAAGTGTTTGTGTGTCTGCATGTATGATATATGTATACTCATATCTATATTTTAATATACAGATGACAACATGACATGAAATTTGTATTCTGTATCTACATATACAAAGTAAAGCACACAGGAAAACCTATCCGAGCTATACACACAAAGTGAGAAGATCCAAATCAGCATTACATTACAATGCAAGACAGAGAGCCCAGAGTCACTGGAGATTGTTCTGTAAACACCTCAGCACTATTTAAAAAAGGCAGACAGAACATTAGGAGCTATTTGGGAGGGGAAAGTAATGTTTACTGTTTTTCCTTTTACATCACTGTGAATAATCATAGTTCATCTACATCCTGAGTGCATTGTGGAGGTCTGAGCATCACTCCCTGCATTTTAAAAAAGTATAGTATAATTAGAAAAACATTATAGGTCTCTCTTTTGATAGATATATAGTCTATGTGTTACTTATGTAAGCTAGTAAGGATTGCTGGAGTATAGAGCAGCTCATGTACAATGAGATATTAAATAGCCCGATATGCTTCAGGTAGGAAGGGAGAGCGTTGAGATAACAGAGATGTCATCAGGCAGCCGGTTTCAGACATCCACTTTTTTATTCAGGGCAGAATTAGTCTTAGAACTCACTGGTATTTGTGGGGCCCCAAAAGCCGCAATTGCCCATATAACAATTGCAAAACAGATATATGGAAAGTTGTCAGCTGGAAGGTGTGGCTACAGTCGCTGGCTGAGAACAGGCAAAAGCCACAGTCCCACAGCAGTATAACTCCATTGACTAGCACTGCTATGGTCTTGCCCCATCCAAAGCCGGATGTCCATCTGCCCCTGCCCCACAGCCCTGTTGTGCTGGCATCAGCATACACCTGATGCTGTGATGAGCAGTTTCAGGTCTCTGAAATGAAGGACAATTAACCTCTTAGTTGTAGGGTTACTTTTCTGTCATCTCGTTGTGCTGCTATGTATCAATGTCTGGACAAAGGGGTGGCCAGGACTATGTTGTTGGGGAGCAGGGTGGTGTTCTGGTTTATATTGGCTTAATCTGCCTTATAACTGCACCCTGAGCTGGGAGAAAGATATGGAGGAAGACACTGCCTGTTCTTATACTTCTTGCCTAAGCGCTTCGCAAAGGCAGTTACCGCCAGCAGGCTGGATGGGGTCCGGTTCAGCCCGCTTATGTCCTTATGGTTTGTGTCAGTTTGTTGGTACGACTCTGTTAGGTTGAGCTTCCCTGCTGCCGATGAGGCAAGTCAGACTTTTCCCATCTTGGAGAGATAGCTGCAAGGCTTACTTGAACACAGGTAAATTAATTCCAGGCCAGTGTAAATACAGGGCCTAGAAAATTTTTCAGACAGTACTTTTGCCTCATCTAGGTTAACTGTGGCCAGAAGGGATGAGAACCTGAAGGTGCTCTTATGTTCTTGTCTAAATATAAGGCTATACATTGCAGTGTTCCCTTTCACGGCCCTGGTTCTACTAAGGGCTAGATAACACATTTGGGTCTGATTTGTCTGTCTTAGGAGTTGTGTCTCAAAACTGCTATTTCATATCTTGGATTCTCTCTCTCCTGAGAGACCCATTCCTGTTGGCTTTGTACTGGAGCAGGACACAACAGACCTGCAAGGCTCTGCTTGGGAGCAGAATGTATCTTACCTAAACTGAGCTCCGGGCTATGAAGGCATGCCCCACAGTGTGCCACACGCAGGTGGTGGTGGACCCAGACTTACTTATTGACTCATTTATGTCCCAAAATAGTGTAACCTTACAGAGAACACCCAGCAGATAGAGAAGATTTGTAGAAGCATTGTTCGCTAATTGATAGCTTATGATAAATGCGTTTGGGAAAAAACCACAGGCTTCACATACAGGTGTATTTTCAATTAAAAAAACAAGTGGGAATGCATCAAAGAGCTGCTTGTTGGAAACTATTCTCTCATCTCTTTTGAGAGCCAGGAAAATGCAGAAACTCTCTGCACTTTCAAGTTTGCAAAATTAAATAAATAAAAGGGTTAAATGAACAGACAATACAGTAACTGTCTTTGTATCATTTAAGTATTAGGAACTTCTTAGAAAGGCTGACGTCTCGGAGAGGAAATACTGCTGCTTTGCATGAAATACAGTGGCTTAACACCAACATTAGCACTCTATCTGTGTTAGAGCCAAAGTGTTAATTTCCCAACCTTTGGAATATCGTAATTTTGCATCGTTATGTAGTATTCAATGCGATAAGCATCAGTTTTTCAATAATAGAGAAGTTTTAAACAGACTGAGGGAGGAAATGAGTGTTTGCACAGACCACTAGATTTGTGTGAAACCATGTGCACCTATTTCTGGTCCTGTGTTTCCATAAATAATGGACTGACAGCTTCATGGTTTCCAGAGGATACATGGTACGTATAAATGTCAGATAAATAAATTCCAACATTCCATTTGTTTCTGTCATGAATAGCTCAGTGTAAGGTTTTTATGGTTCTAAATAAAACTCATAACATAATTTGCCTGGTGCTTTAAATGAGTCTGAGGGCACTGTGACAAAAAAGGGGAAAAAAAGGGAAAAAAAAAGTTGAGTCTGTTCATCCCTCCTGAACAATTAAGGTTGCTACATGTTTAACAGAAGGTTTCCTGAGTAAGACAGGTTTATTTGGTGGAAATATTTAGCTCTTTTCTATTACTTACTGTATCTTATATCAAGCCCAAGTGACTGCTTTAATACAGGGATGTATTTTTTCTGACTGCTGAGTGTGGAGAGATAAGGACACTAAGCTTGAATGTTGCTCACAGAACAGAAGGCAGGTTATAAGGTGTACTAGGATGAAGGATAAAGCAGAAACGAAGATAACATCATCTTGTCATTGTGCAGTAGTAGTCTTTGGGAAGTAGTTTTCTCTTTCTGATCTACTACCCCCAGCTGTTTTCCAGTGGAGGTATGGACTCCAAGTTGACAGTGAAAGACTGAATGAAAACAGACGTGTTTTCCTTATCTTTCCTATATTCCTTTGAAGGGAAATATGGATTTGTGATGGCTGGTGCATTTGATGTATTTCTTCATACTTTTTACTGGTTAAATAAGATGACTGGCTTTCTGTGGAACCTCCTGGAAAGTGGGGAGGGTGATGTGGGAGCCTGCTCAGGGAAGGAAACAGGAGGGCTGGCAGCAAGGGGGTCAGAGCCCATGGCCAGGCTCCTGCAGGGAGGCCAGCGCAGTGGAGAGGTGTAATGAGCAGACAGACCTCAGAAATAATGGAAAGGAAATTTTCTGGGGATCAAGGGGCACCTCAGAGAGTCGCTGCATTTGCTGAAACTGGTCCTGTAAGCAGAGATACCACGCAGAGGGCAAGACTGAATGCAGTCTTTCATTTGCACTCTGAGATAGTGGCTTTAAGGATTTTTTTTCTGTTAAAAAAAAAAATTAATATTTCTGCTCTAACAAAATCCAAGTCGTTTGTGGTTTTTTTTTTTTTTTTCTCCTTTTCTAGCTAAAAAGACTTTTAATCTGTTTTGGGGAGCTCACTTTAAGGAGATGATCTGCAGAGATCCTCCTCAAAGCTCTAGCTGACTTGGAGGTCCTTCACATACTCATCTTTGCATGTTACAAATCCCTGTGCTAGTTGGCATTAGTAACTAGGTCTCATACAATGCACAGGTCTAATAATTACAACGGATTAGTGAACACTAGAAAGGAAGACATG